>NC_138759.1:30058663-30658663 GCF_965113315.1 Podarcis vaucheri
TAGTATTTTAATTTTTGTATGTTTTGAAGTAGGGTTGTAAAATCTTCTTGATTTTGCTGTTTTATCTTTTTTTATTTTACTCTTTTGTAAACCACTCCGAGGGTGGTTTTGCTTTGCTTTGCTTTGCTTTGCTTCCTTTCATTTTGTTTCCTTTTGTTTTGTTTTACAATCAAGAAGGATATAAATTCCCTTTCTGAAACTCTGGAGAGCAGCTGCCCATCCTTCACCAGCAGGTGCCAAAGTGGGTTATGGCCATTCAGTTTAAAGCAGTTAAAATGTATTATCTTCACAAGAATAGGTGGATCCTGAAAACACACATCTCACGTGCCTAAGGGAAGGGTGAAAATATGCATGTTCAGCATTTTCCAGAAGTGTACAGGGAAGAAGCCAGACCTGTCCCTATATAAGAGACAATTCCACAGCTTGGGGGCTACCACATTAGGCAGCTTCCTGTCATATTTAAAGTAGCCCCATTAAAATAAATGGATGGCTAACATAAGTCAAATGATTTTGATGGGTCTAAGTATAGAGTAGTGGGAATCACACCTAGAATGACTAGAGATGTTGCAGCAGCAGCTGTGCTTGGAGGACTGTGCCCTCAATCCCTTCTGTGGAATGGCCTCTGAACGTTACATGGTCACCACTTGAAAAGTCAGTGCAAAGTTCAGTTCGTAAGTGGAGCTGCTGTTTCATGGACCAGTCCCACTTCTGAAGAGAGCATCACACAGCTTCACTGATCTGTGTGGTTCCATCCCTCCTCAGTTGTTGTCAACCATGGGGAAGAGGTGGCCTAGGAGCAAATTGTATCATTGGGACCACCCATGTGGCTAGCCCTATACTCATTACCATGGTGATGAGCGACTGGCGCAAAGGGAACGAGCCCCAACGCTGCTGTGTTAATGTATTAATTGGCATTTTATTATTATTATTTTTACTTTTAGTCCAGAGCAATCTGGGGTTTTTTAATATTTGCATGTCAAGGCCCCCAAGCCACCCCCAGGAGCATAAAGGCACAAGGACACAGAAATTTAGGTTAAATGTTAATGGGTAAAATTTAGGCCACAACTTTGTTTATAGACTGTGAGCGGTTTGGCTTAGGCATTGGCATCAACAGACTATATCTGACTCCTGCCCGCCTTGCAGGAAGTTTGGTAAGGGTAAACCTCCAGTAGGGGGAGCCCCGCCGATGCGGATCGACTTGAGCATCCCCTGGGTTCCCGATGGGGTCGTGGCATGGCCCCTCCTGGACTTTGGACGAGATCCACACCCCCAGATTCCTTTAACGGAATACCCTTAAGCATAGAGGGGCAGGTGATGGCCGCACCTCCCCTCCCCCACACATCGCTATTCCAATGCTAACCGCCAAACCCTACAGTTGTGACGATTGCTACGAGGTAGGTGAAAACCAAGTGGCTGGTGCCAATTTGCCAAGTGGAAAAAGTCCTACCAGGCCCCTCAACGGCGACCAACCAAAGTCCATAGCCTGCCCTCATGCACAAAAACCCAGACCTCAGAACGCTGCATATAAAAAACTACCTACGGCCACACTCACACACATTCCCTCGCTCCCCACCACTCCCATGCCACCAGAAAATTAGAACCTCAATGATCAGCGCAGCAGCGCACGATCTTCTGTCGTTCTTCCTCAAGAGGAGGCCAACAAGGAGCCCAAACAAAGGGGCTGGCGCCACGTGGAGGGAGGTGAGGAAGGAAACTGAGGTGTCTGAAGCTGAAGATCCACGGTGCAAGGCTGAAAGAGGAAGCCTGAGTCGCGCCAAGTCTTAAATTGTCCCTGGCCACCCACCCCAGGCTAGCTGATTGGCTGCTTGGCATCCTGATATGGCCGGGGTCTCCCCCAGTGTGACGCGGGACACCGTCCCACCCCAACGCTGAGTGGCTAGGGGACTGAACAGCAACCCAGCCCCACCAGGAAGTGGACCCAACTTGTGATAATGTCCCTATGTTGTGCATGGTGACAGGTAGACACAACCAGCTCACATTTGGAATTGGAGCCAATATGCATAGGCTTTTATCCACTAATGAAATGGACATCCCTGTAGTTATGTTTTCATTTGTATTAGTTCTGTTTCCATAACTACCTCCAGGTTCTGCAGGACATTTATCAATATTTGGATTCATGGAGGAGCCTTGAGTGGGCTCTCAATTACACTGCTGTAAAGCAGTTTGGGGTAAAGTTTTACTGATGAATCTATGTACAGTTAAATTAAAAGCCTGCACAGTGGCCTTCCTGCAATCATCTACAGGAATGAAAAAGACACTGGAAAGTTTAAAATGCATAGAACTCTGTGCAATTACTACCACTGAACCATAGAGCCTATTCAAAACTATGAAGCAGATTGTGTGCTTTTATCATCAACGGACACCCTAAATGTGGTACTTGCTATAAGATGTTTAAAACAGGTGTCTTGCTGAACTAACAGAAGTCACTAGGAAACCCGACAGGATATGTGTCTTGAACATTTCAGCCTAAAGGGATATAATGAATCTTGCTTGCTAAAGAAAAACAACAACTTGTAAGATTAGGTTCCACTGCTTAATGATGGTTAGCATCCTTACTTTCAGTTCAATTATGTTCTATTATTATTATTATTATTATTATTACTACTACTACTACTACTCCCTTCACCCTAAGGTGCCAGGGCAAGTTACAGCAATTGAATCACAATGTTAAAAACAGTTTAAAGCAACATAAACTGACAAAACAGAGTGGGTCATAGAAATAAAGACTAAAAAAAAACCCAAAAACCTCTTCAGAGATCCTTAGAATTCCAATTTATGGAATAACCCAAACTTAATTATTTATAGTAGGTTTACAGGAAATTTCACACTTTGATATGTAATCATACGTGTGTCATGTATGCATAGCTATTCCCCTAAAAGATCAATAAGAATACTCACAATTTTAAACAAAATTTTCAGTTTGCAGGGATATCCTGCCACTATAAGGTGCGATCTCTTTTTGTTATTCTTATGAAGAAAACTATATCCTACCAGCTGTAATCCTACTATTATTATTATTATTATTAGCTGTGCTGTTATTTTAACTTTTGTGGCAAGTGAAATAATTGAAAAATGATTTCCTAACTGCTTGAAAACAGACACAAAAGTACCAGTGGTAATAGATAATCTTTTATAAATACTGATAAATACTGATAAGCATTTATTGATAAGACTCTTGGGTGGGTGGGGCATGTTGGAAGGATTTTGTTGGGGTGTTGTTGCTGTTGTTTTTGTATATTTCAGATCTTGTGATTTTTGTGGAAATTGTTCAGCTTGGTTGTGGGGTTTTTTTATGTTGTATTTATTGCTTATGATTACTTTTCTTATGTTGCAGTTATGTATATTTTCATATACATGCCGCCCTGAGCATGGTTTGAACTGTGGAAAGCTGGCATGCAAATGAAATTACATGTGTGTTTATGTATTTAAGTCAGCCATTCTGGGGGTGCCTACAAACACCGTCAAAACAAGCAGCTAATGGGGTTCCTCTTGTGCAACTGGGCTTCCTCCCCTCTCTTCTAGCTGTGCACTCATGACCCCCCCCAAATTATTTGGGGGATCAGGAAAACCTTGAGCTTCAGCAGATGAAATGTTTGTAATAGTACAACACTGAATTCCACTCAATGTTACTGATACTCTAGGAAGCTTCTGGCAATTTCCCTTTACCATCCTCACACATGTTCATACTTGGCAAATAAATACATCTCTATAAATTAATCTTCCTTTAACTGAACAGCCTACTTCATAAAAAGGGGGGGGGTATAGTGAATTGCTCGTAAACGAAACCAAAGCATTGCAGAGGAAAACAGCTAAACAACAAAAGACCCACGCCTTCTAAATGGAAGGTAGGGAAATGCAATAAGAAAGATCATTTTCATGGTGGCAAATATCTAATTTTCATTCCAAAACATTCTATTGAAAGGGTCTGTCAGAATGATTGCACTTCTGCCACAACCATGAAAAACTATCTCACTATCTCCTTCCGCACAAGCAGCAAATAGCAAAATAATATGAAATGTGCCATAAAAAATCAGTTATTATTCATTTGTAAGTAATGACTTTGTCAGAATAGCAATAAAAAGTTATCTGACATTACATCGTCTCCTATATATATATATATATATATATATATATATATATATATAGTATAAGAAACTGACTAAATCAAACCACAGCTCCAGTCCTGAAGCTTCAAACTTCTGTAAAGTAATGGATGTTTTAAGCATGTCTTCAGGTCAGTTAGACACCACTTATCTAATGCAGGCATAGGCAAACTCAGCCCTCCAGATGTTTTGGGACTACAGCTCCCATCACCCCTAGCTAACAGGACCAGTGGTCAGGGATGGTGGGAGTTGTAGTCCCAAAACATCTGGAGGGCCGAGTTTCCCTATGCCTGATCGAATGATACATGGTATACTACAATGACCATGCACAATTCCTTCCCAGGTGCAAGGGTCCATGGGAAATCTAATTCACATAGGTCCTAGTGACTGTTTAGAATGCCAGCATCCATGGAAACATCATAGAACCATAGACTGCAAGAGTTGGAAGAGAGCCTGAGGCTCACTTGTCCAACTCCCTATACAATGCAAGATTATGCAGCTGTCTCATATGGGGACAATGCAACCTTGGCATTCTCAGCACCTGGCTCTAACCAACTGAGCTATCCTAAAGATCCTTGCGCCTGAGATGCTGCCACACAGCTCTGTCAAAGGCTAATGGAGCCCTGCAGAGACGCATCTTCCTTCCAGGAAAGGGTAGCTGCATCAGGGAGAGCTGATACTGGATCAAGCCCACAAGTTGGACCAGAACTTTGGAGGGCATTTGGATGCCACTCAGAATGGGCTCAGAATTTTCATATTGGGAACAGTTTATTTCCACCATCGCCCATTTAAAAATTAAAAAAACCAGAAGAAAAAAAGCAAAGCAGGACACAATACATGGCTGAAATGATTTGTTCTACTTAGTGGGGCAGGCATTTTGCAATCTGGTACCATTGTGGTGTGTCTTGGACTGATGGTTATCAACCTGAATCTGCAATTTAAGACTAAAAAGAATCTCATGATGTGTAAATCAATGCTTGTTGCAATGAAATAATCAAAGCAGGAACTGTTACAGCTTTAATCCAGATTCAGGTAGGTAGCCGTGTTGGTCTAAAGCAGTTGAAATAAATTTTAAAAATTAAAAATTGTCCAGTAGCACCTTAGAGACCAACTAAGTTTGTTCTGGGTTTATGAAGAAGTCTACATGCACACGAAAGCTTATACCCAGAACAAACTTAGTTGGTCTCTAAGGTGCTACTGGACAATTTTTAAAGCTTTAATCCAGCGAGGGACCTTCAGACTTTACAACAGGGCACAATAGATGAATGTACTAGAGCAATAAATACATAAAAAATGACTAATTCTAACAGCTAACCAGTTGCTTAACAGACAGAAAGCTCCAGACCAACTGTTACTATACAAAGGAATCAAGATATGAAGTATGGGTAATGTCAGCAGAGTCTTGCAGCATTGCTCCACAAACATCCTGTGCCAGGTATATTTGATAGAGCTATACTATTCTACTAACCATTTGTGCCAACTGTCCAATTGCATCTTAGTAATGATTTGCCAGTGCAGACTTGCATCATTGCTAGTAAATTAAGTTTGCTCTCAGGGCATCAAGAGCTTCCATACTTTTCTTCAACTCTCCCAACCCACCTAGAAAGAAAGAAAAAACCCTCCACTGTGCAGCACAGCTGAACCCCCAGGGCCTTGATAATGTGCAATGATGCAGCATGGTCCGCACTGTGGAGTTGAGAAAAGGAAATAAATGCTACATTTGCATTTTAATTCTCACTTTGGATTGGACTAGGGATGGGGGAGAAAGCATTTAAAGGCAAGCCAAACTCACCAGTACATGAAACATGGCCATCCTTTGAAACATGGCCAGTTTTGCAATGCAGTTCCACAGCCAAGCAATGTACAGAGAAATGCATACACTAGGATAAAGTGTCCACTGAAATGCACAAATTAGTTAAAATAACATAAAAAAACATTATTTTACAGGAAATTGCTTTGCAAAACTTGTATATTAGGTAAAATTACAAAACCCACATTGGAATGCTGATGAATTTTCCCGAGAACTTTTTTTTATTTATTTAAAAGAAATCCCAAATTTATGTGGAAATGTAAAGAATCAAACTTATGACTGGAAACACAAGAAATTGAAAGAAGCATAAAGTGACAGATTTACCATCCTTCAATGGGACTCAGTGTATGGCTTCCTCAGCTCAGAGTACTGCAGCGAGGAATGTTGGTATAACACTGGTGTAGCAGGTAGAAACACAGTTACCTTTTAACAATGCAATGCTAACCATGCTTCAGCGAAAATCTAACTGCGCTTATTGGGGCTTACTGTGTAGTAAGTGTGCTTAGGACTGCAGCCTTATAAGTATGAAGCAACCAGCAGAGAACCACATAACTAGCTTTGGATTTCTGCTCCTCCAATAATAGCTCTCTGTCCACATCATTGTATGCCAAAGAACAATTTAGGATGTGACCCTAACCCCATTTATCTGGGAGTAAGCCCCTCTTGAATTCAATAGAGCTTACTCCCGCATAGCTGTGGTTAGGACTGTGCTCTGCTTGATGACTGCAAAAGCTATCTTTCTTCTCCCACATCTTGAATAATTATTCATTCATTTATTTTTTAAAAATATAAATGCTTCATAAAGAGAACATTCCTTGCATTTGTTTTGTTTTAATGCTGGATTTTTTACTGAACAGACTACATTATTTATTTTTGTGTTATTTTGAAAACTACATAGTGCCGTACAAACTAATATTTAGCTTTTATGGTGAAACACTTGAACAGATGTGACTGACAATGAACCGTCTCAGATACTGTATTGATATACATCTTGGGCAAATTCTACTGTATAAAATAGATGTTTACAAAAAGAGACAACAGGAAGCAAGCAATTCCTTCTGCTGAAATTTCAAGAACACCTGTCTCTTTAAATAAGGATTCAAAGAGCTCTTTCATTCAGTACAAGGCTGTTTCTCAAAATACATTCAAAGGCAGAAGCAAAACCTTCCAAGCTGCCCCTTGAATGCAAATGCAATGTGAAAACTACATCTATATCAGCAAGAAAAAGCTGTGTACAGAATCTTTTAGAAGTCTGTAGGCTGTGTGGGTCAATAGAAGTCACAGAAGCATGATGCAGGTAGTGTGATTAATATAATTACTATAGTTCAGTA
The DNA here is from genome assembly GCF_965113315.1 of Podarcis vaucheri. NCBI lineage: Eukaryota > Metazoa > Chordata > Lepidosauria > Squamata > Lacertidae > Podarcis > Podarcis vaucheri. The sequence continues at coordinate 30,065,929 of NC_138759.1, forward strand.
AAACATTCATTGCAGATTAAAACTCTTCCCCCTTCCACCCTCCCCCTATGAATTAATCAGTAAAATGGACTGAAAGGCATACGACTGTGCAGGCTACAGAGATATCTCAGCTATGATATGCATCAGAGATGCATCAATGTGGTTTCCGTGTTCCCAGATTGGATGAAACTGAAACTTAAAGAATGGCTTATGCTTCCATTCTCTTTAGGGCTTTCCAAGTAACTGACCAGCATTTTGAATCAGGCTTTTAAACAGATCAAGAGAAGAGCTAGTGAAACAGATGTAACAGTGGCCTTATTCAGGCATATTACAAGAGAGTTCAACCAGTGAGTGAGCAGGCAGCTGTGCTGGGCTAAGCATCCATGCATAAATGCTTGCGGGGCAGGGGTGCCTTCAGGGAAGCAGCATTTTCCACATTCCGCATACCGTTCAAACCTTGTACAGTTGAGGCTCCTTTGCATCTACTGCTCAACCCACAGAGGCTGCCTCTCTGCAAATATCCATGCTGCACGTGCAAATGTTAGGGAAAGGCTAATTAGCACGAGTAGCCCCAGGAAATAGCTTCTTGGTGCAGCATGGCCTTGTTCACGCACTGGGTGAATTTGTGAGTAAAATGGAGCTCATGAAGCTGCATGATCTGAACAACTGGCCCCTGGTCAAAATGCTAGATGCAGCAGCAGCTTTCAAAAACTCTTAAAAGACAGCTATACATAAAGTATGCCATTGTAATCCACACCGATGGAATTAAGGCATGTGGGGACACTGGCTAGATCCCCTTTATCAAAAAATGAATGCATGAACCTAAGCTGCACAAGCACAGCTTTTTTCATTGTTTCTTCACATGATTTATATTCCACACCTTCAGCATAAAATTGTATTCCCAGGGCGACTAGAGCAAAGCAGCAGGAAACATTATTGTCAACGAGGGTCAGCCATTCCAGCCATAGGAGAGCTGGGAAACAGAGTCACCAGCTCTGCTGTGACAGGCCAGCTCCACCAGGTCCCCTCTCCCTCCACTGTCGCCTGGGGGCAGTCACTCCAGCAGACTGCCTTGATGGAGAGACAGGAAGCAGGACTCATTTCAGCTGGTCCTTATAGGAACGACCTCTTCCCTCCCTGTTCCTTTTCTCTTGTGCATCATCTCCCCGCTTCTGATTGTAAGCCTGTGACATGAAGAGTGGGGTACAAGATGCTCTAAATAAATGTACAGGAGGCAACCATTTTAGGCATGTCCAATTGACGCATGGTCACTGATGTGCGGGTCCTTTTGGACCCAGAAGAGGACAGAATGGGGGCATAACGGGGCAGGGCAGGGAGGAATGGGGGTGGGACAAGGAGGGGAATCTAACAAGTGCTTTTTCAGTAGAGGTCTGATCAGTTCCTTGAGATCTATAGCAATTGTGTCCTCTACTAAAGAGGCTAATTAATATGTATATGTATACACATATATATCTGTTCATTCTGTTCATAAAGCAGTCCTTTGTCTGCTTCAATTTTTAAAGAAAGGTGAAGGTCATGAATTATGAATTTCAGATTCCAAAAATGGAAAGAAGCAATAATCCTGGTGAGGGGAAAATGGCAAACCAAACTGCTGGACTATGCCGAAATGGCAAAACTAACTGGGAGGCTCAGGGACCAGGAAGACAAGGGCTTTAAAAAGGAATGGGGAAAATTTATAATTTACCCAGGAGACCATTGTAAGCAAATCAAAACTTTAGCTGGACTATAAGAATCATTTGTAAGGTAACAAAGATTATGGATAATCTGAAAAAATGAAAATGGTGGAGAACGTACTGATATGTAGTTTTAATTATTGTCATAAGGACCCATGTAGGGGCTGGGGGGGGAGTCATGAGATTCAGCGAATATCACAAAATGATACGCAAACTGATTGCAAATTTGTATTGATAAAAACAAGTAAAATTATTTTCAAGAAAAGAATTTATACTTTTAAAAAATGAAATGAATTTCAGCATCTCTAAATTTAAGATGAAAGATGGGATATGTTTTCAACAAATAAACTCTTTGAAGATAGAAAATGTGATAAAATATTGGTGACGTCTAGACACCTAAGGAGATGGGGAGTTTCTGAACACCGTACAAACATTTTGTCAACTTCCTGCCCTGTTAGAGAGTATAACTTGCAACTATGAGCAAGAGTCACCTCTGAAATCAAGTTTTTAGTGATTGGATTAAAAGAGCTGCTTGGAAAGGCGTTGGTGAAATGATAAGTGAATTGCAGGAAATAAGAAATGTCACTCACAGAGTTCAGCAACCTAACGAGACTCTGCCAACATATTATGCAGACGGTCTCTGTAATTGGCATATACATCTTCCAGCCAAGGAACAGAATGGGGAGTGGGATTGTTGGAGCTTAGTAAGTGCATGCATTTATACTAGGCTGGGTGCAAATTTTCTACCCTACTAGTGATCAGAGAAAGTGTGGTGAGGGCATTTCACCAAATTTCTTCAGGAGGAGAAATTCTCCCGCAGTTTTTCAAGTTTGGGGTTCACCAGTAGCAGTGACAACAGCACAGCTTCTATACCTTTTCCCTAAGACGTGTTTCTTAGCAGCAGTAATTACGTTGGCAGTTCAGCCACCATTTTATATCATTCAGAATGCCTAGTGATATTTCAGGGCATTGTGGGAAGTGGGTGCCACCCCAATCCCCCAAATGGGGCGAATATATGCCCTTCCTTTCCGAGGCAGAAAAAAGAAGTCGGAAAAACAGAAATTTCCTCGGGGGGGGGTCTCTTTTGAGAAAGACTGGTTCACTGCTATGCAGAAGAGATGCATTCACTCAGCCTTATCCCATTTTACTCATGCCATAAGACCTCACTATGGGACAACAGATACATATATCTACCCATGAGAATACAGAAAGACTTTGCTATGATGGATGTGGTGGTAGCTGCTGAAGAACAAGACAAAGCCACTAGCTGGCACTGTGCAGAGATGCTTCACTCTCGGGCCTGCTCTTTCACCTCAACATGGTCACCAGGATTTTTGTGAACCCCACAAGGTGTCACGGGTGGAGTGTTCCTATGTTGCATATATATTGGGGATGGGATGCCGAAGACAACAGAAAAGGGGACATGATTAAAAGCTTCACCAAGCAATGCTGGCCAGCTCTCTGTAGCCACAGTGTGCATATCATTTCTGTAGCGACAAAGGAGGGCTAGAACACATGCACTCCTGTAGCCCCTTCTTTATCAGGAAGAGTCCCTGTTTTCTGGTACCCTTCTCTCATTAATTACTATCCTTGCTTTGTCCCTATTTTGGCCTTTGGGGGATGGCTCACTGGTAGAGCACCTGGGTTGGAAGCAGAAGGCCCCAGTTCAATCAAATACCTCCAGGGAGAGATAGAAAGGACTCCTGTCTGAAACCCTTGCAGGTCACCGCCAGCCAAAGTAGGAAACGCCCATGTTAATATCAGCATGACACATCTGAGCTAAAGGCTGCTTTAATAAGTTTCTGAGTTATTGTTTAAAAAGGCTGGTAAAATGCTACCTCTACTGCTATTTAATTTAGACACCACTTACATGCCAAAATGGTTTCTAAGTGTTTTGCAACTATACACCCAACACATAATTAAAATGCACGATAACAGTTCCATTGGGGTATTAAAATATACATTACAATAAATAATTGAAAAGCATAACAATAAAAACATTTTTAAAAACAGTAAAAGCAATAAAATGAGGAGTGGATTGGGTTTAGTTGGACCTCTCAGGCACACTATTTCAGAACATTACCCTTTCTGAAACAGCCCAAAGTAATTTGAGCCTCATTGCTAACTCGTTCTTTGCTACCTTGTTAAAGATTTGGAAGATATGGATGGACGTCTTAGCACCTAAAGTATCTCCACTGATTCCTTTTCTACACCATCTATTATTCTGCATTGGGGCTAAATTCCAACAGAATACATACTGGGAATCTAAAGGACTTTATTGACTTTGGAACATTTTGATCATGGCTGCCCCCTGGAACTGGTTGACCTTTATGACAAATTGGGCTCATTGGAACTTAAATAGTTTCAGTTTTTCCAGATTCAAATATTATCTGTAAAACACACATTCATAAAACGGGAAATGTGATGTTCTTAACCGCATTCAAGCTTTTATGTGTTAAATCTTTGAGTATCTTAAAAGGTGTAATCTCCATGCTGTGTAAACTATTTACTGCTCATCCACAGGCACACCGATAAGCCTTAGAGAGGTTTGGGAGCAGGACTTAAAAATCCCGATAACAGAGAATGTGTGGAACGCTATACAGAATAAGTCTCATATTTTGGGGAGCTATGCTGAAATTATATTTTACACCTAACAATTGTATTTTACACCAGCTAAGTTAAACAATATCAACAGTTTTTACCTGTCAATTGCTGAAGGGGGTTGCAAAGGTTGGAGAGATATTATTTCCACATGTGGTGGGAATGCCCAATTGGCCAAGTGATCTGGGTAATAATATTTCAGAAAGTCTCTGCTATACAGCAACAACTTATTCCTATAGATCCTGTACAAGCTTTATTGTCAATATTTCCTGACACAATGAAAAACACTTTCTAGAAATATCTAGTCATTTTCTTATGGAAGTTGCTCAGCACTACAATCTGGGAATTAACTATGGTGGCTAAATTGACAGAGCACAATAGGCAGGCTAGCAGAATCAAAATGCAAAAAGCTTTCTCCATTTCCTGATACCCCTTCATTGTTTAAATTATTTAAATTACTTCCTCTGATTTCACAAAGGCCCTTGAGGTCAGATATGATTCCTAAGTACTTTTGGTCACTGGTCTGATAACAACATAACCTATGATTGCTTTATTTTACCTCACATTATGCATTCTTTCTCAAGTGTGAGAGTTTACAATTTTGGATGTCATATCTGTAACCAAGTACTGGGAAATTTAATTAATTTACAGACAATAAAAATAGAACATTCAGGGAACGTCTCCCTTCTTTGGTGCAATGCCAAAACTGATGAGGCCTCTCATATTTCAGTGGGGAGGAATTATTACAAGAAGTTAATAAGTTCCTAAAATTATCACTCATCAAGGTTCAGCTGCCTCCCTAGAATCTCAAAAAATCAAACCTCAGTGCTGAAGTATATTGTAAACAATATATAGTAAAGGTAAAGGGACCCCTGACCGTTAGGTCCAGTTGTGGACGACTCTGGGGTCGCAGAGCTCATCTCGTTTTATTGGCCGAGGGAGCCGGTGTACAGCTTCTGGGTCATGTGGCCAGCATGACTAAACCGCTTCTGGCGAACCAGAGCAGCAATGGAAATGCCGTTTACCTTCCCGCTGGAGTGGTGCCTATTTATCTACTTACACTTGACGTGCTTTCGAACTGCTAGGTTGGCAGGAGCTGGGACCGAACAATGGGAGCTCATCCTATCGCAGGGATTCGAACCGCCAACCTTCTGATCCGCAAGCCCTAGGCTCTGGGGTTTAGACCACAGTGCCACCCGCGTCCCAAAACAATATATAACCTAATGTTAAAACCTTTGGGCAGCATTCAATTACCACATCCCATCAGCAAAAGGATGTTTCCTTGCACAGTGGGACTTTCCTCCTCTCCCATGCTCACCCTGCACCCTGTCCAAACCTGTTCCTGGAGGTTGGGAAAACCCCTAAAACAAATTTAGAGGGTGAACAAGGGAGGGGGAAAGGCAGAGACTACTCAGTTGTACAAAGAGGAATCCTCACACTGACAAATTGAGATACTTAGAACTACACTGGAATCCACCCATTATGTCTTTCTAGTTCATCTTTTATGAGAACCAATATGTTTTTGGCTTTTAAACAGGTGAATCCTGTTGGATTCTTAACAAAATCCCATCTAGTCCAGCATTCTGCTCTCAAAGTAGCCACACAGATGCTGCGGGGAAGCCCACAAACAGAATATGAGTGCAATAAGTCTCCTGTTCATCTCTGCCAATGTTACTGGAAGTAGTATCTAGGCATCATGACTGGAAGCCATTGCACTGCATGAAGAAGGAATTCATTTTGTCTATCTTAACGGCTGGTAACCTGGCAGAACAGAAAGAAGGGATGCTAGCTATAGGGCTATGGTGGCACCCTCTCTTCCAACCACAGCTTCCATAAAGAGAAGCTGGGACACAATTTTGGTGGATGAGGCTTCCCGCCATTGTAGCTATCCTTCTAGAACTTGGCAGATTTCTTGCCTAGGGGACCTCCCCAATGTATGCTGTTTTCTTTTTTAAAAAATATTCATTGAAACAATAGCAAGGATAAATTAATCATTAAAAATCCACCAAACTATAAATGGTTTTTTTTCCCAAGATTACTGTGGTTGACATTTGGCAGTATTCACTATCTCAGAAGGGGAATGGCATGCACAAAAGTTTCCTCCAATTCTACCAAATAAATTATGCGGGGGAGCACAGATGGTTCCTTTTTTTTAAAGGAACACACACACACCAATTCACAGTGCCTGGCAAAGGGGGGGTACACATATTTTTCTGGGATTTGACAGGCTTTATGTACTAAAGATTTCCTCTTATGCCTGCAAATTTAATTCACTATTTTAAGAAAGGTGGTGAGGTGGTTATAGCTATAGGCTTATTTCCTCATGGTAGTCAATGGGAAGTCAGTGCAACATTTCTGTTTTTCTGAATTGGGACTCTGATTTGTAGCTTTATTAGGAACAGAAGAAGTTGAAGTCTCGCTGCTACCCCAAAGAGGGCATCTCCGCACTCTAAGAATGACTCTGGAAACTAAGTGATATTCCCACTGGGGCAATTAGTCTCAAATTAGAAGGGTATGTCACTGTGCTGACAAAAGCACTCTAGTTAGTGTTCAAACTACTGCTGCAGCTCTTGTTGTTGTTCTGCAATTTATGGAACTTCTCTCTGCGCAGAAGTATGGGTGGCTTCAATGCTGTGGCCGACTTTTCCTAATTGAAATATATTATTTTAGAGAGCTGTTATAGAATTAATTGTTTTTGTATTGTGCTGAAATTGCTATTGCTGTTTGTTTATTTGAACTGGCTTATACATTTTCAAAAAATAATAATTTTTGTACTGAATTTTGTTAGTACTGAATTGCATTAGGTGGTTTTTTTTGATAATGCAAGATGCCTTGAGTGGGCCATGCTCCAAAAGCACAACTTATAAATCATTTTTGCAATATACTAGCTGTCCCTCACAGAGACTGCATCAACTAAAGTTAACCTCCGTCTAACATGAGAGAGAGAGGTTTGAAGAAATTACCCCAGGTAGCTTATCTGAAATAAATATTGGTTATGGGTGTGAATTTTTAAGGTTGCTATGTAGAAAAACATCCCAAAAAGTCCATTTGCCATTATTTAACTAAATTAAACACAACTTAGAAATGCAAACAGTAGCTGACGGCCAGTGAATCACTAATTAGCAGAGGAAAACACTGAAGAGTGGAATCAACTACTCTCACAGAAACTGCAATTTATCTTCTCATCCCACCGACTCCTCTCTAGCTTTGCTGGGGAAAATCAAAGAACTGGATGGCCATTTCCAATAAATACTGACATCAGTTGCTTCCAATTGACATTTTTGGGTCATCAGCAACTGGTTCTGCCTCTGCGTCTACATTTAGAGTGGTTGAAGACAAACAACTCAAGAGGCTCACTCTGAAAAGTTGCTAAGAGGGTCTAGACTGCATACAGTAGAAAGGTGGCAGCTTGAGTTGATATTCCCAAATGGGCCTGATAGCATACCAAAGGAAGCTCTGCACTGCTCCTGCCTTGTTTTGTAGACATTCTATTTCCCATGCTGTCACTGACGGGTAGCAAAACAAACCCACCTTGTCTTACAACACTCTGAGAGTAAGGCTACCATTTCTGTATCTTCTCGGTGCTTTGGGCCATCTGTTTCTCCAAAGAAGGTATGTGCTGGTGGCCTGGAATTAGTAGCTGCTTAGCCTTACAATCCTAAGCATGCCTACTCTAAGTCCTGCTGAATTCAATGGGGCTAACTGCCAGGTCAGTGGAGTTAGGATTGCAAGCTTATTCCAAAACCACTCCGTGAGTCAAGTATGTCAGCAGAACCATCTAAACCCTGTCACCCTTCCTGGTGGGTCCTGCTAAAAGGCCTTCAGAAATTACTGAGGGAAGCAATGGCATTGATACATGGTGTGGTGGGAAGGAAGGAGGGGTGAAGAAACAAACTTCCAGGCCCCAGGCCTCTATGATTCCTAAAAACAGGTCAATCGGAACCAATGGGAAAATGTCACCTAAGCAACAGCAGCCACCCGGAGAAGCAGCGGGCATGAGAAATTAATAGCTGCTCACAATGCTTCTTAGCTAATATTCCTACCCCATTTACTTGAAACATGGACACTCATTAATATTTGCCAGGAAATAATGCTCTTAAGCATGTCAAGCCCAAATAAAATTAAGGCATCTCTCAGCTGCAGAAAGCCCTCTCTACCAATTCCCCGTGGTGCCTGAAATGCCTCCCATAAAACTTCCCCTGCCCCCACCATTTTGATTTGGGGTGGCTCAGTTTGCAAAGCCAAATTCTGCATGATGTCACTGAGCTTTTGTCCATCACTAATAACTTACTTGCAGGTAATTCAGGTGTGATAAATAGAATAATAGTGCATCTGAGTTGGTTATATATTCAGGTTTTACTTTTCAAGAATCAGCCAAAGATGTGGTCCTTTATTAAAGAAACCTTGGCTATCCCAGAGTTAGTTGCATTATGTTGGCAGTCAAGATCCTCTATATTTACATAAATCAAATAGGCTTCTAAAGAGAGCTTAGTGTAATTTACTGTATAGTTTACAAAGAATAGGGTTTGTGGTCTACCCCTCTTGTTTCGCATCTGGGAATGATTCCCAGAGTGCTGTCAAAATCAAACTCAAGCATCAAGGATGTGTCATAAATTGTATGCTACTCAGAACTGAGCCTTTGACATGAAAAAGAAGGTTATCATTTTGTAATAGGAATATCGATATTGATTTCTTTAAACTCATTGATCAGTCGTATTTCTACATAAAGCTGGGGAAAGGTTGGGCTGGAGAGAGAAATGCCACACTATCTGTCATAAATGCATTGTCAAGAACCAATTGGAGAGACCACTGGAGATTTGTGTTCCATGTCTACTTCACATGACAAATAATTTAGAAAGCACTTCCTCTCATAGAGGGAGGCTCTGCTAATACAGAAAGATGTCAGCATGCTAACAGGTTCTTAATAGGCAATTAAAGGCAGGCCTATGCTTATAGTAAGTGCCTCTTGTGGTACCAGTTAATTAGCATGATAAAATCCTCATTTTGTTTCATGATGGTTCTTTCGTTTGTATTCATGAGAGAAAAGGCATGGTAATTTACCCCTGTGAATGCTAGCGATAATTAAAAATGCAGAAAGTGATTTGACCCTTATCCACAATAAGGCTCAGGTGCAACAAAACCCATAGGAAGAAGAAGAGCTACTGCACCTTAATGAACTACAGACAGTTTAACATCACAGCCAACAACAGTGAAGTACTCATGGCTGGGGCAAGAAGAACAACTCAACAGTTTTTATTAGGCCTTTTCTGACCTTCCATAATATGAACATGACAGGGGGCATTGCATTGAATGTTGAAACTACATTCTCTCACAACTGATCATATATATATATATATATGAATATTAAGGCCCTCGTTTAATTATATGCAAGTATCTGTAAGCAAATCCTGATGGGCTTTCTTCTGGTAAGGTAAAGGTAAAGGGACCCCTGACCATTAGGTCCAGTCGTGACCGACTCTGGGGTTGCGGCGCTCATCTCGCTTTATTGGCCGAGGGAGCCGGCGTACAGCTTCCGGGTCATGTGGCCAGCATGACTAAGCCACTTCTGATGAACCAGAGCAGCACACGGAAACACCGTTTACCTTCCCACCAGAGTGGTACCTATTTATCTACTTGCACTTGGTCGTGCTTTCGAACTCCTAGGTTGGCAGGAGCAGGGACCGAGCAACGGGAGCTCACCCCGTCGTAGGGATTTGAACTGCCGACCTTCTGATCAGCAACTCCTAGGCTCTGTGGTTTAACCCACAGCGCTACCTGTGTCCCTACTTGCAAAAACTGGTGAGGATGTGCAAAAATGGAGCACTAAATGCACATGTGCAGACACTCTTAACCATTCCACAATTCCAAATTGGCCCTGGGTTACCATTCCCCCTTCCTTCTTATTACACACTCTTACATGAAGGCACATGTTTACTGAATCCATGGTGCATGAAAAGGGGTAAAAATCAAACTACCACCCACAGAGTACTTAAATATGCTTAATATATAAATAAGTCATTTCCTTTTTATCAAAAAACTTATTTGTAGATTATTATCAATACACATATCCAAACATAGCATAATAAATAGAAGCGCTTTTGGAGAAGTTCACAGTGCAATCCAATGCATGTCTGCTCAGAAGCAAATATTATTGAATTTAATTAAACTACTTTCCAGGTAAGGGGGTACAGCTGCCTTTGCCAACTAAGTGCACTTCCGGTGTTTTGGACCACAACTTCCATCAGTGTGGGCTGGAGCTGTATTCCAAAAAATCTGGAGAGAACCCAGCTGGCAACGGCTGTTGTATAGGATTGCAACCATATACTGCAATCCAATACTCACTTATCTTGGGAGTAAGTCCCAGTGAACTTAAACAGCAGTTACTGAGCTGAGTGGTTAGCCAAGCACAGGACTGCACCATTAGTCTCCTTTTGCTAATCATTGCCCTGCAACCAATAAAGCTAATAATGTTCGCTTTATTCCTTTAAAATTCTCATATTACAGAAACAACCTGAGGTTTTCTACCATGACAGTACAGTATTCAAGTACGTGTTTTGTTACCAGTTTTCTACAACTCTGGGTGTGTGTTTTTTGCATGTTTGTGACACTCCCTTAGATTGTCTTAATAATTTGAAATTTGATTTCCTCCCCTCCTCAGTATAAAACTGCCCACTTCTACTTCATGCTTACTACTTCACAGTGAAAGGGGAGGAGGATGAAGGATAGTGAAACACATGGTGGAGGAGAAAGTGAGAATGGCAATTTCAGGGAACATGAACAAACCACCAATCAACAAGATGAAACACTGTGTGTGTTTTCTGCATTCCTTCAACACGTTAACAGAATAAGAAAAATGATAGCTAGAGTCTTACCTGTTGGACATGCAATGGAGCTCTCACAGCCAGTACGCTTGGTAGACACAGTTGGAGAATATTCAACTTCCTCATGAGTGCTATCCTTTGAGTATGACTCTGTTTGCTCTTAATAACACAGACCAAGTGCTCCTTGTTATTTAATAGAAGTGACTGCATGATCTGATATTTTAAGTAGCCATTTCCCCAAAGTTCTTTGCCAGAAATCCCATAATGTCCTTCAGTAGAAACCAATTATTGACAGTCTAATCCTAATTTCGCTCCTCCCCCCACCATGTAGAAAAGTAGGGGGAAATTGTCAAAGATATAATTTGACTCAGGTTTTATTTGAAGCCCAGTCTATCAAATCTCTCCTTTCTTGTGGGGGGGGGGGATTGCAAACCAAAATACAGATATCCTTTGAAATTCAGACTTATTTGAATTTTGCTATGCAGATATCCTTTGAAATTCAGACTTATCTGAATTTTGCTATGCAGTTTGCCAACCAAATAATGGTACAAAAATGCATCTGCTGGGGAAAGATGTGCATAAAAATGAACATATTGGTGAAATTAAATCAATGGGCACATGCTTGCAAAAATGAGTGTATTTGTCACAATTGCATATGAACTGTGTTTATTAGGAAAAATTCACACTAAAATGCTGATGAATTTTCACGAGTATTGGGAAAATGAGAAACTGAAAGAACTGAACTAGACAGGTTATTCTCTCCCTGATCAAAATCATGATGATCTATGTTCCCAGCTACATGTAACCATCAAAGCTCTCCAAGATTACTCCAAAATGTTCACATCAGTGCAAAAAAAAACAACCCCCCCCAAAAAAAGACCTGCATTGTTGGCTATTTTCTCCTCACATTTCTATATATATATATATTAAAAGGTAGAGGAAAAGAAAGAAACTGAATATATGCACAGGGGTAATCCCTGGGGTTCTGTAGCTAGCAGAGAGTTCTCAAACTATCAGTACTTTCCACGCCTTTGTCCTCCTTCATTTAATTATGCTTCTGTTGAATAATGGAAAGAAGCAGTTGGACGAGGTCATCCCAGTTGGGAACAAGTATGTTTAGGGTTCTGAATAGCTAGATCCTATGAGTGGTAGCATTCTTATTCTTATTATAAAGTATATGAGTGGATATTTTAAAAGTATTATTATTATTCATAAAAACCCAGTCCAAACTTGTTTATAAAGTGTGTGTGTGTGTGTGTGTGTGTGTGTGTGTGTGTAAGAATATTTGAAGGGGAAATGTAGTAAAATAATAAATATGTAAAAGCCCATGTAATTAAGCATTCATGAAAGCAAAATTACTTAATTGAATGCTGGTGCTCAGGAGGAAACTTGCACAAAAAACATTTGATAACAATGAATATTTTTCCAGTTGGAGAAAAAAATCTGATAGTCTCTCCATAGATTCCCTGTTTCTCTCCTTGACCTTTTCCTATTAAGTGACAGAGATGCGGGGGTTTCTTTGGGAGGGAAGAAAGCTTTGTTTCCTACTCTTAGCAGTCCTTGTTACACATTAACAGAATCATGGCAGCTGGGGATCTAACTGAAACATTTTCTGTGAATGGTAAAGTAGGATGGGATGACAGCCATAGTGAAGTTCCTCACATGACATGCTTTCAAGCACAGTGTAAGGAGTAATGGAGAGGACGTGGACCTTCTTAGATGCATAGGCTGCAAACCATTTCCAGCCAACTTCAGCCAACTGAGCATTCTCCTTGGGGGGAAAAGTCAAGGTGAAGCTACTAGGTATACCAAGAGATATGAAGGTGCTACCACTGCATATCTTTCTTACTCTTATTCTGGCCTCACGTAAGAGGCACAGGAACAGGAGGAATCCCCATATCCACTGTCAAGAAGATGTGTGAAGGGGAACAAGGAAGCATTGCTCTATGCATCCTAGCTAAGTATTCATGTTTCTGTTGCAAACAAAAATATCAAGCATCTGTCACAACAAAATAGCAGATCTGGAAAACTTTGTGGTTTTTGCAGTTTTAATTTATCTAGAGAAAGTACTAGGTTTTGGGTGTTTGGGGCTATTCCTTTGGAGAACTGGGGGTTGCTCTAAGCGTCAGCATTGCTTGCCTAGGGGGTTCCTTGCTAATTGTCTGCCTTTGTAAATAAACAAGATGCTGCAACAGGCCTGAAAAGCTCCCCTGGACGTTCTTGCTCAGGCTTGGCCAACCGGATGCCCTTCTGAGATTGTTGGACTACAACTCCCATCATCTCTGACCATTGCTCATGCTGGCTGGGGCTGATGGAAGCTATAGTCTAGCAACATTGTGAGGGCATCTGGTTGGGAAAGGCATGAAAATCAAGATGGTAGGGTGATCAATCTGAGTATTTATAAACTCTTCCCCATTCAAGAACATAATTTGTTCTTTAATCTAATGTATAACCCCGCTCAAAGAATGGATACCAATGAAATATCAGACAATGCAGTCACAGTTGTGGCCCAAACTACTTCTTTATTTATTGTCACAATAAAACAAAATTGTTGTAGTGGAGAAGTGCATACAGTACCTGTTATTAAAACTGCCTCTAAGGATATTTTCCCATGAAAGTGGAAAGCTACTGAAATACATTTTCAGTTCTTCCCATTCCCTGGATGCTCGTCTGTGAAGCTGGGAAATACAACATTTCATTTGCCCCTGGAGAAATCTTTCACACACATTACATTCATATATAGAGCCGTCTCAAATCCTCCCCAAGCTTCAAAATCTACAAAATCCCAAAGCATTTTCTTAAAGCGAACTGAAAAGAAGAAACAGTTTCTAAAATAGCAATGGAAAGAATGTTAATTTCTTTTAAATATATATTTATAGAGAGAGAGAGAACAAAATGAAACTTGAGGGGAAACTTACTGGCGTTACAGTTTATCCTGATACAGTCTAGATGGGGAAAAATAAATGAAAGATGAAATTGCATCCTTCAAGGTAACAGCTGCAGACATCCAAAAACAATCAGTCCACCCTTCCGGGGACAGACACACGCAAAGAGATGTGGCCATTTTATATTTATATACATTCTGTACAAACTTAGGAATGGCTGCATAGCTACAGTATATTCTACAGAAATATCAGAACCATGTATCTAACCCAGAACTGCGTGTATGTCTCTGTGCATATGAGTGTATGTATGTGCAAAAGAAAAGAAAAAAGAACAGAACAGAAAAAGAGAGAGAGAGAGAGAGAGAAATATATACTATATACCACTATGTGGCAAGTCGGGAAAAGAGTGCATTGAATATTATCTAGTGATTCTAATCAATAACTGCTAATTAAAAATAGCTGGTATGTCACTTAGGAACATATATTCCCCTTCAAAATGCCAATCTTTTCCCCATTACATATAAATATAAATATATTTTAAAAACCTTCTAGGATTCTTTTAAGAAGGGCAACCTTTACACTGCTTTTTTTTTGAATTACCCATGTGTCACTGCATAAATACAACACCTACCCGACAGTATACCTAGAGTTCTGGCTTGGAAAAATCTGCTGGTGCAATACTTAACCCTTTCCACCACTGCTAAGAACAGGTCTGTTCCTTTTGCAATAACCCAAAATTATTTGGGAGGAAAAAAAATGTGTGTCATCACTGTTCTCCAAGATGAGGAAAGGATTAACATACTGCCCCTTGTTCCCTGTCATAAAATGGCCACTTGCAAACAGCTAACCGCACGAACGCCCAGCCCAGATTTCAGTTCAGTTTGGAGGATTGGGGTATTTTTTTATTTGGGGTGGGGGGCAGTTGCTACAAAGACAGACAGACAGCCAGTTCTTCAGAGCCCTGTCTCACCTTTCTGTCTGAATGTTAGGACTGAATGATGCACCTACAACATTCAGGAAGAAGGTGAACTAGGCAGTGCAGAGGCAGGTCTGGTCATCTTTGCCAACTCTATATGCTTCACTCAGATGTTTCAGATAGTACAAATGGATAAAAACAAAGAAGGAAAAAGAACCAAGGTAATCCTGAAAACATGTTTTGCTTTTGGTAAAGTATCCCAAAGGCTGTGTACACATGAGCAGCTTAAACTGCAGCTAGGTCACTCTTTTTCTGAATTCAAATTGAAGCTGGTTTTGCGGGAAATGCGTTAAAATGTAGGCTATATTAATAAAAAAAACAGGATGCAGGACAGATAGTGAATTTGACTGGAGGGCTCTTAATTCTTAAGGTCACGAGCCACAGTTTCACAATCCCAGCAATCCAGACTATATCATGTTATGTGTGGTATGTATATATAATGTTGGATAGCCAGAAACTTGGACAGTGGAGGATGTTGTATGTTTCAAGAATGCAGGAAATAGAGTGGATGGTGTTACCTACTCTGTGCTTAGGGGAACAACTTAATACCCAATGAAAAGGACAGTCCTTCATATTAATGAGGAAAAAAATGTATTTTTTATTTTGGAAAAAGGTGGGAGGAAAAGATGACAAGGAATCTGAGTGATCAGGAATAAACCAATCAGGAGCAGTGAAGCTGTAGAGAGTCTGTTTCCCAGCAGAACTTCTCGTAAGAAAATATGGGTTTGGTTTTGTGCGATTAGGTTTGTCATGTGTCGTCAACCGCAACAGAAAAGTGGGAGCAAACAGTCCTTGAGCATTTGGTACGATCACCACACAGAGGTGGCTATATCCCTTTTGCAGATGTGTGCTGGTGGCGTGAGATACCAACATAGATAAAAGCTGCTTCTATAAACAAAAATCTTCCCAAAGCTGGGGGAGAGGAGGAGGACGGGAAGGAGAGAGAGAGAGAGAGATTATCTCAAATGGCTGTGCTTGGACATCCAGCTAAATAAAACTTTAGTGCGGTAAGAATGAATTTGGGAAAGCCTTAGGCTTGTATACACAGTTTAGCAGTTTAACACCTGAATCCTAACTGTTGTTAATCTTAACTATGGTTAGTTAAAACAATTCAGCTATGGTTCATTAAAACAATTCAGGTTCAGAAACCATAGTCTGAAGCTAGTCTGTTTCACGTAAACCATAATTAACCACATTTTGCTAGGTTTGGACAAGATGAGAAGCTAGAGTTGATCTAAAATTGAAGCGGAAACTTCCAAACTCTTCTTCATGCCTGTGCAGGAAGTGGGGGCAGGGAGAATACAACACCCTGGGGCCACCTTTGTTTTCATCATGCTAAACTATGGTTTAACATGATGCCTGAACTAAGCCAATGTTACGGTTATTAAAAATGGGTTTTAAACTGGAGTAAAAAGAATAGGCTGATAACACATTAATTCCATTTAAGGAACTTGTTTGAAGTTGCAGAAACTGCTTAGGATTCCCTCACCAACTGTTCTGTTATTATCAGCCTTTTCCTACCTCTTTTGGGTATTATGAACAGATTTATTTGTTTAAGTCTGACACTCTGTCCCTAGCTGTCATTCCTGATTGTCTGCAAAATGGAGCAAGCGCTACTTTCCCTTCCATTCTTTGGGATTCTCTGGTCATTCTTCGTTGCAATTTCCATTGTTTGCTCTCACTTATAAAACATCTCTGTTAGGTTTATACAACTGAGATTATACCTATCAAGGTGTGCTATTAGCAAAAGTGACAGCGCAGAGGGAGGTGGCGGCATACACAAATTAAGAGATGGATGTCAGCAAAAAATTTGATATTACAAATGTTATCAATTCTATTATAATTTTTATAATAAGTAGCCACATAAGACTTCCTTCGGGGAAATGAAGGAACATACATCATAGTGCTTCAGCAGAGAAGATAGCTGGCCCATGAATCAATCAAGCTTGGAGATATATATATATATGAAAGAAACATAAATGAATGGCTGTCAAATCCAAGGTGTCACTAGTATTGCTCAAAAGGATGGTGCTTAGCACAGTGTGAGATTGGGAGGTGGAGATGACTGACCACACTTCCCTGAAGGAGTCTGAGTCAAGACAAGCTGGCCATAGGTCCTGCCCCATGGCAGAAGCTTGACCGCCGTCCAGCAGGAGGGAAAGTATGGGAGGAGGGATGGAGAAGTTGAATTATCTTAAAACATGGGCCTGTGGCAGTACTGCAGTGCCAGTCAACCAAACCAGAATGCTAAATATGAAGGTGGCTGTTTCTTCACGAGCGGCCATTCCTCATTCTCTCAGCACATGCTTTAACCTGCAGGGTTAATTCTGGGGCATGTGGCTCACTGAAGTCTCTCTCTTTCTCTCCTCCCCTCCTTCTTCACCTCCTCCCTCCCTTCTCCTCCTCCTCCTCCTCTTCTTTCTCAACAGAGAAGTGAGATCTCTCATATTTGGTTATCTACTCTTTACACAGTCAAGGGTCCAATATGTTGTGAGGTGTGTTGTTAAGACAGAAAGAATGCTGCCCAAAGCTCCCATTTTGGGAAAGTCTAACTACTCCTTAAGTAAGCAACATATAGATACAAGAGACTCTCTTCCCCCCCCCTCTCCTCCAAATCAACCTAACCTTCCTCTCTGTTTTTGTTTTTGCTCAAAGGTGTGGTGCAGGTGAGAAGGATATGCCAGCCCTTGCAGGCTGCTCTGTACACTCTGTTCGAAGGGCTGTTTGCTGTGCGGGCCGCAGGCTTCAGGCCTTTGAAGGGTTGAATACCATCTTTTGATATACCATGACGGATGGGGTGTAAAGAAGCTTTTACGACTTGGATACACAGCATAAAGAGATCACAGAAAAGACCTTAATAAACAGACAACCTTTTAAGAGAAACCAAATGGAATTAAAATGTGAGGGGGACGGGGAGCAAGCACAAGAATATTTTATACCATTCAAAACAGTCTTTGCCAATATGTATTTATGGCACATCAGATTATTCATATTCCAGCTTTGTGATTTCCAGATTGGGTTTTTTTACTTACTTGTAGTTTTTGACCATCTGTTAATTATGAGCAAGGCTACATCTATGATGTAGAACCTGTTGTGGCTCTTCAGATTTTGCTGGACTTCCAACTCCCGTCCATCCCAGCCAGTGCGGCCAATGGTCTGGGATGATAGGAGCTATAGTTCAGTGGCATCCTGACTCAAAAACTTCTCAGAACTCTCTACATCATAATTACATCATAACGGTCCAAAGAACTATAATCCAAAGTATTGGTGTTTGAACTACCTGAGATAGTAAACTCTGTTCTTTTTTAGAAGGTCTAATATTTTACTTGTGTCTTCAAATCTACTGTATTTTTGGCTATTTATTATGGAGGAGTATTTGTTTCAGAACCCAATTGATATCTGAAACCTTTGCAGATCTTCACTACTGCATAATTGAGCTAATGCTCTGGAAGTCACCTTCAGAGTCCTGCTAGACTGAAGCTACTTTCCTGCAGCAAAGCTAGAGTGATGCTGCAGTTATAGTAGGTAAGAAAAGAGACCTGAAGTTTTGGCTTATTAGAGCTTCTTTGTCCACAAAACTTCAGACAGAAGTCTCCATTAGGATTTTTCATGCAGTGCATTTTAACATGAAATCTTAACTAAAAGTCTGCACAATACATTCCTACATTGAGACCATCTCCAACCATGTTGAATGAGAAGTGCTGAAATAAATGTGTGTGCATCCACTACCAACTCCTGTTCCTAACCCCCCCCCCTGCAAATTTCCATTATGTCTGAAACTTTTTTAGATGAGTAAGATCATGTAAGACTACTCTCACACAACTTGTATACATTCATGAGCTTGTGAAATTGTTAGGGAAGTCCTGAGAGGAGGACTGAAGGTTAAGCACTGGCATCTCAGTCAGTTGCATTGTGAGGCTGGGTTTCCTTTTATGAGCAATGGTGACCTCACACAATATCACATTTGCCAAACTATGACCTGATCAACAGAAAAGCTTATAGTGGTTATGAACATAGTAACATCTGGGGTTTTAAGACAGCCTCTCAAGTGAGGCCCTCAGAGCCTGCAGCAGCAACATCCACAGCTATGGCTTGTGACTTCTCTTTGAGGCAGGCAAGTATAATCAACAAGATGTAAGCATTTTCACTTTCCATTAGTGACAGAGGAAAGAATATTGCCTATGCCAGGCCCTCCATCTCTTAATAATTGCTACCTTCTGCCAATGGCAGAAAATGAAGGCATTTGTTTTCTGGGAAACAAAAACGAAGCTTTTTGATTTCTAGAAAACACTTTATATGACTATGAAATATCATCAGCGAATGGACTCAGAAAAGGGCACAGAGGTTGCCTGGTTACAGCAGTGTCAGAGGAGAAAGCAGCAACATACTGAAATTTTCCTTTAAGTGCTTTAGAGTAGATGACACTGAAGGAACAGGGGGCCTTTGAGCCTAGAGGAGTGAACAGAGGTGGCCCATGTCTCCTGTGCTCCTTGTATTGTTTGGGGACTGGGGGTATTTTTTTATGAGCAAACGCAGTATGTTGTTCATTGTTTTGGGGGCTGGATGTAAAAAGGTGCTACAAATCATTCTAATGCAATTTAATACAAGCATGCAAATATTAGGGGAAAGGATTAACATCCCCCTGTTCTGCAATCCAAATAAGTTCCTTATCTAAAATTGTTTACATGCATACCTTGTCTTGGGTAGGTGGGTGGCAGGCAATCTCTCTGAATATATTCCTCCATTTAATTAGCACGTATTCATTTATATCTGAAATTCATTCCCTAGTTGTCAGCTTATTGTACAATATTTGGTAGCATAAGTCCTGAAAATTAACAACCCTACTTCCTATATGAACCTAAAAGTCATTGGACAATAAGAGGAATTCTTGAAATATAAAACACTGGCTTCTTAAAAACACTGTAGCTATATAGACCCTTCCCTTTATGCCTTTGTAATTTTTTGTCAAACACTTTTGACTGTTTTGAATAGTAATAGAGAGGCTGGATCAAATGAGGATGTGATTGATCAAAAGATGGACTGAATAGCATGTCTTACATAAAGCTAACCAGTTCAGGAACAAGAAAGGAAACTTAAAAAACAAAAACCAGACTTAAAAATCACATTACCCATAACCAGGAATTAACATAAAATCACCATGCAATGGTCACTGGAGAATTTATTTCTCCATCATTAATACTGTTACAGAATACATCAGCGACTACTTATAATTCAGTTAAACCAAACGGGGGGGGGGGGGAGCAGGGAAGGGGGAGACGGACAAGAAAACAAAACAAGCTCAAAACTGAAAGCCGGAGGTGGAGGGGGGCAATCTCTGTACAATACCTAGATTGACCATGAGTTTGACACGGCCTCCATCCAGCTCTAGCCGCAAGGTATCGGCTGAATCACGGGATGTGGTGGCCATCAGGAGCCCGTAAGCCCGCTGAGACATAAAGCGGAAGGACACATCCTCTGCCTCTGTGTGCATGACCATCGGCATAATGATCTTCATGTACATGCTACCATCATAACTCAGAATCGATGCCTCTGAAAAAACAAAGAAAAGGAAAATAAAAATTAATCGCTATTAGTTCTGTGCCCTCCAGATCTTGAATGATCCCTCAGTACTTAGAACACACTGCAGATAAATTGCTTCACTATGCATTGCTATAGGCTAGCAGCCGTGAGATTTTTAATAGGAAGTATTGTTGTGTTGAGCTTATCGTGTTGCACACCAAAAACAACATGGAGGCTAGATCAGTGCTAGCAATGAAGCTTCCATTTTCTCTACAAATTGGTTCCAATATAGCATATGCTACCCATTCTACCTGCCCCAGGTGTTAAAGATCTGCTTTCCTACAACTCAAGCTAATATCTGCAGTTGATCAATAGTAATGGCTTAATTAATATGGAAAGGAAAAAGGAGTGTAGGGGTGGGGTTTGGGGGGGAAGGGATAGGAAACCATTTTGTAGCAGTATTTGAACAGAAGATTGCTATAGTGGATGGTTCTTCTTTTTCATCTTCTAACACATTTACTCAAAAATTACAATAGAGCTTTGTCCACTGCCATAATATCACAGAATGATCACTCCAATCCTCAATCCCTCACCACGGTCATGTTGACTCGCCAAATATCCTCAATAGGAACTCAACTACAAATCCTATTTACTAGACAGTTCACTTGTCTCGTGGATGGTTCTTTGAAAAATATTTTAAAGTGATGTTGTTGTTTTATTTATTTAAAAAAAATGTTACTTCCATGAGCTTTGGAGTGAAGGGAAGTTAAAATTCAGATGAAACATCTCATTATTCTCATGCTTAGTGTGAGGACAGGAAGTTAAGACAAATTAACCCATGATGCCACGTGCATCATAGGACATATAGCACACATAACCTAGACCTAACAATCACTAGTTTTCCAGTGGAAAGGTTTGCTAACTAAAGGTAATAAAGATTACTTAAGGTGTGAAGACACTCAATTGACTGTTGATATATACTTCTGCTCCAGCAGGACATTTCCCTTCCACTCGTGGCCATCTGCTGCCAACTGCTCTGTGTGAAGGCATCCAGGAGAGATACAGTGGCAGGTTAAGACAACATTAAGTGCCTACTCTGGAGCCAAGTGAACTGCCCCCCTCTCTCTGGGTCACATACTACCAACTGTCCTGCAGAAAGAAATCCAGGAGAGAGAGGGGCAGTGGAAGACAAGCCTAGGAACTTGTTCCTGCTCCATCTGCACTGTTCCCTACTCTGCTGCCAGGGCCACATCCATCATCAGCTGCCCTGTAGGACAAATTCCTAGAGAGAGGAGGAGGGAGGTGACAATGATGCTTGGAGCTTGTATTGCCCCAGTTCTGGATAGTTTTGGTTTATGTGCATGGGTTGGTTGGTTGGTTGGTTGGTTTTTAAAAAATGCAGCTCTACATTTTATAAAAAAATATGGAGCATTTGAAATATTATATTACAAATAAAATTGAAAATACAAGGCATTAAAAATAAATTATAAACATTATGAGTTGTTTTGAGGGCACCCCTTTAAAAGTGGGACAACCCCCCCCCCCACTGATCTCCAAGTTGACTAGCACCTGCTTTTGGTCAAATTCACTAAGGTATGTGTTATCGCATGGAGTAATTGCACCCACACCCTGAATACTGAGATGATGCATACATATTGAATAAGCTCTGTCCCCGTCTTTCTTAGCACAAAGATTTGCAACATAAACAAACAGCTGTGTGGGTACCGGCTGAGGCATGCCTGCAATTGTAAGTATGTATATCAGCACTATAGTGATTTGCTGACACTTACATACACTCATTAAAATTCTAGTCACCAAACATATTGCCTATCACTTTTAGTTTCTCTTAGTTTCTCATTATTCAAAACTAAAGTGCAATTCTCTATATTTCCACATTAGTTCGCAGTTTAAAAAAGAAATCCTCATGAAAATTCGCCAGCATTCCAATGTGAATTTCTCCTAATTTACACAATTTTGTATGCAGTTTTGCCAAACATACACATCTGTGCAAAGCAGTGTTCCCTAAATAAATCCATGTTGATATGTTATTTTTTCTTATATATTCATTTTTATGAACACTTTATCAAAATATATGCATGTCTGTACCTGGTTGGAGAACTGCATTGCAAAATTCAGAGAAGTGAAAATTTGGAAGGATGGCTGGGTTTTGATTCATGTATTGTACAGGAACATGTGAGTTAGGTAGCTTTGTTTTAAAATGTGAACTGAACTGAATTGCAGCCAATTGAACTGATGTTTCAGAACTGATGTTTCAGTACGTTTCCGAGCACAATTCAAAGTGTTGGTGCTGACCTTTAAAGCCCTAAACGGCCTTGGTCCAGTATATCTGAAGGAGCATCTCCACCCCCATCGTTCTACCTGGACACTGAGGTCCAGCACCGAGGGCCTTCTGGCGGTTCCCTCACTGCGAGAAGCCAAGTTACAGGGAACCAGGCAGAGGGCCTTCTCGGTAGCGGCGCCTTCCCTGCGGAACACCCTCCCACCAGATGTCAAAGAGAACAACAACTACCAGGCTTTTAGAAGACATCTGAAGGCAGCCCTGTTTCGGGAAGCTTTTAATGTTTGATGTATTATAGTATTTTAATATTCTTTTGGAAGCCGCCCAGAGTGGCTGGGGAAGCCCAGCCAGATGGGCGGGGTATAAATAATAAATTATTATTATTATTATTATTATTATTATTATTATTTGTAAAGTAAGGTTGCAGACGCAGCAGCCTCCTCAGATGCACACAAACTATTGCCCCTCTTCACCTACACACCATTTGCCATGAGTGCAAACCAGCTGTGGGTCACAGAAGAAAAGCTGTGCTCCCTTTTCACAAGGTGCTGCTGCAGAGAAGCAAAGCGCAGCATGCTAAATGCAATTCCAATCGCTTTCACTTCTGCACTCCCAATACTGCCGCTTCCAGCTGCTAGTAGAACAAAATGTACTCTATATTATACACACACTTACTGGCTGCATGTAAAGAAACACAGTCGCGCACACCTCCCTGCTCTTGCTGTGGACTGTATTAGGAAGTGAAGTCAAGCATGAAATGGCTCTTTTTGACACCTTCAGCTCGAATGTGCCCTGCCTGAAACTGTCTGTGCCACTGTCTGGGCATGTGTGTAGAGCTGGCAAGTATCAGTGCATGTGGTGCCAGTGAGCATGGGGATTAATCGACAATAAGAGGACCCAAATCCTTTCTTTCTTTCTTTCCTATTTTAACGTGGTGCCCATGTTGTAGTCCAACCTCTGTAGGGCTGACTAAAGCTGAATTGGCTGAATGGCAGAAGGATCTGTAGAAGTGTTTAGCATCTCCCTCATCTGTAGAAATCAGTGGTTTTGGGCGGAGTCTCATGGAACTTTGAGTAAAAAGATAAACTGAGTCTTTTCATGTGCTTCTGTTTAACAGTTATGGCTGGTGGCTGTCTGTTTTCATAAAAAGAGCATAGAAAAGAAGACAAAAGGAAGGAAGAAATTATATAAACAATGTATCAAATGCATTCCCTGAATTTTTGCAAGTCTACCATTATCCTCATTGGCTTGACCTTAAAGTCAAAACCCTGTAAGATCCAGTAGCTCTAACTAGTAAGAACAGCATTAGCACTTGTAAACCTGCCTTGGGACAAAATATGGTGTTCCTCTTTTAGATATTAAACTATCTATTTTTTCTAAAATCCCTATATCTACAGCAAAAGGGGAATCTTATTAAATTGTTAGAACTTGGCATTATTCCTTTCAGGGCTGTGCTCATGGGGGCAGGTGGGGGGAAGCAGACCAGAAAGGAAGGTTCAAGAACATTAGGAAAGGCCGTGGAAACATTTGCAGATGGAGGAAACGGTTGCTGGTAAATGTTACTACTAGCCCAGAGACGTGGGGAGCAGGAGACTGTAGCCTTGCTGAATCTTGGCAGGCATATGAGGGAGCCAAAAGGGAGCATTAGAGCTCCTCCTGAAGCCTGCTCCAAATGTCAATCTAACATTTGCAGAAGTGCGCAGAACTGTTTTGAGAAGAAATATCGGACGAGAAGGTCAAGGCTGGAAAAGTTGTACAAAGTCAGCAAGCCAAATGAGAAGAACACATAGGCTGAAATTGTGCTTTGAGAATCCATTCCTTCTTCCATAACTGTGGGGCACATGTATAAAGATGTATTTAAGATGCAGGCAAAGGGCTTTCTCATCAGGTCGATTCTGATACAGCATGCTTCTGAATACCAGCTGCTGTGAATCCCAGGTGGGCAGGGTGCTATTGCACTCATCATGTTCTGCTTGCGTGCTTCCCAGGGGCATCTAGTTGGCCACTGTGACAAAGTGGAAAGGAGTTTAGAAGAGGGGTAAGTCTCCACTGCCTAGCCTACCATGCCACGCCCCCCACCATACCCCAAAGACCTTCGGGGGACCTAATCCAGCCTTGGCTGAGCTGGCTTCTGCTGAGCTGGCTGAGCCCCAGTTGAGCCAGGATAGGGCACTTACACCTGTGCTACCTGTTCTTGAAGCTACCAGCATGAGTCTGACCAAACTGCGGGAGGCAGTGGAAGACAGGAGTGCCTGGAGTGCTCTGGTCCATGGGGTCATGAAGCGTCGGACACGACTAAACGACTAAACAACAAAGGGCACTTACACCTGCACACCTCCAGCTGAACCAGAATGGGAGACTCACCTGACTCAGACATAGATCTGCCTATTCCAAACACAAACTTGCCCAATCATCCTGGGCAAACTTGGCTTTGGATTGTTCCCTAGGAAATCTTATGAATTGAATAGCTTTAGGACAGCTCAAGCTACCAATAAAGAGCTATTTGTGGCTTTGCATGATTGAACAAATAATGTAACGAAGCACAACAAACCTTGTGACCCATGAGTGAAATGCTACATTTCTATTTGCCAGAAGAAATTCAGAAGCAGGAGAAAGACAGAGATTATTAAATTTGCCTTAAATGAAAAAGCCCTGCTTGTAAACTAGTGATTTATTTTTTTTAAGTCTGACAAATAAATCAGCTTTTGGGAAGTGTTATGGAGCAGAGCAGGCAGCAATTAGGCAGATAATGACAGCATTGCTAGCTTGGGGGGGGGGAGTACAGTATACCATTTAATTTGGGGTTCCAAGTTGCACCTTCCAAACTTAAAAATACAAGTTCAACTATGTGGTGTTTATAACACCAGGAGGTGGGAGGAGGGTTCTGCACATCCTTTTCTTACCCCATCAAAGTACTGCCACTTTTCTCTTGCATAACTTTTGTAAAGCTGTAAAATTGCCGGTTGGCGACTGTCTGAAAGCACTTCAGACAAATGGCAATATTACTCTACAGAAGGGTATCATCAATAGGATAATAAGTTGGGCCCACTGCAGCTTCTAATCAGCTCATCAATAGTGATGTGATGACTCTTTTTCTCCTTAAGTACAGGGCCAATTTGTTTCACAGCCTTACTGTGTGGAGAATTGAAAGAGAGGAAGAGACGTCTATTTTCTGCAGGCCAGACCCAGCAGAAAGGCAAAGGACGAGATGCACCCCCCCCTCCTGCAACTGCCCACAACTGGCCCTTGAACATTACTTCAACACTGGCAAGAGAGCAGCATCCTTCACCGCAGCTGAGGGCAGCAGGTTAGCTGAGTAACCACAGGGCAAGCCACCCACAATGCTTTCTCCTGCAACACCTGAGCACCACTCCCTACCCTCACCTCCACAAGAGTTTCTGCCACCTGAATCAGCCACCTCACTCTGCCTTATGGTAGGGCCAGCCCTGCCAGAGGCTAACAGTGCAATACGGGCAGTGGTAATAGATGATCAGCAGCACATATATAGGGCTTTCATGTATAAAATGGGAAACTTCCCCCAAAATGAATATTTTGGGCAGAATATAATGAGTCCTGTCATCAGAAGCCCTTTGCAAGGACTTCTCCTTGTGCAATGGGCTTACCCCACTGCCCCCCCCACCTCCTGCAACTTACCTAGGGAGGCGGGTCTGAAGAACCTATGCAACAGCTCATGGGGGGAGGGACGAGAGGGAGAATCATTCCAACTGGCCAGCTGAAATGCTTGCCCTGACGGAAGGATCGCCTTAGTGCAAGCACTGAATTCCTCGCAAAGACTTTGATCTTTGAATCAAGCAATCCTTTCCTCTTGGTGTGCCACAGCCAGTGCCTCCCACCAGGGAAAGTCTCCCACTGCAGGTGTCAGTCCACTGATGGAGAAACATGTTCATCACTTCTTAACGCCTTGCAGATGCTGGATCTTAGATTGCCTCTGAGCATGTGCAGAGAGTATTTCTACCAATATTATGCGGCTATAGAAAACCTAGATAAGTCAAGAATTTGTGAGAAGAGTACACTGGTACCTTGGGTTAAGAACTTAATTCGTTCTGGAGGTCCTTTCTTAACCTGAAACTGTTCTTAACCTGAGTTACCACTTTAGCTAATGGAGCCTCCTGCTGCCGCCGCATCACCGCCATGCAATTTCTATTCTTAGCATGAAGCAAAGTTCTTAACCCGAGGTACTATTTCTGGGTTAGCGGAGTCTGTAACCTGAAGCATCTGTAACCTGAAGCATCTGTAACCCGAGGTACCACTGCACTTAGGGAAGAATGTTCAACTCCAAAGTGTGTTTCAGCCTCCTTACCAGGTTTTATAGAAAGTAAGTACTAACTACAGCTAACTGCTCTTGCTTACTTATTTCTTATTTCTTTTAATAGCCAGATTTGGTTGCTAATAACATTTGGTTAACCCCTATGTCAAACACATACTTATAGATCATCGTTGAAGGGGTTAAGATGGGAGGTAATTTCTTTTCTATTGCAATCTTGATGTGGTGAAGAATTGGATCAGAACATAGTTATCCCTCAGTATTCACATTTCTCTGAATTTTGTAATACAAAATTATTGACTCCCCTCCTCAGTGCTGCATGTGATCTATACAGAGCACCTCCACATTTACAAAGAGTTTCCTTGGGAATGAAATGTATGAAGTGGAATAGCATAATGACTATGTAAGTTACGTATGTTGTGTAATGTTACCACAGAGGACAGAGACAAATGACATCATTTTTGGCATAAGACAAACTGCAGTAGAATGGAAGCAGTGATGTATACAGAGCAGAAAGAGACACAGCACCTTCTAACACCCCTAGGTGGGACTGACTACATATAACATAGTGTTACTACAGCACTTCTGGGGAAATGGTGGCTGACTAAGCATGATTAACATTACATTGTTCTAAATTTCTTTTTTCTCTTTTATCACTTTCATTTTCTTAATTGATAGGGCTACATTATTTATTTAGCAAGCAACTCTGGTTCATTTATTTCATCAGGAGGCTGCATTTAAAACAAAAATAAATAAATCATGACCCACCCATGCATTTAGATTTTAACCATAGGAATAACTCAGATGCATTGGCTGATTAATTTCATACTAACAGAGAGTGGCTTGTGGAATCCAGGCAGCAACACCAGGATAAAATCTTTCCTGTTTGAAGAACGCATGCAAAAGCCCCAACTTCAAAAGAAGGGGAACAACAGTATAACTGTCCAACCCCACATTTAAGTGAGAAACTTGGCTTCATTACTCTAGGCCCCCTAGCCAGTTATTATGTTGCAGACCAGGACCCCAATCCATGTCTAGCCCCTTACTTAATGAACTTGTGGCCTTGGGTGGGGGTGATCATCTACATCAGATGTGTCCATAAAGTTCAATATGGACCAGATGAGCATCACAATCCACATTGGGCCCCCAGGAGAATTGGAGATTCTCTAATGTGCCTAATGTATGCTGGGGTACAGCTTTTCTTCTAAACTTTTAGGTGTGGATTGGAATCCCCCTAACTGCCACTCACCCTTGTACAGGAGGTTTGTGCTCACATGTTGGAATATTTGCCCTTCTTTCCTTAGCTATCTGACCCTTGTACCATCTTGCAAACGCCTTTCAAGAGTCCCTCAATTATCAAAAGTAATTCCCCATGTACTGGGGGTGAGTGGGTGGAAAAACAAATATAACATGCCTTCTGGCTCACAGAACTTTTTTTTTGATAATTATCTAGCTCCTGCAATGAAACCAAATGCCCAAATAACTGAGGAAATAGAACACAATAACTCTGTGGGAGCTAAAACACATCTGGGTCCAGCCAGTACTTGGATGGTGGACCACATGAGAAACCTACAATGCTGGAAGAAAGGAGGGGCAAATAAATATTAGCTAAATAAATATTGGCAGGGGGTTGGACTCGATGGCCCTTGTGGTCTCTTCCAACTCTATGATTCTATGATTCTAGATTCTGACATCCATTAATTTATTGGGTTTAGAAGGGTTTCCCTCCCCTCAAACTTTTAATGCTATGTATATTTGATTCTGTTTCAGAAATCAGTAGTTAAAATTCTGGTAACTTTTCCTCCACCTACCTAGAGTCTTGTTCATCAATCATAGACCTAAACTATTTCACACCAGCTCCTTGGTGCTTTTGTAAAAGTAGCCCAGGGAGCTCATTATGTCAAGCACACTATATATTATCTTGCCTTTTTTTGATAGTGTACATTTTGCTAGAATGATCCTGATGGTTTCTCACCATAGTTTCACTGAGTGTCCCAGATGCCACTTTGACATTGCATATTTTAAACAGACAGGAGACAGCATTTGGGCTTATTATCTTGACAAAGGTCAGCTGGTAAAACTGTTAGGGCTCTGTTCCTCTTTAGTGTCGTGCAATTCCAGCATTGTTGCCGAGCTGATAAATAAATTCAATCAAGTTTCTGCACAAAAGAAGCTCTGACAGACAAAGAAAGGAGAGGTCTGTGCATGGCGTTTCATAAGGGCAATCAACGATTTTATCTCTCTAATGCAAAAGCATTAGCAAGGATTTTACCCTTGAGTGCCTTAACCTCAAGAGCATTCATTTTACCAGACCTGCCTCTATAGCCCCAAAGTGGCAGGACTCAATTGAAAGCACAGCATTAGGAACATTGATTACAAGAAATGGTAAACAAAAGGATGTTGCAGTGCTCTTAAGGGCCACTCATGGGGTGTTTTCAAAAATGGTTACATTAAAAGCCACCCCTTCTTGAAACCCAGCAAGCAAAGTTACATGAAGCCTGAAATCATTCGCTCCTCTACAACAGGCGCTGGATTTGGCAGATTTAATAAAACGATTATTACAACTATCAAGATCAGGCCGGTGGTGCATCTAGTTCAGCATCTTGTTCTCACAGTGGCCAACCAGATGTCCACAGAGAGCCTGCAAGAAGGATCTGAGCTCAACTCAGCCCACCTCTGATTCCTAACAACTTGAATTCAGAAGCACAATGCCTCCAACATTGGTGACTGAAAATAGCTATCAGCATTAGCAGCCACAGATAGCCTTAGATGATGATGATTAAATTTTGTACATTAATATAATACACATATACAGTGGTACCTCAGATTACATACGCTTCAGGTTACAGACTCCACTAAACCCAGAAATAGTACCTTAGGTTAAGAAATTTGCTTCAGGATGAGAACAGAAATTGGGCAGCAGCGGTGCAGCAGCAGGAGGCCCCATTAGCTAAAGTGGTGCTTCAGGTTAAGAACAGTTCCAGGTTAAGAACAGACCTCCAGAATGAATTAAGTTCTGAACCTGAGGTACCACTGTATAAATTTATTAATGATTATGATGATCAAGAATATATCTTGCCTTACTTGAAAGAAAAAGGCAACTTAGAGAACAATTATTTTCATGGGGCATGAAATTAGCCAGCACTGTGTTTTGGGGGGCCCCTGGGCAAGCTGCCCAAGCAGGCCCTCTTCCCTGAGTTGAACTACTTCCTCCTCAACCTTGTTGCCACTGCTCATGTGCTTGTGCCCTTCCTCTAGGCCCAATCTTCATGGCTGCCAAGAGCGTAAGGGAAAGGCAAGTGTTGGCTGCTGGTCCTTCTCCTTGTGCTTCTCCCTGTTTCTTCACCCATAAAGTGCAGTCAAAGAAGCAGCAGGCCCCATGGGTAGGCACCGCAGTGCTGCCGCCACCCCCCAAGAAAGGCAACCCTTGATTCCAGTTTGCAAAACCCTGGCTAAACCACAGAGGAAACTGAAGCTGATTTCTTACTGAACTCTGCTACTTGGATTCCCAAGGCAAAGTGGGAGACGGGGGCTGGAAGGGAGGTGGAGAGAATGCTTCTTTATGGAAAACCTGTATCTCTAGAGCACTCTATGCACAAGCTTCAAAACAACACAGCAAACACTGCAGTTCCACACTATTCTAAGGTCTAGTATCTAGTAATTTTCACAGTTACTGAAACACAACACAGGAAGATGTCCAGGAGGAGCTCAAGCACCTCCTCGGAACTGCATGTGCCTCCTTTGGAAGAATCAGTTCATACTTCATGAATCACAGGTCTTAAAGAGACTGGATCAGTGGTCCTATATCCTGCCTCAAACATGGGGCTCCCCTGTCTGCATTCAAGCTTGAGACTCTCTCTCTCTCTCTCTCTCTCTCTCTCTCTCTCTTTCAGAATTCAGTGCATTCTACCAGGTGTGACCTTTCCAAACAGTGGCAGCGGCTGTGCTTTTGCATCCACGTTCCATATCGGACAACATCTCCAGCCCATCCATCAAAATGTCCAAGTGGTGATTGCATATCTTCATATGGAGAGGGAGTCAATTAAGGGTGAGTCATTAATGTGAAATCATTCCACTTCTCCCAAAATGAATAGAAGTGAATTGGCACAGTGTTGGGCCAGTGCCGACTTCTCAGTTGGACACGAGTGGATCAGAGTGGAAGCACAGAGACAGAGTGAACTCATTTCATAGATAGCATCTCCAAGCCCAATATGGTAATTTCAAAATTTGGAAATAATTTCTTATGACAAATGAATCCACTTCTTCCCAGCCATTTTCTCATCAAGGCATTTCACTTCATCAATGCCAACAGTAACTGCTTGCCTTGGCAAAAAAAACCCAAAAACCCTGAAGGCAACAGAAGAAGAGAGAGAGAAGAATCAAGAACCAAGATGGGGCAATGCCAACTCTGAAATGGGACTCCTGACACTTTGTGACCTAGAGAGGCAATGGAGCTTGGCTCCAGCAAATGAGCTCAGGGAATTCAATAGGAGAGAAGAGAGATATGACATTCAAGGCTGGTTCACACATTTACACAGAGGCAAAGCTAGGTTTACTTCCAAGTATACACTCTACAGAACGGGCAGCCAACTATTAGTCTCTGATAAGTAGACCTGTATGCTGTGCATGTTTTTAGATGTGCTTCCATCACATTTTGTCTTTACAATACTAAATGTATACTTGACACATCTTACTGTAAGTGCACTTCAGTTGTGGAAGGCGCTCTCCAGAAATCTAGCATCTGCACTGCAGCATTTTCAGCACCAGATGAAGACCCCCCCTCTGCCCAGGGCTTTTCAATTGTCAATTTGCAACTTTTCTTTTCTTTTCTTTTTTTAGTGCTTTTAAGATCTTTGGAACTGTTGCCTCCCCACCCCCACTTTTTAGGTTGAAATCTGAATTTATTCTGTTGATAGTTTTATTCTATTTTAGATTTCATTCTTATTTTTTATTATATTTTATATATGTATAAATCACCCAGAGAATATTTTGCTATTGCGTAAGTATGTAAGTATGTAAAACAGTACAGTAAGTATGTAAAACAAAAATACATACAATGCAACATAATGTATGAAGTGGCTTGCTGATTTATGTCCATATAGCCCAAACCTATGCAAGGCTGGCTTGGCTGAACTACATGGAGTATTTATTATGCAAGTGTTTTCACAAAACATTTGAGCCTGAAAGTTTAAATCTTGCCTCCCATACCTGCAAGCACATATGGGATCATACGCCCAATCTTTTCAGCAAAAAAAGGGAGAGCGCCTTTCAGAGTTTTCCTATACAACTCTTCTTATATAAAAAGCTACTGATGAGAATATTTCCTATATATTAATTTGGAGCAGGGATTAGTGTGGTAATAATTAAAACAAACATAATTATACTTATCCCTTCCCCTCTGAAATTAGATTAATGATGGTGATATTTCCGCACCAAAGCATGCTTCAGACATCATTGCCTGTGTCAGGACTAAGCAGAGCTGGAAGCACACAGCAAAGGGGAAGAGGATTCATGGGTGGATGAGGGGATTCATTTCTCCCCCCTCTCTTAATTCACATGGACAGATCTGAGAACTCCCATACAGAAAAGGAAACAGGGATACATTTCAGTGCTGTCAGAGAAATGTAGGTGCACATTTTAATTTCCTTGAGAAATTACTCCATTCCAGTAAGCAAGCAGGGTGTGTTTGTGCCCTACTTTACTTTAAACAGAGGGGTCTATTTAAAGGGTTGTCCAGTCCAAGGCCATTTCAAGGATAAAGAAGAAGAAGAAGAGGAGGAGGAGGAGGAGGAGGAGGAGGAGGAGGAGGAGGAGCTTGGATTTGATATCCTGCTTTATCACTACCCGAAGGAGTCTCATAGAATCATAGAATCATAGAGTTGGAAGAGACCACAAGGGCCATCGAGTCCAACCCCCTGCCAAGCAGGAAACACCATCAGAGCACTCCTGACATATGGTTGTCAAGCCTCTGCTTAAAGACCTCCAAAGTAGGAGACTCCACCACACTCCTTGGCAGCAAATTCCACTGTCAAACAGCTCTTACTGTCAGGAAGTTCTTCCTAATGTTTAGGTGGAATCTTCTTTCTTGTAGTTTGGATCCATTGCTCCGTGTCCGCTTCTCTGGAGCAGCAGAAAACAACCTTTCTCCCTCCTCTATGTGACATCCTTTTATATATTTGAACATGGCTATCATATCACCCCTTAACCTCCTCTTCTCCAGGCTAAACATGCCCAGCTCCCTTAGCCATTCCTCATAAGGCATCGTTTCCAGGCCTTTGACCATTTTGGTTGCCCTCCTCTGGACACGTTCCAGTTTGTCAGTGTCCTTCTTGAATTGTGGTGCCCAGAACTGGACACAGTACTCCAGGTGTGGTCTGACCAGAGCAGAATACAGTGGCACTACAGTGGTCTCAAAGCGGCTAACATTCTCCTTTTCCTTCCTCCCCCACAACAAACACTCTGTGAGGTGAGTGGGGCTGAGAGACTTCAGAGAAGTGTGACTGGCCCAAGGTCACCCAGCAGCTGCATGTGGAGGAGCGGAGACGCGAACCCGGTTCCCCAGATTATGAGTCTACCGCTCTTAACCACTACACCACACTGGCTCTCAAGAAGGAAGAGTAGTTGTTTTGAAATTGCTCAAACACATAGCTCAGTCAGTAGAGCATGAGACTCTTAATCTCAGGGTCATGGGTTTGAGCCTCACGTTGGCCAAAAGATTCCTGCATTGCATAGATGACCCTCGTGGTCCCCTTCAACCCTGCAAGTTTATGATTATGTGATTCTAATAGCCCTGGACAGGAGACTGAGCCAACACACAAGTCAATGGGTAACAATCTTCCTACCATGACTCACTCTCTCTCTCTCTTGTGGGGGGGGGGGTGGCTGGTAATTTGCAATGTTTGCTGACAATATATGTTCAAAATGTTCAAAGTTACCCCAATCATCATCAAGCTACCTTTCTAGTTAAGAGCAGCACAGATATCGACTGAGTACAGCCATAGATTTTCTGGCAAGGCGAAAGCTTCCTGTGCTGGCCCACAATGAAGTTTACTTTTGGTGCAACAATGCATGACAATCTATTAAAGGCTCTGATGATCACATTATACACCCAGTGTAAAAGTTCCCTCCCTGCCCCCCCCCACATACTTGTGCTATATGAAATCAAGGATATAGAACCACAGATCATTTTTCAATTGTTGCATCACTGAAATAATAAAGATGGATGGTTGGGCTTTTTAATGAATTTTTTATTGTTCGTTCATCCTCCCTAAATGTGGATTAATTACTTGGTTTATTTACACTACATTAGGAAATTCGAAGGAACTGTCAAGCACTCAGGGTCATTTGCTAGGATATGCTTTTTCCTCCTCCAAAGCTGGAGGTCACATAAGTCTTATACAGATGCCACTTGCATAAAAGACAAAGGAACTGCAAAGGTCCAACTGAGTGTCTTCACAGAATCATAGAATTGGAGAGTTGGAAGGGACTAAAGGGTCATGGAGCCCAACCCCCTGCAGTGCAGGAATCTCAGCTAAAGCATCCATGACAGATGTGTGAGCAAATTCCATGATTTAGCTATGTGCTCTGTGAAGAAGTAACATATTTTGCCTGCCCTGTATCTTCCAACGTTCAATTTTATTATATGTCCCTGAATTCTAATTAAAATAGCAGCCACCAGCAATAGCACTTGTTTACTAGACCGGCTTCTTTGTCGCTGCTGTACTCAGACACCTCAAGGTAAGGGAGGAGGAGGGAAGCCACCATTGCCAGAGGGACAGGGGGAGGCAGGAACACTTCGCTGCCACTGCCACCAGGAAAGTCCACCACCTCTCGTGGGAGTCTGTTCCACTGTTGAACAGCTCTTACTGTCAAAAAAAAAAATTCTGAATGTTTAGTCGGAATCTCCTTTCTTGCAAATTGAAGCCATTGGTTCTAGATTCAGGTAGGTAACCATGCTGGTCTGACACGGTCAAAATAAATAAATAAATAAAAATTAAAAAATTGTCTGGTAGCACCTTAGAGACCAAGTAAGTTTGTTCTGGGTATGTATAAGCTTTCGTGTGCACGCACACTTCTTCACCTGAAGAAGCTTATACCCAAAACAAACTTATTTGAAGATAGCTATCATTTTTCTTCTCAGTCTCCTCTTTTCCAAGCTAAACATACCCAGCTCCTTCAAGCGCTGCTCATAAGGCTTAGTTTCCACACTCATGATCATCTTGATTGTTCTCCTCTGCACGCATTCCAGCTTGTCAGCATCCTTCTTAAATGGTGATGCCCAGAACCAGACCCAGTATTCCAAGTGTGGTCTGACAAAGGCAGAATAGAGTGGTACTATTACTTCCCTTGATCTGGACACTATACTTCTGTTGATGCAGCCTAGAATAGCATTGGGGGTTTGGGGGGGTTGGCTGCTGCATCACACTGTTGATTCATGTTAAGCTTGAGGGTCCACTAAGACCCCTAGATCCTTTTCACAGGTACTACTGGCAATCCAGGTGTCTCCCATATTATATTTGTGCAGCTGGTTCTTCCTGCCTAAGAGCTTTACATTTGTCCCTATTGAAATTCATTTTGTTAGCTTAGGCCCCATTCTCCAATCTGCTAAGGGCATACTGAATCCTAATTCTGTCTTCTGCAGCATTAACTACCCCTCCCAGTTTGGTGTCATCTGCAAATTTGATGAACATCCCCATAATTCCTTCACCCAAGTTGTCTCATTTTGGTATAAATGGTTTCCACACTACATCTTTAGAAAGCAATGGTACCTACAGGAGCACGTGTGTTACTTAGGATACCAGCAAAGATCTGCCCATCTCCAAGTTCCCTTGTCATCCAAAGTGCACCTGGTTACTACTGCCAAGATATGGGAGGTGCCCACTAGGCACACTTTCTAGAAACAACTGGTTACATTTTTGTTTCCCAGCTAGATGAATTGGTCTCTGCCCTGTGTTTCTTCTTTGTATTGTTTTAAAATGCATTTGCTACTGTTTCCTGTGTTGCCTTTAGCTGTTTCGATTGTATTTTGCATATCACCTTAATACAAATGTGGAAAACAATAAGCAATAAACAAATACAACTGATAGAGGGATATTTTTGGTCCTGGTGCCCTGATTTTTGAGAGCTTGTCTTGCCAGAAAAGTTCATCCGGTGCCTTTCTTTATGCTACTGTGGCATCTGATCGAGGACTTTTACTCTCCCAACCTTTCAATTCACTCTGTTCCATCCATTTTCTCTCCCATAAGGATAACCTCACTAATCCTATATCCCAAAGCAGGGCATGCACATCTACAGTATTCCTGCCACGTGCCTGGTAAGCTTTGGTGTGGAATCCTCCAGGGACGATTCCACAGACTCTCTAGCTTGTTCTCTTACTGAATAGCCTGGATGTTCTTAACACTGAACTGAAATGTAGCTTTCATGAAATGTACAATAATAGCTTCTTGTTCTATTCATGGTGGAAATGGTGAGCAGTTTGCCATCTTTGACATGAGGTCCTTATACATATCTGAAAATTTCAACACATCATATCTTTTCCCCAGGATGAAAACCCCAAGTCACAGATAGGATTAGCAGATCATTAGCCATCTTTATAAATATCTCATAAATTCTTCAATCTTACATCATATTTCTTCAGTTGCAATGGTGAGCAATGAGTAAAATCTTCCTGAATGGAGCAGTGCCTATGTTCAGTTACTTGTATACAGGATGGCAGCTTGGACACCTTTTTTGTGGGGGGGGACTATTTCATGTTGGGGTCCTGCTATTTACATCCAAGGCCATTTGCCTTCTCACTTGCATCCCTTACTGGGGGTGGGGGGATCACGGGGCTAGGATCATAAGAAAATTAGAAGTGACCTCTGTGAAGCCCACAAGCAATAACTCCCTCCTACTCATGTCCTCATATTGTTTGGAATTATCTTGTTCCACCCTGGGATGCAAACCTTAGTGGCAGCAATGTCCACACAAAGAAACATCTCTGAACACATATATAGGTAGAAAGCATTTTTGCTATGACTGAACATTATCAGATGAGCACTATGAAGTTAGATTAGATGACCCTTGGGGTTCCTTCTAACTCTACAGTTCTATGATTCTAAGTCCAGAAACAGATATTATGCTGGAATAAGAGTGCAAGGAAACATGGAAGGTATTGCTTTATTTCTCACGGGGAAGATTAATACATGTATCTGTGAACAAATTTGTCCTGATATATCCACCAAACTACGTCATCTGCCCAGCTAAAGAGATTGATTGCATATAGGTTAACTACTAAATTGCAAAGAACAGTGAAAAGTTGTCTTAAGAAATGGGAAACACTGAATAAAATTTGTAGCCACATCTCAGACTCCCATTCCGCAGAGAAGAATCGGGAAAGGATGCTTGCAATTTTCATTTCAAATGCTCTCAGATTTTCTAGCTGTCAAGGGAGAAAACACAGTTGGGAATTGTCGAATCGATGAACTGCCTTGTCAGAAGGTCCAATCACCTAAAGACCATGAAATTATCTTCCCCAAATGCTGTAATCAACTCTACTATGCAATTAGGTGAAAACACACTCTGCCACAGGAATGGGTAACATTAGGATTACAGGCATAGGTTATAATCCATTCATCTGAGAGTTAGCCACATTCAAGTCAAAGAGAGTTACTTCTATTGAAGACATGTGCAGGGTTACATTGCAAAAGCAGATGGGATCCCAAAAATATACATCTTAGGTGTCAAAAGCCTGGGTAAAGAGGTGTGTCTTCAGCATTTGCTGTAAGCTGTACAATGAAGAACCCAGGTACACCTCTGTGGGGTGTTCCACAATTTAGGGCTGACACAGAGAATTATCTCTCTCAACCCACCTCCAGCCTGAGTTTATGAGGGCAGTTAAGCAACCAAGAGGGGCCCCCTCTGCTAATCTTAACACCTGATTGGGTCTGTAGGAAAGGAGGTGGCCTTTCACGTATTGGGGCCTGAGTTATTCAGGGCTTTAAAAACTAATATGAGCACCTTGAATTGAATGGCTCTGATTACTCAGTTCCACATCTCATTCGATCCTACTTTAGCTGATAATACATTTTCTTTGTGGTTTCAATTTACTAAATGGTGCCCACCAAAACATTCAAGAGAGCTCCGTCTCCTGGTATATCTTGCTCTTTTTAGAGTTTAAGAATCTTTTGAGCAATTGTATTTCCAAGTGATATCTAGCCTTGCGTTGCGAGGCCTCGTGACCACCCCATTCCCTAAGGTGTAAATAACTAGACAACCTGCAGCATATTGGGTTTTTTGAGATCAAATAAGGCCACAATTTCATTGGCTACAAATGTGAAGGTTTGGCCATAGGCACTGGGGCAACAGTGCATGTCACTCCCACCGGTCTCCTGGGAGTGTTTTTAAGGGTGAAGCCAGTGTCAAATTGGGGTGTCCCCCAAGCGGTCCCTGATTGGAGGAGTGGTATGGCCCTAGCCCCCATCTGGGCACTGGACAGAAGCCACTCCCCCTGGATCCTTTTAACAGGATACTCTTACCCATGTGGGGAGGGGGAGCAGGTGGAGGCTACAACCTCCCCTCCAACCAAGACTAGGCTTACCTAGTGCCTATCCACCTTACAAAGTTGTGATGATTGCTATGAGGTAGGCAAGAACCCAAAGGGTGGACCCAATTTGCCAGATGGGAAAAATTCCTGCCTGGCCCCTAAATCTGGTGACCGACATAGTCCATAGCAAGGTTGTACCATGCGCAAAAAACAACAACCCTAATCTGAGGGAGGGAGGGTTGGAGAACCAGCACTGTGAGAGAGAAGCTAAAAGGCCCTTCAGGCCAGGCATTTATCCTTGCCAATCACCACTACTGGTCAGTTGGCACCATGCCCAGGGGAACGCCCCCCCAAATTTCTGCCACCATTGGCCAATTCAGCAGGAGGACGACGATCTGGCCTGCAATAGACCAGTTCATATACTTAACCCACATGGTCAGTATCCTTGACTTGGACACCTTGAAGAAATGTCCAAAACATATTGGGCCCGATCTCAACTAAGTCCTTAATTTGTAGATAGCACAGACAGCCTTGAAAACAGCCCTTCCTTTTAGTAATAGAAAAGAGACAAAACAAGAGCTGTGCAACTCACTTCACATAGTAAATAATTTTGTAGCACTTCTTATTACCCTGTAATTTTATAGCTCCTAAGTTTATTGGATACATAATGGGCAGATGTGTGCTGTCATTAAAGAGCTTTTAGGAAATGCTGCAATAAAGGTACTCAGCAGATAATAAAATGGAAGCTGAAGCCCTCTGTTTACCACCACATAACCAACAGCAGATGCATTGCCCTTCGTAAGCAGCACCCAGCAAAGTAGATAATGAAGAACAGTTGGTGCCAAGGTTAAGCAGGGAGATTCAAGCAAAGATAGACCCTGTGTAAGTTTGGCAAACTATACAGGCTTCATAATTTACTCATTCCAAGGATTCAAATGCCAGTAATCTAGAATCATTTGCAGACTTTGTAATCAACAAATTGAAGACTTGCCTGGTTAACTGACTCACTTTTAACTGGTTACAGGTAGGTAGCCATGTTGGTCTGCCGTAGTCAAAACAAAATAAAAAAAATTCCTTCCAGTAGCATCTTAGAGACCAACTAAGTTTGTTACTGAAGAAGTGTGCATGCACTCAAAAGCTCATACCAATATCAAACTTAGTTGGTCTTTAAGGTGCTACTGGAACGATTTTTTTTTATTTTGTTTCACTTTTAACTGGATATCAAATAATCTGCTGATGATATTTATTGTCACATGTCATGTGTACTTGAACAAGAATAATATGCAATGAGTTATCAGGCAGCCTGCAAGAGCCTTACATGGTCTAGTTAGGTGGCCTTAAAAAGAGTCAAGTAGGCAAGCTTTGAGGATGGGCTCAGGGCTGGGACTGGGCAAAGACATAAGCAGGAATGCTTATGCTCAAAAGGTCTTTGGGGCCCTGAAGAAGTTCCTGTGCCAGCTGCTGGTCTATGCATCCAATCTCGCTAGGAGGAAGTCATCAGTGCAACTGGGGGCTTCCATTTTAGACACTTTACTACATTCAGCTTGCAACTTGCATGGGAATTACATTCCGGGGATTGTGCGTAAAGCCGAAATCCTGTATAGTTAGAACAAACCTGGAACTGCCCCCACACGTCCATCCATACTTTTCTAAAGCTGGCACACAGAGTAGGCTTTGCCCCCACACCAATGCAAGACGGAGAGCTTTAAAGCTCTCCACCATGTGCGCATTTAATTTGTGTGATTTCAGTTGACCAGCTACCAAGCGCATAGAGCTGTGATCACATAAGTTAAATGTGCACAAGTTGCAAGTCAACTATATACAGCCACCTAGGAAAGGGTTTAGCATTGCAAGCAAGGGATTATTGGCAATTTACTGATTTGATTACAGAGAATTATATACAGCTCCCAGGGTCAGTTCTTTACACAGGCTTGCAGCAGGGTTTCTACCTGTCCTGTTCTAAAGGAAGTGGAGGGAAAGTCTGGAAGCTGGGCAGTGCTAACCAGGACGGTGTACCAATAACTCTCTGTGCCTGAATGCAACACAACACAGGTCCACCCTTAGCTACCACTTGTATGGGAAAGGCCAGGGGTGTCCTGGACTGAGAAGTATGCTGCATGTTTGAGCTTCTTATTCTTCTCTTAGGCACTATCCAGCAGCTGTGCCCTTTGCAGATATGTAACTCAGAACTGAGGGTAGAGGAAAACCGTGAAAAGCAGTCATGCAAAGGAGACAAGGACAAAGTTAATGCAAGCTGAAGAACCATGAAAGTGTTAATGGTCTGGCTTGCATGTTCTATCCAGAGAACCATGACATTTTAATGACTAAAAAAAAAGGTGGTGCTACAAATAAGTTCTGAGGCAACTGGAACTGACAGAGTGATGGCTCTGTGCTCCCAATTTGCCAGGCTTCTGCTGATATTGTTTTAATAATTCCAACTTGTCAGTGATTAGTTTCCAAAGAGGGAAAAGCTGGGGTCAAGCTTACTGGGACCCAAATCATTTGACCTGGAAGTCTGCCCTCTGATCTCAGATGTGTGGAAGCACGGCTGTGCCAACACAGTGAGGTGGCAATGAAGCTCTGCACATACTCTGGCTGGGTCTGAATGAAGTGGTAGAATTTACTGTCAATGCAATGCTGGTCAATGCAAGTCCATGACTTTTTAAGGCTCCATTAAATTAGAAAAGCAACTCCCTGTGAGTAGAAAAATAGTGAAGCAAGGCATGAGCTAGGCTATGACATTTCTCCTTGAAATACTTGCAATACATTGTTGCTTTTCTTCATGCAATGTATTCGCCTCCTCTCAATTCTGCTGCATAGGTAGACTGGGCCTTGGAGGCATTTTCATATTTACTACCACAGCCTGTGTGCCACAGCTATATCCCTACACTGAAAGCAGGTTGTGGGGCAGTGCCATGCCTCCAGTTAACCCTTGCACCTTGCTTATTTGATAGAATCAATATAACTTCACAAAGGGGAGCTGTGGTTGGGATGTACAGAGTATTCAATTTGCTTTGTTCAAGCAATGGTATACCAAGACAGTGAAAGGCATCCATGCTGCAAGGCCAGTGAATTCTCCATCATACATAACAAGTATGATTAAAACTTTCTTCCCTCTACCACTCTAATTAATCAATTGCTGCTTGCAGGCTTAGCTGAAAAGCCTGGAAATGTATTTCAGGTGAAGTGTCTGACAGAGATTGCTTCCAAGCATTCCAAGGCTTCAGTACCCCATCTGTTAGATTTTCATTAATATTATGTCTCATCCACTTGCCCCAAAGAAGAGCATTTGGCTATAGCACATGCATGCACAGAGTCCTACATTTAGTCCCCAGCATCTCCAGGTAGGACTGTGAATCTCCTTTGTATGAAATCCTGGAAAGCCACTGCCCATCAGCATAGACAATGCACAACCAGATGGACCAACGTCCTAACTCGGTGTACTACAGGTTCCTATGTAGCTATGCCTCTTCTAATCCAGAATGTGGCAGGTTAACTGGAGAC
This sequence comes from Podarcis vaucheri, assembly GCF_965113315.1. Taxonomy (NCBI): domain Eukaryota; kingdom Metazoa; phylum Chordata; class Lepidosauria; order Squamata; family Lacertidae; genus Podarcis; species Podarcis vaucheri. Next base: position 30,108,017 of record NC_138759.1, read on the forward strand.
TGGGAGTAGCCACCCGCACCATATAACATCGATCCTAAAGGATCTACGTTGGCTCCCTGTTTCTAAGCACAATTGTAAGTGTTGGTGCTGACCTTTAAAGCCCTAAACAGCCTCGGCCGAATATACCTGAAGGAGCATCTCCACCCGCATCATCCAGCCCAGACACTGAGGTCCAGCTCTGAGGGCCTTCTGGTGGTTCCCTCACTGAGAAGTTACAGGGAACCAGGCAGAGGACCTTTTTAGTAGTGGTGCCCGCTCTGTGGAATGCCAATCCCTCAGATGTCAAGGAAATAAACATCTATCTGACTTTTAGAAGACACTTGAAGGCAGCCCTGTATAGGGAAGTTTTTAATATTTGATGTCTTACTGTGTTTTAATTTGTTGGAAGCTGCCCAGAGTGGCTGAGGCAACCCAGTCAGATGGGTGGTGTTTAAATAATACAATTATTATTAATAATAATTAAAAATCTTTCCCAACCTGTCTACAGATCTACACTTCTTCCCTGCCCTCTTTGACTCTATTTCTTTTCAAACATTTCTGAATTCTTTCAGAATGTGTGTCATGGAAGCAAACTAATTTACTTAATTTGATGTTTTCCGATCACAGATCTTTAAATTTCTTGGCCCAGAGTATTATACAATATATGCAATTCTGAGGGCAGGAATGGGCTTCTGAATCAGACAGTTCTGTCCTATCTGGTTGAGTTGTACTTATGCAACCCAAAAGGACTGAAAAGTGCTTAAAATGGAAGGCTATTTTTGACACTCAGGAAAATGAACATGAAATGATGCAAGCAGTACCAGCTCTGCCCCAGCCAAACTGGATTTTTGTGAAAGCTCAGAATGAGTTGTAACTATGATATAAATTCCTATCAGCAGATGTAGTGACACTATATCCAATACATAAGGAACTGACTCAACTCTGAATTTGCCAAGATCTTTCCATTAGTCTGTCAAATTTCACCATTTCACTGCATCTTTATGAAACGACAAGTCTTAAGTCATCCTTCCCTAACCTAATGTCCTCAATATGTCAGGGGTGGTGGGAATCCTAGCCCAAAACATCTGCAGGGCAAGAAGCTGGAGCCGGCTTTGGTGAAAAAAAACATGCTCAACCCAATTGATATAAAGGAGAAGAATGCAAAACGGTCTGGATGCCAGCCAAGATATTGTTATAAAGGTAAAGGTAAAGGTACCCCTGCCCGTTCGGGCCAGTCTTGCCAGACTCTAGGGTTGTGCGCCCATCTCACTCAAGAGGCCGTGGGCCAGCGCTGTCTGAAGACACTTCCGGGTCACGTGGCCAACGTGACATCGCTGCTCTGGCGAACCAGAGCCGCACACGGAAACGCCGTTTACCTTCCCGCTGGTAAGCGGTCCCTATTTATCTACTTGCACCCGGAGGTGCTTTCGAACTGCTAGGTTGGCAGGCGCTGGGACCGAACGACGGGAGCGCACCCCGCCGCAGGGATTCGAACCGCCGACCTTTCGATCGGCAAGCCCTAGGCACTGAGGCTTTTACCCACAGCGCCACCTGCGTCCCAAGATATTGTTATGGATGCCCCTAAATTCCTGGGTGCCAAATCCCCCCTCCTAAATTTACTAGGTGTGGTTTTTTCCTGACCAAGGAATCATCCAGCAGATAAGCCATTAAGAAACAAAGGCTGGAGCTTAGCAAAGCAGAGGCTGTGCCAGCCACAAATGGGGAATAGTTAGCAAAGACAATACCAGAGCTGGGAGGGGAATGTTTCAGAATCACTGTGGGCCTGAAGTAAGCAAATTGGGGGGGGGTGTCAGTTTTGCAAGCCTGAGAGGAAGTGGTCAGAGCACAATATGAGCAGGGAGGGAAAATCCTCTCCAGTCTGGAAGCGGCAAGCAGGAGGCAGAGATGCAGAGGCATGGCTTACGTCTCATTAAAATCTGAGATGATTGCACCTATGGGAGATGCATGATACCCTCTTGGGGTTTGATGCTGGGATTCCCTTCCAACTAGAATCAGGTTGCATATAAGTGTAAATAAACCTTCCATCATGAAGACACCACAGTCTCCTCTGTACCTCATTCCCAAAAGAAAACACAGAGCCCAGGTTAAAGTGTGCCTGCAACCCCTGGAATCTCACACCGCTCATGGAGATTGGGGTGGCGTGTAACAATATGTTGCATTTCCTTCAGAAATTGGCATTTCCAGCATCAACAAATCCATCGCCAATATAATGAAACTGATTTGAATATGGTGCACGCTCTGTGCTTCAGTCAGGGCTATGCTTGGTTCTTGTTTCCGGAAAAGCCTGCAGACTGTGAGAAGGTGGCTTCACATCCGTGCAGAAACACACATCATCTCCATAATCCAGATCTTTCCATCTGCAGAGCACCTTCATTAGCTCAACCGCCACAGCTATTGCGCTCACCTATCGCTGCAGCTGCTGTCAGACTCTCAAGCAAATGAGAAGCCGATAGACACAGACAATGCTAATTGCTCCCTAAAACTAAGCAGAACTTTTAATGCCACTGTGACTCCATCTGTCCTTATTCCACTACCAGCCCTCTGTTTGCACTCCCTGTCATCTGTAGAGCATCTCACTCACCCTTGTTTGCCTTAATGAAACTGACGCAACACTATATGCCAATAAAGCCTCATTGCTTGTGCATTAGGACCTACTATTATCATTTTTATCATTAGTAATTGTATTTATTTATACCCCACATTTTCCCCTGACAGAGACTTAAGGTAAGAACAACATAGGGGGGGATTTAAAAAATTAAAGATTGATAGGATTAAATCTCTCTCTCTCTTCTCTCTCTGTCTCTGAACTATTAAAACCATATCAATAACTGCAATGAAAACAACACAGCACCAGCCCTTTCATTAAAAGCAGTCAGCTCCCGAAAGCTTGTTGGAACAGGAAGGTCTTCATTTGCCAGCAGGACAACAAGGAGAGAGCTAGTCTTGCTTCTCTAGGGAGGGAGTTTTAGAGTCTGGGAGCAGCTATCAAGATGACCCTTTCCTGCATCCTCACCAAGCATACCTGTGAGGGTGGCAGGATCGAGAGAAGGGCCTCTTCTGAAAATGTCAAAGCCCAGGCAGGTTCGTATGAGAGGATTTGGGGGGGGGCTACCTTTGCTGTGTTAAACGTGCATTCTGTAGCTGACCTCCTCTGTAATGCTTTATTTTTCAATCTTTAAAATAATATTTTCCCCCCTGTTAATTATGTTGTTTTGAACGTACACTTCATATTTTATTCTGGATTGTTTTATTTGATGTTTTAATGTAGGCTGGAAACCACTTTGAGATATTAGAACTACTACTGCTACTACTAATAATAATAATAATAATGTCTTTTAAATAGGTTAAACCTAAGCCATATGGAGTTTTATACAGTGGTGCCTCGCAAGACGAAATTAATTCATTCTGCGAGTTTTTTCGTCTTGCGAATTTTTCGTCTTGCGAAGCACGGTCAAGTCGCAACTGCACCTCTTCAAGCGGTTTTAAGAAAAAGGAAACAAACTTGCAAGACATTTTCGTCTTGCGAAGCAAGCCCATAGGGAAATTCGTCTTGCGAAGCAACTCAAAAAACGAAAAACTATTTCGTCTTGCGAGTTTTTCGTCTCCCGAGGCATTTGTCTTGCGAGGTACCACTGTATGTCATAACCAGCAATTGGGGCAGGGGGAGGAGAGAGTGGTGTAACTGTTAGCAAAACAGGCATTCATTCTCTGACACACAATTCCGAACATCCAGCCCCGTCACTACAAAAACATGAATTCTCCAACAGTCTTTGATGGTACATTTGTCTTTTTTTGGGAAATAATGAGCCATGTTCCAAGCCAGGGACACACTGGGGCCTTGGGGTATATGTGTATCAAGCAAGACAGATGTTTCACAAGGCAGGGTTTCTTTTACTAATTACTTAATTTAGATCTAGTTCTCATGGACAATTAGGCAAATTCATTTCAGGGGCAGGTTCATGCCTAACACCACAGTCTCTAACAGCAAACTTGGGTAGTGGGGAGCACCAACAGAAATGGAGCCCAAACAGGGCTGCTGTTAAATAAGGAGGAGGCAATGGCATGTGTTTGGGGTTTCTGTGAGGGAAGGGCACTGAAATTTGCAGAAGTACCAACCAAACATCTCTAAAATGTAAAGGAGCCAAAAAATCCTCCAAAACAGCCCAGAAGGGTTTAAACATGCTCAGTTGGAATTGAAAAACAGAAAACCAGGGAGGGGAGCTGCTTCCAGCTTATAATATCCTAATGAAGGACATGGATGTTGTTTAACTGGAACCCTGAACAGAAGCACTTGTGCTATGAAGTGAGGAGGATACCCTGCAACATCTTGCTGCCCATTATTCATTCTATTATTATTACTTATTGAATTTGTTAGTCGCTTTCTCTTGCCCAGGGCAACCCAAAGCAACTTGCAACCAAACAGACAGATACAAAACCCCCACAAAGATACATTAAAAGCAAGAGAGAGAAAAAGAAACACATTAAAAACATCCCACCCTCTTCTAAAAGGCCACAGATAGTTAAAGGCCAAAGGCCTGCTTATAGAGAAAAGTTTACATATGATGGTGCCAGGTGAACCTCCCTGGGGAAAGCATTCCACAAATGGGGAGCCACTGCAGAAAAGGCCTGTTCTCATGTTGCCACCCTCCAGACGTCTCATCGAGGCGGCACATGAAGAAGGGCCTTGGATGATGACAAAGGGTCCAGGTTGGTTCATATCACATTTGCAGCATAGAATCTCACACACAGATACAGTACATGCTGGGTGCATATGAAGCAATTTAATGTCACACTGTTACAAATGGTCCACCACTGTCAGGGAACTGCCATCGGAGCCAGAGGGAGAGGGAGGGCTCCAGAGGGATTCCGGAGAGCGTCCCGGGAGGGAGAGAAGCAGCACATCTTCTGGGGAAGGAAATCAGCATAACACCAGTGGAGAAGGGGGGCAGATGGGGGAATTGGCGAGGTGGCTCCAAGACTCCTCGCCGGGAACCAGTGGGAAGAGCACGGGTCCTCTGATGCCCACACCCTCCCTGCGCAGAAGGCTTCTGCGCAGGGAGAGTAGGAGGAGACTAGGTGTCAAAGAGCTTCTTTGCTGGAAGAAGTTCAAGAAACGCCCACTAACGGATTCTGCCAGCGATTGAGACAGCCACAGGCGCGTGGCTGTCCAGACAGAAAGGGTTCATTCAGGCAACCAGCCAAGGGTGGCATTGATTTACACACAAACAACCCCTAGAACCATTACAATCACCATAAGCATTTTGGCCTGCCTTCAAAGCACTCCCTTGTCATGGTTGGACCATTATTTTGGTGAAGTTTGGACTGGTGGTGTCAATTCCCTCCTGCAAGAGTAGTGGGCCAGTTCAGGTGGCCCAACCTTGGAAAGTGAGGGAAGCTGATAGGTTCCTGGAACTAACTTAACGTTAGTTCTGCCTAATGTTAATCAGTCCTCCTGTGTGGCAGCACTGAACACCCTGCTCATATTAGGAAGGCAACTTCAGTGTATTGTTCTCAGATGCTGCTTAAAACCCTTTTTTGTTTTGGCAGGCCTACCCTGTATGAATGTAAATGTTCTTTAACATGTATCTCTACAGGAGCCTGTATGTCCACACAGTTCTGGCAAGCCATAGTTTGGCTTACTGTGATGTACAAATGAGGCATAGCAGGACGTCAAGTAGAGACGGGTGAATCCATCTGTATGTCCAGCCAGTGGTGCTTTCACATGTATCCGCTCATAAATATGTTCTATCTTGTTTCTGCATACATCTGCTAATCTTTTTTTAAAAAAAGAAACAGCTGTGGCAGTAGCCTATCGAAAGGTGAACTGAGGCAATCCACCACTTGTCAAAATTGTTCCTTCTTTCTTTCACGTGGCTTCAGAAGCATCCTTGCAATAACTTGGATCAGAAGGACTAGGAATTTCCTTGGCTCCCGGAATCACACAACAGCCTCCTGAGCTAAAGACAAAAGGAACTCAAGTGTTCCTGTTCCTTGTTTGTCCACCCCACCCCCCCACCCGCCGGCTATCAGTCTATACAAGAGAGAGAAAAGGGAAGACAGACCTAGGAGATCTATATGCTATAATATTACCAATAAATTTGCCTCAGAAAAAGGAAATGGGAGAATTTGTGCTACTACTTTGGTTGGGCTTTTTAAAAACCTCAAAAATAACACCTTCTCACTCAATTTATTCTGTGCACGGCATCAGGCACAATACAAGGATGACAATAAATGGGACCGTCTGGAATTTGAACAGTGTATAGATCAAATGCCTTACATTTGCTCAGCTCCTTCTCATTTAGCCAAGAATGGATGTGTCTCTTGATTGTCTGCACCAGAAATAATTGTGTCTCATATATCCCCAGTCAGATGCCTTTAAGTGACCAGTGAGACAAGACCATGGGAAAATGGCCCTGCGACACCTGTTGTACCCAGGAAGACTCTGCTCATCTCTTAACTGATTCCCCTGTGGTACAGGTGAATGTCAGTCCTCATTGATTATTGATTTGGATCTGACAGTCAAATGTTAGCTCTGGAACAATACACAGAAGGGGACAAAATATGCTCTCTCTCTCTTTTTCTTTCATGTGCATGTAGCAAACCAAGTTTAGCATGATCCTGCAAAGACCAACGTGGAACTGTTTATCATTGTCAATAGTGTGGTGCCCTCCAGATATTGCAGAACCCCAATTCCCATCATCCCAGACATCCTGTGTTCGCTGGGATGGACTGGAGTCATGAAATTCCCACAATCCTTTTCCTTCAGAAGGTATCAGAAGGATCATGAGAACTAGAGGTCATACAATGCAATAGCTGGTAGACTTCATGCACACCCTGAATGTCCACTACATGTGCAGGGCATACCACTGGAAAGGATCTTTAAAAGAGTGGTTACGCATTGGAGGCTATAAGGGTTAGTCTGAAGCACTGTTTTCATATGTGGCAGGACTGTAGGGGAAAGTGCATTTGGGCTAAGTTAGTGTGCCACATAGCGTGGCTCAGTATAGCTCAGGACAGAAGTTTCCCTCTCTGGTTGCTGGACTTACCCCGCTCACACGTTCTCCCCCAGTAGCCAGTGCCAGTGCAGTCACAGATGAAGCGGTTCCAGCCATCTTTGCAAACAGCATTGTTCTTACAGGGATAGCTGTCGCACTGCTTGGTGTTGTGCCGACTGCAGGATGATTTGACCCCGGCAGCGTTCTGCTGTTCCGCCAGCTGCCGGATGTTCTTGCTCCGCCCATCGATGAAGAGATCTCGGATGCAGCCCACATAGCCATAGTTCAACATGGCTGTCCAGAGCTCAGTAGGGAGGACGAGGCCTGCCCGGTTTTCAGGCAGTCCGCCCAGATACATGTCCCCTTCCAGATCCAAGATCTCACTCTCCCCGCTAGCAGTGAAGGGTGTCCGTCTGCTGTTCACCGATATGGTGCCTGAAAGAAAGAGATCACGTCAGCCAGCAGCCACAGTTGTGGCACAAGTCAAGTTCCCGTGGCAGTTTGAATCCTGGTGAAAGGATGGGGTTTTGGCACAGGAGAGTGAAGATGTCAGCCGAGACAAAACACAGCTGACACAGAAAACTTGTCCTGAAATGCTTTGCTGCCCTCTGCTAAGCCTGTCAGACAGCAGAGGCACAGAATAATAAAACTGATAGGTTGGAAGACAAACGAAGGACGTCCAACCCAATCCTCTGCAATGATGCAGGAACCTCAAATGGCTATTTTTGCACGTAGCCTTGGAAGTCCTACATCAACAATCTGGCAGTCTGGCGCAGGAAGATTTGGGAGGAAGAGCAAGTGTTCTCTCTTAGGCTCATGCTGGAACTCAAGACAGTACACACCTCGATACAGTGCACAGTGCAGATCTCAAAGATTAGTGTGAAATAACTGCATCACAAAGCACTGGTCCACACCTGGCCCACAAATTTAAGCCCACTCATGTATACGAAAATAATGCATCCTGTAGTTTTTCAAATTACAGTGAGGGCAGAAAGAATACTAAGGAAGAGGGATCCATAGCTTGGTTAGAGACCATATTGATCTGCATGCTGAAGGTCCAGATTTCAGTTTCTGAAAACTCTAGGGATAGGGGAACTGAATTCCTGGTCTACAGACCAGGAGCAGCAGTGGATTGGGGTCTTCCCACCTTAACTGCCACCCACCTGCTGACCTTTTTTCATGGGCATTACCATTTGGAGATTGCCCCATTGAAATAGACGGGACAAGCTTCTTCCTCTAAAGAGACCATAAAGCTACAGGATCTCCTTCTATTAAAATCAGAGTAATATTGTTTAAAATCCCATCTACTTGTAGCAGGAAAATTCAGCACAAAAGTAGCTCTGTCCCACTAAAATCACCTGTACTTTGAAGTGCTGAACTATGGTTGGATTCTGCACTTTCTAATCCACCCACCAATACAGCATTATTGTCCCGTTGATTTCCATTGAAAATAGCAAAGCTTGTGAGAACACATGCTACACATAAATGGGCCTTAATGAATACAATCATATAATCACTAACTGAACCCCATGTGGCTTACATCTGAGTAGACATGTATAGAATTGCACTACAAAATGTTCAGCTTGGGTTGGATTCTGCTTGTTCCTTTTATATCTCTAATGCTAAATGTTGTTACCCAGAGGCCAGATATCTGCCATATATGTAAGCAAGACTAAGAAGCAATGAATGCTGCTGATTGAATTTATCCTCACAAGATAATTAAATGCAAACCAACCTGCCCCACACAAAAATCAATTATTTGATTACTTATTTACATCCCCATAAAATGCTGGAAATTCTCAACAACAAGCACAGCTGTTGCAACCTTAAACTATAGTAGGGTTGAAGAAGAAAATACAAATTTCTCCTAGACCTCTGAGAATATTTTTCTGGCTAAAAAAATAATACCTAAGTAAGCTAGATAATTCTGTACTATCTACTGAAGGTACGTTGTTTTGAAAAAGTAGAAACATCAAATTCCAGCACCATTCATCCCACATCCAGTCTCCCTCTATATATGATTCCCAATTGCAGTGTGGGTTTAAAAAACAAAAACTTGGAAGCTGGAATGACATAAGGGAGTACAAAAAATAGAATCTCCACAATGAAGATAACAGCAAATATTTAAATGTCTTGTAGTACCAAAGGAACTGAATGCCTGCCCTAGAAATTTGTAACATCCCTCCCACCCCCAGCTTTTCAACAATAACCTTTGTTATTGCTTTTCTCAAAATCCCAGGGGTGGATTTCATCTTAGAAGGAACCTTGACATTCTACCCGGATTTTGTTGCAAATTAAATCTGATGGCAGTATCAGGATTTCCAAAACTCTATTGTGAAATTACACTAGATTTATTTATTCCCGCTTCCCTTGAGATTCCCCAGATGCTCCATGCTGGGGAAAACACGTGTTTGCTTTGAATTTCACATTAGGAGGAACTTTGGTGGCAACTCTTGCCTGGCATAGTAGCGATGGTGGCTAGGTTCAAAATTTCACGGTTCAGAAATTAGCACCCCCAATGCTGAATATCCTGGCGCCACTTCCAAACTGGACTCAAACTCCTCTAAAGTTCAGCACAATTAGCAATCAGGTTTGACCATCTCTGGTCTCCCTGCCACACACCCTTCACTTTTGCACACAAATTCATAGGGCAACAGCAATGGCAATCGGAAGAGGCTCTAGTGATGGAGTCATAGCAGCATCCCAGGTGCCAGGAATCAAAGGAATTGTCATGTCCAGGGTTCCTGCCCTAGAAGAGGAATGGCTATGTATTGTTATCAGGCTGACCGGCCAGCAGTTCCCCAGATTTGCCTTTCATCCTTTCCTGAAGGCAGAGACAATATTTTTCAGTCTCTGGTCTCCAAGAATTCTCGAAGGTCAAAGACCAGTGGTCTTTGATCCTGTTCTTCAACCATCATAAAGGGTCTGTGTTTCTATAGTTGGGGGTGGATTATTCCCAGGAATTTTTTTCTACGTACCTGATCTGCCATCTCTCTGAATATCAACGTGATACCATTCTCCATCATTAGCTTTCCTCTGAGTGGCCTTCACTTTGACTGTTCCAGAGCCCATGTCGAGAAGTAGGTAGAGGTTCCCATCCAAGAGTTCCACTGCAAAGAAGTCCACTTTGGTGTTCTTCTGGCTCCTGGAATCCTTCCTCTCCTGGGGCTTGCCGTGGGTGAAGAGTATAAGACCATTTGGCTCTGTGGTGCGGAAGTCAAAGGAGATGGACCCCATGCGCTTGGTGTTCCACTTAGGCAGGCTAATGTAGGCCTCGGGTGTCTCAAAATTGATGGGGTCCAGTGTGGCCACGTTCTCACACATGAACTTCACCTCCCCATAGATTTTCATTTTTGTGTCACCAATCCTCGCCAAGCGAGACAGCTCCAGACGGATGTCGTTATTCTTATAAACAACCTGTCAGGGACAAGGGAAAACACCATACATCAACCCAGGAGATAACCTACACTTTGGAAATACGCACCCAAAGAAGCTCTCAGGATTGGGGTGAGCCTGCATGGGATTCTAGGTTAGGACTATGTTTAGGAATAACACTCATTGGCATTGTATAGCATCCAGAGATTACGCAAGAATAAGAGGCAGAATTCAGAGAAGTTCAAGCGCTCAGTGGTGCTCCAGCTTCTTGGTTGTCCTTGAAGATGTCCAGCCTCAGAGCTTTACATCCCTTTAAGAAATGATTATTGAAGCTTTAACCCTATGTGCAAACTGACCCTTTTGCTTGTACTGGCGGTCTCAGTTCAATCACTCTCTCTAATAGAAAACTCACTTGGTGAGTGCTGATGGGATGCTAGCCAGAACAGGCCCACTGAGAAACAATATGTCAGAAAGAAATGGTAGTTATTGCAGTCCCAGTCACAGCATCCCCACACCTGTGCAGTGTCTCCAGCTAATGTGCAATGAATAAACTCAAGTAGACAACAATTTGGGTCAAAAATGGCCACGACTTTATTGATTCCAGATGTAGGTGGATTTTGCACTGGGTATATATCCAACTTCAGCCCCCGGCAGAGGGCTGAAATGTTTTCAGTGTTGTACCAAAGATTAAGGCATCCCCAAGATGCCGATCTACTGAGGTGGCCAGCCTAAGGCCGCCACTGGAAGCTCTGTGGCTGGCCTGCCCCATACTCAGTTTCTGGACAGAGTCTTCCACCCAGACCCCTTTAACAGGGTACCCTGAATACACCACTGGTTTGGTCCACCTGTTACTGTCAGTGCACTGCCTACACTTTTAGAATTGCCACCTATGTTTTGAAGTGCTTTTCAATGTGGTGTTGGCCTGTTTGCTTCTGTTCCAGTGTGTTGTAATCCACTTTGGGATCAATACAGTGAAGAGTGGGCTTGTGAAAATGATTAAGTAATCAATAAATATCAGCAGGCTCAGGGAAACCCCAAGGTTTGCAGAAGTACAATGAGTATTTCAGGGCAAAAATGGCCACCGGGGGTGAGGGTGGGGAACACACTTAAAAAACAGGCCAGTGAGGACAGGGCCGGTCCAAGACATTTTGGCACCTGAGGCAGACCCCAAAACAGTGCCCCCTTTCCCACCTGGGAAGAAAGGGTGAGGAAAGATCTACATCAGAAACAAGATTGAGAGCAGGATCTGCTGCCCCTGTGGATTCTGCCACCTGAGGGGTTGCCTCACCTTGCCTCATGGGTGGGCCCTGAGTGAAGACAGAGAATGTTCAGTGGCCATGTTGCATGTCTGTGACGGGGAAAAGCAAAAAAAATGGAGGTGGCAGGGGAATGAAATTGAATGTCCTAGAAGCAGGGATGTAAGGAGGCAGCAATTTCCTGTTTCCACCACAACTGGTGCTGTTTCTGTTCTGCTACATTTTGGCTTCTACAGTTTTCATCTTGTTATCTGCTATGGCTGAAACGAACACAATTAATTATGTAATCGGTTACGTAATTAAATCCAGTGCATTTTAATAGAAGGGAAACATTTCCCCCCGCCCCTGCACAAGAAAGTGAGAAGATAGTATAATTATGCAATGTTGTGGGCTAAGATGGCCAATGATAGCAAATTGTGGTGATTTCTGCTCCAAATTCCATCAGAATTCTGCAGCATCCCTGCCTAGAAAAGGACAGGGCTGGCAGGCTTGAACAGGAGCGCTCCACTGTGCAGCACATTGTTGCTCATTTGTAGGCAAGCTTGAGAAACCCAATTCTTCTGAATAAGATAGAAACATCTGTGTAAGGCACACAGGAAGTCCCACTGAATTTAATGGGACTCCCAGAGACTTATACAGATCACAGCAGCTGTGCAGCTCATCTTTACATGGAAATGAGTCTCTGTGAGACTGACTTTCAAGTAAGACTGGACAGGATGACAGCCTGTTCCAATGTGTGCTTTGTCCTACTTAGTTCAATAGGAGTGACTCCTTAGTATGAGTGGATAGGATTGCAACTTCACTGATTTGCAGGTTATCACTGCAATCCTGTGCACATAGGAATAAACCCTCTTGAACACTAATGAGATCTGGGCTATTATCCTCTTGCAACAGGGCTATAACTCTATGAACATTTACTTGGGTGTAAATCATGCAGTTACTTGCAAGCAAGGATGGATAGGACCAGCCGATTGGAGGAGGACTCTAGATTGTGCCATCTTCATACACTAAAGACCAAATAGAAACTGATGAACAAAAAGTCCACCCCCTCAAAAAAAACCCCAAAAAACCCGCCCCTGTGCCCTCAAGTCCCAAAGCAGCACCACAATGCTTTCCTCCACTTCTTACGTCAAGGGTACTGGCATCTGCTAAGCAATACTGACAAGAGGACAATATATTATCAAGCACCCTTACAAAGGCTTTGCTAGTCTGCAGCACATAAAGAATCTCATCTGTGTTATACAGTTTTGATCTTGACTCAATAAAAAAAATTCCTTTCTAATCAGATGGCTTTTCTCCATCCATCAAAAGAGCCTCTCTGCAATCAACTAAAGATGCGGAGAGGGAGAAAGTGAGAGTGTGCCACACTTGGCAAGAAGCCAATGTGCATTTTATTTCAAGTCTGGTAGAATTAAGAAGGAAATATTGCCTTGGGCACACTGGTTGACACGCTCCCTTGGGCAACGCCCATATGTAGTTGGCCACTAGATGTCCCCATTGCCTTGCACTGCACAGAAACGTTCCCTGTCAGTTGTAGAAATGCCTTCTCGAGCTGGACTGAGTCGAAAGGAGGTTTAAAAAATGTAGCTATTTTCCACTTGCTGCTCCCATTCCAGGGGCAGGAAGCTTTCAACCCCCTCAGTGTGCCCCCCCCAAAATGGGCCCATCTCTTGGCCACTGACTCTGCTACTCATTCATTTGCAGTCTTCCATTGGCTACAATCGCACCACTCCCCCCAGCCTGCATGGAGAGCCTGTTTAATTTGGGGGAATGCATAAACTTTTAAGGAATATACACAGAGCCCTGCTGCATTATGCTAATGGCCCATCTAATCCAGCGTCCTATTCTCACAGTGGCCAATTAGATGCTTCCAGGAAGCCCAAAAGCAGATCCTGAACACAACAGCCACACACACACACACACCATGTAGTTTCCAACAACTGACATTTAGAGACAGTGGAGGTAGAACATACTCATCATGGCTAGTAGCAACTAACAGTTTGATCCTCCATGAATTTATCGAATCCTTTGTGACTCAGGAAAAGCAGAAGAACCTGTTAAGTTGCCCCTTATATGAGCATGAGTCTTCCAGTCCCTGTCAAACAGATTCACCCTGGACCATTGCCATCAAAGTAGCATAAATAAACTGATGTTTTAATGTATTTTTAAGCTTCTGTTGGAAGCTGCCCAGAGTGGCTGGGGAAACCCAGCCATATGGGTGGGGCAGAAATAATAAATTATTATTGTTGTTGTTGTTGTTGTTGTTGTTGTTGTTACTTGCTTTGGGAGCTAAGAAAATGAGAACTAGGTTCCAAAAAAAACCTGAGTGGGCAGGATGCGCTTCTGTTTTGCTTTAATGCCTTTTTAACTTATTATGGAGGAGCAATGTGTGATTTACATTGTATGTGTCAGGGGAAGGAGTTTTATTTTTCTGTTTTCTTGTGATAACTATGTCAAAATGATTGTTCGTGTGTTGTATCTATATTGTGGGATCCTATGGCTTTAAACAACAAAGCTTCATTCTCCATCCTCTTTTAAAGACACCCAAGTTTTCCTGAGCAAATCCCTTGAGCTTCATGTCCATTTAAAAACAAGCTGTCTAAACCTGGATTTTACTATTCTGATGTTGGCTTGTTTGAAGACACAATTTTTATAATGGCTGACCATCCATTGTCCGTGGTGCCTGTCTCCACGATAATGCCCACGGCAGCTTGTGCACTGCATGGTGCCCTGATGCTAAGCTAAACTGATGGGCAATTAGAGCAGAAGATCAATTATCCATACCTCTCTTATCTAAATGTCCTAGTTATCCAGATTCACAATATACACAAAGTATATATATGCAAGTTGGCATAATCCTGTGCAAATATCACTCCTATTTACCCAAATGTCTGAATGAGCAAATGCTTTTTGATAATAAAAAGGCTCCCCTGATGCTCCTATTCAAACAAATTAGGTTTTTAGTGATGTTTGGGAGATCAGTTTCCACGATCAAATTGTGCAGTGTGTGTGTGTGTGTGTGTGTGTGTGTGTGTGTGTAGGGTGGAGGAGAATCTCCCTATTGTAAGGCTTGAATAGAAGGGAAATACGCCTCACTGTCTAAAGATAACTTTCTGGTGGGAATTGGTTTCGCTTCGGTCAGAAGAATATGGAATTCTGTTTATCAAGCTTCATGGTTAAAGGCAAGAGATTTGCTGCAAATAAATACAATAAATAACATGCACTCACCTTGATATGCAACTGTTACCTGAAAGGCTCCTGCAATACTCAAATGCCAGAATACGAATCAAAATATGGAATGTAATAAAAGACCCCATTAACAGTGAAGTGTGACCAATGCCTGTAATTTCATGGTTCAGAATGTGAATCTCAGCAACTTGCAATGCTCACCTCCATTCTGAGGTGAGCAATATGACATCATAGTTCCTTTCTGGCTTGGATTGTTACCTGAGCCAGAGAAGAACTCTGGGCTCCCTGGCTGCAGTGGCAGAGACTGAAGGTCTTTCTTTCCCAGATACCTGAAATGCTGAGACAAGGAAATTCCAGGCACCAAGGAGTTTGAGTCATGATTTGGCAACAGAGGCCTCCGCTTCCCTCTACCCCATACCTTGCTGTAGGTGGGGGAGGCAGTGAGAGAGTCTCTCCTTCCCTTCTGGTCTCATATATGCTGGTGCTAGCAAGGAAGGGATAGGCCCCTCTCTCCAGCTCTGCTGCCGCAGCAGTCACAGAAAGTTAGGATGGGGAGGAGCCAAGAGAGACATGGAGATGTTGTCACCAAAGCAGCAGTGTAGTAATAGGGCTTAATTGTTATTTCCTATTTCAAGAGATGTATACCTGAACCTTCCTTCCAAAGGGAGCCAAGGGCAGCTATCAGAGACATAATTATAGCAATACCAAATACAGCAATGACATAACAAACCGTAATAAAACAGCAGCAAGGTTGATGGGATGGGGATTAAATTCTCAAATGCCTAGAAGAAAAAAAACTTTCAACGGTGCAAGTTATCCACAACTAAACAGAAACTGGGAGGCATCCCATCATCTAAAGAAATGCCCTGTCTCGTGTCGCTATCTGACAAGCAAAAGCTACCGGCAGGACAGCAAGTAGGACAACCTCAGCTCTTCTTTAAAAAGAGCACCAAAAAAATTGCCTTATAGCAACTCAGTTCACTGGTCATCTAGCTCAGTATGGTCTACATTGACTGGTAGCAGCTGTTCAGGGTTTCAGACAAGGAACATTCCCACTTCTACTTGGAGATGCTGGGAATTGAACCCAGTTCCCTCCTGCATTCAAAAAAGATGCCTAGCCTTTAGTGATTGGGCGGAGCAGTCCTGGAAAGATGCTCTTTCAGATACTAAAGTTATTTAGAAAGACAGCAACCAATGGGCCTCTGGAGAAAGGCATTTGGACCTGGGTGTACTTCAGAAGAAGTTATCAGGAGCATGACAGGACCTGATATGGACTAGTAAACATCTAGTTATATTATATTCCATCATTTTAGGAGAATAGTTTAACTATGATTGCTTATGAATCGGTCTCAAAGGGGTCAATAATCCTCATTAACTGTGTTTACATAATGCTTTTGGAAGGTTGAATGTGAGAATTCAAGATCCGGTTTTTGAATATCCAAGCTAAGCTTCTTGTTTCCAAAACTGGTGGCGAATTGGCAATCATATTTAGGTAACTGTCAGCATTCTCCTGTGTAGTGCTGAGCCAAATGAGATTTCAAAAAAAGAACTGAAGTAGACATCAAGGGAACAATCAGAACTTTGTTAGACTTTCTTACACTCCACTACTACACACTAACTTAAACTACACACCCTTCTCCAATTTTTATGTTCTCTTTTTATTACTGGGAATCCAGCCAGATGGATGGAGTATAAATAATACTATTATTATTATTATTATTATTATTATTATTATTATTATTATTATTATTACTATTATTATTATTTACCCCTACTTAAAACAGAATATTCTACTAACATAGGTAAAAGAAAAAAAGAAAAGCAAGGAAATCAGATCCTGCCATATGTTGCAATAAATCTATATTTTCTCGTTTTTTAAAATGCATTTTACAGTTCAGTTTTTTTACTATTATTTTCAGTTACATATGAGAGAGGGCATCATGATTTTTTTCAGTGCTTTTAAAGGTCTTATCTGGCCCTCTGCATGAGGACAATCAGATCCCTGACACCTGTTGGAACTGTTTGCCTTGGGTTTTACGGTAGAAGTCCAATACCACACATGGGCCATTACATTATATTTATTATTCACTTGCGGCATGGACCTTCCCTTCACTGTGCTCTGAGGATTCATATATTTTGTGCTTAAAATCCGGAAACAATCATGTGTGATGCATTATGGATTTCTCCATTAAAAGAGGTCTGGTTTTTAGGTGCTTGCCTGTGTCTTGCCTGGGACAAATTTATGAGGGACTCCCAACCATATGTTGAAGTGTATTCCTCAATTACAGGAGCACCTCTTTTCTGGACGCTAAGCAGCCTTGAACAGTAGCTTTGCTTTACTTGTGGAGGGGAGGGTACTTAAAGAGAGGAAGGGGGGGAACATACCTTTTGTCTTTCCAGTCCAACTAAAGACTTCTCCTACTGTGAAATATGTCTCTAACAGGCTCTGTTGGGTGGGATGGGGGATGCTGGCTACCAGCCCTGAACGTCAAACGTTAATTGCTGTATAGTAGATTGGGGAAAGTTTTTAGTGAGTGATAAGGTGTGTGTGTGTGTTTCTTTTCTTTTTTCTGCCTACTGAAACATTACCTGAGGAAAGATTGGAAACAAAAAAGAAAACTTATAGTATGCATCCTTTTGATTCTAATCCCTGCCTCCAGGATAAAAGTAAAGGTAAAGGGACCCCTGACCATTAGGTCCAGTCGTGGCCGACTCTGGGGTTGCGGCGCTCATCTCGCTTTATTGGCCGAGGGAGCCGGCGCACAGCTTCCGGGTCATGTGGCCAGCATGACTAAGCCGGTTCTGGCGAACCAGAGCAGCACACGGAAACGCCGTTTACCTTCCCGCCGGAGCGGTACCTATTTATCTACTTGCACTTTGACGTGCTTTTGAACTTCTAGGTTGGCAGGAGCAGGGACCGAGCAATGGGAGCTCACCCTGTCGCAGGGATTTGAACTGCCGACCTTCTGATCGGCAATCCTAGGCTCTGTGGTTTAACCCACAGCGCCACCCGCGTCCCATGCCTCTAGGATACTATACTGTATATACTGTTTGGCACTCAAGCAAGCCAATTTCTCTTTTCCTTTCAACTAATTATCCTCAACATTCTATGGTTCTACGGTCAACATTTCATGTTTAGAAGTTGCTTTTATTTTAATTATTTTAATTTTATATTTAATTTAGGGAGATCCTAAAGTATGCAGAAGCCAGTTTTGGATGGGGACATTTCACTTCCTAACTGATCTGCCCGGACTACTTGTGCTCAGTATTAGAGCGAATGGTGATAGGTTTATCAGCACCTATTAGCATTTATAGCTGCTTAGAACCTTCACGTTCAGAAGTAGTATATCACTGAATACCATCTGATGAAGAAGAGTGAGGGAAGCCTACTGCCTTTGTGCTCTGCTTGTGAACTTCTCAGAGACCTCAGGCCAGGTACTGTGGGAAACAAAATGGTAGACCAGATGAACCTATGGTCTGATCCTACATGACTCGTGTGTTCTTAATATAGAGGATGACGTTTTGCATGATCTATTGCTACAGTGGACCTGAAGATTCATATTCTATTAGTTATTAATTAGGGTGATAGGTATGTCAGTGGTCTTTCTTGTGTTCATCCTTTAAGAAGAGTGGTTAGCATTTGCTCCTTTTAAACCTATTGTTGGATGAGTATTTCAAGTTTTTGTTTACTGCGGTTTTTAATCTGAGTTCAATATCTTTGTTATTTTATTTTCACTGTGTAAGTTTATTTGACTGATCATTGATTATGTAATTTCTATGCTGCTTAATATATTAAAAATATATCTAGGAAGCGTACAACAAAAATGAAGCAACAACAGACAACTTAAACAAAATATTACAGAATTACACAGCTGTATCTGAAGAAGTGTGCATGCACACAAAAGCTTATATCAAGAACAAACTTAGTTGGTCTCTAAGGTGCTAATGGACAATTTTTTAATATATTTTGACTGCATATAAAAATGTTACATTAATATAGCTAAATCAATATCAATTCATTTTCCCTCTGACACACCTTCCCTCAGCCTTTGGGTTCTCACTCAGAAGCCAAACAAATTCTCATTTCACCTACAAAAGTCTCCTAAGGAGAAGAATTCCTAGAAACAGCAGGCATCACCCTAGACTCTCAAGGTGACTGATACTTCCTCATTCAGCTGCACCTTCCACACCCAGTTTCAGCAGGTTTGTTGAGTTTCCCAGGGGGTCCAGAGTTTCCCAGGGGGTCCAGAGTTTCCCAGGAGGTCCAGAGTTTCCCAGGAGGTCCACTCACAGCTCTTCCTTCACCCTGCATCCATTCTTCCTCCTGCTGCTGCTCTGAGACTCTTGAGTACAAAAATGTGACAAAATCATCACCATCTAAGATTCAGATGCTATTCTTTTAATGCTGATGGGTTCTGTTTTTGTTTCAGTAGCTTCTTTGGTGGGGCAATTTTCTCTTCGTTTCAGCTCAAGTTACTGTAACACTGCTATTCATTTTGAACTTGTGCTTGACAAAAGATACCTTGTGTATCTTTTGCACACACACCCTCCCCTGGTATGTTATAGTATCAGAACATATATAATAAAGGCCTACTAATATTTTGTCTTGCCCCTTTGGATAATATAGGAAGGGCTGAGCATTCTCATTTTAAATTGCATGCCTGTATACAGTAATGGTCTGGAACATATAACTAAATTGTTTTGTCCAGCAATATCTAGGCTGAGCTACAAGGTATCATCCATCTGTTTTAGGTGGATGATCAGGGTTGCTGTAACCCAATCAAGTTAACCATTAAATAATACTAATGCTACAATTCTATGCACAATTACCCAGGAATAAGCACCACTGAACATAGTGAGTCTTACTTCTTCTAAGAAAATAAATGGGAAAATTGTACTGTAAGACACTACTGTATTGTTTGGGTTCCATAAATCTTGTAGTATGGCATATAGGCAAGACATTTTCAAAGAAAGAGAGAGAGGAGACCTTAAAGGTCTCTTTGGTCAGACACATTTCTGGGGCAACTGGTTTTTCTGGGACAACTGGTTAGGTCTCCTCAAGGGAAAACTAACTGCATAATCCAGGGTTTCCCAAACTTGGGTCTTCTGCTGTTTTTGGATTACAACTGCCATCATCCCTAGCTAGCAGTACCAGTGATCAGGGATGATGGGAATCGTAATCCAAAAACAGCAGAAGACCCAAGTTTGGGAAACCCTAGCATAATCCTCTCTCTAGTTTACTCATAAGTAAGTTCCACTGCATTCAATATTGCTTAGTCAGTAGTATATATGTATTTGAGTTTAGGTACAGATCTGTGCTAATTCTCCTTGATAGGACGAAACCAATTGCTCCTGAAGATGAATTGCCAAATAAATTAATCAGTGCATTTCTGTGGTCTCTTCTAGAGATCAGTGACCACTTCATTGTTCATCCCCAAAATGAATCAAAGTCTTAGGGCAGGTGTGGGAAACCTCTGGCCTTCCAGATGTTGCTGAACTACAACTCCCATCAGCCCCAAGGAACTCCCACTAAATGAAGATTCAGGTGGATACATACCTGAAGGGAGATTGATTTTGCTGTCTCTTAGACTAGGGTAGTGTTTCCCAAACTTGGATCTCCAGCTGTTTTGGACTACAATTCCCATCATGCCTGACCACTGGCCCTTCTAACTAGGGGTGATGGGAATTGTATTCCAACAGTAGCTGGAGACCCAAGTTTGGGAAACCCTGGACTAAGGGAAATCCTTCCTATTTCCTTGATTAGTCTGTCTTTCTCCTTGTTGGGTATCCCAGCAGTTTCTGGGGCTAATTTTCTTTTGCTGCTGATTGCAGAGAATTGCAAAGAAAAATTCTCCTCTCTGTGTGTAAGTGAACTTTTTTTGTAACTCATTCCAGCACCTTCATAGGATAGCAAATTAGACAAAGGTTAGACAGAGGTACCAATATAGAGGTAAACAGAGTGCTTTCACCTTGCAACTAAAACCTCCCAGGATCATTAGTACCAGAAGGCTTTACACTGATGGTGAAGAAGTAGCTGTATTGAGTATACCTGGTGCTGGGCAATGAACTCTCAGTTGGGTTCCTCTTTCATTGGATTTCACTTAACTGAAGCAAGCGATGAGGGGGCAAGCTAATCCCAGAGAAGATGTTTTATTTAAACCCAGGCAGTTCTTAACCAAGATTCACAGCTGACTGCAGAGAGCTGAATGAATCCCTTTTCTTTTTCTTTTTTTGCATCTGTGTTCAAAGTGCCAAAATGTTGGCGAGATAACAACTGCTGAGCCATTTTGTTTCTTGTGAAGGAGAACAACAGAAGAGCCATGTGAAAGTGAAATGAGAAGAGAATGCCTTGATTTTGAACAGATTGCCTTGTAACCATAGAATCTTAGAGTTGGAAGGGACCCCAAGGGTCATCTAGTCCAACCCCCTGCAATGCAGGAATCTCAGCTAAAGCATCCATGACAGATGGCCATCCAACCTCCATTTAAAAACCTCCAAGGGAGGAGAGTCCACCACCTCTTGTGGGAGTCTGTTCCACTGCTGAACAGCTCTTACTGTCAGAAGGTTTTTCAGAATGTTCAGTCAGAATCTCCTTTCTTGCAACTTGAAGCCATTGGTTTGAATCCTGCCCTCCAGAGCAGGAGAAAATAAGCATGCTCCCTCCTCCAAGTGACAGCCTTAAGGTATTTGAAGATGGCTATCATATGTTCTCCCAGTCTCCTCTTTTCCAGGCTAAACATACCCAGCTCCTTCAAGCACTCCTCATAAGGCTTAGTTTCCAGACCTTTGATCATCTTGGTTGCCCTCCTCTGCACACGTTCCACCTTGTCAACATCCTTCTTAAATTGTGGTGCCCAGAATTGGACACAGTATTCCAAGTGTGGTCTGAATAAAGCAGAACAGACTGATACTATTACATCCCTTGATCTAGACACTCTATTTCTGTTGATGCAGCCTAGAATAGCATTAGCTTTTTTTGCTGCTGCATCACATTGTTGACTCATGTTAAGCTTACGGTCCACCAAGACTCCTAGATCCTTTATACATAAACTGCTAGTAAGCCAGATATCCTCCATCCTATATTTGTGCATCAGGTTCTTCCTGCCTAAGTGCAGAACTTTACATTTATCCCTATTGAAATGCTGATTTATGCCCAGTTCTCCAATCTGTTAAGGTCATTTTGAATTCTGATTCTATCTTCTGCTGCATTAGCTACCCCTCCCAGTTTGGTGTTGTCTGCAAATTTGATTAACATCCCCTCAATTCCTTCATCCAAGTCATTTATAAAGACGTTAAACAACAACGGGTCCAGGACAGAACCTTGCAGCACCCCACTTGTTACTTTTTTCTAGGATGTCGAGGAACCATTAATGAGTACAGTGGTACCTCAGGTTACAGACGCTTCAGGTTACAGACGCTTCAGGTTACAGACTCTGCTAACCCATAAATAGTACCTCAGATTAAGAACTTTGCTTCAGGATGAGAACAGAAATTGTGTGGCAGCTGTGCAGGAGGCCCCATTAGCTAAAGTGGTACCTCAGGTTAAGAACAGTTTCAGGTTAAGGATGGACCTCCTGAACAAATTAAGTTCTTAACCCGAGGTACCACTGTACTCTTTGAGTTTGGTCAGCCAACGAGCTACAAATCCACCTAACAGTTACCTCACTCAACCCACATTTTTCCAGCTTCCTTGTAAGAATATAATGGGGGACTTTGTCAAAAGCCCTACTGAAATCAAGATACACTATGTCCAAACCATTTCCTTGATCCACCAAGTTTGTAATTCCATAAAAAAGAGAAAAGAAATCAGATTGGTCTGGCACGATGCATTTTTTGAGAAACCCATCCTGGGTCTTAGTAATCACAGCATCCTTCCCTGAATGCTCACAGACTGACTGTTGAATTATCTGTTCTAGGACCTTCCCTGGTATCGATGTCAAGCTCACCGATCGGTAGTTACCCGGGTCTTCCTTTTCCCGCTTTTTGAAGATGGGGACAACATTTACCTGCCTCCAGCCTGTAGGGACCTCACCTGTTCTCCAAGAATTCTCAAAGATAATAGACAAAGGCTCTGAAATTACATCCACAAGCTCCTTTAGTACCCTTGGATGCAGCTCATCAGACCCTGGAGATCTGAATTCATTTAAAGTAGCTAAGTGCTCCCTTACTAGCTCTTTTCCTATCTTGGGCTACCGCTCCCTCCTTACATCACTTATTCTGTTACCACCAGGTTGGGCGTTGCTTTCCTTTTGGGTTAAGTCAGAGGCAAAGTAGGTGTTGAGTAGGTCTGTCTCTTCTCTGTTACCTTATGCAGCCACACCAAGTTTTCTTAGATGCCTCCCACTTTTCTTTCTTGTGGGAATTGTCTGCATTTGGGCCTTCAATGTTTCTCCTTTTAGAAACTCCCATCCTTCTTGGACTCCCTTCTCACTGAGTAATTCTGACCACAGGATCACACCCAGTAGCTCCTTCAGCTTTTCAAAGTGGCCTTCTTAAAGTCCAGAGAGTGTGTCTGACTACACTCAGTTTCCCCTTGCCTCTGTATCCGGAAACCCCGGAGAACATGATCACTTCCTACCAAGTTTCTGAGCACTTCCACTTCATCAATCAATTCCTCCCTATTGGTGAAGATACGTCAGTTGAAACCCTGGCTGGGCAGTGGTGAAGCGTGGCACAATGCTGGAGTCACCACTGCGTCCACAACCCAGTGTCTCATGCTGGTTAGAGTGGAAGGTGAGAAGGGGGGAAATTGCTGCCTGGAGCTAGGGTAACAATTGGTCCCAATGCTACCAAGTGCTGGCAGTGGTGCTGGCTCAGGATCCAGTTGATCCCAGGGCCAATCAGTTTCCACTTTTGTTCCTTTGCCTTCTTCTTTTTTTTAAAAGAAGCCTCAGGTTGCTTGTAGCAGCAGCAGCAGCAAGGCTTTCCCCAGTTTCCCAGGCCTCTCGGTGCATAATACCTAATCAGCACGAGTGAAGAGTCCAATGGCCCCGCCAGAGCACGTCTAGGCTGCAAGTGACACATCCCATTAATCATTCGGTCTGCTCTGGAATCTGTGTGCACAGAGCATGAGCTCAGATTCCTTATGGGGAATAATGCGGCTGCCTTTTGGAGTGTAGGGAGAAGGCAAGCTGCCCAAGATGCTGCTATCTGACTACTTAAAGGGAAATAAGCATAATTCGAGCATCCAGAATGTTGACAAGGCTTCCATGTGTTACTTCTTGGGAAGCTTGAGCCAGGTACTAAAAACGACTGCATATATACGACACACATTTGAAGTACACAAACCCACACACTTAACAATCCTGGGACTTGTAGTTTGTTAAAGGGGTTGGTAATTGTAGCACTGTGAGGTGTAACTCACAGTTCCAAGGATTCTTGGGGGAGGTGTTTAAAATGAATATTGTTTGCACAGCAAAGGACAGAACATTTATTTATTTGTTTTGTTCTGGGCACGTTCCATAGCCTTTCAAGGCAGGGTGGGATACAATTGTTGTGTTTTTTAAGGGCCAGGAGCACCTGCTTACAGGCACTGGCATATGCTCCCCTCTTGGAAGGGAAGAGGAAGCTACAATTCAAAATTGGCACAGCTCCCTGGTAGTGCTCTCTGCCAGTCGGCTAACACTGACATAAGAAGGCAGCTGATTAGCTGGTTCTACAGAAGTAGCTCTGCCAACCCGACCCTTCAAAAAAGCCCCACTGGCCTAGATTTCTAGAATACTCATGCCAGCACCTGCAAGACTGGGACCATTGCACACTGATTTCCTTTCCAAGGGACTCATATTTCACAGAGCTTGCTTCAGAAGCTGATGCAAAGCTCTTGTCCAAGCTGTAGGTATATGTCACAAATAAAATTTCACTAGCATTTCTGCTTCAATTAGCATTGGCTCTCTGTTGCCTTTTAGTGCCTAAGTAGCAGCTCTTTTGTCTCGGGTATTAAAAGAACTTTGCATCAGGCAGGAGGCTTCTGGCTGCTTTGCAGTTGCATTTAACAGAGAAGTGTCCACAGTTTTCAGTGAGCAGAGTGCTCTGTATCTGCATAGAGATTCAGTGATTTTCAGCAGCAGGAGGAACAACTTGAGCACACTCTGATGGGTCAAATGAATATGCGAAGTAGTTCCTATGCTTCTCAGCTATATTCCACCTGAACCACCACTGAAATCACCCTGGCTTAATAAGCAATTCCACCAGCTCAAAAGAAGTATGAATGATTGTTGAAGCATATGAGCTCGAGGAGACTGTGTGGTTTGACAATTGTGCTCGCGTTTAACAATGCGGAGCATGGCTCAGTGAGAGAGTACAATATGCTCATACAAAAGGCTCCAGGTCCAAATCCTAGGATCCCTGCCTTAAAAAAATCTGTGCCAAAAGTGTCTTGCAGATCCTTGCAGCCCCGTTCTCAGGCAGAAAAATCTAGGAGTCACTTTAAACCATTTTCAGGGGTGGGCTTGCATATTCTTTAAATTTATAGGCTGGTATGAAACTGGGTTTTAATCATAGCAGACCCACTGAAATTAACAAGCATGACCAAGTTAGGTCCATTAACTCCAATGGGTCTATTCTTAGCTGAATACCACCCTATGTTTACAATGACCAACAGCAGAGGCTTCTCTCTTCACCCGCTTCTCTTCTTTTTCTCTTTGGGAACGTTACAAAGATGATACATTACAATGTAGAATCCCCTGAAGGTTTAAAAGAATAATTTAGTCCATCAAAGATTGAAGGGGTGTCTATGTCTCCCCTGTCCATCATTACTTCCCTATCACCCTGCAAATGGGCTCAAAAAGTTCCATTTGCAACCACCAGCTCAATCCAAAAAGATTCCATGTAGTTGAGCTCAGAAGGATCCCTGCCTGAGACAACCAGATTGCTGATCAGAAAATAAAGGGGCCTATGTCTGACTTGGTATAAGGCAGCCCCATATATTTGTATATGTCCCCTCATTTCCCAGTACATATATTTGTGCACACAGACATGCTTTCAGCGGTGACTCACACATTGGTGCAGATTATTTAGTGACAATTGTGGTTGTGAATTCTACAACTCTGTAATGCAGAATAGGCCCACTATGCATGCCAATACCCATAGAAAATTATACAAGTGCTCTTCACACGAATGTGGTTGTGCTTGCATGCATGCTGACACAAGCCTATGGGTGCATTTATCTATCCCAACTTTTCATATATATTTTCCATTTGGCACGTGCCTGCCTTCTCCATGGAATTGTGAACTAGTTGATTTGTGCCTGGAGTGGGTGAGATTAGTGCCATTCTCTTTTTTGAAATGCATTCGCGTGGAAATTTTAACCCACCTCATCTTGAAGATTCAGGGCAGCTATCAATAGTTCAAAATAAAACAGAGAAAGTATTGAATATCACTTAAAATACAAGACATAACCTACAGACAACTCAAAAGCTTTCAAAGTCCCTTAATATCCACATGTGTACATAGAATCATAGAATCATAGAATCATAGAGTTGGAAGAGACCACAAGGGCCATCGAGTCCAACCCCCTGCCAAGCAGGTGGGTCCTTGTTCCTGTTTAGTAAGAGCAGTGTTTTCTACTAAATGTGTTTGTGACATTTGTCCAGTTTTGCACCTTGTTTCCTAAAAAAGGAGGTACAGAAGCGGGTTTCTTCGGCTTTTTCTAGGGGTCCCTGCTTCTTCTCCATTAACATCTCAGGAAGTGACATCAGTAGAATTACTCAACATAAACTCTAGGTCAGTGTTCCCAGGTTATCTTTGGGGAATTGTCAAAAAAGAGCCTCCAAATTCTCTGGTTTTATTTTGCTGTTGTTTTGCTGGTGCTCAGCAGCCATGTGATGGAGGGGAGTGAGAGGAGAAGTAAGAGAGCAGCTATAACCATAGCCTCCACTCTCCCCTTCTGTTTCTGTCAGGAAACTGTGACACAGGAGGGTCACCCAAGGAAGCTTAAGGATAGGAGGTTCAAGGCAAACAAGAGGAAGTACTTCTTTCAAATGGGGCAACAGATGGTTAGAGCTGTCCGGCAAAACTTTATTCAAGTTGGCTTCCCTGCTGGGAAGTGTAGTTTGTTAAGGTTGCTGTGAATTGCAAGGAGACCCCTTTTCCTCTCACAGAGCTACAATTCTCTGAGTGGTTTAACAGTCAGCCCTCTTCCCGGGAAACTCTGGAATTGTAGCCCATGTCTCTTCAGTCCCAGGCAGACAGGGAAAACAGGATGTTTACTGGGACCCCGGTGGATCACCATACACTTCTGATGGACAGTTTCTGAAGGTCTGCAATATACAGTATTATAACCTATTCCCTACACTTTTAACATTCCAAACATGAAGAAGAGTAAGAAAGGGAATTTTCTTAGTGTTCATCGTAAACCTCCTTTAAACCTAAGAAAACTTCAGATACAATAGAAATCATTTAAGTGCAGCATTCATGGTGCTACTTTTCGGCAACAACACACAAAGGGAAGCCTAGATAAAAAGTGAGGTGGGGTGGAGAGTGATGAAGACCTCTTATTTGTCCTTAGAAATTTCTGTTGCAAAAACTGAGGGAATAGAATACCTGGCAAGCAAAAGGCAGGGTTTAAATAGCTCTTTGTAGCAATGTTTCATGTTAATACAGAGAACGGAACAATGAAGTGCATGGCGAGAGGAGATGGACAAGGGGCCTAGCGGGTGCTGCTGCCTTTAATGTCTATGATTCTCTGAAGTGTGTCTCAGTGGGCCAGTCCCTAATCAGCCCCCTTTTTTACTCAGCACCAGTCCACTGATTTGAGGTTGGTAAAACTACTCCCTGCTTTTGAAAATTTCCAGGAAGGGACGACCCCACACAGGCTGAGAGCGCTGAACAGGGAGTGCTTTCAGGCAGTAATGATCAGCTTTCACAGTTACTTCTGTGGCTGCAAAGCTGCAGGGAAATAAACGCTGGAATCTCACTGTTGGATTTATCCCGTTGTTTAGAGATTCCTGAGTGGAAATGTTCAGGTTGAATGCTGTCTGCTTGGCTCAGGCTAGGCCTAGATAGGTTGAGGGGGGTGTTTATTGAAAGAGACACCTTGTTTCAGAATGCTGCCACTTCTAGCATAATATATAAAAGAATAATTAAAAGGGAATATAGAGGAATACAGCTCACTAAATCAGGGTTGGGGGTATGTCAGCACATTCTCACTTTTGTCAAGAGTGTTGTAAGGATCTGAAGTAATCCAAAAGAGTTTAGGGCTGCTTCTCTTTTCCAGTGCTCAGCAGGAGAGGTCAGTGCCAGATCCTAGGAGTCCCTTGGCCCGTCTTACTGCTTGGCACTCCTCCCTGGTCACCTGTCCACACTGCATGACATAGCAGCGCTAAGAATGAGAGGAAGTAAAAGCTTCTGCTTGACTCACTGCCACTCTCTAGGCAGCTGAGTGAATTGACTACAGAGGAAGGTGAGAAGCAGGGGCAGTGGTGACACTGACCAGAAGGATGTGGGCCTGGCCAGGGTTTCACCTAAGGACCTCAGAAAACTTGGGAAATGACAGTGTTTGTTTTGATATTTTGTACAGTCAAATGTGAACAACTACTTATCCCAGCAGAAGCAAGCAGAGTGCAAGTGCTTTCCTTACTTCTGCCAATTTTCAATATGAGCAACAGGACACTAGATCCAATAAACAAATTAGCAAGGTGGGTGGTCCTGTTATAATGGAACGTGAGATCAGTTGCCAACTTGCTGCGGCATGGTTCCACTGATAATAACACATAAAATAGACGTGGGAAGATGGGACTTTAGGAAGGGATGTGCAGAGGAGCCTTAAGTCAAACCAAGGTTTGTTCTTGGCTACAGCTTGTGTTTTTTGTGGAGAAAGCTTAGCCACAAATCCCAGTTTGGACAAGACACTAAGCCAAATCTGAGCTTTTAACATATTAAGAAGAGCCCAAGTGGACCAGGCCAATGGCCTACCTAGTCCAGGATCCTGCTCTTATACCAGCTCACCAGATACTTGTGGGAAGCCTGCAAGCTGGACATGAGTACATCAGCACTCTCTCCACTTGTGATTCCCAGCAACTGGTCTCTGAGCTTAGCTCAGCACAGTCAAGGTTTAGCAGCAGGAAGGGCTGGGAGTCAACTGCATGGTCCTTTCCACTCATGTAGTCTCACTAAACCACAGTTTGCCTTAACATGTCATATGAGCCAGACCTTATGACAAGTTAACTTTCTTGCAGTCTTCTTGATGTCTTTGTATAATTACAAACTTGGCTTCATCTCAGATCTTTATTCATGATCCAGAAGCCCCTATCTTCTGTAGATGGAGCTAGCATACCTCTCTATTTGCTATAACTGTATGAAGTCCTTCACAAAGATACACCAACTATCAGGAACAAATGGTGGAAGCCCATTATTAATGGATCATCTCCAGGGGTGCCAACTTGAATGAAATAGGGGGGGGCAGATAAACCCCACCCCACATAGTCACAAGATGCAGTGCATTCACACGATTGAATGACAATGCTCATCAACTGGGGGGGTTCAAATATTTTATTGGGTGGGGCGAAGACCCCTTGGTCTCTAGGAGTTAGCTCCTGTGATCATCTCAGAAGAGAAAGTTTCCATAAGTAAATAATAATAATAAACAACCCTACTGGATTTCATTCCTAAGAAGATGTTCATGCCACCATTTTAAAATGAGGGTCTTCTGACAAACGGATTATTAAAAACGTGTGAGGTAAATGGTGGAAGTCTTTTTTTTAAAAAAACACCAATTTATTTAAGGTAGATAAGGACAAGATGAAATTATAATTGAATATAAATATAGATGGGAAATGGCTATGTATTGTGAGTACTTATCTACTTTTAAAAATTTTCACTTATGATCTTTTTCTCTTACTTCTTTATTCTTTCTTTGTTCTTTTTTTCTCTTTTCTGATATCTTATCTTTCATTTTACTGCTTTATTGTGAATAGCATTTTATAGAGGTATAAATAACTGTAAATATGAAAAGAGACAAAATATTCCCTAATTTTTTCCCCCTTGGTTAGATGTATTTTCTTTTTCTTTTGTTGCGAATATGTATGTTTTCTAATTTGTACTTAATAAAAATATTAAAATAAAATAAAATGAGGGTCTTCTTGGTGGCTGCTCCCAGACTCTGGAACTCCCTCCCTGAAGAAGCTAGATTGGCTTTCTCCTTGTTGTCCTCCTGCCAGCAGGCGAAGACCTTCTTGTTCTAGAGCTTGGAAACTGAGTGCTTTTAATGAAAGCTCTAGTGCTGTGTTGTTTTGTCTTAAACAGATCTTATATATGCATGTAGTTTTAATTCTATTAATGTTTAATTGTTTTTTAAATTATTGTTTTTCTTATGTTTTTAGCAATTCTTGTTTTTATTTGTGAGATGCCTTGAGTCTCATCAGGGAAAAAGGAGGGACACACACACTCAATGGCCCATTTCAGCCCCTTTAAGATATTCTACTCAGCAGTGGTTTTAGCACAGCTTCGCTAGTTTATACAGTCCCTCTGCCCCCAATTTCAGGCAACTGGCATGCACAAAAACATCTAATGGACTTAATTTGCTTTGCAATTAATGCTTTTGCTTCTTCCCAGTTTGGGTTCAAAAATTACCCAAAAGCTTCCCCGCAACACATGCACACACATCTGTGTCTTCAAAGTGCCCAGGCCCTTTGCATAGGGAAAATGGAGTGCTGGCAGCTGGCTTGGGAGTGTGATATGCAAAGAGAAAACTGACCGGCCTTTCAAATGCTCTGGCACCATTCCTTGATGCTCTGGCCACCACCTTTTTATAATAGCAAATGGATGCAAAACAGGATGGCTGCCTCCCCAGCCAAGCCAACATCCGGTGCTCTGAGTGACAAATCATTGCTTTCAGCTGTGGTAGGAGAGGGAGTCTTGAGGACAAACATTTTTTAGTAAGGACTTTCTGCCAAGGTTATTGGTTCTAGCTGAAGGAAAATGTCCTTCTCCATTTTCCTCAGCAAGGAGCAGGGAGACTATAAACCCCAAACATTATCCCGAAGCCCGCAGGTGCCAGCAATCCAAATAAACGTAGAGCAATTAACAGAATTAACACAGCTTTAAATAGCTTGGCTCACCAGATGCAGAATCCTAGCAGGGTTCCATAAAACGTAAAGTTATTAGAGATTAAACCGTTAATCATCTGTTCAGAGAGTGGATGCAAAAACCATTCTGTCTGAAATGGCTAATAATCAGAAAAGGAGGCATGGATTTAATGGGTGCAATTACGCCATCCCAATTCTCTTTTTGTACTGTGTTCGCCAGTTACCATCTCAACCACTCTACTCCTTGCTAGTTTTACTCCAGTTTTTTTTTTTAGTTTTTTTTTTTTGGGGGGGTTATTGTGGCCAGAATCCTCAGGTGAAATATGCCAGATCTCAGGCCTGGCATTAGTACCCGGCACAGCAGAGGAAATGCCAGAGGCTGATGCTTGCATCCCTAAATACATACATACATACATACATACATACATACATACATACATACATACAGTACCATAAGGAAAAGTAGCAGGCCAGATGGCCACAGCTGTTGCTATCTTCTTCATCCCCAATGCCTCTGGGCTTAAGACTGAGGAGGAGGCTAGAAGCATTGAACATTATGGAGATAGGGCATTTGCAACTGTCTTACCTAGCACTTCACGTTCCAGCGCTGGGCTAATGGAGCACTGAGCAACTTGACCTTACCAGAAGGGGCTGGGTTGGGGTTTTTGTTTGTTTGTTTTTTTACAAAAAACACAAAAAGGCAGTAGAGGCTGGTCCAACTAGGACACCTCCCCAACAATAAGGATTAATACCTATCAATAAATAAAGCACCTAGGCTCAGCAATCTGCACTGGTTGCCAATTTGCTACCAGGCCACGTACTAGGTGTTGTTATTAGTATAGAAAAGCCCTTGAGACCAGTATACCTAAGACATTGCTTTACCCCATATACACCCACTAGTCTGCTTCAATCAGTAGAACGGGCACTGTTACTTGTGCCACATAATACCCATTCTGCATCTGTAAGCACTTCATCATTTAGTGTGGCAGCACTTACACTTTGAAACTCCCTGCCTATTGATATCAGGCAAGTGCCTTCATTGTACTATTTTCAGCGCCTGCAAAAACACAATTTTTCTTTAGATGTAGTGCATGACCCTGTTTTAGTTCATGATGCACAGAGTTTTCTCCTTTATTTCATTTACCATTTTTTCTCTGTCCTTTTTCTCTGCTTCTGCTTCTTTTTTATCTCCCTGCTATGATGTTCTACTATTTCAGGTGTAAAGAAGTTCTGAACTACAGTTTCTATCATCTCTGGCCATTCAGCATGCTTACTGGGGCTGGTGGGAGTTGTAGTCCAACAGCAGCTGGAGCTCAAGAAGTTTCCCACACTTGTGCAGTATTTCCCCTTCAGTCCATGACTGTGGTTCAGTCTGCAACCCTTCTTTCTCTCATAAAGTCTACAACAGTTGCTAACAAATTGGGATCATCTTAAAAACAACAAACCCAACAGCCCTTTTCAAGTGTCTCGGTTTGTCCTTCTTTGCTTTCATTCCACTCAAATCTGCTCTTTGCCACCCCCAGCCTGAACTCAAAATGTGCATGTGGATTAGGCCCGCTTTGCCTTCACCAGATGCTGATGTATTTGAATGTTAGCTGCTGAATCTGCAATTAGCTAAAGTGACAGAGGCCTGGCTGTGGAATACATGGTAATAGTGACTTGTTTTATTACTGTCACTACTGCTGCCCAGATGTCACTGTCACTGCTGCCTAGAGGTTCAACTGTATGTGAGATTGCAATAAAGAGTTGCAGTATGGAGCCCACATTTTGCAGCTAATTAGTCACACCATTTTCAAGAATATTCTATGCATTATCCCCAGCCCTCCCCCCCCCAAAAAAAAAAACATTCTGTATGCACTGAGTAAATGACTTTTGGAGTTCTTCCCTTAAGGTTCTTCTTCACCAGCAGTTTTTTTTTAATGTTTCTGAAAAATGTGCGCTTCCCCCAAACCTGCATATATGTCCCCTGTTATTATGCAAAGGGTAGTGCTTTGGTGACATGAGGGGGAAAGCCTGGGGAATTACAGTAGTTCTCGATTAGTACATAGAATATCCAGTAAAGGAATTGCAGAAAACTTGGTTGGGGTACATAATTGTCAAAAAACAGAATGCCCACAGTTTGAAACATTTACCTCTTTGAGGCAGCCCATGAAGTTATTGCTGATAGGCGAACCAGGCAAATCAGCTGTACTGGGGCTCCCACCTACGTAGAAGAAGTCGTCTGAGCCTAGCATGGTATAGTCCTCTTGTGTGTAGCCCGTGGTGGTGAGGATTCCATCCACAGAGATTGTCACCTGTTTGAAGGACACAATGGACAAAAAAAAAAAGGAAAAAAGGGGGAAAAAACAAAATTCCCAGCAATGACCTTACAGTTCTTAGAAAGAGCAAGTCATCTCCCCTACTTTTTGTGCAACTTTTCACACATGTTTCGCTGAGGTTTGTTTACTCGGTGCAGCTCAGTTCCATTTTCTGGTCTGCTGTTTTCCCTGTCCCTTCAGTTCCTCAGTCACCTGTGCTGTTAGTTCAAATAGCGCTAAAGCTGAGAAGAGCTAATCTGCCGCAATGGCTCCCGTTGTTTAACCAGGCCAGAAAATTGAACTGTTCCTCTGAGAGCTTCTGAGAGCTGATGTTTTTTATTAAAAAAATGATTAATTAGCTGTTATTTGTAGTGATTATTGTTAGTTACGATTGTTAGTAAAGACACTAATGAAGACGAAGTTGATATATTTGATTTTGCTTCTTTCTTTCTTTTTTTGCTCACACGGTATGGTGATAGTCATGCATTCAGGAAGGGAGGGGAGGGGAAGGGAGGGGTCTCACTTTCAATACATTATGGAGGAGCATGCTATGGACCTACAGAGACAACCACCCACCACCCAAGACCGCAACTGAGAGAGAGAGAGAGAGAGAGAGAGAGAGAGAGAGAGAGAAAAAATAAATATGATTTAACAGAAAGATAGTAATAATAAAAAAGAAAAAAGTTAACCACACACCAGCAAATTAGAGAAACGGGAGAGAGAAAGAGAGAGAGAACAACAAAAAATAAATAAATGGCAACATGCACACACCACACACAGTCACACACACCAAACTTTGACACACCCATGCGAGTGATATTCAAAGCTCAGAAGAAGAGAGAGAGAGAGATTCTGAAAGAGAAAGAGGGGGCTTTTTCACACTTGCATGCAGTTAGGGCTAAACTAAACTTAAAAAGAAAAACCATCCAGACCTTACCAGAAAATGGGGTATAGGGCAAAAAGAAAGAAGTAGCCTAAAATACCCCAAGCCCCATAACACATGGTGGGTGAAGGGAGACAGAAGGGGAGCAGGGTGGGGAGGAAGGGAGTGAAAATGAGGTGTGTTTTGTTTTAATAGGTTATTTGTGGCTTGGAAAAGAGATGGTGGGAAAGAGACTGAGGCTTCCGGTATGGCGAGTGGGGACTGAGGAGGTGGGCATGCCATGCGGAAAATGCGCTGAAACAAACAACTGGCTGAGCTCCTTTTGGCCATGGCAAGTGGAAGGTTGAAGGGAGAGAAAGAGAGAAAATATATGGAGAGGAGCCGGCAGGAGGAAGAGGGTTAGAAGCGGAAAGGACAGGAAATGCTCCGGCCAGTTTTGCCTACAACAGCTGTCGCCACAACAAAAGGATGAGGGGAGGGAAAGACCAGCCTCACCACAACAAACTATAGGCCCTGACATGGTTGTTGAGCTAAAAACCTTCAGAGAATCCAAAAGAAATGCAGAGGCAGAATGAGAGAGCGCAAAAGAAAGAAAACCAGGAGGAAAGAGAGAGAAGATAGGTAGAAGAGGAGTTTGCAAAAATACTGAGGGGTGGGAAACAGAGTTAAAAATATATTTTTAGGGGGAGAAATGAATGACGTGAAGAAGCCAATGAAGAAAGATGACCAAACCCCATTTCCAGAACTGTTGTATTTGTTTGTTTGCTTCTTGGTGTTATTTTTTTCTTAAAGAAAATGTTTTTTTAAAGAAAAAAGAAAAAAAGAGGAAGAAAGGGTATTTACAGCAAAATCAAAGAAAAAGAAAAGAAAAGGGGGACGGTAAGTATAAAGGGTCAGGGGGAAAACAGGGTGGTGGGGGATGGAGAGGGAGAGGGAGGGAACACACGGCAAACCCAAAAAAAGAGACAATAAGAATGATATCTACCAGACAATGTAGTTTGTTTACCATAGCGTGTCCAATGCCTGAGTGCTTTGCGGAAAAGGGGGGAAGAAAGGAAATTAAAAAATTGTGAACAGAACGATTGTTAATTAAAATAACTAAAAGCAAAGATGAGTCGTTAGGGTGTTAGTACATTAGTCGGTTAGTAAAAATGACACATTGCATGAATGGTCTAGTGTTAGTCTTTCAAAAAAAGGCTTGGGGCGCCCGACACACACAGAGTGAGAAGAGGACAATATGAGCAGGACTGTCTGGGGGGAACCATGCCATATAGATTGTTAGGAGGAAGGGAGCTGCCTACCCTTCCCATTCTCCTTTTGCTGCTTCCTGCCCACCCCACCCCGAGAAAGGTTATCAACGTTCCAACTCCATCCCCCCCAACCCATCCCAAACTGGATCAAAATGATAAAATATAAACAATACTTACTTTCCAAAAGCCCATCAAAAATGTATTCCCCATCCATATCTCTCAACCCCGCATAAATATATACCAGCATGAGCGATTCCAATCTTGCCTCCTCCCACCACCCAAGCCCATTTCTCTCTCCTAGTTATTCCAGCCACTGCTACCCTCCAGCGCTGCTCAGTTATTCTAACCAACCGAATATATCTCTCAGGTGCAGGCTGTTGCTTGACGATTCCCTGGGGGTGGTCCTTCCCGTCCCCCAATTTCCAGATTTCTTTAAAGCGGCTGAACTGGTGACTCTCAGGAAAGACATACAGAACATGAGAGGTTGGACTAACAGAAACGATGTGTAGCTCACCTGTGGTACTCAGGAGGGTGGGGAGAAGCTTGCCTAATTGTGGAAGGCATGGTGACTGCATCAGATATTTTGGGAAGAAGGGGGAAAGATGGGTAGAATTTAACATGTCCTTTTATGAGAGAAGGTGGGGAGTAGTATGTCTATTGCTCACTGCTAGGCTTATGGAGAGATGCAGAATAATAAAAGGTGCAGAGGAGCAAAGATGGAGAGTCCCTTATCTCCTCTGCTAGCCTATTGACTCTCCTGCATGGAATTCCTGGTCACCTATGTTTGCCAAGTAAGTTGCTAAGTGCAAGGCTGCTTAACAGGGTTTTGCAGTGTTTCATAAACCTGCCAAACTCCTTCGGCCAGAGACAACAGAGGGCGAGGAGAAAAGCTGTCCTCTGTTCCCATTCTGAAACTGAAACACACTGAAAATGCCGGAGTAAGTCCACCAGTTACAAAGTGGACTCCCACGTGCTTTTAAAATAAATGACTGCATATCTGTTTAGTAGACAGCAGCCCCAGTATGTTGCATCTAGATTTTCAGTCAATATCTGTTTGGGACATAAGATGGCACAACTGCAATTGCAATGCCATCATGCCCTTTCATTAATACTCGGGGAAGCCTTTCACCATAAATTAAGAAAAGGGTTATAGCAGGGCAGTTGCAGATGGTGCATTAGGGCTGTGATGCTCATCTGACCTCTGGTTGGTCGCACTGTGACTGCTTACCATGAGGTAGAGCGAGAGGCAGCTGTGAAGTTGGCACAGTGCATGTGTACTGGTGGGAATGCCAGACAGGGTCACTGCCAGGGCCTTTCCACAATACCCATCTTGCTCCCTTCCTCCACCTTCTGGTAAGCAGCAGTGACATAACCAACTAGAGTTCAGATGAGTGCCACTGCCTCACCACACCATCCAATATTGCAGCAGGGCAAAGGGGTCACCAAAGATTATGAAATGTTAGTAGCAAGACAAGAGCAGATCCCAGTTTTTGTGCTGCCCTGCTCTGCCTGTTTAAATGTTTAAATAGGGTGGACACAGCAACCCCTATTACCAACCCTCTTCTGAAAGTGCTGGTGAAAAATATCAAAAATCCCATTCCTACCACAAAAAATGTATCGCATTTGCTAATATTTTAGCAAATATTACTATTTTAAAATAGTAAACGTTTAACAAGGTAAATTAACCGTGGAAACTGCAACGACTGCTCAAGAAAAGCGCAGCCGTAAAGGGTGATGCTTTGGTGTTAACTACAAACCAATGTGCACATGCAGCAGAATCACGTGATGTGAACTCTTGCCGTGGGAACCATTTCAGACTGCAGATGCAGGGATACCATGTTTGAATGCTCAACATAGAAATCTCCCTGCACACTGAAAACTAGTACATCAAGAAGAAAGGCTCTGGACTAGCAATGTCCTTGATGTGCCTATTTGCAATGCAGAGGGTGTTTATTATTTATGGTGAAGCACTGATCTCTCAAAAGATGTTTGAAGTGGTACAGTCCAGAAAGAGTTGTGCCATGCCCTTCTGCTGTGACTGTGCATTGCCTATATTGCCTCTGTCTGACAAGCTGAAGGAGAGATCTTTATTTTTTTTTACAACTGATCTCTACTTCTAATCCTAATTGTAATCCTCCTTGAACCCAGCATTTTGAATAGGAAGCTCTGGCATGCCTGGAAGATTAATTTTCCTTTGGCCATTGCCTGTCATTGAAGACCGATTCTCGCCCAGCCTCAGAAAAAATAATATACACCATTAACCAAAATGGTCAATGAAGCGGCGAGAGAATTTCAG
Source organism: Podarcis vaucheri (assembly GCF_965113315.1). Taxonomy (NCBI): domain Eukaryota; kingdom Metazoa; phylum Chordata; class Lepidosauria; order Squamata; family Lacertidae; genus Podarcis; species Podarcis vaucheri. The sequence continues at coordinate 30,145,580 of NC_138759.1, forward strand.
AGAGCAGCCATTCTGAAAATGTCAAAAAATAATAATAATAACAAACAACATAGATAAAAATTGATAAATAAAGTTACATTTTAAAATTGTATTTTGAGGTGACAGTCCTTTACTGGACTGATGAGAATGTCTGAATGAAATGGGATCATTAGGCCCATCCACTGCGTGAGGAATGAAATTTACATATGCATGTGATCCAGTGGAAACAAACAAAACATTGCTTTCATTTGCAACCCAGCAGCCCGGTGTCACTTTGAGTAGAATTTAGCCTGACACCATGCTATATTTCTGCTTACACATACATACGTCAGATCTGTGGAAGTAAAAGATTTGCAGTGCTAGAGTAGAAAATGTATCCTTTCAAGTGTGGCATTCTTGAAAAAGTGGAAATGTGATCCAGATTAGGAAAACCTGAGAATAACTACATTGTAGGAAGTTAAATGTAAGCCTGTGCTAAGCAAAACCAAGAAGGGTTTATCTAAAAATAATGGATTAGCAGCAGGCTACAGAGGAGCAGCACACTCATTTGTCCCCCAGACTCTCTTTTGCAGTCTCTCCGGAGATTGAAAAAAATCCCAGAGAGCTCTCCATATCTGCCTTCCAAATTTTATATATATATAGGAATCATTACACCCTGAAAACTGCATGGAAGTAGTTTGAGGACAAATGTCCACAGTAAAAAGTAATTGGTCACTAGAGCAGCAGCATTTTTTACAGCTCCAACATGAAATGACTGAATCACTTGCTCTGGTATGTACCTTATCTCTCCTATCATTCTTTATATCAGAGGACTGGAAGGAAGCTAATATAAGCAAATCTAATTAAAAGGTTTCAAAGGTAATCAGGAATCTACACACCAATGTGTCTAATTTTGGTACAGAGGAAATTGGCAGAGGATACATTAAAGAGAGAGAGAGAGTGACTAAATGTGCAGGAAAACACTACCCATTAAGGAGGAAGCAAACATGAATGTCGCAAAGGGAAGCCATGCCTCAAATCTAACATTTTGATGGTCAATAAGAGATTAAAAGTATATAGTGACATTCTGCTAGTGTTGGGAATGTGAATTGCCACACTGGTGCAGCAGAATAGGTATGCACTGCTATACCAGAGACAATAAGAGATGAGGTACAGTTGCTCATTGCTACTTGATGACATAGAACTGGACTGGATAGGGTCAAAGCTGAGGGTGGAGATGACACACTTGTGAATCTTCCTAAGGGCATTTTGATCACCACCAAACCCCCATATACTAGTGTGAAAGGTAAAAATGTAAAGGACCCCTGAACAGTTTAGTCCAGTCAAAGGTGACTGTGGGGTGTGGCACTCATCTCACTTTTCAGGTCGAGGGAGCTGGCATTTGTTGACAGACAGCTTTCTGGGTCATGTGACCAGCATGACTAAACTGCTACTGGCGCACAGAAGACCGTGACGGAAGCCAGAGCACACTGAAATGCTGTTTACCTTCCTGTCGCAGTGGTACCTATTTATCTGCTTGCACTGGTATGCTTTTGAAAAGTACCATTATCTTGATGTATTAGCTGGTTTTCGACACTCAAGTGAAAACCAAGAAATAGAACTCAGGATGCAACTATGCAGATAGAAATACGTGGCCTTGGTTCTCAATGACTGGAGTTAGACTGAAGTTGGGTCACTGGCAACAAAGTGCTGGGCTAGTTGTCACCCAGATAGTGTCCCTTAATACATCTCCTGAGTTTCCTCCATAGGAACTCATGTCAGCTATCAACATATATGGAAGTAACAAAAGTGCTGCACCAGGGAATGACAGTTGCAAGGGAGACAAAATGTGTCTTTGATCCAAGGCTGGCATCACTATTCCACAACCTTGGGCAGTTGCCAGGGCTCGCTGGTCCTGGTGCCCGTCTTGGCTCAACTGCCCCAGACATTTTAAATGGTGCACAGCTTCCCAAACCCAGCTGGGAGGCCCTGGCAGGAACAGGGGAAACATGGGAGCCCTCAAGCATGCCTTTATCATTGACAATGGGTGGAAGGGCTCTCCCTGGAATGAAGAGGGAAGGGACACTTCCCAGTTGCACATACCTTCCATTGTCCATCCAGAAAATGGGCATTTTGCTAGCGTGCATTTGGGATCCATAGCAGTCAGCTTGGTTTCCCAAGAATACCTGTGCCAAGCGCCTCACTGCCACTCCCCCTCTCCTGCTAGGTAACTGGCAGTGACACTCGGTATTGAGCAGCCGGGTGAGCAACACTGCCCCACTTGCTGCTACATTTAGGGGAGAAAAAGAGAGAGAGGTGGGAAGATATGGCTGAACTATATAAGATCTTGGGCGGACTGGGGAAAATGCTTATCCTTTTATATTATGCTGCAAGGTGAGAAGTAAAATTAATTTGCAGCTCTTCTGTAAATAAAGAGCAACATTACACACACACCCATTATTTGTAGAACTCCGTGCCAGTAAGTATAACACTTGGCAGTGAACAATGAGAGTAAAATCTTTACAGAAGCTTGGGATACTTAAACTGCTAGCAGGCATACTCTGTCCTTTCCTTCTAAATCTTAGCATATCTCAAATCACTGGTAAAAAGGGAGTGGATGAGAGGGACTAGGCATTTTGTTCCCTATGCAGAATCTGTTCTTGTTCTTGTTCTGTAACTGAAATTTCGTTGTGGATCTGAGCTAACTGATAGATGCTGAACCACTCCTTGCATCTGGTATGGCTTTCAATTACTTATAATCAAGGAGGACAGCATAAAAAGGAAAAGGCTTTCATTGGCAATTACAAATCCTCTTATTCATTTTTTTTCTCTTTAAAAACAGGGCTGCTGCACATTTTGAATTGCAATATGAAAAGTGAATCAGCTTTACAGATTGTTCTTCTGTAAGTATATTCCACATTAAATGTTTCTGCAGGTAAGATAATTATATTTATTACATTTGGAGCATTGAATCATTCAAGTATATCTCAAGTGGCATAAAAAATATTGCAATGCACAGGGAAAAAGGCATCCTAGGACCTACAGATCTAACGTTTCTGAAAAAGAAATGAGAACGCAGTGGCTGATTGTGCTTAAGGACTGCTGATACTGGAAGGCTCTGGAAATTGAACCTAATTATGCAAGGCAATGCCCAAGGGGAAAAAAGATTTTCCTGGCCCCTGGCTGTGATTAGTTAATGTCCTTAGGCATGAGGATTATTACTTTCTATTAGTATAAATGTTCCCTGAAGGCAGCTTTTTCAGTCCATAAAGTTGCATAAAATGATTGGTGTTAACATTCATATGAGCAAGCAAAATAAATAGGTTATGTTTTGCTTGCATCAACAAGTGTCGGTCTAAATGTTTGCATTAAAAACAACAGCCACCCAGCACTTTAAAGAATTAATTTGAAAGAAATAATAGCTTACAAGCTATTTTACACAGCATTTACCTAATCAAGATGATTTACATATACAACATAAAGTTCCATTTGTCATGATGTAGATGACCCCGTGACCTGATATATTTCACCAGCTTTCAGAAGCAAGGTTATTTAAATCAATCCTACCTATTAAAAGTTCTTATTTATATTTTATGAGAAAGTTGTGATATTAAAGAGCTGTCTAAGTGAGCACATCACCTGATCTGTCTGCTTAGAAGAGCAACAGGTGAAGTTGCAAAAGGGCAACATCAACCATTGTAGAGCCTCTTCCATGGTAGCTTTGATTAGTAGGTCTTTTGAAGTCCTCGCGGGGAAAAGTGGACAGAGAGAAAAGAAGCAACAGTGTAGATTCATAACGAAAACCAAAACAAAGAAAATAGGGAGATCTGGAAGAAGTATGGCCTGTTAAGTGTCAGGAGCGTAAGGTTAAAATAAGTAACTAGCACACACAAAAAACTAAAAAAAAAAGAGGGTGGAGAGGCAGAAACAAAGGCTTTTATGGACCCAGGTCACTGGGAGGTTCTCCTGCACAAGCCCTCTTGAAATATCCTTGCATTGGTTGCACCAGGTTTTGCACAAGAGAGAGTCCAAGTTGACTGAGTCCTTACAGCATTTGAGTAATGGCATTATGGAAATGGTTAAATCAATTAACAGGACATAAAAGAAGAAAAAGGGGAGCGGATAAAGCAGCTGCAGAAAACAGTCTCCATTCCTACTGTAATTAAATGCAACAAGAATATTACTGATAAGATTGAAATGTAATTAAGGAAATAATAAAAAAGAAAGAAAAGGAGGGGGAAAGAGCAAAGGAAAAGGGAGATGAAAGTAAAGTTAAGTCACAAAATCGTATTGTTAAATCAAATCAAGGGAGAGGGGAAAGACAGAAAATTATTAAGTGGAAATGAAGATATTGCAATGAGGCTAAGTTACAGTAAATTAATGAACACTTGTTTTCCTTCCAGTTACTGTGAAAGGCTAGGATGCAAATGCTCGGCTGTTCCCACCCTGAACCCCCATTTATCTAACAGTTGCCCTGTAACCACTGATCTACCCCAACCTTTGATTCAGTAGAGAGGAGCCTCCCCAGCATTCTCTCTCCTTCCCCATTACCTGCCGCAGGTTGCGCGTCACTTTAACGTCGTGCCAATGGTTGTCATTAAATTTGCCACTGACTGGCTCCACAATGGCCTCAAAGGCTCCGGACCCCAGGTTAATGATCAATGAGACCGCGCCGTCTTTCAGAGCCAAGTTGACGTAATCGGCCGACTTGCCCGTGTGTAGGATAAGCCCATTGCGCTGCCACGTCTTGAAGGAGAGTGTGATCTCATCGCTGCTGCTCTGAATGGGGTTCTGAGAGAGGTCATAGCAAAGGTATTCGGAACCACGGAAGGTGGCTACATTCTCGTCCCTTGCTGCAGAAGTGGGGGAAAAAAGATGCAGGCATTTGGTCAGTCTTGTTTCATGTGATAATAAAGCTTTTCAAAATTATTGTGACATTGCTCTTGTTCCATTGTAGCAGGTTTGCTCCCTGCCTAGCTCTGCACGTATAAAGGAATACCTGAACTGGTTGCCTCTGGTACATAGGAAGTTGCCTTATTCCAAGTGAAACAACTGACCTTGAACTCTCATCAGTGCCAACTACAATTTCCATCATTCCTAGCCAGCATAGCCAATGGTCAGGGGTGATGGGAGCTGTAGTTCATTTGGGAACCCAAGGTTGAGAATGACTGCTCTAGAGCAACAAGTGTGGCCCCTTTTTTCATCCATTGCAGTTTGTGATTTCTACTTTTCCAGTTACACAATCAAACATGTAGATTGCCCCACCCAGATACTAATCACAATTGGTATTATGTACTCTGCACAATCCTTTTTATAATGTTTGCTATATATTTCAGGGGATCAATAAATACATACAAGCGAATAAATGGGAAAGCGAGGAATGGCCACCAGAACCTACTCAAGCAAACCTCTCAGAATTCATATTCAATGAAGCCAGATCTCAAGAAGTCAACCTATGGAACTAGGCTGTGTCTTAGCAATTTTCCTGTGCAGAACCTTCTAATTCCATCTCTTTCAAGACCACCAGTTCTTCTCTTAACCATTTAACGAAGTGTGAAAACGAGGAAGATTTATCAGAGGTTAGTTTTATTATGAAGTCGGCATTGTCTATGGAATCGTCTAGCAGAAACTAATTAACTGCTTTTGATAAAATTGCTCTTTAGCCACTAGGGTTTTTCCCCTAAATTGACTAATAACTAAAAATCAATTATCTTGTCGGATTTCTCTCTGGTTTTCATTCATTAGTAAAGCAGCATAAAGGAAAGAAGCCACAGCTACGTTATCGAATAGGACTGAAAGCATGGAGGGGCAATTCAAGATATGTGAAATGGGGCAGAGAAAGGACTTTCTGGAAGCAGTAGAAGAACACCAGCAAAGATGACTAAGGGGCACCAGTGGATGGTGTGTTGGGGCTGTGCCACTCACCTGACCTTTGTTTGGCTGAGTCACTGCAGCATACTGGGACGGGGGGGAGGTGTGGCAGTGAGGTCTGGGGAGTGCAAACATGCCAGTAGTAGCATCAGATTTGCTTCACCAACACATCTGTACCACACTGACCTTTCTAGCACCACACCCCTTCCCTCTCAATGGAAGTCAGGTGAGCAGAGCAGCCCCAGCATGCTGTCCACTCTACTAAGCAATGCTATTGAGGCATCAGGCATAAGCCTGCATTTTATTAATGTTTGATCAGGACTTGTATATTAAAGAGAGAGCTTAGATTTTCAAAAGTTTCAAGCCAGGCAGAAGACCAGCAGTTTACAACCTTGGTAATGTTTATTCTTCTAGACAAGGGCCCCTTTGATTGATAGCAGAAAACAATTCTCAAAGTCGTAAAAGCTGAAATTACAGACTGAATGAGGACACTGACCCTACATGTTACAGAAGATAAAAAAAGGCAGAAATAAATATAATTAAAGGTAAAGGTACCCCTGCCCGAACGGGCCAGTCTTGCCAGACTCTGGGGTTTGTGCGCCCATCTCACATCTATTGGCCGGGGGCCAGCGCTGTCCAGAGACACTTCCGGGTCACGTGGCCAGTGTGACAACGCTGCTCTGGCGAGCCAGAGCCGCACACGGAACGCCGTTTACCTTCCCGCTGGTAAGCGGTACCTATTTATCTACTTGCCCCCGGGGGTGCTTTCGAACTGCTAGGTTGGCAGGCGCTGGGACCGAGCAGCGGGAGCGCACCCCACCGCGGGGATTCGAACCGCCGACCTTTCGATCGGCAAGCCCTAGGCGCTGAGGCTTTAGCCCACAGCGCCACCCGCGTCCCCTAAATATAATTAGGAATGAGTAAATAGTAAAATAATGCCAATGTGCCTCCCAGTAAAATGAGCCAGATCTTCTTTCTAAGGTTAAAAGGCCAAGACCAAATGGGGAAGCATCTAGCTGGCAAGTCTTTTTTTCTAATGGGAAAAGCAGCTGGCTGAAGGAGGGGTTGTAAACTGGAGAGGCTTCTTTTGAAGCTGTTTTTTTTACTGAGTTCCTTTTTACTTTACAAAGGCCTTATTCCTTTTAAAAGGCTACCTATGTTATGTATTAAATATATTGTCTTAAATGTAATTATGCAAAGGATTTAAGAAATGCTAGATTTCATATAGTTCTAAGAGTTGTATTTTGAAATTAAGTCAGCCACCAGTCTTGCCCCCCTTGCTAGACAAGAGACGCCGTCCTGAGCAGTCCTGATATATTAGTTGTCAGACATTTGTTTAGAAACCTTCAAATGAAGGAGATCTTTCAATGTTGATGTGAAACTCAAGATCCTTGACATATGTTTAAGATAAAAATTTAAGATTAACCATTTGTTTTAGAAGGCAATAGGGCAAGGAGGGCAAGAGGTGAGCTGGTAATTAAGATGCCTTGTTGAGACACATGTAAGATATATTACTACTTATTTGTCATTTATAGATGTAACAATATATAGCTCTTTGTGTTCCATATAAGGACAGGAGGATATGGGTGTATCTTTTTGTGATTGGTTCTAGCAATCAGCCAATAGGAATTTCAACCAGGCTGATTGGACAGAGGCAGCCACAGGAGGAGCAAAGGGGGCTGGATTAAGGGAATATAAGTGCTGGCCATAATGGCAGGAGCAGGCCAGAGCTTGGTAACCATATACCACTGTGCCTCTCATTTATTTGTCTGACAAATAAATAATTATTTTAATTTCTCTATTGCTGCGTTGAATATTTCATTCCAGCTAAGCGTTAACCACAAGCAGGGTGCTACATTTTATGGTGCCTGCGACTCGGATAAGTGTTCTGCTGGAACGCAGCCCCTTCGCCCTACTGGGCAGGGTACAAGAGAGAGGACCACTCACTGCCTACCCAGCGCGCACTGGAAAGTTTTTTTCCAGGGGAACGCAGAAGTCTCATCTGTCTGATACCCTGCTCACTGGCGGCGACGGACCGGGGGGAAACGGAACCAACCAAGGGTAAGTGCACAAAGGGATTTTTGGCCCTCCAATTAATTGGGAGGAAGAGAAGTCTTGATCAAACTTCTGCGTCTCAGTAAGTGGGAACTGAGTACGCTAGGTGGTTGGGTATATCAGATGGTGGTCTGGTGGGGGAAAAGGGAAGAATGGGAGGTAGTGTGTGGTGAAGTATCTAGCGCATTGTATGTGTGAGAAAGTACAGAGCAATCTGTAGCTGACCTGAGTGTGGAGTGGGCAGTACTTCGGTTCCTGGTAAGGCGACTTCACCAGGCAAGGAAACCCACGAAGCGTGTGTGTGAGTGACTGAGTGGATACTTCACAGGGCCATACAATGGGAGTTGGGGGTTCAAAGGGGGGAAATACACCTCTTGAATGCATGTTAAATAATTTTAAGAAAGCCTTCTCAGGGGCATATGGAGTCAAAATGACGCCAGAGCACCTGAGAACGTTATGTGAATTAGAGTGGCCGAAGCAAAATACTGAATGGCCATCTCAAGGAACCTTTGATATAAATTTAGTAAGCAAACTTTGGTCTAACATCGCCAAAGAAACTGGAGGGTGCCCAGAACAATTTTCATATATAGATTCTTGGCTGAGCACATTAAATAAAAATCCTCCATGGATAAGGGAATGCAAAGTCCAACGATGCAAATTATTGGCTGTAAAAGCCGAAGCTAGGAAAGGAATCTTGCCAAATAAACTCAAACCCATTTTTGAGGGACCAGAGGAAGAGCTGCTTCCACCTCCACCCTATGCTCCACATCGAAGGGAGCCTAATCCAAACACTCCACCAGTTGTAACCCCAAGGCAAGAAAGTGGAATGAATAATGGGGCTGGAGTCACAGAACTTGATTCCTTGATAGATTATGATAAATATCTTCAGGAGGCATTGGAGGCCTATAATAAAGCCCAAGCAGAAGTGGTTATTCCACCTGTGAGTCCCAGTAGAACTCCATCTACAGTCTCTTTTAGTGGAATAACTGATTGCCTACCCCAAACTCCTGTACATCCAAGTCCTAGAGAATTATTACAGAAGTTACAGGGAGACCTTAATCGGTCAGCAAGCAATACAGCCAGGCGTATAAGGCTGCTAAAAGAACGCCTTGGGACAAATACCATCCCCTATGATTTGAGGCCCCTAGAGCAAAGCGAAGAGAAAGATCACGTACTAGCCCCTCTCAGAAGAGTATTTGATGCACTTGAGGAGCCTGTGCTGGTTAACGGGCAACCCGGACCACGGCCACCTCGAACTTCGACCCTCCAGTACATTCCATTCACAACTACGGATCTGATGAACTGGAAAACACACACCCCATCTTTTGCAGAAAAACCTCAGGCTATGATGGACTTGGTGACTTCAATAATAAACACTCATAGTCCTACTTGGACAGATTGCCGCCAGCTCCTGAATACTCTGTTCACCACTGAGGAAAGGAGAGACATAATTGAAAAGGCACAGATATATTTGCGTGAGCAGGCCAGAGTGGGAAATATTTATAATATTGACCGTCATCTCCAAGACCACTTTCCCTTGGAAGATCCTAATTGGGATCCAAACAATGTAATTCACCTGGCCAGACTTACCACCTATCGCCAGACGCTTGTGCAAGGTATCCGCAGGGCATGCCAGAAGCCCACTAATATGTCTAAAGTCTCAGAAGTAGAACAGAAATCAAATGAGAGTCCAGGAGACTTTTTAGAGAGGCTGCAAGAAGCCTATCGTATATGGACTCCTTTTGACCCTGAAGCCCCTGAAAACAGTAGAATGATTACTGCTACATTTGTGGCCCAGTGCGCTTCCGACATTCGTAAGAAAATTCAGAAATCAGAAGGATGGGAAGGGATGCTGATGAGCCAAATTATGGCCATTGCACGCCGAGTTTATCGGAATAGGGATGAGGCTGAGAAGCAAGAGAAGAAGAAGTGGCAGAAGGAAAAGATGGTAATGCTGGCCACAGCAGTGAAGCAAGACTACCGCCCCTTAAATGGAGGAAGAGGGCGGGGAAGGAATCCACCACTGGGAAGGAATCAATGTGCGAATTGCAAGAAGGAGGGTCATTGGAAGCGGGAGTGTCCTGAACCCCTGAGGTTGGAAGAAGTACGCCCAGGCCCAGGCCCAGGCCCAGGCTCCGGCCCAAGAAACCAGGGACGGGGACGGGGAATGATCCGAAATGGAAGATATCAGAGACCTGGACAAGGACAGAGTAGAGACAATTTCATTGGACTGGCAGAGGAGGATTTTACCCAAGACTAGGAACGACCGGACTCCATAAAGTTAGGCTTCCAGGAGCCCACGGTCACGATTCAATTAGGAAGCCATTTAATAGACTTTATGATTGATACTGGGGCTGAATACTCAGTACTCCCAGAACTATTGCAGAAAAAGGCATCCAAAAGTGTAGTCATTAAAAGTGCCACTGGTCAGTCAGCTAAGAGGTCTTTCCTCCAACCTTTGGAATGCCAGATTGGGGGACATCGTTTAACCCATCAGTTTTTGTATATACCTGAGTGTCCAATACCTCTCTTAGGTAGAGATATGCTGTCCAAATTGCAGGCCCAAATCACCTTCACTCCTCGAGGTCCAGAAATGAAACTGCCATCAAAGGCAGCAGGAATAATTTCCCTCTCAGTACCTAAGGAACAATCATGGCGCCTAATGTCAGCCCTGCAAGTCCAACCCACATTGGAAACAGAGTTAAACAAGCTCCTCCGAACCCTACAGGTGCCACCAGGAGTATGGGCCGAAAATAGCCCACCAGGAATGGCCAAGAATATAGCTCCAATTGTAGTAACCTTAAAACCTATGGCTACCCCTGTATCTGTAAAGCAATATCCTTTACCCCGGCGAGCAGCAGAGGGCATCCAGAAACATTTGGACCGCCTATTAAAATATGGTTTGCTTAAACCCTGCCAATCAGAATGGAACACACCCCTTTTGCCTGTTCGAAAACCTGGGACAGATGAATACAGGCCAGTGCAGGACTTGAGGCTCGTAAACCAGGCTATCGAGACCTTGCACCCAAATGTACCAAACCCATACACCTTGCTGAGTTTGATCCCACCAGAAGCAACATTTTTTACTGTGTTGGACTTGAAAGATGCATTCTTCTGTTGCCGGCTGGCATCACAGAGCCAACCTATATTTGCCTTCCAGTGGGAAGACCCTTTGACAGGAACAAAAGGCCAGCTAACCTGGACAAGATTGCCCCAGGGATTCAAAAATTCCCCAACTTTATTTGGCACTGCCTTGGCGAAGGATCTAACAAGTTACCCCTCAATACCTGGAGAAAAGGTGGTTCTGCAATATGTAGATGACCTTATACTAGCAGCAAAGGATTTTGATACCTGTAAAGAAGGTACAGAGGAACTGCTCCACTTGCTCTGGCAAGCTGGCTATCGAGTTTCCCAGAAAAAGGCACAGTTATGTTTAGAAAAGGTCAAATATTTGGGCTTTGACATCTCACACCAACAACGAGCATTGAGACCAGAGAGGAAAGAAGCTATTTGCCTTATCAAGGAACCCACCACAAGGAAACAACTCAGAGGATTCTTGGGAACAGCAGGGTTTTGTAGACTATGGATACCTGATTTCAGCAGTCTGGCCAAGCCCTTACATGAAAGCACTCGAGGTGCAGAAAAGGACCCATTCGTATGGGGACCTGAGCAGCAACAAGCCTTTTTAGTTATCAAACAACGACTTATGGAGGCCCCAGCCCTTGGACTGCCTAATTCAGAAAAACCCTTTCAGCTGTATGTACATGAACAGAATGGGATTGCAGCGGCAGTCCTGACCCAGAGATTAGGAAGTTGGAACCGTCCAGTAGCTTATTTGTCAAAACAATTGGACTCAGTAGCAAAAGGATGGCCTCCATGCCTAAGGGCAGTAGCGGCCACTGCAAGCCTTGTCAAAGAAGCTGATAAATTTACCTTCGGCCAGACGATGTACGTGAATGTACCTCATGCTGTTCTGACACTCATGGAATATAAGGGTAGTTATTGGCTAACGAACCCAAGGATGGCTAGGTACCAAGGCCTATTGTGTGAAAATCCCAGGATTCATCTACGAGTAGTGAATATGCTCAATCCAGCGACTTTGCTGCCCCTACCAGAGGTAGATGATGAAGAATCACATGATTGTCTCCAAATAATGGATGAAGTTTATTCCAGTAGACCCGATCTGAAAGATGAACCATTGAAAAATCCAGATGTTGTATATTATACTGATGGTAGCAGTTACCTGCATGAAGGTGCCAGACGAGCAGGATATGCTGTGGTCACCAATGAGGAAGTTGTGGAAGCTGAAGCTTTGCCTGCTGGCACCTCAGCACAAAAAGCTGAACTTATAGGTTTAACTAGAGCTCTGCAATTGGCAGCCGGATGTAAGGCAAACATCTATACTGATTCTAAATATGCCTTCTTAACCCTGCATGCACATGGTGCTCTATGGAAAGAAAGAGGTCTAATAGGAGCCCACGGGAAGGCCTTGAAATATGGACCTGAAGTAGAAATCCTGTTAGAAGCAGTATGGGCTCCAGAACAGATTGCTGTAATGCACTGCAAAGGTCATGGACGAGGAAGGGATCCAATAACCAGAGGAAATCATGCTGCTGACAAAGCAGCCCGAGAGGCAGCCCAAAAGCCTGTGGAAGGATTTATAGCAGCCCTCATACCAGAGGTAGTTCCAGAAGAAGTTAAACCTCACTATACCCCAGAAGAGAGGAAGTGGGCTGAACAGGAAGGAGCAGTTGCGAAGGACGGTTGGATGATCCTGCCAGACAATAGGATTTATGTACCTCATCACCTAGCAGGCACAATTGTAAGAAATTATCATGAATCTACTCACCTTGGCGGTACTGCAACCAGAGAGAGTCTCAGTCGGAAGTTGTATATTATTAATCTATCACAATTAGCAACTTGCATTTCACAGAAATGTGTTCTTTGTGCTAAAAACAATCCCAGGCAGGGACCGGTACAACCTCCTGGAATCCAACATGTGGGATATGTCCCCATGGAAAGCCTAATTGTGGACTTCACAGAGCTGGTCCCTTCTAAGGGATTCAAGTATCTCCTTGTGTTTGTGGATACTTTTACCGGATGGGTTGAAGCTTTTCCCACCCGAACTGAAAAGGCACGAGAGGTAACTAAGAGACTCCTCACTGAATTAATCCCGAGGTTTGGGTTACCTAGATGCATTGGAAGTGACAATGGGCCAGCGTTCATTGATCAAGTAGTACAAGAAGTATGTCGAGTCCTACAAGTGAAATGGAGACTGCATGCAGCCTATAGGCCTCAGAGTTCAGGGAAAACTGAAAGAATGAATCGGACTTTGAAAACCCAATTGGCAAAATTAACCCAGGAAACGGGATTGGGATGGGTAGATGTGTTACCCATAACACTGTTTCGTGTTCGGTGTGCACCCACAAAAAGACTTAAGTTGTCACCTTTTGAGCTCCTGTATGGGAGACCGCCCTCCTTTGTTCAGGATATTTCAGCTGACCTTAAACAAATAGGAGACCATGTGACACAGGGACAAGTGCAATCTCTCTCCCGTGTTTTTGTTTCTCTTAACAGGTGGGCCCTCGAGCGCACGCCGTGCAGCATTGCCGAGCCGATTCATCAGTTCCAGGCTGGCGATAGCGTATGGGTGAAAGAGTGGAAACGTGATCCACTTGCACCTAAGTGGCGTGGACCTTACACCGTCTTGCTCTCTACTCCAACAGCGGTGAAGGTAGCTGAGGTGACCCCCTGGATTCATCACTCCCGTTTGAAGAAGTCCGAAGGCAGTTGGACGTGCAAAGGTGACCCCTCTAATCCTTTAAAACTGACTCTCTCCAAAAACCCCTGTATCTAGCCCTACCGGGAACGGGCTAGGTCACGGGCAACATTAGACGACCGGCCTGCTGCAGCCACAACCTGGAAGCTGGCTGACCTGCGCACGCCTGAAGCTTGAGGAGCATCTGAACCAGCGATTGTGAAAGGAAAGATTCTCTTATACAATTAATTGACTGCCCCCCCCCTTGTGGAACAATTATCAGAGATATTACTCATTGGGGATCCTCGGGATATATGTTTTGGTCTTGGTGGTTCCCCATTTCTGTCACTGGGGGAATTATATTGGGACTAATATTTATCTGCTATCACAATAAGGTAATCTTTTGTGGAAGGAATGCATATGCTAGACATCAACATGATTTTATTATTAATCCTGATCCCTTGGAAAGGGGAAGGGTCCTTGAATCTGACCAAATTGACTAAATATGGATTCCGCCATGACCACAATATGTGGGTAGGTTTAGCTGAGATGGTAGCCAATGTTGCAAATAGGACCAATTGCCTTGTTTGCTCTCTTGGGCCAGATGATTCAGAGGGAGGTATGCCCTTATTACCGATACCATTAGATGCCATTGGTATGGTAAGCGAAATACCACACCAAACAGAAATACAGAATTTCCCCGGATGGAACTCAACTAAACCAATACGAGTTATACCTGTACAAGGGGAATTCTGTGTACATAAATCATCAGATGCAGCTGATTCTACCATGATAGGCTCTTCTCATTGTCGCTATACTTGGGATAATATTAAGAATACCTGGGCACACGGTACTACCTATCGAATTCGGAATGCCTTGCCCTGTGCACCTCCTTTTATTCATGCATGGAAAGTGGTATGGAACATAACTGTGACAGAAAAAGGCAATCTAACATACTGCACTGTGAACTCTCTACCTCTTTTGCTATTTCGCCTTCTGTACTCCACGTACCAAAAACCTCAGACCCGATGGTTGTGGTGGATATGTGGAGAATGGGCATACAAGAAACTCCCCTCCAAATGGAGTGGGACTTGTTTCCTGGGATGGGTATTACCACCAATGTGGATTATGCCCACTAATTTGGCCAAGCGTACACGAAGAAACGCTGATATTTCTCATATAGCAGGAGGAAGTACCCAAAGTTGGAGCGGTACTGATGATTGGCCACCAGAGCGCATTATAGCCTATTATGATCCTGCCTCCTGGAATCCTGGTGAGCTCATACAAGGGGCACGGGATCCTATTTATAATCTAAACAGAATAATTCGATTGCAAGCAGTAGTGGAACTTGTAACCAATGCAACGGCCCAGAGTTTGAGACTTATTGCACAACAGTTGGATGAAAGTAGAGCCGCCATTTTGCAGCTGAAAATGGGAATGGATTATGTACTTGCCAAGCAGGGAGGCCTATGTGGAGTCTTGAACTTGACAGGGAATGCCTGTTGCTTTAACATTTCAGATAATGGTGAGGCAATCCGTGTGTTGGCCACAAAGATGGAGAATATAGCACATGTCCCAGTACAAACATGGGAAGGATGGGATATGGGATGGCTCACCAATTGGTTACCTAATGTCACAGGACTCAAAGGGATACTATTGTCTTGCTTGTTTTTCTTGACAGTAGTGGTAATGGTTTTATGTATGATGCCATGTATCATTTCATGTTTTAGAAGTACAATTAGCAAGATGGTTTCAAATGAAACTCTACCTCATATCATGGCCCTATACAGAGCTTTACCTCAGGAACATGATGAAGGTCAAGCTATCAAGGACACTTGGGATGAAGGTCCTTGAGCTTGAAAGGGGGGAATGAGGCATCAGGCATAAGCCTGCATTTTATTAATGTTTGATCAGGACTTGTATATTAAAGAGAGAGCTTAGATTTTCAAAAGTTTCAAGCCAGGCAGAAGACCAGCAGTTTACAACCTTGGTAATGTTTATTCTTCTAGACAAGGGCCCCTTTGATTGATAGCAGAAAACAATTCTCAAAGTCGTAAAAGCTGAAATTACAGACTGAATGAGGACACTGACCCTACATGTTACAGAAGATAAAAAAAGGCAGAAATAAATATAATTAAAGGTAAAGGTACCCCTGCCCGAACGGGCCAGTCTTGCCAGACTCTGGGGTTTGTGCGCCCATCTCACATCTATTGGCCGGGGGCCAGCGCTGTCCAGAGACACTTCCGGGTCACGTGGCCAGTGTGACAACGCTGCTCTGGCGAGCCAGAGCCGCACACGGAACGCCGTTTACCTTCCCGCTGGTAAGCGGTACCTATTTATCTACTTGCCCCCGGGGGTGCTTTCGAACTGCTAGGTTGGCAGGCGCTGGGACCGAGCAGCGGGAGCGCACCCCACCGCGGGGATTCGAACCGCCGACCTTTCGATCGGCAAGCCCTAGGCGCTGAGGCTTTAGCCCACAGCGCCACCCGCGTCCCCTAAATATAATTAGGAATGAGTAAATAGTAAAATAATGCCAATGTGCCTCCCAGTAAAATGAGCCAGATCTTCTTTCTAAGGTTAAAAGGCCAAGACCAAATGGGGAAGCATCTAGCTGGCAAGTCTTTTTTTCTAATGGGAAAAGCAGCTGGCTGAAGGAGGGGTTGTAAACTGGAGAGGCTTCTTTTGAAGCTGTTTTTTTTACTGAGTTCCTTTTTACTTTACAAAGGCCTTATTCCTTTTAAAAGGCTACCTATGTTATGTATTAAATATATTGTCTTAAATGTAATTATGCAAAGGATTTAAGAAATGCTAGATTTCATATAGTTCTAAGAGTTGTATTTTGAAATTAAGTCAGCCACCAGTCTTGCCCCCCTTGCTAGACAAGAGACGCCGTCCTGAGCAGTCCTGATATATTAGTTGTCAGACATTTGTTTAGAAACCTTCAAATGAAGGAGATCTTTCAATGTTGATGTGAAACTCAAGATCCTTGACATATGTTTAAGATAAAAATTTAAGATTAACCATTTGTTTTAGAAGGCAATAGGGCAAGGAGGGCAAGAGGTGAGCTGGTAATTAAGATGCCTTGTTGAGACACATGTAAGATATATTACTACTTATTTGTCATTTATAGATGTAACAATATATAGCTCTTTGTGTTCCATATAAGGACAGGAGGATATGGGTGTATCTTTTTGTGATTGGTTCTAGCAATCAGCCAATAGGAATTTCAACCAGGCTGATTGGACAGAGGCAGCCACAGGAGGAGCAAAGGGGGCTGGATTAAGGGAATATAAGTGCTGGCCATAATGGCAGGAGCAGGCCAGAGCTTGGTAACCATATACCACTGTGCCTCTCATTTATTTGTCTGACAAATAAATAATTATTTTAATTTCTCTATTGCTGCGTTGAATATTTCATTCCAGCTAAGCGTTAACCACAAGCAGGGTGCTACACTATCAACACTGTAGGTTGGACCTGAACTAAATTAGTTTCACTTAGGTCACACTGAAATCTAGGAGTCATATTTGTCCCATTGGTTTCAATGGTAACTGTATTCTAGATCCACAAATAAACGAGAGGAATGTGGAATGGCTTGAAACAATTGCATTTTTCAGAGTCTCTAATACAAAGTTATGCAGCAACTTTTAGGCCTTTGGAACTGCCTGGGTCATGTTACCTTAGCACAAGCCCCTAAATTACCAACTTCTTAATACTAATCTCTACATTAAAAACTCTATCACTACAGGAGCTGAGTGCAAAGAACTTAGTCTGGATCTAACCTCAGAAATCCTTGTTCATCTCACCATATCAATTAGCTGATGCATATCAATTAGCTGATGGTGAGCAGCAGCCAAACTAGGGCACATGAAATTTACTGGACAACTAATAACAATTTATGTTTCTTTTTCTCTCATTTAATTATTGAACATGGTTCACATCATTCTCATGAATCAGTGATTCACGATAAAGGCACTGGACGCAATGTCCTCTGAGTGGCAATGGTACAATCATTCTTAGGACCAATTCACCTATACTGATTTTTCTTGGAAAGGTTTGTGTTCTGTACATGCATATACTGTATACAATTCAGCACATCCAACGAGGGGCAAACGGAGGCCTGTATTAGCATGAAGCTATCTAGCCCAGAAGACCCACCACCAACAATTACATTTCTAAGGCAGCCAGAGTCAAAAGCTTAACAGCATTCTCCTCGCCTCCTTTCTGCTACAGCAATTTCCTGGCCTAGTCACTTCTGATCCAAAGGAAGGAAATGTGTTACAATCAACTCAGACACACACTCTATATACCTGCAGGTACTTCTGATCAAATAGCTAAAGTCTGAGGTCAGGTGTCAAATGGAGTCATTATGACTAAGCCGTTGCCCAACAACCAAAGATTTGTGAAGCGTTGAATATACATTGAAAGGGCTGTGATGAGGGCAAGGCGAATATGAGCTCAATGTACGTTATATGAATAGGACTCACAGCTTCAACCATTTATATGGAATTTAAGTGAGTTATTCAATGCAAGTGCCAAAATGAAAGCTAAGCCATGAATCCCAATATTAACCCAGGGAAGCCATCTCACCGTAGAGTTATGAAATATTACACATAAAATATAGAAGATATTACATATACACGACTATGAGCACCACATAATGTTCATTCCACACCTGCAAGGAATCCACCCTTCAGATAACAGCACCAACAATTTGGACTCACTGTCCAGTGATATTAGGCAGGTGTGATTACTGTAGTGTTTTTGATGCCTGATAAAACCCATTTTTGTTTAAGCTAGCTTACCCAAGTGATGTAAATGTGAGATT
Source organism: Podarcis vaucheri (assembly GCF_965113315.1). Lineage (NCBI taxonomy): Eukaryota > Metazoa > Chordata > Lepidosauria > Squamata > Lacertidae > Podarcis > Podarcis vaucheri. Next base: position 30,164,047 of record NC_138759.1, read on the forward strand.
TTTTTTATATGAAATTATTTAAAAAACTGCTGGTTTTATTTACATGTTGAAAAAGAAATAGGTTACCTACAATTTTACTAATAATTTTAATGGAAACCAAATTTTAATGGAAACCAAACATAATTTCATTTAAACCAAGTTTGCTCTGAGAGTTGTTAGGAAGCCCCTATTCTACTCACAATTACAATTCCCAGAGTTCCCTGGAAAGAAGGAATGACTGTTTAACCACTCTGAAAATTGTAGCTGTTTGAGGGGGAACGGGGTCTCCTAACAACTCTCTGCACCCTTAATAAACTACAGCTCCCAGGATACTTTGACGGAAGCCATGACTGTTTAAAGTCATGCACGAACCTAGGGGGATCAGGGACTCTTGAGCCCAGTTTTAAAATTTAATTAAAGATGCTTTGAGATATGATACCACAACTGGTTTTTATAAAGGCATTCTGACATCGTTGACGAGGATTGACATTTTCCACTTCATTCTGTCTCTTAACGCTCAGTCCTGCCTTTGGAAACACAGAGTTGATTATTTGGGAGACCTATCAACAATGACTTAGGAATCTTGTACCTGAGCAGTAATAGCTAGCTAATTTCAAATCTAACAAGGTATAAAGTACGCATCACAGGAGCAAGAGCTCTGAATCACCAGTGATTTATTTGTAAGCACTGTTCTCTTTATCGCCCAACATAAAGGAAGACACAATCCATAGATCTTCCAGACAAGATCAGAAATAAAAAGGCACCAAGAGACCGATGCAGAAATTGTATTTTCGATTTCTACATGTTAGGTACTTATCCTACAAAGCACACACCTTCTTTATATGTTCACAGGACTGGAATGGAATAGGCCATTTAATCAAAGACAGGATACTCTACAGAGTACCCCACACCCAACACAAACTACAGTGTGCCCCCAAATAAAGCAGGAGCGAAGAGATAACTGGCACACACACACACACACCCCAAGAATGCATCACCTTAATACTTTTTTAAAGGGGGAAAAAGCCCTCATACCACTTCTGATCTTGGATTAAAAGCTTTCTTCAAAGATCCCTGCAACTTTAATTTTTGTAGAAGCACCTTTGAACTCAAGGGACAAGATGCAGGTAACTGTCTTTGTAACAAAGCTTGCACTCCAGAGCAGAACATGACAAGCCACTCGCGTATGGGATGGGATGTTGGGATGTGAGAGTTCCACTCTCTACACATCTGAATCAGTATTGCAGGAGTTTCAGGTAGCAGCCAAAAATCTCCTCAATGCTTGCTGAATGCAAGCACAATTAACTTATGAGCTATGCATCATTTACTATATCAGAAGGGAAGGCAGAATGATTTCAAATGAATGTATGATATAATGCATACCATGAGGTTTAGGAATTCTAAAAGTGGTGGTGCCACACAAACACACCCCTTTACATATTTTATTCCAACTTCACAAGAAAGCATTGCTTGGAAATAGCCTGCACGTTCATTTACGCATGAGTGTGATGAATTAGAAGTAATAATAATAAATCACACAGCATGACTTTTATCACAATCCTTGTTTTCAGTTTAATAAAGAGGGTGTCCGATGATCTAGCATGAGATCTGACTGCCTCTTGGCAACACAGACACAGAGGACCGATTCTTCCACATCATAAAGACAAAGGGAATATTCAACTTATGAACCTGCCCTTCATCATACTGATTACAGTTCTAAACACAAAGCAACAATTTAAAAACAATTCATAGCATAATCTATAACAATGACTGCTCCCCGCTTAAAACGGGGGGCGCCCTTTGCGTGGACGCGTGCAGCCCCTAGATCTGGAACGGCTCCAACAGCATAGGCTTGGTTTGCCTTCCCTCAGGTGGGATACCTGGAGGTCTCCGCCTACCACAGTCAGTTGTCCAATCCCACCTGGGGGAAGCGTTGCCAAGGAGACCAGGCCAGGTAGGGGAGGGATTACCTGCCCACACAATAGAGGGAGGATCTTACCTGGGAATCCTCACTTGGCTCCAGAGCTTCTCCCACCCTACCCACCCTCAGTTAATGTCTTATTTGCAGGTTAACTTTTCTTCACAGGTTTTGCAGGTTAACTTTTCTTCACAGGTATGCGGGCGCTGCTACGTTAAGGTCACTGTTAAAGGGCCGGAAAGGAATTTCCCTGCATTGGCAGGTTTCGCCTTTCCCGTAGCAAAACGTCACAACTTTGGCGGTATCAGGCCTTGGGCGGAATCCTTTAGTCCATCTTCCTCTTTGCGGCGGAGATACCAGGGTTCCCCGTTAAAGGGGTTTCTGAAGGGAGGCTTTGACCGTACGCCGAAAGGTCGTCAGTGCTCTCCCCTGCAGCGGCGGCGTAACGGGGGTGGCTATCTCTGCTTGAACATATGTTCTCCAGAGCCGGCCCATCCCCCACACACACATTGGATAACCCTGATGCTCCCTAGGTCCCCGGCTGGGGACTGGGGAGGGAGAACGCCCAATGCCTGAGCCAAGGTCTACCCACACTTGAAATTTAATAAAGTTGTGGCCAATTTAATCCCATAGCATGTTGTCATGAGTCGTTATTTCACATGACGGGGGGGGGACCGCGCGGGATCTGGGGACTCCGCCTGTCCACGCAATATAGCAGGGAAACTCACAAACAGCTACTAGCCATATATTGCCTTCTTCAAAAAGCCTGAATAGAAAAAAAAGACGTGTCTTTAAGCAGCACCAAAACCTAATGACTCAATTGGTGCCAGATGATTGATGATGGGAAGGCATTCCAGAGATGGAGTGCCACCAATGAAGACCACTTCTCATACCAAACCGTGCATTTTTCCTGGTGGTGGGACCAAAAGAAGGGGGTTCCCAGTTGATCTTAATACATGAACAGGTTGGTAGCTGGAGAACATGTGTTTTTTAGGGCTTTATATCTCAGTGATAACACCTTGAATTGGGTTCAGAAGCATATAGGCCAGCAGTGTGGATTCTTCAATAAGAGTATTATGTGATGTCATCACTTCATGCTGAAATTCGATCTAGACAATTGTCACAATCCATCAAGAACTATGAAACTCCCATTCATTTTAATGTAACCTAAGCTGATACGATTGCCTGTAGCCATAGGAGTATAAAAATTGTTGCCGTTGAAGGTGAAATGAAGTTTACCGGACTTAGTTTGGATGTGGTGTGTACACAAACTGGTGATTTGCACATAATTTGCAGGTGGTAATTTATTACTCAGTTGACACCAGGCAGATGTGCATAAACATAGCTCTGAAAGCAGGCTGTTTAGAACATGAAAAACATTTAAATATTTCACCATATTTGTTAATATTACAGTAATTTAAATCCAAATCCTTAATCAGGAGAGAGAAAAGACCTGCAATCGCATGGCTCCCTGGAAGAAACATGTGTTTACATAAATACATTAATACTAGAAGAACAAAGAGATTGAATTTATGTTTTTTAGATTCACAGAGCAGATCTGAACCAAGTGAACTAATGCTGCAATAGGCTTAACGCAAGGCAAGCTTTTCTAAAGAGGAACTGGCTGTGTTTCACTTTGTACAAATCCCTGCCCTAGATGGGGGATCCTGTGCATGAAAAAGTTGCTTGGCAGACTGAGGCATTCAGCTAGTCTCACACTGTGACAACAGCAAATTGCACCTGTCTAAACTCTTCCATTGCATTGATCTTGAATAAGACTTAGGGATCTATTCCAACCCTGCCTGTGCGTTAGATCCAAACCACAAAACTGTTACGCAGCCATGGGAAACTTTTCAGCTGATGCATCAAATACTACGCTTGAGCATCTTTGGGGAAGTATAGCTCAGACTTGATTATTTGTACCAGGGTAAAGCCTGAAGAGTGTTACTTCTATCTTCTGACTTGGTTAGAGTAGTGCCTTCAATCTTTCCAGACTCACTTTCAACTCCCAAACTGCAATAGGAACCCCTCCTTTAATTTCATACTTTATAAATTATTTTACCTCCTCCCATAGCAGTCCACACATCAACACTGGTGACCACATGCTTGAGGTGGTAGACAATTTTTTTCTACCTGAGCTCTACCATAACCAACAACCTCTCCATTGACACTGAGCTGGACAAGCATATTGGCAAGGGAGCTATGACAATGCCTCTCCAAAAGGGTATGGGAGAATGACCAAGATGAAGGTCTACTAGGCTTTCATGTTCATCATGCTGCTTTATGACGACATGGGGAACTTACACTTGCCAGGAACGACGTCTCATCACTTTCCACATACACTGCATCACAAAGATTTTGGGCATCACATGGCAGGACATAGTCTCAAACAAAGATCACGTGCTTTCCCAGCCCACATTCCCAGCAGGCTCACACTACTGTCTCAGCGACGTCTACGCTGGATTGGCCATGTCCACAGAATGAAAGATGGCAGGATCCTCAAGGACCTGCTCTTCAGGCACAAGGCCATTGTGTCTGCAAATGGGACGTGAAGGCTGACAACATTAACCCCACTGTGTGGGAATCCCTTGTAGATGACCACAGTACCTAGAGACAGGCTGTGTATCCACAGCAGTGACCAGAGGATGAATGACAGCTGAGAGGAGCAGAGAGAGAATAAATGCCATGGTGCCACCTATAGCAGCACAACTAGATGCCCTCATCTGCCCCAAAACATGTCTCTCCCATATTAGTCACTGTAACTCTCAAATGGTTTGACTTCAGTCCCCGAAGGCACACTCTTCCACTGATTCCCAAGACAGATGGATGCCAAAAGGTGCTCCACTTTTTATCCCCCTTCTGTCAGTATTTTTCATTCTATTTCTCTCTCTTAAAAAGAGTGTTGTGGCATAGTACTAGTCAGCTTTGGTAATGCTGTCAGACTCCAATTCCCATGAGCCCCAATCATGACCAGTAGTTGGGATGATGGAAGTTGTAGTCCAAAACATCTGGAGAGCACAAGGTTGAGGAAAGCAGTATTATACCCTTACCTTTAAGAGCAGGTGGTAAATACCACCACAGCTAGACTGAATTCTCCTGAACATACTGTCTGACTTTATTTGCTTTTATCTTCCTCTTTTTTCTCCAACAGAACAAACAGGATCTGTCCCTTTGGTCTTTTACTCCTTGTGTGAGTGAACCAATGCAACCTATGTGCACTGAGTTTATTGTGACATCACAGGTACCAAAGAATGACATCATTAGATCTATGTCACACAAATGTGGCAAAGGAAAATGTGTACCTCTGATCATCACATACTGCACAGGGAATATTGGTTCGCCTTATTTTACTAAAGATATTATTTTACTAGCCTGACAAATGTATGGCTGATCATGTATAATAGGGGAGGGGAAAGGCTGTTTACACATTTAGATCACACCATTTGGTGCCTGAGTTGCTTATAATCACCCTAAGAATATCCATTTCTATTGAAGAGTGGCATATATGTATACTTCTATAATAGACAAAACTTTGTGCAGATGGCACAGTGGCCAGAGATCAGGAGGGTGTTAATGAATGCGATTCATTTCCCAATCATCATCCACTGCTGTTACTTTTATGCTATTTTAACTCCAGCATTGTATCATTTTGTTGTAATCTGTCTCAACAGATTACATCCATTCAACAACAATCCATTAATAATAACTGATCAAAAATCAAGGCCTATTGGACCACACTTTAGTAGTCCAATAACCAAAGCCTTAAAGCATTTGTAAACTGCAGATTAACATTGTAACCATGGGCATGCTTACTCAGAAAAAAGTCTTACAAGTACCAGTAATATACAAGGTTACACACTTAGAACCAACCTTTAAGTGAAGGGAGAGTTTATAAATATCCTACATGTGATTTGATTTGTGCCACCAGCATATGCTAATGCCTGACCAGTGGCGTAACGTGGGTTGTCAGCACCCGGGGCAAGGCAAGTAATCTGCGCCCCCTAACCCGTGGATTTGCACCCCCTAACCCTAACCCCCAGATGTTGCGCCCCATGCGGCCGGCCCCCCCTGCACCCCCCACGCTACGCCACTGTGCCTGACTCATTTAAGACTACATAGAACCTTTAGTCTCAATAATGATCGAACTAACAGGTGGAGAATTCTTTTATTTTTATGTATCTTTATTATTTGTAAAGCAAACCTTTGTATGAGTTAATATTTTATTTTCCCTTTGAAGCTGCACTGTATCTTTGTACTTTTGTCCTTCCAGACTTTGAGGTTTTACAGTTTAGATCTTTCTTTCTTTCTTTCTTTCTTTCTTTCTTTCTTTCTTTCTTTCTTTCTTTTTGTTATATTTGTACTTTTTTGTAGCAAATAAAATAATAATAATTAAAAGTGGCACAGTATGCTAACCATGTACCCTTAAGGAGTATATACTAATATTTGATGATTGAAATAAAATGGTTATATACACTCTTATAAAATAAGTAGACAGGCATGTGTGTTCGTATGAGTGTGTATGCATACAAACACACACACACACACACACACACACACACACACACACACTGTTCGTAGTTTAGATCTCTCTCTCTCTCTCTCTCTCTCTCTCTCTCTCTGTGTGTGTGTGTGTGTGTGCGCTATATGACAGAATCAGTGTTTTGACAGGAGGCAATGACCTGAAAAAAATCCTACAAGATGCTGACCCAGCACAACAAAGGTCTTAATGCTTGCCTAATTAGAAACATATGAGTAATCCATTTTAAATGAACACAACTAACTGTGTGATTAAAATTAAACACTGCTTTGTGAGCTTTACAATGAAGTCAGTGCTCTTATTTCTAAATACAGCCCTTTTTTGGAATAATAAATTCCCTCATCGAAACTAAGCCAGTTGTAAGGATTTTGGAAACCTTTTGTTTACAGCTTTGTGACGTGAAATGTGCCCACATTTAAACAGCCAGTTGGGAAACAAATATGGGGCGGGGGGGGGGAGTTCAAGTGGTGAACAATGTCTGTAATTAGTTATAAGAAAGGCACAATTTATAAACTAAAGCCTCCATAGCATTTATGAGGTCAACACTCTGTGTAGATGATGCTAGTCCATGATGATATAAGTAGCTTGTGTGTTTTTTTCTTCTTCTGTCCAACTTCTTACACAGGTCATATGACTATAATGGGGGAGGACTGGTTAGTAAAAGATTGTTGTGAGTCATCTTATAAAGAAAACTGGTTGTGGCAAGAACCCTCTGTCTGTCCTTGCTCAAGACAGCAGACTTGGGGAAGCAGCAAGTACATAGCATAAAGTGCTTTTGAGCCATCCCTTTTACAAGAGGAGTTAAAATCTCCTGCACAATATTACAGCTTCACAGCCTTTCTAGACATTCAGATCCTGCTTCCCTGATGTTGTTCTCTGTCAGCAGGCTGCTTTGGGTGAATGCGCAGATAACATATGGCTAGGGCAGAAGAGTTGAAAAGGGAGGAGTGGTCATGGTTCTCATGACTCTTGAGTGCTAAGCAGGTTATACAGCTGATTACTTTCACTGGTGTTGGATAAAGAGCATCTGAGAGCATCTTGAGACTTAGCACAAGCTGATGCAATCCTCTTCTGCAAGGAAATGTAGCTACGAGGCAATGATTCCCTGTATTCCTCTGTGACTAGTGGTCTTTAAAAAACACATTCCCCTCCAAACCTTTTACTTCTATGACAATATCACAAAAGGGGAAGAGGAAAGAATAATGGCAAAACAAACATCGTAGATCATAAATCATCATTTGGTTTTTATAAATGTAAAACATTATTTTTAAATGGCTAGCTATGGCACATCTATATCTGGATTCTAACCGGATTACTTAGGAAACACACTGTAATATAGATGATGATGATGATGATTTATTATTTGTACCCCACCCATCTTGTTGTTGCTCCTGTTGCTGTTGTTGTTATTATCATGAATGACCCTATTTCACTAAGAATAAAAGGGCTGCCATCTTGAATGGGGGCATTCTACACTCCAGTATTTTTTTAAAGGGCCCACTTGAGTGTCTGTACTATAAATAAGCAAGTGGCCTCTATATGTTACATAATGTGCGCTCGTGTATATGCATTTGCTGATGTGGACATAAAATATGCTAGTCTCCTTGTAAGCGCTCATTATTACATGGTGCAGACACTGTTTTTGCATGGTGTATATTGCATCTCTGGGCTTCATGTGCCTAATCACCTATGTCTTAATGAGCCATATGTCTCCGCTTGTATAGGGAGCAGGTACTTCTGGGTATATAGGGCATCTTTGCTTAAGTTGTGCTACAGCTTCAGTGTGTAGGCCAAGGAGAGCTTCTATATACAGAATGGGTATATGAATAAGGCACACAGGTGCATATTTATTTAGTGGGCTGGCAAGTAGGCCACCTTGATGATTATTTTACCATGCTCAGATTGTTACCCGAAACAGCACAGGTCATAGGACCAATGTCCTCTGCAAGAATAGTGGACTGATTAAAAAACTCCACCCCAGAGAGGGATAGATCCTACTGCTGTTTGTTTTTCCAAATACTCTTGGGAAGCCAGTAAGTCTGTTCATGCGTTTCTATCATCAGCTTAGTTTATTATTGTAACAATCATTTATATCAGTCCTTGACACAATTGGTCCTAGGTGTCCTCTCTACAGATGGCAGAGCTGCAGTACACCTTGGTAGAGCAATGAGTCAAGGGCAATGAAGTTCCTGGGAAACAGATTAGAATACAAGAAAGATAATGCACTTTGAAACTGCCTGAACATAGCTTAGAGCCATTATAGAGCCCGTGATATGACAGTGAGGTCAGCAGAGAGGTCTTTCTTCTCTGCCTCCATCATGTCTACCAAATATTCATGCAACAGAGCTTTTGTGAGTGGCAAAGAAATTATTACAGACTTCACTGCTGACCTGTGAAGAACTGCCAGAGGCCTACTGTGGGGACCATATGAATAATTTTCCAGGTAAAATTGGTCATATTCAGGATGAATTGGGTTCGGCTTTTTTGGCAAATCAATTAGCAGAGATGCCAATGTTCCTGCTTGTCCAATTTTGACAGGTAATGTTGAACATTAGCTGCACCCGCTGCTTTTACGTTTCCAAGTGCTGGTACTTGCCTTTAAAGCAGAGGTAGCCAGCATGGTGCCTCCAAATGTTGCTTGACTCCAACTCCCATCAGCTCCAGCTAGCTTAGCCAACAATCAGGGATGATGGTGGTTGGGAGTCCATAGGACAGCACAATGCTATCTACCCCCTCCCTCTTCAAAGTCCAGTGAATCAGAAGGAACACCTTCACAGCAGGTTTGCTTTGATCTGAAGGAGAGATATTATTCCGTGTTCTGAAAGTGGCGTAGGTTTGTTCTACAACAGCATGGGACAGGGTGTTCTATACAGTTGTGGCCATACCCTTCCCTCTGAAACCCATAGGGAGACTTTGCTGATTGTGGGCCTTCAGCTTTTTGTACAGGAGGGCCTTCCCTGCCCGAAGTGCTTAGGCTTTGCTTCCTAAATTAGTGTATTTATTAAGCCTGTGCTGAAATCCACACCCTTCCAAAGATCCACCCCCACCCCCTGCAATATTGGGAGTGGATTTTCTGCTGCTTTATGGTGATGGCAAGGAATTTCCCTGACATTTGCAGGGGAGGGTTGCAGCTTAACTCACAATAATTCTATGAGTTGGTGGAGGGTCTTCCTTTTCTCATATGGCAGTATACAGGCTTCCCTGCTATGCTCAAATACAGAAGCATGTATGGGGCTGTGTGCACAGCACATGGTCACAAAGCCTGCCTGTACGTTCTTGCGTGCCCTCTCTTCATATGATAAGCCATCGCTTCTTCTGCTTGTCTGTGTCTTTCCTCTGCAACGGAGCAGAATCCATGTCTACAGGGAGAGAGAGCTTAATGACTCAAATCCAATCTCCCGAACACCTTATCAGCCATGGACAGGCCTGTTTCTGAAAGCTGACCTTTACCACTGCATGGCATTGGGCAGGGAGGAAACGACTCAGACAACAAAAACAATTAACACAGTGTTTGACAAAATAAAGCCAAGGCAAGAAAGGAGGACTTTAAGTCTGTCTAGAGACCGCTATCAAATAGAGGATAGGATCAAGAAAAGAGATCTAATATACAGATCTATGGGACAGCCAGCTGGCATTCATTTCACCTCCATCCTCTGCCAGACCACAATACGGAAGGAAGCTGCATATGTGGCTACAATCCACATCTCGTTGAAGTTAAGGGCAATACTCTAATAGCTCTGGATTTCAGCTCAAGTGACATTTGGGCTAAGACAGGAGCAAGTTAAAGGAGACAGAGATTTAAGAGCTCATTCACACTTTTTGGTCTGATATTTCTTGTTTGCGCTGTGGCATGGGTCCAAGAGGTTTATCTTTTGCACTGCCACTTTCCCCAGGAAAATTCACTGTTTACCACTGAATGGGAACCAACGTCAATCAGGTTTTCTGCAGATTGACTCCCCACCCCCAACCCCCGATTCAGCAGTAAAGCACGGATTTTCCCGGGGAAAATTGAGGGACCAAAGATTAACCTCTTGGACCCATGCCAAGAAGTTACACCCCAAACGGAATAAATCTCACAGCATGGATGAGCCCAGAGACATAAAGAAGCCTTGTAATGCCTGAAAATGGCATTCATTCCATGCACAGCCCCAAATATACACAAGAACTCCTGTATTCTCTCCTTGGAGGTTGTTCCCTGTAGCACAAGCAAGCTTTCGGTTCAAAGACAGGGGAAAGAGCACTGCGGAGGCAGCCCGAGATACCATCAGATCCAATTTCCAACGTCTTCACCGCTGCTGTGAAATCAGCTTCCTGCGGCACTGCCCAGACTGTTCCTCTTGATCAGATGCCTCCAGCGTAATAGGGTCAAATCAAATGACCCCTTGAAAGGGGTGGAGGGAATGGAAAAGAAATCCCAAACCACAGCAAAGCCGGCTTTAAGTGTGTATTTGTGCATGTGAGAGAGAGGAAATTAATTTCTGTGGCAGGAAGAAGTGGCCAGTGGAGTAAGAAATGAATTGCCTACCCCCGACCCCTGAGATCATAGATAGTTTCCCACTTCCTCTGGGGCATCATGGATTTCAGCGGCCAGGAAGAGAAGAGTGAATGATCTCAGGAGTATTGGGTGGTACCGACTGCAGTCTCTATGCAGGATTAAGATATTCCACTAGGGAAGGGGCAATTCCTGTGTGTGTGTGTGTGTGTTTTAACAGCTTTCGAAAAATTGTATGCTGTTAACAACTGTTAACAGCAGTTGTTAAGCCTTGCATGTGCTCATCAACTAGTGGTAATATAGACTGTAGCTGGACTCTAGCTGTAGAAATCTTTCCCAATGGAGCCAGCTAAAACAACAAGCATTTCCACAAATATTGTAAAACATCTACTGGTTTGAATTGGTTTTTGAAGGTTAAGTTAAGCTTCTACGGGGCAAGTTTACCCAGGTACAGCATTTCCTTTTTAATAGAGCTAGCCACACGTTAGAGTAAGCCTTCTGAAAACTGTCCTCTAGTGACTTCCCGTTTACACTGGCACACCACCACCTCAAGCAAGTAGCCGTAGGTAAGAGCAGCACTGTGATAGGTTGTCGGCCATTTAAATTCCCCACAATGCCCTGGAACACTACTACATCAAAGACATTGTGGGTAATTAAAATGGCGGGTAGCTGGCAGCCCTGGCAGCCTGGCATGGGGAGCACAGTATCCACATTGGGCTCTACAGCCTCAGAAATAGCCCAAGGGCATTGAGTGTTTACGCTGAACATGCTAGCAGTTATATTATTCAATTGGTTTTACTATTGCCTTTAAAAGGTTTGATCCGCATACCACGTTTGTTTACTATTTATTCATTACATTAAGAATCCATGCCACTAAAGACTTTATTCTAAAATGGCACAGACTTAGTAATGACCACTCTCCCATCAACTGGAGGGTGCCCTTTCTGTGGCCGCGCGCAGCACCCCCCGATCCCTGAAACACCGGCAAAAGTTCCTGTTCCTCCTCCCCACATCACAGCCCTTTGTGGTTCCTGCCAAACCTCAGTTCAAATGGACCAATCCGTGGCGGGCGGAGGCGGAGCCAGCAGAACGGACCGTGAGTGAGCAGTCTTCACTCCGGTCCGCTCTTCGCGTAGTTAAAGGGGCGGAGCCTACCTGAGAGTGCACAGTCGGCTCCAGAGCTTCACCCTCCCTTTGTTTAATGCTCTTTTATTGCAGATTAACTTCTTTTACAGGTATGCAGGCACTGCTACAGTCTTACGATGGTTAAAGGACTGGGAAGGGATTTCCCTGCATTGGCAGGTTTCACCTTCCCTGTAGCAGATGTCACAACTTTGGCAGTTTTATGCCTTGTGTGGAATCCTTTAGCCTATCTTCGCCTAGATGGGGGGGGGGTGAAGCGGTGATGGGCACCCCCCCCACGGCGGCAATCCCAGGGTTCCCCGTTAAAGGGGCTGTGTCAGAGGAGGACTGGGAGAGATACACACCCAATGCCTAAGCCAAGGTCTTCTTTACATCTGAAAGTTTAAATAAAGTAGTGGCCAATTTAATCCCATAACACATTGTCATGAGTCATTCATTTCTTCTGGTTGGCTCTTGGGGTTTGGGGGGGGGGATCTCTGCCTGGGCACGCAATAGGGAGACCATTATTATTTACAAGCCAGAAATATATGTGCCAGAATAAAAACCTGTATCTTAGCAGTTTGTACTTTGCTTGGTTTTCATCCTCGCAAGAGTCTCTTACCTTGCAATGTGCTGCAGTGCTCCCCACATATTTCTTTATGTGTTTCCATATGCAAACCATTCATTAATTAATTAATTTATCTTTCTCACATATCCTGCCTTTCTATCATTGTGGAACCAAATCCCTCACTGGATCAAGGCCTGAATCTATAATAATATGATTGGTGTAGTTGATCTATGCTCTTATATTCTCAACAGCCCAATTCATGTGAGCGATTTTATCACACTTGCATTGTCATTTTACCCATCTGTCAACACGGCAAAATGACAAAATGACTGCTTTCTTATTTGTGGCTACGAAGTCCGAATATTCTGTTTGCATATATAGCATAATGACATTATTTATTTTATCCTGCAGGCTTTGCGAAAGGGATATTCCTGAGCTTGTCTCCTTTGTCACAGCCATAATATGCCACGGATGATTTGAGGTGATAGATCACAGGAATCCTGCTGGCTCAACCAAAGTGAGGCAATCCATAACACGAATAAAATTATTTTCATATCTTGATATGATTTATCACTATAAGCCTACTATCTCTATTGATTCAATAGACACTTTGCAGGATGGAGAGAACATTATTAAAACTCTGCCCAGTTGATACTGCTAGATGTCAAAGAGGAAAAACAAATAGAGTCACCAGTTTTCTTTGGACCGGCAGAGATTATTCTGATCTCAAGGCACAATTTAGGAACTATTCCATGTATGTTAAAATAATTTACCAGAGTGAAGGCAGAATATGGTCCCTCTAAAAATACACATAGTACACCACAACGCCACTTCTGGGCTATACGTTTGGGCATTTATTGGGATTCTGAATATTACAGCTTTAAAAAGAAGCTTCTAGACCTCATGGTTATAATGGAAACTGAGAACGCCACCCATACCGACCACGTGAAAATGAAAAAGAGAGCGAGAGAGAGAGAATCAAAAGGGGCATTCTATTTTTAAAAGTTTGCATTCCATTAAACTGCCAATATAATTTGCCTTATCTTTATTTCATAAAGGCCAATCACTGTTCTGGGAACATTTAAATTCCTCAAAGATTTGCTTGCACAGTGTACACATATCATAACAGCATTCTCCAACATCTGTACAACATTTGTCCCAAACAACAAATGTGCCCCAGAGATGTCCAGTTAATAGACATTTTCCTACATAACACATTAAAGTATTTATAAATGATAAACTCCATAGCATTTTCCTCCTGGATATTTTGTTGAAGTACTGGTTGAAATCCAGTCAATTCATAAAACCCAGAGAGAGAAATTGAAGATCCCCGGAAGGATCTCAGTTCTTGAGCAGAAAAGGTTCCCTGCTGCAGAAGACACATTAGAACATAGGGAAGCCAGGAAGAAATGTAAGGCAATGGAGCAGGGCTAAAGCCCAGAGCAGCCCTGCAGATCTTTTCCACTCATGTTCCCCTTCATTACACCTGAAGATGGCTTGCATGTGAACAGAGTCTGGAGTAAAACGCCTGGGAAGCACAACAAAAGCCCTGTGCATGCGTTATAAAAAAACAACTTCCTCACTACACACTCCGGTTTATATTTCAGGTTAGTCCCACAACCATGGCCAGCACAGCTGGAGGCAAATACCCATTCTAAAGTCCATCCATCTGCCTACCAAGTCTGAATTTTAAAACAAATCCGAATGAGAAATATAGACTTGTTTCTCTTTGGGAAGATTCAGAAATGCAAGACAAAACTCCCCCCACAGTGACTCTATAATTTCCTCTTTTGTTTTGTCCTCTCCCCCCACCCCAACCCCGTCACACACATTTTTTTCTCCTTTAGCCAGGGTCTTGCAAACCTTCAAGTTCAACAGTGGAATTTGCTGCCAAGGAGTGTGGTGGAGTCTCCTTCTTTGGAGGTCTTTAAGCAGAGGCTTGACAACCATATGTCAGGAGTGCTCTGATGGTGTTTCCTGCTTGGCAGGGGGTTGGACTCGATGGCCCTTGTGGTCTAGTCCAACTCTATGATTCTAGGTTCCCACAAGAACTGAAGCCATACACTCTTCCCTATAAGCTAGCACCTTGTTTATTATTTCCTGTACCCTTTTTGCTCTTCAGATATCAGTAGCCACAGTTCCCTTCCATTCCCTGTGCTGCATCTTTTGTAACGGTGAGTTACTGTCGCTACAAAATTAATCCTCAAACTAAACGTGTGGGTTTTAGCAGTTATTTTCTTTGCTGTCAGTTCTGCTTTCCCGAGCTGTTTAGCATCCACTGCGATCCACACATATCTCTGATAAAGGAGTGTTTGTTTGCTGACTGCTCCATATTGATGTGTTTACAATGAAACACAAGCATGGATGGAGGGAGAATAGGAAATGAGGGCCAGCAAAAAAACAGCTATTCCCTCCCCCTCCCACAGCACGTACACTATATATAAGCAGTTTCAAATCACCCAAAAACAACTTCAAAGGGAGGAATTGCCCTTTAATTATTGCTCCTTCCTTATTATCTCTCTCGGCTATAAATATGCTTCTGATATTGACAATTAAATCTTCGGAGAAAGAGATAGACATATTCTGCGTTTCCTGAAACTGGTAGCTGCTCTGTTTTCCAGAATCAGTGTTCCTTACTGTTAGGTAGGAACCTGGTTACAGTGGCTTCAGAAAAAGCCATCCAAAAATCTATGGGACTGGATGTCCAATACAACACCAACATCTGAAACTAACTGCCCAACTATCTCTCCTTCCACATTTCTCCATCACAGACAAACTATTTTCCTAGGAAGAACCTGAGTTCTCAACACTCTACCCATCTATAATCCCCAGCAACTCGGATTTATTTAGAAGTACACTGCCTCCAATAGCGACAGGATCATAGAATCACAGAACTGTAGAGTTGGAAGGGACCTCCAAAGGCCACTGAGTCCAATCCCCTGCAATGCAGGAATCTCAACTAAAGCATCCATGACAGATAGCCATCCAACCTCTGCTTAAAAGCTTTCGCAGAAGGATAACATAGCTACTGTGGCTAGTAGCCGCATAAATTTGTCTAGTCTAGTCCTCTTTTGAAAGCCTCTTGTGCCAGCAAATTCCACAAGTTAGCTATGCACTCTGTGAAGACGTACCTTCTTTTGCCTGCCCTGACTCTTCCAATGTTCAGTTTTATTAGATGTCCCTGTATTCTAATTAAAATAGCAGCCACCAGCAGTAGCACTTGTTTACTACTATTCAGACTCCTCAAGGTAAGGGAGGCGGTGTGAAGCCACCATTGCCAGAGGGACGGGGGAGGCAGGAACACTTTGGTGCCATTGCCACCAGAAATGGGTGGGGTTTCACTGCCACTACTGCAAATCACATTCCATGTAGTGCCAGCTTCTGAATAAATATGAAATCGCAATAGCACCAGCCAAGCAGTATGTGTGTCTATGCTGTGTGGCATTTTTCACAGCCATTATGGTGTCATTTTCCCAATGTGTATGTGCACACAGCAGTCGTGTATGTTTGTGTTAGGGGAAAAAAGCTCCTTTCTTTCCATTCCCAGTTTCCATTCCCAATTTCCTTCTGTCAACAGCTGGGAGATGGGTTTTTTTTTTTTTTGTTTTGTTTTTTTGCAGTTAGCTGCAATTTGCTTCAATTATGTGTATTAATCATAGCCTGCTCCTGATGGTATTCTTTTAAAAAAAAACCCAAAACGGAGTGTTTTTCTTTCTTTTATCCCCTGTTTTAATGAATAAGCCTTTTTCCTCTCGCACAGAGATGGGAGCCCACAATGCCATTTCCTGCTGCAAGTTTCAGGGCAATGGAAGTGGGATGTTGCAACAGCTCCTGGGATCAGACTGCTTGCAAGAAACTGAGCAAGACTGTGGATTTATTCATTTCTTTGTGAGCACATGGGGTTGGGATAATGTTTAAAAGCATCAACCACCTGGGCTTGTGAGGGCCACATGGGCCTCTCCAATGGAATGACCACTTCTAATCTCTGCAGGTGCTGCTTCCACGAAGCCACATAGCGGCCCTCCCCTCAACATGGTTGGAAAACCTAAACATTGTCTCAACCACCCCACCAACACAATAATGCAAATTTCCACCCTGAACATAGCTCTGGATCAATAGCACTATTTCCCAATGTCCTCCACAACTATGTTAGATGATGGTGGCCAGAACAATCCCACCCTTCAATCTGCTTGATCAGAGGGTGTTTGGATGAGTGTGGCCTGGCTCTGCCAGCCACTGTCATTGGGGGAGCTCAGGTGTCAGTGAGGAAGCCACAACTGCAAGGACTGCCCAAAAGTGTCTGTCCAAACAGCAGGCAAGCAGATCCTACCACCAGTGGCATAGCCAATGGC
This sequence comes from Podarcis vaucheri, assembly GCF_965113315.1. NCBI lineage: Eukaryota > Metazoa > Chordata > Lepidosauria > Squamata > Lacertidae > Podarcis > Podarcis vaucheri. The sequence goes on from NC_138759.1 coordinate 30,181,015, forward strand.
AGCCAGTGGAACTCCAACCCTGCCCCAAATATGGTGTTTGGGGCCAGAAGCAGCACAGAATCCAACACCAACCCTGCTACCAGCATATGACAGTCATAGGACTGATTTGGGCCTCTTCGTTACACCAGCTTGGCCCCTCAGAAAACAGGTATACTTCTCTGCCTGCTCTTCTGCCTTGGCTAGTGCAAGCAGTAAGGCTGTGAAAGTGATGGTGGTTACAGTGTTCTATCAATCCCCATCACTGCTGGCCAGGCGGTTGGATTAACCTCTAAGCCTGCACTCCCCAAAGCCATTCTCAGTGGGGAAATTCGCATATCCATGGCAAGGTCAGGTGCTGTGACTAAGAACATAAGCCAATGGCCCAGTTAGCCTAGCATCCTGCACTCACAGTGGCCAACAAGGTGCCTGAAGGAAACCTGCGAGTAGGACCTGAGCAGAAGAGCACCCTCCCCTCCTGCAGTTTCCAGCAAATGGTATTTAGAAGAATACCAGCACAGCATAGCACAGCCATCCATGGCTGGTAGTGACTGATCCGCCTTATTCCTCTCTTCCTTGCCTTGTTTGCTCTGTTTGTGAAGACAGGTGAAAACCCTCTTGTTCACCCAGAGACCGGCTTCTGCTCCTTTTAAAATGCACCTGATTTTCAGTATTTGTACGTTTCAGCCATAAGCCACTCTGAAAGTCTTCAAACTGAACAGCAGGATAATAAAGAATGCTATAAACAAAAAAACACACAAAAATAATAAACATAGTTCTTCTTGTTGTTGTTTTTACATTTCTGGCCAATGTGCACATGCCCAAACCATCCAGATGGGATTCTAGACTTGGGGAGGAGTTGCCTTGTACATGCCATTCATCCTTCTTCCCTGGATGGAAAGCCAAGCTGCTCAAAGGAACTACCATCCTGGGGTACCGATATGCACACAGGAAGCATCTGTATACTGAGTAAGACTATGTGGTCCATCTAGCTCATGGCTAGCAGCAGCTCTCCAGGGTTCCAGGCAGGAGTCTCTCCCAGCTTCACCTGCAGATGCCAGGGGTGGAACCTGGGACCTTCGGCATGCAAAGCAGACGCCCTACCACTGAGCTACACACTGAGAGCCAGTGTGGTGTAGTGGTTAAGAGCGGTAGTCTCGTAATCTGGGGAACCGGGTTCGCGTCTCCGCTCCTCCACATGCAGCTGCTGGGTGACCTTGGGCCAGTCACACTTCTCTGAAGTCTCTCAGCCCCACTCACCCCACAGAGTGTTTGTTGTGGGGAAGGAAGGGAAAGGAGAATGTTAGCCGCTTTGAGACTCCTTAAAGGGAGTGAAAGGCGGGATATCAAATCCAAACTCTTCATCCCTTCCCATGCAAGGGAAACTGAGTCCCATGCAGAATCTTGCGGCTCAAAACCTGAAAGGCACCTGCCAGAGTGACTTGTTCAGAGCAAACATGGTAGACATCCTAAGGGATGGTCAGGATGACACAAAGGTAAGTTGTTGAGCATCAGAGGACAGGGCAAGTTTTGAATACTTTCCCAAATGCTACTTCAGGCAAGGCAAGACAGGGCTAGGGGAAGGGGGAAGAGAGCAGGCAAGAAAGGTATAGCTGAATTGAAGGGGAGGGGAGGAAACCTGGCAACTCTCGGGTCGAAAAACAGAGACGCAGAGAAAATGGAGAAAAGATGGAAGTAAACAAAAAGGGGTGTGCGCTTGAGAGAGACAGAACTCTGTGATGGTGCAACAGTAACAAATCCTCACAGCATGACAGGCGCCTGCTGAAGCATTTCATTTCCCTGCAGCATAATGGTGTGTTATTGCCCATTATCTGTTCTGTCAGTGCTGAAGTCGATATTAAATGAGGGGCAGCTGCACTAAGCTGCCATTCTTCAGCCATCTCCCTGTTGCCATGGAGACCCAGGTGCCCTTTAAACACCCTCCCAGCAGCCTGAGAGCCACTTATCCAGAAATGGATGCCATGTGGCTGGGAGATCACCTATGTTATCCAACTGCATAGGCGGGACCACTCAGTGGGTCTTTCCCATGCTATCTGCAAGACCCCCTTCCCAGAGGGTGGCCAGTTCTGTAGGAAAGACTCATGTCGTCCTCTCTACACCCCCCCCACCCCCCTTGGTTAGACCATTTGATTAGAAATGGCTAACTCATTTATGCTCATGGGATCTGCAGGTATTGTTTGGCTGGAGGAAACTTTAAAAGACTTCAACAAACCAGTTAATCAAATAAAGGATGGTGGTATTTGCTGTTGCGGGGCGACTGCTGTCAGCAAGATGTAAGTACTGTGGGACTCAGATCAAGTCTACCATCTACGCTAGGCTTTCGCAGCCTACTGTACTACAGATGTTTTTGACTACAACTCCCATCAGCCCCTGTCAGCCTGGTCAGTGGTTAGGAAGATGACAGTTGGACTGCACAACATAATTATTTTTTTAAATTTCTGTCTTTTGTAAATTACCAGTGTCTGACTCTGGGGGCACAGACAGAAGTCCATGGGACCAGGAATCAGTTCTGTGATAGCCAGTATAACCTGGAGCATTATTTTTGCAAAGTATCCAGATGTCCTCGCCTCCCTCCCCCCTTCCTCTGGGACATTTAGATTTCACCAGGATTTTTAACTACTCCTTGCCAAACTAATTCTTCTGAAATTGCTAATCCTTTTTTTAAAAAACCCATATGATTTATTTATTCAGATAATATAATTTACAGAAACAACTTCCTATCAATAATTGTAGCCTCTTGCATTCAAATAACCATCTCAAACTGAATATCGGCACCAAACCGCTGCCTTTTGCTTTTCTCAGGCAGCTTCTAAAGTCAGCATACCCAGTCACAATAGGATTTCAGAAATGACAGAAGAAATAAAGGAGAATGACAGACTGATAGCTCAATCTGATATGTATGTGGAAGCAAATCCTATCTATTTACATGCAGGCAAGTCTCTTTGGGATTTCTTCTATGGAATAATGTTATGGTATGCTTCTTGCAGATAAGTTCTCACACCCTAGTAACTAAGCAAACATAGGACTGCTTCTGTTAAAAAGAATGTAAGAAGTAACCATACAGAACGTACAGCTGTATTTCCTGTGTGTCCTGACAGGTATTGTATGCACATAGGAATCAAGTTACTTGAAAGAGCATTATTTTTAAAAACAACAACAACGTTACTTTCAAAGATCTAACAGTACAGTATTTCCAGAATAATGAGATCTCATGTGATCTCAACAAACATACACAAAACACAACAGTGGTAACTGTAATGAGCCCAAACATATTTCCAGAGTTTTCTGAGAATTCTAAGGAAATGAAGCTAAGCTTTCATTGAAGAGCCTTCCCCACAAAATATGTATCTAAGCTGTCCCAATGGAGAGAGAAGCTGGGGAGGAACTTAACTCTGTACAATTACTGTCTAATATTTATGCCCTCAAATTCATATAAATCAGCAACAATCTCTCATTTAAGAAATGTCTCAACTCATCACTTTTGAGTAACAGAAGTCCTGTATGTGTCATCTGCATGAGAGTGCTCCCTAGCTGTGAACCCTCAACATCACAGCTCTGCAGCTTCAAATATATTTCCATTGCATGTTCATCTTGTCAACAGGCAATATTAGCCATACCGGCTTAACCAAGATTCCTTCCTGTTGAGCCCCTTCTTTACTCTTTTAGAAACAGCAATAAAGCAGATGAACTGCAGGTGAACAAATATCTTACCATGCTGACCAGTACTGATTGGAAGACATTGCAGCAATAGGAAGCAGGTAGCTGAATAGGACTGAGTAACAATGGTTCAGCCTATATCCCAACCAATCATATTTGTCAGCAATAGAAAATGTAACTCATATATCCACCCTTTTTCAATATTTCCATGAGATCATAAATGACAAAGCAAAGATTGAAAAGTAAGATATTTCGGCAACAAAGCTCATTTTAAACTTAATTAACTGATGCATTAAGTGCTAGAGAAGAGGCTTATGGGATCATAACATCAATCTATTTTCCTGTAATATCCACAACATGGGTAGAGAGGATTGCTACCTCAGGCATCTTAAAAATCTCCAAATCGTTTTGTTGCCGGATGATGGCAGATCCATGTCCATTGCAATGCCTTTGTCCAGAAAGCCAACTGAAGCAGAGAAATTGGAAAGTATTTTTTTTTTTAATTTGCAGATAGCTGAGCAAAACAGCACTAAAGAGAATGTCACAAAAACAGGAACGAACAGGGACAGGGATTTTTGGGGGGTGGGGGGTAGGGGAGGGAGTAGTTAAGACCAGGGAAGTAGAGGACACATTTGTCACAAAGCAATTAGCCCAGCAGACACTCCAGGGAATTTCTGTGGCTGCATCATTTGTGGGCAGATCTGGGTTGACATGTGCTAGAATGATATGGCTGCCCTTGGACCTGCTGAGCTGTCCCCCAAAACGTTCTTAGCAGGAAACCCAAAATCTCTACTGAGGGAGAAACAAAACAAGTCCGTCAACCTGCAAAGCGAAATCTAATAGATGGATGGCATCATCAGCTTGCATTTATTCTGAAACAGTTTCTAAACAAAGTGTTAATTTGTAACGCTCCAGGAAAACTCTGAGGTGAGCACTCCAGCAGATAAAACTATTGCTTTGACTTTTTTTGTGTGAAAAGGAAACAAATGATCCACCTTTTGTCTTCTCCTCAGCTATTCCCCTCTCCTTCCATGCTCTACACAGTCTTTTCTTGGAAACAAAATAGCTATCAATTCCTGTCATAACTTCCTGTATCCGTGCAATAGCCTATCTAGAATATGGATGCTCTTAGAGAAAATAGATTAATGGGTTTGACCTTCCCCTCCCCACAACAATAAGAAGGGACACCAGCTCATCAGCAGAGATATCACTTCCCAGTTTGACAACGCTGCCATCACTCTACCACCTTGGATCCTCTTAAAATGGCAGTGGCCTTGCTATTTTTTCAGCAACAGGAGCTCTGATAGGCCACTGAGCTGTTTTTTGCAACATGGAGTTGCTCCTTGGGCATGCTTTGAGGACATTTTTTTAATCTATTTGTGATGGGGTAATGGAATTGGATGTGGTGCCACAGATGCTCCAAAAGCAACTAATGGGGCATCAAGCTTTTATATGCACTTTTTAAAAAAATCACAAACTCACAGGGAAATGTGGAGAACTGGATTTAAGATTGAAAAAAAATGAGAAACAGAGTAAAATCAAAATTCTCAGACCTATCCCTAAATGCAAGGGAAACATATCAATCAGGTGTACAATGCGGCTCCTATGTGGATGCCATCTGGCCCCCAGAGATGGGCAAACCTAGCAAGGGATGCTGCCATCTCATTTGCCACACCTGCATTTTTTTTTAATCTTTCAAGAGTGGTGTGAATTAGACAACAAAGAAGCAGTTCCCTTTGTGTTAAGAAAATAGCTTTCTGAAAGCAATGGAGCCCTGTGCAGCTTTCAGGGGCCAGCTATCCAACCCCCGAAAAAGAATGCTTTGTGCAAGTATGCTTCAGCACTTTGGATGCCCTCAGGTAAGGCACCTCCAGGGAAATGCCTGATGCCCAGTGCTCTCTGGAGCTGCACCTGCTTTTAGCGAACCTCATAGTGCTCAGCTGGCCTAGCTCAAGAATCAGAGGAACAAAGGGAGGTTGCACCCAGTGAAGATCAGATGCCATTGCCAACGTTGATTACCTAAGCTTGTGAGCCATATTGCTGGTTGCCGACTTCAGTAGCCAGCAGCTTGCATGCTCCACTTTCCCCGTTTTACCAATATTGTTGATCAAAGCTTTGAATAAAATCCCATTTCCCCTGCACACTTTAAAGGACTGGAAAGTATCCAGATGCTGCTGAGGTTTCCCTTGTCCCTTGGCACTTGCTGCCTCAGCCCTTTTTCTTCCTTAGATTAAAGAGACCAAATGGTTCATTTCAGAGAGAGAGAGATGCAAATTTCATGGCAGAAGAGAAAATGATCCCCTCCCCTGCATCATTTTATCCTCTGCCGTGAAGTTTCCATTCAAGAGTCCTTTCAAGAGGAGTTTGGGAAACCTGCCTAGCACAGCTGTGGGGGTTCCTGTTACTGCTGGAACCAAGCCCTCTCCTTTGGGGTATAAATTTTCTCCAACAGCCACAGGCTTGTGAGCAGCAGAAGAAACGTGAAAGATCTTGCTGTGATCTGAAAGGGAAGGTGGGGAATTTTATTAATCTTTTCTCTTTATCACTCTGCCTGTTAAACATAATTATTCTTCCTCTTGCTGGGCTCCTAGACAGCCATAATTAGGAATTATGGTAATGAGCGCTCACATAGCTGCCTGCACTTGCGTTCAAGTGTGTAACCCACAGAAATAGAAAGAGATACCAGTCAGAACACCCATCCACAACACGATTTCAAACACTAGTTCCCTGGATGAGATTTAAAGGCAGTTTTCTCTCTGGACAATCAGATGGCAGAAAATGACACTATCACTCAGTGTTCCCCTAATGTGGGAAACCCCAAATGGCTTATTTGTATCTGAATTGGCCCTTTTGATTCTGGAGGAAAGAAATATCAGAATATTAAAATTCCAAGCAGTCCTCGTGTATTTGAGTGACCCCCAATGATGTATAAGGGTGAAGTTTAATTTTGCTTGCATTTTAATTTGAATTTCTTGAACCAATACGCAAACTGAAACACAACTACCATTCAAACTTCACACTTCTCCAAATTTCGTGATGCATTCTCCAACCAATCAGTGTGCACAGAAATTGATAATTTTTACTGAAGAAGACAACTTGTAGCCTACCAATCCTACCACAGCCCACCATGTATATATGACAAACCACCAAGCACTCCATAAATCTCTTATCTGTGCCACTTGCCTGATATGGCAAAAATGGGAAATGCTAAGCAGCTGGCAAGCTTCTTTCAATCTGGCCAGTCACAAGTAATGTAGCCCTCACATAAAGTGGTCTGTGGGGTGTGGGGTGGGATTCTTCTATAACATAATTCAGAAAAATGTTTTACGATATCAAGAATTGGTAACATACTCCAATCTGCCAGCTGCTTAGCAGCATCTCAATTCAACAAAGCAAGCAGGAACTAATTTGTCAGAGGCCCCCAAAAGCATCTGGTACCATAAAGCAAGTAGATGTAGATGTAATATCCCTGAAAAGTTTATTTGAGGTTCATTAGTCCTAGACAAGCCCTTATGTATCTCTCAGATTTGACACCTTTCCACTCTTTTACTGACCTGTACTCTTGAACCTTCTCTTAAACTTTCTAGATGATATGATTTTTCAAGTGGACAATATACTGTGGTTAGTAATTTGCTCAGTAAGATCTAAATGATGCTCTCCAAGGAAGTGGTTTTATTTTTTTGTGGGCTATGATATGAAGTTTCCTCATATTCTCCCCCAACAAGGACCACTGTGGGTGTGGTCAGAAGCATGACTGTGCAGGTACATTTGGTTTTGAATGAATGAACCACAATGAACAAAATGAATGAACCATAATTCATTCATTTTTTTTACAAGACAAACAGATGGGATGTATAATTCCAACCAGTAAAAAACAGTTAACACAATAATTTATCCACAAGCAATTTAAGAATATTCATATGTTATTACTGCCGCAAATATGTAGCTATATCAAAAATAGGAAAAGGGGATACATATATGCTAAGAGCATAAAAGGGCCAGTTACAAGCAGGTAAACTGTCCCCAATGAAAGTAATTAATAGGAATTGCCTACAAAATAGGAATACTTTGTCCTATATATCTGAATCTTGACAGGTCTGATATACTGCAAAATTCCATGCCATTTGGATAGCAAATAGCAGCATTACAGACAGGAGAAGCCTTCCATTGAAATCAGAGAGTCTTCCATTGAAATCAGTGGGAGAATTACTGAATTAATGCAATTCTATGCATCCAACTAATGCAATTAAAACAAAGGGGAAACAAAAGAAATGCAATTTAAAAACTGAATGGGGAAATTGTTTTCCCTCTCACACACGAAAAGCAATGCTATATTATTCATTACTTGTTTTAGACCTCAAGGGAGTGATATTGTAGTAGTGCAAAATTTAGGCAATCCTTTAAAATGGCAAACAAAGGAGAAGGAGCAGTCACCATCAGCTATCACCTCAAATCCTTTACCTGCCACATGTTTGGTATTTTACTTTGTTGTGTATGGAGATGGAGAGTCTGGAATGCTTTCTAATGACAATGTGTCAGCCCGGTGTTGCTCCAGCTCTCCCATGATTTCCCAACTTTCCCCCTCATCTGCCTCTGAGCTGTGACCTCCCATTGTAAATCTATATTGTCTTCCTCCCCCTCCTCCCTGGAAGGGTCAGGATCGAGAGGCGGTCTCCACCATTCCTCCTCTGCCCAGTCCCTGACATCTCTAAAGTTGTCTATCAGTGGGGTCCTTTATGTCTAAGCCACATTTCTATTTATGTTCATCCATGCTATGTATAAACATTTGTGAGCACAAAGGCATGACTATGTATTGCTATGTGTGGATGAGAGTGTTCCACTGCAGACCACTGACCGTGTTGACTTTGAATTAAAAGGTGCATAATTTATCTGCTGCAAAGCTCCCACATATAGAAAACAAATGTATAGATGTAAATCACAGTAGAGTCTGATTAGGCACTAGTTTACTTTAGCATATTTTATACAATTCCTAATGTTCTGGTCCAGCAGGGCAACACATACTGGCCAATGTGCCTGCTTAATTTCCCTCTTTTATTTTATGGTATGACAGATGACATGTACTTATCTGTATGTTTCAAGAGATCCTACTGCAATTCTACAGCAATTAGGGAAAAGTCAGCATTTCTTCACCCAGAGCTGACCCTAACAGGCAAGCCCCTGTTCTGCAGTTTCCAAGGAAATGTAACTTAGAGCTATGGTGCTAATTCTTTCCTTTGCCCCATGGAAGGCTTGAAGACTTCTCCCCCTGTAAGTAGCGATCATGTGGCTCTTCATGATAGCATTGCACGACTTGACAGTTTTACCTGCTGGTGCTATTTACATCCACACTAAGCCTGATCCTTCCTGTTAGAAGTAGGTTTGCTTGCTTTTAAGTTTCACCCACAGCTCTGTCTAATGCTACAAAAATATTCCTTTTGCATCCATATCCTTTTATGGCTGCACCGTACCTTATTCTGCAGATATTTTGGCTCCTCAAAGTAAGAACAAAGACTGAGAAAATGGGCACCTCTGATATGAGAAAACCTCACAAGAGGCTCTGCATTAATTCCTAGCTACGCTGATGGGTGGAATCTTTGCTCGGGATTTTTCTCTTCCTGTATCTAATTTGTCTCAGAAGCCTCACAGATACTTTTCATAGGCCAATGCTTCCCTTTAAACACGGGGAAAGGACTCAGGCATGCTGACAAGCTGCATCCTCGACGCTGCATCTCTATTTATACTGCATAACATTACCTCATCTCCAGCCAATCGGGGCTTGCCATGCCTCAACACTCTCTCCCTTCGCCTTGTGCTACACCTGCCACTGCCACCGGAGCAGCCCACTGTCAGATCAAGCATGGGGGAGTACAGAAAACCTGCGGCTCAACAGTTAGTAGTCATGGGGGGCGACACATGAGGCCATGCAGTTAAAACAAAATATAAACAGGTGGACTCTCGGCACACATTTCTTCTGCCAGCTGAACTGAAAGGAAAGCGAACACAAAATTTCAAGCTCAGTAACAAAAGGCAGCGCTCCCTTCTGATAGCTGGGCCATTCCAGCTTCACTTCTTCATCAAAGTGTCTGGGAACAAGGTGACCCTCCTGTCTCATGAGAGGCGTCTTGGAGAGGCGTCTGCGAGTTGCAGCACAAGTGGAAAAAGTTCCTGACAGGTTTGAAAGCTCCCGTAGGGAGGAAAGTCAGTGCCTCTTAAGCAGAGGTGAAACTAAATGGGCTTTATTACTACTGCTATTATTGCAACGTGAAAATCAGTGTCAAAAATCCAAATGTCCTTTCATATATTCTGGCTTTGACAACACTGGAAACAACCTAAAGCAATTGTGCACATTCAGGTGTTAATTGCTAGACACAGCTCTGCTCAGTGAGCACATGATGTAGGGTTGGGTTATTGCTGGGAGAGGGGAGAAATTTGATTTGGTTCATGTTTAAAGGTGAACCTACCTAATTTGCCCGTTCCATAACAATATATGAGCCAAAACACACTCGCCCATCAAAAGTCACATTCTGAATTTTGCAATGCAGTTTCCCAGCCAACGAATGTGTACAAAAATGCATATATTCAGGTAAAGTGTCCAGAAAAATGAATATACTAGTGAAAAGCGCATACAAGAGGCATCATTTTAGGGGAAATTGCTTTCCAAAAATTGGCATCGTAGGCAAAATTGCATACAAACATGTGTATATTAAGAGAAATTTGCACTAAAATGCTGATGAATTGTCATAAGGACTACTTATTTTTTAAAAAATCACAAACTGATCTGGTTGGCCACTGTAAGAGAAGAAAGCTGGACTAGATGGGCCATTGGCCTGATCCAGCAGGCCCTTCTTACGTTCTTACCTAAAAACAATTTCTGTTTGTGGCAAGACTGGGGATGCCTCTATATTATCTTAAGAAGGAGGAAGGAAAGGAAAGGCACTGCACCACCACAAAGTATTTAATATTATATGCACACATTGGCAAGGTGGGGAGAATGACTACACAGATGCTGCATGCATACAATGTTAATATCTTCCCATATATCTAGAAAAGGGGAGGGTTGGCTTCGATTTCTGTGGCTCCCCCCCCCCCCAATTTTAAATGTGGCTAGACCAAATGCAAGGAAAATACTAATGAAGCAAGTAGGGAGGAAATCAGGGGACTGCCGAATCTGTCTCTTAAAAGATTTGGCTTGCCTTTATCTACTTGGGGATAAATTCAGCAACACACAGCAACCTTTTAAGAACTAGCAAGCCCAAATCAAAAGAGTCTACTAGTCCTGCCTGTCTAGTCCTGCATCCTGTTCTCACCGTGGCCAACCAGATGCCTCTGGGAAACCTGCAAGCAGGACCTGAGTGTAACAGCCCTCCCCCGACTTGTGATCTCCGGTAAATGGCATGCAGAGGCATACCGCCTCCAACAAGGGAAGTCAAACATAGCCATCATGGCTACTAATATGTCAATTGCACATGCTAAGGCAGCAGGAAGCTTTTTTGTTTTAAATGATAATAAAAGCTGGCCAGTGCTGAAAGACTGAATTCAAGGTTTGAACTAGAACATATTTTTGCAAGTCATCCTGCCTGGGCACATTTCCGCCATAAGGCTATTTTCTGCTCACCCTGTAGAAAGCCAGGTCACAACAAAAGGACCCTACATAGCATCTCAGACCAAGGCGTATTTATTATGCCATAAGCTTTTGTAGATTACAGCCCTCCACTTCATCAGCTGAATGCTGCAGGGACACTTTGGGCTACAAGAAGCCAGGCTAGTTATAAACCACAATCACAAAGCACAAAGGTAATAAAAACAACCATTTGTCAGACCCCCGTTGCAAACAGACACAGGCGGCTGCATTCCAGATAGAGAGCTGGGGAGGAATTCAACGTAGCGCTATGGCGATCGTTCTGTCAGCGCAGCTATTCAGCTTGCCAGATGGAACAATTCTCCTCTCCTCCCCACCTACTCCTGTACTGTATTGGGGGGGGTCTCCCCACCCCTCCCCAGAACCAATTTCAGGTGGATGGGGGGGGGGGAGAAGCTTTGTTGCACTAGAAGAAATTCTTGCATGGGCTTCTGCTAGAGTGATCCTCCTGTACAGAATTTCCTCCCAGGAAAACTACTGCTTTAGGGCAAAGACTGCTCACCCACAGAGGACCCTCTTTTCTCAAAGGCCCCTGCAAAGTGGGCTTTTGCCCCCTATCCAAAAGCCTTCAAGGCCATTGCTGTGCAAACTAATAGAGGCATCACTTTCAATGGCTGATTTGAGAAACCAGGAGATCCCCATGAGCATGTTAAGGTGGAAGGAAGCTGGTTCCAGTTCAACAGCTCTGGAAATGTGGATTTTCTCTTCCTTGATCCTGTTACCAGCACATGAACTAATGAAGATAAAGATGGTGTTTGCAATGTGAAGCACTCGCACAAACACATTATATAGCAATACCGGCATAGCAGTGCAAGTGCAATGACATATTTTCTGCCTTCCTTTTTTTTGGTACTCATAAATCTGCTGCATTACAAGACTCCGCCGATGCCAAGCGTTTAGCAAACACACAGGCTTGGCAGCCACAATGTTACTAGAAGGGACTTGTGCCTTGAGAAGCAGCTTTGCCAACTGCCGCTCCTGGTTACACTGCTGAGAGCTTCCACTATTCTCCTCTGGCTACCCTGGCACCAATCAGAGGAGCCAACACTAATAAGCTATCAGCTCAGTGCCTTTACAAGCAAGCAGCACTGCACTAAAAATGTTGAGGGCTTTCAAAAACTTGCTCAGTAGGATGCTTTCTGTCTCCACATTCAGATCCCTTGCAAAAAAAAAAACTTGTACCCACAGGAAAACACATACTCTCCAACATTTCATCCATTAAAATAGTCCTGGTGCATTTGTATTGCCTGTTATCTCATCAATATCACTAAATAAGTAGAGATGGATGGATTGGCCCATTTCCATTCTGCTCCATTCCATTCTTTTTTCCTTTCACAGATATAAAAAAAATATATACAAAATGCATCAAGGGGCGCACAGTTAGTTGTACACGCTTTCCCCTAAAGCACACATTTTGCATACATTATTTTTAAAATGCAGTTATATAGGCTTTCCAATGCATTCCCCCCACCACCATCATGGTGCGCACGCACACGCACACGCACACACACACATATATATCCCAAAATGTGAAGACATGCGAGCTGATCAATAGCTGTGCTCTGGTGTGCATGCGAGAGAGGTACCTGCAAAGTTCCCTTTAAAGGCAGACTGAACTAATGCCTCCTCCATCTCCACTACACATTCTTTATCGCCTGCCACACTTTGTATTCATTTATTATGGAACAAAGCACCAGACACTAGATTCTGGTGATATGTTGGTAAAATGGCCATAGAAAGTAATTCACCAGACTGTTTAAGCACACAGTCTACAAGGCTATGCTTAAGACAGAATAGCTGCAGGTCAAACAGATTCAGTGACATTTATTGTCTGGATGGGTGGTTATGGAGGGATGGAAGTAAGGCAATGCATGTTTTGTGTCCACAGATATGCACTGATACACATTTGCAGTAGTCAAGTTGTATCTTCCTATTCTTTAAGCCTGAGATACTCTAGCAGTGTGTGTGTTCGTGCAAAGAAAATTATTCAGAAGGTATGTCTTCTCCTATGGAGTATTTAGTAACTCCATCCTATTTTAATTTATTCAGTGCTTAAGCTGCAAGTAGCTGCTGTAAAATCAGCCTAGGGTGTCTAGTTGCTGCTGGTGAAACATGTTCCCACTATCAAGCTTTTGCACCCCAGTTTCTTGAGCCAAAGCCTCTTTACTGCTTAGGCATATTAAATGAAGAAGTATGAGCAAATTTGATACATGATGGAAAAAAGGCAGGTTCTCCATCCACTACTGAACTCTGCATGAACCCAAGTCCTCTACACACTACCGATTTGGAACTGTGAACAGGCCCTAAGAAAAAAGAGAACTGCAGCTTTGATCTTATGGGCCTTGCTGTTAAAAAACAACAACCACTGTCCTTGTTTCAGGGAAAACAAGGCTGTACATCACCAGGGCTCACTGTGACCAGGTGGAGGAAGGAATATGGGGCAGTTTCTGTTCAGAGTAGGAGCAAGAACATCATTTGCTGTTGGGCCCAGGTAAATGATAGACCTTTTTTGTTCTGGCAAGTGAAAGAAATAATGAGACTTTCAGCAACTTTTCTTTGATGGCGTACATTTCTGCTTCACATTAGCAATTTCAGTGGATGCATTTATCTGCAAAATTGTTTGCATTTTGAGTTCAAAGCTTGCTTGTGGTTACATTTCAACTGGCTGATTATCTATTGTTACATCTCAGTGTGTTCTGCAAGTTTAACCTATGAAATCAGAGGTAAGCACCGGAGAGTTTAATGGCACTTACTTCCAGGTAACTCTACGTATTCTATTTTTAAAAAGTTTAATCTTTAAGGGGTCTTGGGACTCCTTCTTGAAAGACTATCCATCCTCCCTCAATGTTGTACTTAAATTTCTTTGCAAACCTGCCTGCCTCCCTGGGGGCATTGCTATGGACTTGGGGTTTGGGGACATGGATATGAATATGGATATGGATATGGTGGCTCTCAGCGTGAGTTCAACAGTTACCAACACACTGTTGGTTTCTATTTCCCTCACTGAGCAGCAACTGCAGTCACAAGACATTGTTTTGCATTCCACAGTCAGAGTTACTGTTGGATTCCCATGGGAATGGGAGACTGGATGTGACGTACACTGGTTTCCTGTTTTTCAGTGTTCTCTCGGTTTCTTTGTTAGAGAGACAGTCGCTTCTCTGCTCTTACAGAGGCAGGATGCATGTTTGTATGCTCTCAGCATAGCTTATAAATAAAATTAGCATGTAGCACATTTACCTGCTTATCCTTCTGCTGTGTGGACTACTCTGCTTGGGCTCAAGATAAGACGAGCCTGTATCAGCTTCAGATGGGCCGAAGCTGGTCAAAATCTCACACACACCACAGATGGAAAGTGGCCTGTTCACAGTACACTTTCGCCCCTCACCGTAAGATCTGGTTACAGGTGCCCAAAGCCCATCATAACAAGGGAGGTGTAAGTCTGTTTCTTGGGATAGAGCTTAATTTCTTCTCCATCCAGCAAAATGTACTGCTTTTATGCATTTTAGTCAACTTTTCAGAATATAAAGAACAAAATTCACATCAACAATTTTCAATATAAGTTTTCATAAACACTCAGGATCGAAAATGCATACACCTCTGCTCTAATTATGGCTCACACTTATATTGTCCTTAAGAAATAGCTAAATATTTCCCACTCACTGAGCTCACTACTAATAAAATCTCATGGCTGCTACTGTCTTCACATTGAAATTATACATGGTCACCTTCCAGGGCTCCACAGGTCACATTGGAAAGCTCAATCATACTCCCAGAGCATCCTCAACATAGACTTGGATTTAGATGTGTGATTGTTTACCATATCTTTCCCACCTCCCGCCCTCCAACATAGTTTTCAACAATCTCTCTGGGTATAAATACCGGCTGGGTTTGTGGGTGTGAACATTCATGTAAAGGTAAAGGTAAAGGGTCCCCTGACCATTAGGTCCAGTGCTGGACGATTCTGGGGTTGCGGCGTTCATCTCGCTTTATTGGCCGAGGGACCTGGTGTACAGCTTCCGAGTCATGTGGCCAGCATGACTAAGCCACTTCTGGTGAACCAGAGCAGCGCACGGAAATGCCGTTTACCTTCCCGCCGGAGCGGTACCTATTTATCTACTTGCACTTTGACGTGCTTTCGAACTGCTAGGTTGGCAGGAGCAGGGACCAAGCAACGGGAGCTCACCCCGTTGTGGGGATTCAAACCGCTGACCTTCTGATCGGCAACCCACAGCACCACCCGCGTCCCTGAACATTCATGTAGTGCTAATCAAATATGTTGCTTGACAAAGTCCTCTTTCTTATGATGCCTTCTGCTTCTGCAGAAAAACAAACTTATTGCTTCACAGGAGCAAAATGTCTTATTTCACACAAGCCCTTTAAATGAATATATTCCAGCTTTATTTTAGAAGAAACTTTTAAGTTTCCAAGCTTATTTTCACAACACCACAATAAATGCAACTGTCTTAAGAATGACACACTATCCAGAGAAAGTGGTTGTCTTAATCTGCTGCAGCAAAAAGTACAAAGCTGACAACAACTGCACTAAATACATTCTCCCCAAGGATCTGTTTTCTCGCAGATTTGAGACTCTGGTGTAGCATTTCCTTCTAGATTCAAAAAGGCAGAAGCAGTCTCCCAACAAGTGGTTCCAGTCTGAAGCTGCCTGAGCATGCCCAAAACCATCCTGGAGGCACCAGGTAAGATTAATTCAGTAACACCGAAAACTTTATGTTAGATGTCTCTCTACACAGTGAAATGCCCCCGTGCTTACATCTGTAGGTAGCAGTAAATGATAAATAATGAATCTGATTGCATACCATAATATAAAGCAAGTAATAAATTATGTACACCAGCCTCCTGCCGCATCTGCTGGGGCTTCATAATGTGATTTAACAGATAACACACACTGCTTACCACTTAAAAGGTTTATCAAATCTGGAAGCTACATTCAATTATGCATTTGTGAGAACGCATGCTCGCTCAGATAGTTTCCCTATTTGAATCAATCAGCCCTATCAGCTCCTGCAAAGGCCTGCCTAGATTCATATTCCGGGCCACCGGACCATTCAGGGAGGAATTAAAAGCTGACGTGTCTCTGGAGAAGAGCTTGTTTCAGCCAACACACTTTCTGAGCCAAAGTGATAGTTCCAAAAACTCACCCAAGTAGAGGAGAGTAAAGTTAGCTTCCAGCAGGGCAGGGTGCATACATAATGCCCTAGAGGCATTGTCTTAGTTGAAATTATTTGGAACAGCCAGAAGCAGAAAAAGGCCAAAATATCAGGGAGAAGGTGGCGTTGCTGGTTATAGGTTTAAGTCTGCTAATAACAGAAACAGAGTGTAACCAGGCATCCTGAGCCTTTCATTCCAGATCTGCTAGTTATTATACGCCTCCTATGTCATATTCCATGTTTGGACAGAATCCAGTACATATGTATATAGAAAAATATATATAAACTGCTTGTTGTTGAAGCTATTCGTGTGCAGCAAAAGGCAATAAAAACCACTAGTATAAAACCTAAAGCAATAAAAAGCAGCATAAAATTATGCAAAAGGCATCAGGTCTAGCATTAATAGCCAGGGAGAGCTTGAGCTAAAGGACACATCTTCAGGAAATGTATAAAAGCACTTAAAGGATGCTCAGCCACTCTGCAGGATTTTCTCCAGATACTATCCACTAGTTTTTTTTGTGCGGTGGCAACCATAACCACCACCAGCAGCAGCAGCAGCAATGCCCTAGGACAGGGATGGGGCACTGGATCAGGCTGGTGGGCCAGATCGCTATATCTCTCCCACCCCTGCAGGACAAGTTTGACAGTGGAAGAGCCCCACCCACCTGTCAATCACGGATACCACAATGTTAGGTGACCTATTTCTGCCTGCACAAGTCAGTTATCAAACCATGCAGGCAGAGGCACAGATTGAAAGTGCCCACGGCTGTCTTTCTTTGAGGAGAGCTATGCATGGGACTTTACAAGACAAAGCCCTGTGCATAGTGCTCTGCAAGAATTGACAGACAGCTGATTATCAAGCCTTGCGAAACCCCATGCCCAGTGTTTCGAAAGACCCAAAAAAGCCAGTTGGTTTTCAGGTCTTGCAAAGCCCTGTGCACAGCACTCCCGAAATGAGAAGATGCCTGAAGCTGAGACAGGGCATTCCCGCATCAGTGTTGTTTCCACTGACTGGCAGTGGCACTCTATAGAGTTTCAGGCAGGACTCCTTCTCAGACCTACCTACCTGGAGACTTCAGTATGCGGAGAATGTGTTCAGCCACTGAAAGATGGCTCTTCCATGTACAGTAAGTAGGGCCTGCTATTACCTTCCCAAACTACCCGTTGAAGCTGTGTGTGGCCTGGGCTCAGCATTTCCTCTTCATTTCCACAGAAAGGAAAATGGCATTATTTAACATATTAATTATGATAATAGCCTGCACTGGCCTAATATATGTTGAAATCGCTAAATTGAAAACTGACATTTTTACTTCATGAATATTGCTTCACCAGTGACATTTATTGCATGCCCCCCTCCCCAATCCCATAGTTGTGAATGTCAGGTCAACAGAGGTACATTTGCTTTGGTTCCCCATCTACTTACAGCTTTGAAGGAGTGTCTGTCCCTGTTAATTGCTATGCAAGATGAGATCGCACCATGTTAACCAAAGACAGTGCATGATTTGATGAAAAACTTCACCCTGCTAAATGGTGTTGGGGTTTAGCTGCTTCTTCTTCCTCACCCTTTCTGCTTGGCTGTTCGCCTTGCTGCTACCAACAGGGTTTAAAAATGCTGATATACATCAGTTGAACACTTGGGAATATGCAAAGCTAACTCAGCATGTTTTACCCCCACATTTCATGACATATACAATGGGGCTTGCTCACTCACTCGCTGCCTTCTTGGCTACGTTCCCCTGAGCAAATTCCTCTAAATAGTATTACTAACTAGACTTTACGAAATGGAAGCACTTCAGCTTATTAGGCATATTGAGACTGGTCTTTTACTAAGCAAAATGAATAGTCTTCTTGACCCAATACAGCCCTAAATGGCTTAAATTTCATGTTAGGGATCATTAAGAAAGGGATTGAAGAAAAAGAACTGCCCATATCGTAATGCCTTTATGCAAGTATGTGCTGGTGTGACAACTCTTGGGGATTGTGGTGCACGGTTCTGGTCACTGCACCTCCCAAAAGGCGTTGTGGAGCTGTGAAAGACACAGAAAACGTTAATAAAAAGTATCAAAAGGACTGGAGCAATTATTCTACGATGAAAGATTTGGGGTCTTGGGGGGAAAATCTAGATGAAAAATGTGGGTTTACCTTCCTGCTGTGGCAGGAAGGTAAACGACGTTTCCGTGCACTGATCTGGTTCACCAGAAGCGGTTTAGTCATGCTGGCCACATGACCCGGAAGCTGTACACTGGCTCCCTCAGCCAATAAAGCGAGATGAGCGCCACAACCCCAGAGTTGGCCACAACTGGATCTAATGGTCAGGAGTCCCTTTACCCTTTACCTTTATGACTGTATTGCAATAGTATCCCCTAAGTAATGCATTGTTCAGTATGTGTGTCCCCAAAACTAATAATGCTGATCTTGTGTTTATCAGAAATATATTGTCTATCTGTGATGCCCCAGTTACTTCCTGGAACAGAGGACTCAATCCTGGCTGAAAGAATAGAAATCCCCACCTCCCACCTTCAGCTACTGAGCCATGAATTCCAACATCTGTGTCTTGCTGCAATGTTGCTGTAATCATCCTGCCCAAGTGCTGAGCACCCCCGATTTTACCTAGCCTGTTATGTTTTACATCGCCAGACCCTTCAGCAGTATGGCTATATTAAGAAAAATGACCAGGACAGGTCATCTGGCAGTTCACAGAGGAGAGCAAGAGGATGCTGGAAAAGGGTTGCCTACAGTTGCGACCATATCTTCTCAGAAGCCAAAGACAAAAGGAAATTAACATTGCTAGGATTTAAGCGAGTGCAGCTCCATGTCGGGAGAAACACCAGATGTGAAGTGTAATTACTTTTTTTTTCAAACTCTGTTCATGTTTTACAAACCGGGACTGACACTTGAACAAAGAGCCTAAAAAAAGCAAGCAGGAGCTACGCAAAATAACGAGCGGTTTTGTTTTATTGCTGTCGCCTGTTCAGATACCCAGTTTATAAAGCAAAATGAAGGAAGGAGAGAGAGAGAGAAAGAGAGAGAGAGAGAGAGATGGGGGCGGAAATCAGACGTGATCTCGGAGAGGAGAGGAGGAATAGGAGCTGCTGCATCCTTGCCAGCTTCCTGCTCCTAAGAGTCACGCCTGCCAGAGAATAAATAGTGACACCCGGCATGTACTAACGTTTGGGCTTTGCCTACACAGATCTCAGGCATTTTAGAGCAAGAGGCAGAGAGATGAAAGGAGCTGCTGTGGACCATTGGTGGCCAACTTGCAGGAAGGGTGCTGCAAGCAGCACAGGCAACAGAGGCTTGCAGCAAACCTGGAAAGTCTGGCATCAGCACATGGAACCAAGGGTGCCAACTCCTGGGGGCTGAGGCACATCATCTGGAGCAGGCACCCCAAACTTGGCCCTCCAGATGTTTTGGAACTACAACTCCCATCATCCCTAGCTAACAGGACCTGTCGTCAGGGATGATGGGAATTGTAGTCCCAAAACATTTGGAGGGCCAAGTTTGGGGATGCCTGATCTGGAGGGACCATGTTGGTTACCCTGGAATAACTAAGTTTTTGAGGGCAAGTTGGGATATTAGAATAGCATCTCCATCAAAGTGCTTCTGCCACCAGCTAATTCCACCAGGGAGCCAAGCAGCACTTTGTTGAAGGGCCCCTTTAACCTGACATGTGCTAGAGGGTTTGTGGCTCTAGAAATAGCACAGAGTCAGGCCTCTAACCTGGCCCGGCTCTGCAGGGACTATGCCATTGCCTGTTCCCCAGCTCAAGTACCAGCAACAAAACCGCCCCAAGGCATGCATGTATGCACACATGCATGTATATGTACCGCAGTACACACTAGAGCAGGCTATTCCCATTTATTTATTTTATGTAAACTGCTTAGAGATTGTTATTATATTACATGGCATAAAACATGTATGTATGCACACACACACACACACGCGCACACACACACACACATTCATACACACATGTGATTCTAGGATTTATTTATAGTGCAGATGGGAAACCTCAAGCTCAGGGGTCAAATGCAGCCCTCCAGGTTTCTCTATCTGGACCTCAGGATTCTCTAAAACCACACCCCCTTCCCAGGCCATATCGCTCTCAGATTCTGCTTTGCACCCTCCTTGAGTCTTTTTGCCTGTCTGGAATGTGCCCTTGAACTCTTGATAATGCCTTTTGCCTGCTTCGATGGATGGATGGAGAAGGGGTGTGGGGGGTGTGGGTGTGTAAACCTGCCCACTGTATAAAGGTAGAATTTGCATTCATTGATCTGCCCACTACTGCCTTGAGCCCCACCCAGAAGGGAATGCAGAAAAAGTTCCCCATTTCTGATTCACAGCACCCTCAACCATGACTGTCAATGTGTGCTTTTCAGCACAGTGCCTCTAGCTTGCCAAAGCCACATTTGCACAACCGTCCATCACATACAATGCCCCTCGAACGCTCTTGAGAGTAAACACTTCCTGCCAGAAAATACAACGTGCTGTTTAATTCAGACATAAGTCAGCTCTTCATTTTTTACCATGTGTGACACTGTCTGTGCAGAAGCCACTCGACACAGTGCTTTATATCAAACTGAGGCTGTCCAGGGTTCAAAGCATGAGTCACTTACTATAGCCTGCAGTAAAAGAACAGGTCTGCCCAGCTGAGAGCTGTAAGTAACTGATCCTTACTCTCTGTGGATCTTGACACAAAAGGATTCATATAGCGATAAGTAAAACCATATCTGCAAATGTTCTTTTGAAGTGCTCATTTTGACAGGGCCACCGTGCCCTGTAGGCTAATAGTACAAACACCGCCCCCTCCTTCTGCTTAAATCCCCCCCCAGTCTATTAGAATTGAAGGGCAGTAAGCATGTCTCAGTTGCCTGGCAACTGCAGGGTGCTCAACCTATGAAACAAGGTGGCCAGCTGAACTAGGGGCAGGATATATGCATGGAGTGAAGAGGGGACTCTCATAGTTCTATGAGAGTCTTAGTGGGAAGGAGTCAGAGAACACTCAAATATAATTATAGGTAAAAGGTGTGGAGCCCCTTTGGACTGTAGTCTGAATCTGGATCACCAGATGGCAGAATCCAGACTGCAGAGCTCTGCCCAAGCCATACCCGCTCTCCCCAGGCCATATCCCTATCTAATTGCATGCTCTCTGCCAGACTCCATGGTTGGCTTCCCAGATACTTGCAATTGTGTTCTTTTGATCTCTGTCTCTCTGTTGCAGAAGAGAACGAGGAGAATGAAAGAGGCTAGGACTGGTAGGAGCCTGGGAAACTGTCTATGGAGTGCAGAACCTACTACAGCATCTGAAGAAGATCTAGCACTGCCCTCTATAGCCACACTGGTGTCTGTCTACTTTACACAAAGGATGGGCAAATCTATAAAGTTTGGGTTCTTGCACTTTTTGATTTTTCCCAATCTTAAAATTCTGTTCCTCGTGTTTCCTTAGCAACTTGCAATTTTCTAAAGAAAGCTTCTGAAAATTTGTCAGCATTTTGATGCAAATTCCTCCCAATAAACACTTTTTCCTATGCAGTTTTGACTAGCATACATACTTTTTTGCAAGCAATTGCCCCTAATGTGATTATAATGTGTTTCTGCATGCTATTTTCACTGTTAAATGCATTTATTGCACACTTCCCCCAAATAGATGCATTATTGCTTGGTTGGGGAACTGAATCACAATATTAGAAGTGCAAATTTCAACAGATAGATGAGTTTCAGACTGCATATTGGTTCGAGAAATAAAACTTAGGCAAACAAAGCCAAATTTCTCCCCCTGTCAACATCTCTGTTGCTCTCTCAAGCATGTTGGCAGGCAGGCAGGAACAGAGGGAGCCTGGGAGCCTGCCTCTTCCTCATGTTGAAGCTGAAGCCCAATTGGCTCACAAAGGAGCCAGGTACCAAAGGTGGGGGACACAGAAAGTGTAGATATGTACCAGGGGCGACCATCTCCCTGCAGCTCAGCATCTGCATACAACAACAACTCCCAAATCACCCAAAAGCCACCCTTGAAATTATCCAATGTGGGTATTTTTCATGGAGGGGGAAAATGCACATTAGCACCCTCATATTTCAGCACAGCCCTATACAACCATGAATCCCAAATGTATGACATCTTGACAATTATTCCCTCCCAACATGTTGTTTCAGTCGTACGTTGAAGATGCACCTCTTTACCTTCACCTTAGACACTTGAGGCACTTTTTAGGTCTCGCTCTGTTCCTGTGACTGTAATTTGATTGTTCTGCACTGTTTTTATTATTGTATTTTAAAATTGCTACGACCTGCCCTGGGACATTATGGAGAAAAATTACAATATTACTGTTTGTTTTCAATGTGAGTATGTGTGTGTGTCCCACTCCTGGCATACTCTGGCCATGCCCACTTTGGCTTCTGGCCTGCTCATTTTTCTGGAATTTTGGGTCCCAACAAGTTCTGAACAAAGTAACATGAGCCTTAAAGGTTCCTCCGCCTTGTTCCAGGGGAAGGGAAGAAAACAGAAATGTAGCAGGATGAGTCTGCCTGGCATACTTTGAAGGCAACATGCCAACTCCTGGGGGAGAAACTGCAAGAAGACAGAAAATCTGTCTGGCCAAACATGGTCCTACCATTTGGAGCAGTAGGGGGAAAAAGCTTGATCCATTATTGATGTGACAACCATATCATTTCACTTCTCCGTCTTCCCTTCTCCAGACTAAACATACACAACTCCCTCAACTCTTCCTCATAAGGCTTGGTTTCCAGACCCTTGATCAGCTTGGCTGCCCTCCTCTGCACATGTTCTGGCTGGTCAATATTCTTCTTAAATTGTGGTACCCAGAACTGGACACAGCACTCCAGGTCATAAAATTGAACACTACCTCAAAATGCCTGCTGGAACAGGAAAGTCTTAGGCATTTGCTTGAAGTTCAGCAAGGAGGCTGCCCGATTAATCTCATTTGGAAAAGAGTGCCACAGGTTTGGGCTCACTTTGCACATCAACATCTTTTACTCAGAGGTATACGTTCCCTCTGCACTTACACAGAAAAATATAACAGCCTACAAATGATTCAGGATCTCAGACAGGGGGCAATGACGGGTGAAACATCCTGAAATTTTTCTCTATGTGTCTCAAGGTGCTTGTTTCAGGATAGCACCCATGAGTTGATAACCCCTGAATCTCGCTGTCGCATAATCCCTATTGTACTTATATAAAAAAGTAGCATTTGTTTTAGTAGTAGATCTTATGTGTGAGCCCAGATGGATTGAGTTTCAAGTCAGCCTCTTACTGACTTGAAAAGCCCTTTGTAATGCAAAAGCTTGCATGTCGTTGGTATTATCACACCACATCTGTGTCTCCTGGTCACTGGGAATAGACACGGCATTAAAACTCCATTTGTAACATACATTCCTGAAATACAGAGCATCCTTATAAAAGTCTGATCCATTTGATCCAGTAGATGGCAGGCGTGCACCTTTATAGAACCTCCATCTCAGCCTGAACAGGCTTCAGTAAACTGCCTATATTTTGCTTGTCCTTCTCCCAATGCCTTTCTCACTCCTTAATATGACCACTGTGCAAACACCAAGAGCCAGCTCACATGTTCTATTGCAACTGCCTTTTCAATGACAGGAGCTATCTGTAATACAAATTACATAATATTTACACATAATATGTTAATTGCTGGAGGAGACTCTTGAGAGTCCCATGGACTGCAAGAAGATCAAACCTCTCCATTCTGAAGGAAATCAGCCCTGAGTGCTCACTGGAAGGACAGATTGTGAAGCTGAGGCTCCAATACTTTGGCCACCTCATGAGAAGAGAAGACTCCCTGGAAAAGACCCTGATGTTGGGAAAGATGGAGGGCACAAGGAGAAGGGGACGACAGAGAATGAGATGGTTGGATGGTGTTCTTGAAGCTACTAGCATGAGTTTGATCAAACTGCGGGAGGCAGTGGAGGACAGAAGTGCCTGGCGTGCTCTGGTCCATGGGGTCACGAAGAGTCGGACACGACTAAACGACTAAACAACAACATGTTAATTACAGACTGGTGGGTTCATTCACCTGTGCTCTTCAGTTTATAGAAGACCCGGGGCTGCAATGGATGATACTTCTCACAGCAGTCCAGCCCTGAGGCGTCGAGGGGAGTGAATGTATCGAGCTCCTCCCCACTGCCAGTACACATGGGGATGGATTAGCCAATTGCTGCCTATGGGCGTGCAATTCAATGTGTTGTAGGTAAAAGCAACAGCCATATTGCTGGTTTCCTAAGTGAAACTGGGAAGCTAACCACATGATTTCCATTTATGCACATTGAATTATAATCACAAATGTGACATTCCAGCAACTCACCCCCACTTGCGCAAGCAGGGACAACATGCTGGAGGTCTGAGGAGAAGCTGCATGCATTGGCTCCCCCAGTACAAGTTGACTTGGATCAGTGGTGAACAAGTGCCCATTCTTGCTTTTGGTCAACCCGAGCTGACTCTGCTCCATGCTGCCATGTGCTCCAAAGGTCACAGGAAACACAGCTGCTGCTGAGCTTATCCCAGACAGGTTGTTTTGTACTCAGAACAATGGTTACATGCAGCCAAGCTGGGAATATATACCCAGCATTAGGGACTGGTTTTTTTAAAACACACACACACACACACACACACACACAAACACACACAAACACATCCTTTTCAAGCACATGGCAGCACTGGGAATTTTCAGCCTGGGTTTACTAAAAGCTGCTATGGAAAACATTGCATGAAGAAGTCGTACATCTCAGCTATGTCCACAGTCTATGACAAGTTGAAATCTACACTGCTGATCTCAGAAGCTGTTGTTGCTCATACAAATGAACTGTTCTCATGCCTGAAAAAAAGGAGCCTGCATGTAAGCATTGGGACTGGGTTCTTGGCTACATGGTCACCTGGCGAAATATCAAAGGATCTCAGGTTCAGTCCCTGGCATCCTACATTAAAGCAGTGGCAAAGCTGGAAAAGACCTCTCCCTGAGATCTTCAAACAGACAGTACTCTGCTAAACAGACCAATGATCTGACTCAGCACAAGGCAACTTCACATGATGATAACAATTATGGACTCCATGTATCACAAGGTGTGCACCTCTCCATATAGCACAACACTTGTGCGTACAAAACAAGCATGGTTTTTTATGTGAAGCTCCACTCACACCTTCATGCTAGGGCTATTAAAGCGCTGTAGTAACTGACTCTCCTGCCCACCTAGCAGTTCAAAAGCACATCAAAGTTCAAGTAGATAAATAGGTACCACTCCGGCGGGAA
This sequence comes from Podarcis vaucheri, assembly GCF_965113315.1. NCBI lineage: Eukaryota > Metazoa > Chordata > Lepidosauria > Squamata > Lacertidae > Podarcis > Podarcis vaucheri. Next base: position 30,206,751 of record NC_138759.1, read on the forward strand.
GGTAAACGGTGTTTCCGTGTGCTGCTCAGGTTCTCCAGAAGCGGCTTAATCATGCTGGCCACATGACCCGGAAGCTGTCTGCGGACAAACACCGGCTCCCTTGGCCTATACAGCGAGATGAGCGTGAAACCCCAGAGTCATCTGCGACTGGACCTAACGGTCAGAGGTACCTTTACCTTTACCTTTACCTAGTAACTGACTAGGAGCATTAGCTGCAGCAGCCAGTGATACTAAGCTGGGCTTTGGTACTTCCTTGTTGCAAAGGAGAGAATCACAACTGTATGTGGTGAGATGTGAAATAAATAACTGGTGCTGTATCAGGATTCTCCCTGATGGGGCACCCAGGGGAAGAAGAGGAGTAATGGAAAGACAGTCCCTTTTTGCATTGCTGGGGAAAAAAACTTTTTTGGAAGCATGTGGAAGTAATAGGCAGTGACAGGTTTGTGCCTCAGGCTGCAATCATATGCACCTGGAAGTAAGTCCCATGAAGATAAACGGATAGGATAGGATCAGGCTGCCAGTCACATCCATGCAGATTTTGAGACTCCCTGCCATATAATCACTATATCACAGTTCCTGCAATTCCAAAATTATCAACTCAGACATCTGATTGGCTTTCAACCTTGATGCCTAGCTAGTAGCCACCTTGGCTCATATAAACAAACTAGCCAGAGGAAGCAAGGGTCTCCTTGGGGAGTCCAATAATCCTTCCTACTGAGCTAGAAAAAGAGTGCTTCATTAAAATAATCGAATTCCCAATGCAGAGCCTAGAATTCTCCTCTCTCTTTTGTATTAATTTATTACTAATAGTTATTCTTCTATAAAGGAAAAAAATTGCTACTCGCTGTTTATTTTTTTAGAAATGCTACAGTATTTAAAATGCTGCTGCAAGAGTAAATATCACCTCTGGCATATTTGTCCTGGAAGAAAAGAGCGCAATTTGGAATACCTAATTGAAATGTGCTACAGGAGATAAGGCCGGCTGCAGAGACTGACATTTAAAAGCAGGAGACACCAAACAAGACATGAAATATCACTGTTGCTGTCTCAAAGCAGAAAGCCACTTTCACAAGACTGACGCATTCTCGCCCATCCGCTCCCTCGCTCCCTTGGCGCTACAGACAGGCAGGCCCAGTAATTAACCCCTTCCCTGTGCCAATGGGAATGGGTCCCATGCAAAAGACAAAGGGGCCGTTTTTTCATGGTGCTCAGCTGCCCCAAATCCAATCCCAGAAGGTCTTTCATCACCATAAGCCTGTGACAATGGCTTGGTTTTAATGTTATCGATGCTGTTGGATTCTACGGAAGGCAGCCACACCCGCACATGTCAATTCAGGGAGACACCACCATATCAGCTCAGGGAGAAGTCAAAACAGCAAACTTCCTCTGCTAGAACCCACCTAATATGCTCACTCTGAAGTTAAAACTGGAGCAAAAGCATTCATCAGCTGGTGCAATCAGGTAGTGTGCTCCAACTGATGGAAGGGAAGAGGTTGTATACAGGATGAGTGGAAGCTATCCCCGATTTAAACTGAAGTTTGTGAAAAATAAAAATGGCAGCAGAATGGCAGCAATATATAGCACTTTCTACATTTTACAGACATCATCTCAACAACTCACATGATTCTGTATTTTCGCTCACAATATGCATTTTACAATGTTTTACGATGCATGCAGTGAGCTTTGAAAGCTAGGAGCTAAATGGCACCTTAAACCTAGATTATGGATACAACAACGGAATGTCTAGGCGCGGGTTTTTTATAACAAGAATACAAAGCTGAAAATGAATGAAACTGCAGCTAAAGTATTATGTTCACTTTGCACATGGTTTACTCCTTCCCCTGCCCACCGCTCTTAAGAGGGTTTCTTCTCCAGTCTTCAGAGAGTAGCTGGAAGTGGGGGGGGGCAGAAAAAGGTCCTCCTTTCCTTCCACTGAAATCTTAGGCGCAGTACTACGCCCAGAGCTCAGAAACCGCTCGCGCTAATGAAATTCCCTGTCGCAAAGTGCTGTGTCTGTGGCCCTCTAGGTGTTTTTGGACTCCAACTCCCATCAGCCCAGCCAGCATGGCCAGTATTCAGGGATGGGAACTGTAGTCCAGCAACACCTGGGGGGCAGAGACACCCCACTGTAGATGCACTCTGCTAGGATAGAGTTTGTTCTTGCAACTGCAGTGAGATAGAGGTAGGTCTTGATCAACAATTCATTTTCTATAGTCTCCCCTTCCTCTCCTCCCACCAATGGGAGTTATCAACTAGATGGTGAGCCAGTGTGGTGTAATGGTTAGAGTGCTCAACTAGGACCTGAGAGACCAGGGTTCAAGCCCCCGCAATAAGCTCACTGGGTGACCTTGGGTCAGTCTCGGCCTAACATACCTTACAGGGTTGTTGTGGGAATTAAATGAGGTGGGGGAGGTACCATGTACACCACCCTGAGGTCTTGAGGATAAAGGTGAGATATAAATTCAATACAAATGCAAATAATAACTAAACTAGTTCCATTGTGCAGCACTAAAGCAGCAGTAAAGTTCAGAATGAGTGGACAGTATTGGCAGCGGTGGGGAGGGGGATGTTTTGTAGCTCATCCCCGGTATTTTGAGGGGGGGGGAGAGGAGGAGCAAAGAAATAAAAAGGAATCATCTCAAGTCCCAGCAACATGCCAGATCAATATAAAAACAATGCGTTACGGTTTACAATAAAAGAAGCCGCAATCGATACAGATGGACTCTGTCGCTTGAGAAACTTTTACAGACTGGCAAACAGGCTCAGCCTCACTGCACAGCCAAGCAATTCTACTCTACCATATAATTAGCAGCATTACACAGCTGTGCCTGCAAGTGAAATTAATGCAAAAGAAGGCATTTGTGGCCCTTGCTCATCCTCCCATGAAGCCGGCTGAATGGCTGCTATGTAGAAAACCAGACCCTTCTCCCTATTATGAAACAATAAAGGAACATGTGTATGCCATATATGAGAAATGTTAATGCTAGGGGAAAGCGCTAAATCTCCTCCTCGGTGCCAAACTCTTTTAGCAGATTTCAAGATACCAGAAGCAAAATGGTTCTGAGCCAGAAAATGAAATATCCATATCGCAGTGCTGGGTTGAAATGAGCATCTATGCGGGTTCCGCTAGGCCAGGGGTGGGCAGCCTCAGGCCTTCGGCGCCAAATGCAATCTTGTAGGGCATTCTTTCCTGCCCTTGGAACTCCCCCCAGGCCCCCTCACCACAAATCCCCGAACAGCCTTTTTCAGGCGTATCATGAATCATAGTGATGCTAATCAACATAGTGGTCAGAACAGAACCCTACAGAGTTCTACAGCATAACTGCAGCGTAAGCCATAGTCCGCAGTACAACCTTCTAAAAAGAGCAATTCAGTTAAGGATGGAACCACTGGAACATAGTATACCCAGTCCCCAACTTGGACAAGCAGTTTTTGTTTTTTGTTTTTTTTTTAAAAAACATGGTTCCTTGTCAGTTTCCAGGAGAATTAGCAAATCTATCCTCCCACAGTCATACATCCCAGTAGCCAAAGCCACTTCAGTATCAAACTCAAGGCACAAACCAGAGAATCGGTGCCAACCAAAAGTATCTGTAATTGAACAACAACCATTTGCTTGAGTACTTTGCTCCCTACCCCACAAAGGTGTATCTGAAACCAGCTGAAAGATGGAATAATTGCTGGACCCCATACAAGCATTTTGGGGGGAAAGTCATCTTGTGATACTCTCCTTGAAGATTGCTAGGACTTCCCCATCTTATAGGAAGCATTTATCACTTCCTAGACTCAGTTATTCAACTTACCACATTCTCTTATAATGGCAATGGCACCTGCCTGAGAGTGCCAGAACTGAGTTCCTGTGAGTTCTGGCTGAAAAAAGCCCTGTGACTATATGAGTACAGTATCTACACTGAGCAGCAGTGACTTTCCAGCATTTCAGACAGAGGCAGTTCTTCCTGGAGATGAACCTGGAACCATCTAGATACAATCGCCCACTGAGCTAAATCAATCCACAGCTCACCAAAGGGCCCCCTCCCAGAGCCACGGCTACCCATATACAGTGGTGCCTCCAGTGTGGACGGGATCAGTTCTGGAGCTCCAGTCGGATCCCAAGGTTTCCGCAACAGGAGGGACTGCTTCTGCGCATGCACACATGGAAAACCACTTCTGGGTTTGCCCAAAGGATACTTAACCAGAGGTGAGCGTAAGTAGAGGTACCACTGTACTGGCTCATCCTCACTCCAGCAGTACCTGACTTCTTCTTGAACTTCCTAGCAGAAAAGAGCAGGGAAGTTGCTGTGCCTTCCTTCTTTCTCTTGGCTTCCCTGGCTCCAAGAAGAAACCAGAGCAGAAGCAAGCAAACAGACAGCACTGAGCAAGAGGACTCACCATACGTGGCTGTGTCATTGTCACCCCAGGGCAGCTTTTCAACACATCAAGCCCCGTGTGTGGGATCGTGTGTGAACTTTGATTGATAAAGGGCACAGCATCGTGGCAGAGAACAAGCTTCCCATGTATAAAATCCCAGATTCCTTCACTACCAGCTCATCACAGAAAGACTCCTGTCTAAAACCTTAAAGAGACACCCTTAGTCAGAGCTTGCAATGGACAAACCTGTCAATTTCCATCTCTCTCATTACTCATTTTCACCTGTCTGATTTTCAGTTCCCCACATCTCCATATCAGCTTGCAACTTTTTTTTTTAGTCCTCATGAAAATTCATCAGCAGTTTAGTCTGGATTTCTCCTCATGTACACATTTTTGTATGCAACACCCCCCCCCCAATATACACATTTTGGCAAAGCAATTTCCCCTGATACAAGTCATTCTGCATGCTATTTTCACCAATATATGCACACGTTACACTAATGTATGCACATTACTTGGTTGGAGGGCTGCATTGCAAAATTCAGAGAAGGTCAAATTTCATAGGACTGCTGTGTTTCGGTTCATGTACTGTTTCAAAAAGTGCAAATTAGTCAGATTTGCCTTTAAAAGTGAACCGAGTCCAATTTCCCTCCCACTCCCAGTCAGGGCATTGAACTCATGTTTTCCACCACAAGTACACACAGTGGGCTACTGTGGCAAACACTGACACCCTGGCATGCGTATGGAAGCTTGTGCATTGGGCACATGAATTGCATCTTAAGGCTTACACGCAGTAGACCATCCAAATGTAACATGTGAAAGAGTCCTCAAAATTAGGAATAGCCTTGGGCTAGATGGGCCACTGGTCTGACTCATTCGAGGCAGCTCCTTACTCCGTCTCCTTTTGCTTATGAATGTGTGTGTGTGTGCATGCACACATTGTAATCTCTCTCTCTCTCTCTCCTCAGCAGCTTCCAGCACATCATCCCTATTTTTGGAACTGCTGATGGATGCTGACAGGAAGAGGGGGTGGCAGAGGGGAATTCGCTACACGTTCCTTCTCTTCCTCCCCCCCACTCCACCATCACATGCGTTCCTTCTAATAATTTGATTGAAGCTTTTCACAATGGATGATGAGTCAGAGGCATGGCAGTTTGCAAAGCTGTCTCAAAGGGGCGCTCGCAGACTACATTCCTAATGAGATGACTGTAAAGTGCAAGAGAGGGTGAGCCATGTGCTTTAGCTGTGCTCAGGCAGCTCTTCCCACCACACTGTGAACAGCCAGCTCATGCTTCTCTCCAGTCCTCATTCATTCTGTCCCAAAGGGGAATGTGAGAACATGGACAGCAGAAGTGAGAAATTAGCCACTCCAACCCACAAATGTGACTTACGTTTTATCTGTTGCACTTCCCTTAGAAAATCAGTTTAGAAAGCTGGTGATGAGTTTGAAGAGAACGGTCACTATAGGATAGTGGGGGCTCTGTCATTTGCACACAACCTGAATATTTTTTAGCCTTGGGGACTGTCAGAGGAGGAATGCAAAGCTCCGTCCCTATTGCAGCAGTTCAGTACCTTTCTATGCTGTGTGCATAGGAAGGGGATTTCCTTATGTGGCGGGTGCCTGGTTTTTATACTGGATGGAAGAAACAGCTCATGCAACACTTGCTTCCAAACACCAGCCTGTCTGCTGCTTATCAGAGAGGGGAAATTTGGGGCAGTGTGGGTTCACCAATGGGAGAACCCACAGTGTCCTGGCTTTCCTCACTGAACAAGGCAGTGATGACAGTGCCGGGAAGCCAATGTTGCAGCTTAGCTCCACTGGGCAGGTGACTTCTACCGGGCACAGAGGAGAGAGGGACTGATTCCAGCCTGCTCCCTCAACTGCATGCAGTTCCTTTTCACCTCTGGCCACCACAGGCAAGCGCTTTGATACAGGGTTGGATGGGTTCCTTCTTGCTCTCGCCTCCCCTCTCATTTTGCTGTCTCCTGCACACACGCACACTGCTCAAACACTTAGATTTAATTGTAAGTTCCCCACTGGTGGTGAAGGCAAAGCTCTAGGGGTGCTTCCTCCTCCACCCCCATGTTGGCCATGCAAAAAATAAACAAATCCAGCAGTAGTTTCCCTCTCCCACTGGTGGAAATAAGAGTTGTGGAATTACACAAGCAAATGACACCCCCGGCAGGCCTACCCATAGCAATTTATTCCTCTCAGTTGTGGAAACGCTTATCACTGGCAATTTTCTTGTGTCACCGGTACTATTTATTTATGTACGGCAGCCTCCTACTACCAAAGTTGTTATCACCACAGCTAAAGCCTGCTGTGGTGCTTTGTCATGTAAACATTCCTGACAGGAGTTAATAAAAATGGTGGCGCACTGTGTTAGATCTGCTGTCAAAGGGATTGGTTGTATACATGGGACCTAAGTTGCAGGGGCAAAGATAGAGGCTACAAAGAAATGACAAAAGGGATGCACTGCTATAGACTCACTCCTCAGCTTCCCACTATTGGGGTGGGGGGATTCTCAGGTGGAAATTCCTAGAAAGGAAAGGTAAGTCCAACTATGTCCAGCCAAAGAACGTGCACAGGAAAAGTACACAGCAAGATTAAGCTATATTACAGAGGGTGATCAAATGTAATGCAAAACAGGGTAAAATGGGGCATTTCATCAAGTGCCGTTTTTCTCTCTTCTGTAGCAAAGTGGCATGAAAAGTTGCCTCTGCAGACCTTTCCTGCAAATTATTATATGTAAGGGAAATCCTAGTTCTTTGGCAGTAGCAGATGGTGTGGTGCAGGGACAGGGCTTGAGGCAAAACAGGAAGTGCAGCCCTGCCCCACCGCAACTGTGCTGCACTGCCCCCACCAAAGAATTATTTACCTAGGCTGAGTGTCACAGCAGGTTCTGGTGAGATCTAGCAAGGTGCGGGTGCCAATGCGAGTGCCACTTCATGGAAGGACACTTTGCACATTTCAGAATATTCAGTTCAAGACATGAGAATGTACGAAGGACCCTTCTTAGGTCACGCCAAAGACCTATCTCATCCTGTATTGTGCAAATATACATTTATGTTTTCTTACAATCTGAAAAGGCATATTTTTTTCTTATTTCACAACCATTGATTATCTTAAACTATTGCACGCCCCTATATTATATACTTAGGGATTGTTTTTTTTAAAAAAAAATGTTGGAAAGTTATATAAATGCAATTAATAATAATAGAATCTCACACTTCTCGCGTAAGTTGTGAAGTACATTTTTTGTTTTGTGCTGCTCAAAGAGGAACAGCTGGTACATAAACACTGCTATTAAGAATGAACTCAGCAAACACCATATCAACGGTGAGATACACAGGGCAGAAAAATAAATACGGTATCAGGCTTAAACAGGTACAGTCCAGAGCTATGCCAGGGAACCTTGGGGTAGAGGTGGGAGGAAAGGGGGGAAAGGATAGTGTCAGGAGCTAAATTCTGCATCCTGCTGAAAAGCATCAAGAGGAAATGGATGGGCTTAAACTGGCTGTGGTGCTGGGGCTCTTCTGGCATGAAACGACCTTTCAAGAGTGCTCAGGAGACACTGATACTCAATGAACACAAAATGCAATTATATGGTGCTGCCACTCAGAATAAATAAATGGCTACAGTGTGTTCCAGACGCTGCAGCGGCAGGTGAAGCAGAACAGGCCCTAACAGAGGGGTATTAGGTCTGAAATGCAGCCATTTGGAAACGGTTTATTCAGCTCAAAGGAAGAGGGCACAGGTCTGTTGCCACAGGAGCTCTGACATAAAGCACGATGCAGGGCGGGTAGACGTCTGTGGCGGGATGCTCCCAGCTTGTGAGTAGACACATATTGTAAGGTTACTTATGGGAGGAACTTGCCATAGTGCAACTCAAGACCCTGGCAACTACCATCAGAACTACCAATGGGGGATAGTCGCACACTGATTATTTTATGGTATAGCAGGGGAATGGGTTCAGCGGTTTGATCCCATAAATTTGCTTGTTTAATATGGCTTAGCTGAAATTAATAATCAACTTGGATTTGGGTTTGCCTTTTGTTTTTGTTTTTTAGTTCCTCCTCTTTCTTTCCAAGAGATCCTCAGTGTGTGTGTGTGTGTGTGTGTGTGTGTGTGTGTGTGTTTAGTACATTTCATCTCATTCTTGGACATGAAAGATTATCTCAAGCAGCTGTGTGGATAGTCCACAAAGGATAGTCCACAAAGGATAAGTTTTTAAGCCTCCACAGAGCTGAGCAATACATGGGCCAAGGTCTAGCTCCTAGGGACAAGGGAACTGTGTAGTGTGTGTCCGGCTACACTCAGTTTTCCCTCGCCTCTGAATCCTGAAACCCAGGAGAACATGATCACTTTCTCCCAAGTTTCCAAGCACTTCCACTTTATCAATCAGTTCCTCCCTATTGGTGTGGACCAGGTCCAAGATAGATTATCCCCTTGTTAGTTTTTCCACCTTCTGGGAAATTAAATTGTCAGTGAGGCAATGGAGGAATTTGTCAGACTGTACACTCTTGGCAGAGTTTGAGTCCCAACAGATATTTGGGAAGTTGAAATCCCCCATGATTACTAAAAGGTAAAGGTAAAGGGGCCCCTGACTCTGGGGTTGCGGCACTCATCTCACTTTACTGGCCGAGGGAGCCGGCGTACAGCTTCTGGGTCATGTGGCCAGCATGTCTAAGCCGCTTCTGATGAACCAGAGCAGCTCACGGAAACATGATTACTACTTCTCTCCTTTTTCAATATTTGGTAATTTGCTCTAGTAAAGGATCATCCAAGTCTTCAGTCTTTCTTGGTGGTCGATATCAGACACCCACAGTAAGGTCTATGTCCTGGTCTGTGTCCCTTTTCCAAGTGGCCACACGTTAGTCCATTTTATCCATATCTGCGTTTATATGCACATGAAATAGGTTTTTAAAAATGCATTTCTGTATGCTGTGTGGGGGCTGCATCAGAGTATTTGAGAAGTTGGAAAATGTGGTTGATTGTTCAGTTCCAATCTATACATTAGAACAGGATGTACAGAGCAGGTCAGTTCATAAAGATATGTTCCCCAAAGTATCCCCAACTGTAATAAAAAAGGAAGTGAGATTCCCCAAGGAAAGTTGGGATACAAATGTGATGGAAATAAATGCTTGCTGTTAAATCAGCTCCTCAGGACAGGATGTCTTTTAATGACTTACACAACAAAATAATTGAGTACAGGTTTACAAAACTGCTACCAGCTCACAATAAATTTTACTAACCTGCTTTGATATTTCATACCTGGGTTTATCATTTGCAACACATATATAAGACATTTCTAGTGGAAGAGAATCAGCAGTCTTCAGTTTTGCCAAAGCTTCCCTGCCCAAACACCCAGAAACTCATTATTATTCACCATAGGTGACCTGTTCAGAAACCTGGTTTCAGTATAAAAAAATACTTATTTTCACATGTGAAAATGGTATCCACCTAATCCAGAACCCCAATTTTACTGGGGTATCCTGGATTCAGAGAAGCTTTCCCAGCTTCCGTTTGGATCTGGGAATGTCCTACTTTCAGCCTCCAGAACCACAGTTGAGCTTTGGGGGGAGGATGAGCTGGCCGAGCCTCTCCATGGCTGCTGCTGGTGGCCTCCTCCCTTTTGCAGTTTCTAGTAGCTGCTGGAGAACAGGCAGAAGAGGAGAGGCTGCTGAAGCCCAGTCCCCAGTGACGTGCTGGAACCAGCAGCTCCATCCCACCTGCTGCAGGAGCTGCCAGCATGGCTGGCGCTGGAGGAGAGGCATGGTGATGCCACCGCCGCCACCTCTCATCCTCTCCCCCGCTTTCAACCCCAGGTTCTGAAGGAATAGCTTCACATAAGGGTAACCAACTGGCTTTATACTGCATTATACTTTGGGCATTAGGGAGTTTCATGAATTGCATCTAACATGCATATCACTCCATTGCTCAGGGCAAGTAGAGATGCATGTTCCTGTTTCGTCTGTGTTGTTCCTGCTGTGCTGACTGCCCAGGATGATAAAAACAGATAATGACCTGATTTTATAGGTCAAGAGTATTATGAGTAAGTGAACAATAGAGGTGAACAAAGCACAGAAGAAAGTGCATGATCTCAAGTCAACTATGGGGAGGGTTGTTGTCATTACTCTCAAGAGATGGAGTCGGAATGGAAGCAACCTCATTTGAGCTAATTGCGCCGTCTGGAATCTCCTTAAGATTGAACAGGATTCTGGGTGGTGCTTTAGCACTTTTTCTTGCTGTTCCCCAGCAGTGAAACACTGCTCTTTTGCACTGTCTGGGTACACTGGGTTGGCAGTGCAAGCAATATGAAAGTTTATCACTGAGGTTCCTGCTGGGGCAAAAGAGTACTACCGGGGGGGGGGAGTGTACACACACCTCTTTCAGAATTGCAGTCCCCTCCTTTGATTGTACAGTGAGCAACCCCTGCACGGATTCATGTTTTTTTAGAAGAAAATACACATGCTTTTACAAAGGGAGACTGTTCAATGCTCTGTTTCTTTCTTCTTTCCCCGTTGTCCACATGCAGCAACTAATTCACTGTGAACTTCTTCTCTTTTATACCTGGTGCACATTATTTTAGTTTATTTCAGCAAACTTTGTTTACATATAAAAAATATAAGGAGTGGGGGAAATCGTTGCAAAGGTGTTGTTAATTTTTAGCGAGGGTCTGGAAAGAAGACTGGATTATGAAAAGTATTTTTTTAAAAGGGTATGAAGATGCAGAATTGCAAATGGATCTCTTTGATAAAGATAAGTGGGTATGCACATAGTCGCACTGATGACAAAAAGTTGGGAATGGGGCAATGACTAAGAATGGGGCTGGAGGTTGTACAATTTTTACTAGAAGGCAAGGTTATGGTGATATTAGTACTTTTTTCTAATTTTACGAATAAACACCATAATCGGAGTAGCAAGGGTTAAGACAGATGTAATAGAAAAAGGAGACCTCATTGTATGTCCACAACTGAAATGGCAGCCTTGCATGCCTCCTAATTCAACATTGGCTCAACCAGCTTATTCATTTACCACTTATCTTTTGGAAAGGCAGATGCTTTCAGTATCCCACACATTCAGGTGTCTTTTATTCCAGTGAGAAATACGTTTATCTAAACCAGCCAGCACATGATAGATTGAGAGTCTGGAGACTGAGCAGTATTTTACAACCTTCTTTGACATCTCTGGATCGCAAACTAAAGGTGCACTCAGAGGTGGAAAATATTGTGTTCATTTTCCTGATTTAATGTTGGTGCTTCTGTCCTGTTTTCTGACATTCCTTTCACACTGAGGCGTCTGTTTTGTTATGGAACTGTGGCTTTTTGACCAACACACCAGCATGTTGTGCAAAATTTCATTCAGATCAGTGGGCGTGGTGTGACACAACAATGTCCACCATTTCGCAACGTCACTACTTCCTCCCACTGTTTCCGCACATGCATGCTTCTGTTCCCACCATGATTCACCCACAAAAATAGTAGAAAAGAACTGTGTGCCGGTATGCCACCCCAAATTCTAAGAGATTAGAGAACAACACGCTTGCTTAAATCATCCTGAAAGCAGGCAACCAGTGGATAACAGAAACCAGTGGATAACAGCCCTTCTGCAATTCAGTACTTCGTTTTGGGGCACCTCAGCCAGCCTTCTGACTTGCTAAAACACCATACACACAGTTCAACTATTGATCGTGGCTTTGTGGCTTGCTTAACTCTGTCTTAGCACTTTTACTGCGGATACATAGAACCTGAAGCTGGCAAAATAGTTCAATTACCTAATCATAGCATTCAGTTAGGCCTCCTCCACACAATCAGCAGATGATGTGGTAACAGTGTTCTTGAATTGTGCCACTTTGCATTTAAAACATGCACACAAGTTTACTATGTTCAGCTTCTAACAGTACTTGACTCAAATTCTTCATTTGATCTCCATTTCAGAAATGTTAAAGCACAGTTAAGAAAGATGGTAATGATTTTGCCTGATCTTTATACACATGCAGGCCATCCACGTTACTGATTTTAGGCAAACAATTTTGAAATGTGTAGGGTGAGTGGAATGCAAATTTCCACAAATGTGAATCTGGTACAGGTAAATTTGTCAGAGAACACAGGTTGGCTGCTGTTTCCTGTTGAGTATATACAGTGGCAAACCTGAATTTATTATTCTGCAATGAGTGAAATGGTTCACTTCCACACACCTTTTTGGCCTCTTTCTTCTCCCTATGTGCAGCACCTCTTCCCTTATTACCCTCTCACTAGGCTCTTGGCACTCTCCCTTAAGTAAGTCCCTTTCCCCTAGACCAAGCCCACCTCCTCCATTCCATGGCGACCTGACGGCACAGGAAAAATCTCTTCTTGCAGTTCATTGTGTTTCCATGTTGAATGCCAAGAAATGGGACTACACTTTCTCAGCACACAGCAAAGAAACATAACAAATGACTGCATTTCATCTCTCTGTGCAGAGACAGGGGCCAGGAAATGAAATATGAATGTGTGTGTGCGCGCATGCACACAAATGGTGTGTGGATGCAAATGCCCTCTCTCTGTGTAAAATGGCATGGATGGTTGCCTGTTGGCCTTGCCCATTCCTGTGGGAATTGGGGCCTTGCAAGGGGAGGGGGGTTCCCATCCCTGTGTTGTTTGTTTGTTTGTTTGTTTGTTTGTTTGTTTGTTTAGCTAATGTCATGGACCGGCTGGACACAGAGGAATGATGAAAGACACCAGCTGGAGAACCCGTAATTGGACAAAGGCTCCAAACCCAAGTATTGGTGGTGGGGTGACGATGAGTGGCCAGAGGGATAAGCCTGGCATGAGGAGGTGTCAGAAGCTAAAGAGGTAACAGGGTCAGCAGGAAGTGTTAAGTTGTGGGTAAACATATCAGACGACACAGCGATTCTTCAAACGGCTCTTGTTTATTCACAGGCCAGAACAGAACTGAAGGGTTCAGCCAGCCTGCTTATATAGAGCTCCACTAGAACGCAACAGTAACCATTTTCTGTAACTATCCAATCACTGAAAATCACTTTCAATCCCTTATTTGCATATGTGGACCTGAGTGAAAACTATCTACAGTATCCCCCTGTTGGCCCAGGGTGAGAACTTCAGTACATAACAGGAAGAGTCTGTGGCAGAGAGAAGTACAAAAGCAGAAGCAGAAGAATGAGAGGAGGGAAGCCAAGAGGCAGACATAAGTCAGGCTGGTGAAGAAGCCAGGGCATCTCCCCCTCCTGCTGTGACAAGGTCCCCTATTCCTTGGTCTCTAAGAACCAGAAGATGAATGAAGAGGGCAGGCACATCAGTTGAGTCTCAGATTGCTTGGGAAGAACCCCGAAGAGAAGAAGATTTGGGCAGCTGTGCGAAGGAGGGGATCTTTAGTCTCCACAACTGCCTCAAAGGGGAAGATCTACTGAGAAGAGTTGTTGTGCTCATTAGGCCTGGCACTGCTGAGCAGACCTTGTCTCTTCTAATAAAGAATTAACTTCACTTACTCCATGTGGTTTATTGCTGGCCCACTCCTGTCATTAAACTATGGCTTGATTTAATGTCTGAACATAAGCCTGCCCCCAAAGTGTGGTTTTCTCGGGTCTGACAAAGCAGGATCTGCACAAACCAAAGACTGAAGCTGGTTTGCAAAGCACTGGGTGTAGTAATGAGGGTTTGCTGTTATGTCTGGCTTCACAAATTATTGTCAAAGGAGGCTTTGTGCCATTGCTCCACTTCTGGAAGATGCTGCGCAATGGAGATAGGAAGGGACATAAGGAACTGAGTTGTAGGCTTACACACTCTCACTCACTCTGCATCCAGTGGACTCCCACCACTGGTTTGAACAGCAATATACACACAATCCATATCTATCCTGTCACTTCTTATGAAATACTATATTTTAAGCATTTTCTTCCCAAAAAAGCTTCAATTCAAATTTAAAACAAAAAACAATGTGTTTTAAGTTAGTAATCTGTACACCGCCTTAAGCATATTTTAAACAAAAGCAAGAGAAGTAGCTCCAAGCATGGTTTGCCTCTGGTATGACTGGAATGACTGGCATGACATAGTATGGGGTTCATAAGCCAGGTTAGCACAAACAGTAATTTGAACCATATACACCCCAGGTATATATAAAAATATTTTTTGAGCAAATGAGCGCCACATATCACTGCTTCAGAACATTCTTCACTCACAAGAGTCCAAAAGGAGCTTCTGACAGCCCCAAACATGCAAGCAAACAAGTAACACAGAGTAGCACAAAGCAACTTGGAAAAGGGCTATCCCTTTGCAGCCACAATATCTCTTGTAAGGTCCAGGTATAGACCACTCTGCCTATCCAGACACATTCACAACTGCAGCCCAATCTCCTTTATCCAAATTGGCTAGGCAGGGCAGGTTCTCCCCCTCCCACAGCTTCCTTGTTACAAGACAAGGGAATTTACACAGGCTGCTTAAAAGGAGACAGGCAAATGACAGCACCTAGGGCTCATTTAGTCTATTTGGGAATTGTTCTAAAAGTTTCTTTCCAATTAAATGATAAGACAAACATTTGGAGGAATTGATTCTCGTTTCCTTAAATTATAGCCCTAATTCACTCATTACACATAATTATTAAATTTGCTCACAGTGATTAGATAGTCTTTAGTTATAAGAGGGAAAGGATGGGCTGCTGGAATGTATATATCTTTCTTTGTAAGTGGGATGGAAATTTTAGGGAACTGGGTGCTATTTAAAAGGAATGAGAGAGAGAGAGAGAGAGAGAGAGAGAGAGAGAGAGAGAGAGAAGCCCAGACGCAAACTACACTATAATATTTACTCCCCTACAAGTACTGGTAGATAAAATGGGAGACCCCATGGCTCAAGGTTTGTTGATAGGGTGGTGATACAAAGATACACCCAAAAGAAGCACACGTCAGAAGAAATTTGTCTAAAACCCAGCAGAGGAAACCTCTTTCAGTCCAAAGGTTGCATGTCCTTATGTACATCATTCTATGGGCCTGCTTGCTGATGGCGGATGGGGGGGGGGGAGGAAATGGGCAGAGGAACAGATGTTTCTCTCAGCTTTGTAGAGTAGGCCACACAGAAGCCAGAGATTTCTACACACATCTCTCTCCATCCAGGCAAGCAAAGTGCAGTGTCACATTCCAACGATACATTCCAAACCAGGCAAAGACATTTGAGGAGGGAGTGGAGCAGAACTGGGTAGCGGTGAGGTCTGCAGAAAGTCCCAGTGGCCAGACAGAGAGGCTTGAAGGCCTACACTCAGCACCCGGATCGTAGGTTTCTCACCCCTGCACTAAATGTTAACAGTGAAGCATAAGTTTCAAAATCCATTTATTGGGACATTCCTGAAAGTAGCAAGATATAATTCAGAAGGCTTGTTACAAAAATCCATTTTACAATATGATGGTCATTGTCTTCTCTTTTCTGGCTACCATTCTGAGGAGTTAACATGACAACCTTGCAAACCCTCCAGTGTCCCTATTTTCCAGGGACACTCCCTGATTCACAGAAGCCATCCCAGTTTCTGATTTGATCCCAGAATGTCCCTCTTTGGCTGATTAAGCCATCTATGGCCTTTGAAATGTGTTGTGGGGGTACCGATTTTTGGTTATTAGGCTATGTACTTTGTGCTTTCATTTTGTGCTCTTATGCTGCAAACTGCCCTGTGATCTCCAAATGAAGGGCAATATATAAGTTTAATGAACAATAATAATTAGCCTGGTGTGGGGGACAAACTTTCTGAAGCTAAGAGAAGTTTGGCAATGGAACCTCTTACTTAGAGGAATTGGGAGGGCTGCTTTCCTCATTGGAGATATTCAAACAGAAGCTGTACAGCCCTTGCTTGGGGATGCTTTAACTCTGGATTTACCATATTGAACATAAGGCTTAGTTTAGAATAGCAGAGCCTGGCCCATTAGGTCCCACAAAGCTGATTCTGCCTTCAGCCAGCCCCCCATCCATCCATCTGCCTGCCTCCTTACTTACAACCAGTCCAGTGGATGGCCCTGGCTGTCAGCCTATCTTCCTTAGTGTTGCCTTTATAGAATTCAGCAGGGAGGAGGTTGGGAACAAAATCAGGATTAGTTGACTCCGCCCAATGCCAGTTTTCTAGAAAAAGAGGTGCTGGAACTCACCATGAGAGTCTCCCTTGTTCTCTTATACAGTGGTGCCTCAGAAGTTGAATGGAATCCATTCCGGAAGTCTGTTCGACTTCCAAAATGTTTAGAAACCAAGATGTGGCTTCCAATTGGCTGCAGGAAGCTCCTGTAGCCAATTGGAAGCTGCAGAAGCTGCGCCGGATGTTCGGCTTTCAAAGAACGTTCGCAAACCAGAACACTCACTTCAGGGTTTGTGGCGTTTGGGAGCCAAAGCGTTCAACTCACAAGGCTTTTTGGGATCCAAGGTATGACTGTAATGGCAATCATGCCTACCTAAGAGGTGCCAGAACTGAGTTCCTGCAAGTTCCGACTGAAAAAAAAGCCCTGACCACGTATCATTGGCTCTGGCATTGCCTACTGTTGGCGTCCCTGCCTTCTGCCCTATTAATCCAAATGTGGACCACTCTACTGTACTAGATATCATACAAACCCCCCACCAACACTATATTCTATTTTCCCATTAAGAGATCAAGAGTATGGCTCAGTGGCGTAGCGTGGGGGGTGCAGGGGGGGCCGGCAGCACTGGGCGCAACATCTGGGGGTAAGGGTTAGGGGACGCAAATCCACGGGTTAGGGGGCGCAAATCCACCGGTTAGGGGGCGCAAATTACTTGCCTTGCCCCGGGTGCTGACAACCCACGCTACGCCACTGGTATGCCTTGGGCTTCTGAGCTCTGCCCTCTAGCTCCTCTACTTACCTTACCAAAGGGGTCATTTTCATATATTGAAATTTTCCCCCTCTGTTCTCCATGGAGTGAGGTGCAGAGAAAAGAGAGCATGAAGGAGTGTGAGAGTCTGAGATTTCCTCCTGATCTCTACATCTGGTAGGAACTAGACTGGCAAAGGCTGGCTTACGCTATGATAAATGTGTTTTCTGTCTTTGAAGGTGCTACAAGACTCTTAGTTGTCATTACAGAGTTCTCTTTTCCTTTGATGTTCTTCTAATTAAGTGCAATTAGTCTAGAGGCATTGGCTGGAAGTCAGTTTCAGAATGAGGAGCACTTCCAATTTAGTGGGCAGAAAAAGTTCAGGTAAACTTTCTGCATTTCTCCCGTTTTATCGTTACCTCCTGACCTTGACTCTTTCTTGGATACCTTCACCTTCACATTAATGTCCCAGCTTTGTTGGCTTCTTCTGATTCTTTTTCTGATTATGTCAAAAATGGATTTCTAGATATCAAACATGTACTGATATTTGAGTCAAATAAGTCTGACACTCAATGCATGCATACATATTCTGTTTCACTGACACCTTGCTGAAAGGGCATTGGCTGGGGTTTTTTTTGTTTTCTGTTTGTTTGTTTTTTGAGACAACCATCCTCTCTGAAGACTACAAAGACTAAAAAGCTAAGAATCTTGGCACCCAGTTATTAGGAAATATGCTTATTTTCTTTATTTCTCTTCCAGGATTGTGTTAATAATCCTGACAGAGCCATAGCATTGATCAGACCCTACCTTTTGCTAATATCTTATCCTGAATGAGATACAGACCTGTGAACTGCCTTTGACTTGTTATATCCCAGTGCTCTCCACTCTGGCTGCTGTTAGCTCTCCAGGTATCATGCAGAACTTCCTCTGTGTTCACAAGGCCCACTGTCTCCTACAGCTCGTGGTGTCAAATGAATGGCGAGTTAGTGACCTGTTGGGAGTGGATCACAATGGAAGGGGGTGTGGGTGTAGTAGAAGGGTGGTATGTGAGTGGTAGAGCAGCTGCTTTGCATGTAGAAGGTCCCAGGTTCAATCCCTGTAAACTACAGGCAGGATTAAGAGAGACTCCTATCTGAAAACTCTGGAGAGCAACAATCAGCCAGTGTAGACAGTACTAAACAAGTTGGATCAATTGTCTGATTTAGTATAAGGCAGCTCCCTAGGTTCCGCATTGTAGTCAGCCAACAAACTAAAGCTTAATCCAGACAAGATCTAAGTTAAATTATGGCAAAGCACTATATATAGGGCTGCCTTTGAAGACAATTTGGAAACTGCAGCTGGTGCAGAATTCAGTAGCTAGGTTGCTTAACTGGGGCAATACAGCCTGGGCACATAACACCAATCTTGGAATGACTGCCTTAATACTAACTGATATTTTTTTACTTCCCACTTCCACTACTAATTGCTAACTTTAACAGTTAAATGGTTTAACAGTTGCAAAGCGTGTTCTCTAATAAATGAGAGCACGTGTTGCGGTGTGGGCCACCAGGCCAGGCCTCTTGTTGCCAGGCAGGTTAATAGTTGTTGCCTGGCATCATGATTGGGTAACCGGGTTGCTGGGGCAAATTGTATGTTGCAAATTGGGTGGGTGGGACCATAGTCTTTAAATATTGGTGCACTCTGGTTTCTCTTTCTCTTTGCAGAGTGCATCGGATCACCCGCCCGCCCGCCCTCTTTCCAGTTGACCTTGCTTTGCCTGTCATGGGGTCGTCTGCTTTGGAGCAGGGGCCTAGTAGGAATTTTGCCATTTGGTGATTGGCTGTGCCATTTGGTTTTTGCCTACTACTCAGCAATCCGTCACAACTTGTAAGGTTGCGGTTAGGCATTGGTTATAATATGCTGGTGGTGGAGGGGTCAGGCTGGGCCTGCCCCTCCTATTGCGCTGAAGGGAATTCCGTTAAAGGAATCCTGGGGCTTGCCATGATTTCGTCCAATCCCTGTTATGGGACCAGGGCCGCCCAATCCTTGTTATAGAACCGGGCAGGCAAACTTTCGGGGAGCCGCTGGGGTGAGCGGCGTGGGTCCGACGCTTAGCTCAAATGACCCCCAAGTTTGACTTTCTCTTCTACTGGCTACCGATCGGACCTCGGGATGTCAGTTCTGTCCCAGGTGGGGGGACAGATAGTCATAACCAATGTCTAAACAACCACTCACTGATTTTGTATTTTAATAAAGATGTGGCCAAAATAGTGCCCAAAAACCAAAACTAAAATTACGTGCTATGTGTGAAGTTATTTGAGGGGTGGCCTGGGGACCTACACACGCAACTATTCCTCCTATCCAGCCCAGCTCTGGATAGTAGCCGTGGCAAGGCCCCCAGTAGCTAGGAGCAGTTAATTGATAAAATAACATTCATTTCCCTGTGGGTCTAGGGCATCCTGGCTGAATCTATCACAATGCACTGAAGGGACAGGGCGAATGAGCAGAGAATCTGGTGTTGGTTGTTTATTTATCTGAGATGTCTCGGAACATCACGTATAACCAAGGATTTTGCTTCAGGGAAAGAACAGCGGTCTCCATTCTGATCCTAGGAGAAGCTAAGATGGAGGTGATACAGCAGTCAAGGACTGCAGAAGAAGAATATTAAGCACTCCATGCCTAATGGAGCATCTTTTCAAATTAGCCTAACAGCATTATTTACCCAATTCAGACAGAACAAAGAGATGAAATGTTACAAAGCATCTGCCATGCTCAGACCAAACAGAACCCTTCCCCCCAGGCTTCTTAAACAAGTCTGCTTGTTGTCTCACAGAGTGGAAGGAAAGCAAAGGTACTATTGTCCATGGCTATTGGTATTATGATTGGTAACAAGTAGCAGACATCTTCACTGGGAAAGTAATACTGGGGCTTTTCCCAAAATGAAAACCCTGGCCCCAATACTGATCTTTGCAGATAGGTAAAGGTAAAGGTACCTCTGACCGTTAGGTCCAGTCGTGGACCTCGCTTTACTGGCCGAGGGAGCCAGCGTTTGTCCGCAGACAGCTTCCGGGTCATGTGGACAGCATGACTAAGCCGCTTCTGGCGAACCAGAGCAGTGCATGGAAACACCGTTTACCTTCCTGCTGGAGCGGAACCTATTTATCTACTTGTCCTTTGACGTGCTTTCGAACTGCTAGGTGGGCAGGAGCTGGAACCGAGCAACGGAAGCTCACCCGTCGTGGGATTCGAACCGCCAACTTCTGATCAGCAAGCCCTAGGCTCAGTGGTTTAGACCACAGCGCCACCCTCAGATAGTTGGAAGCATATGCGTGGTCCCACTTCTAATGCTGCGGAGGGAGAGGAGCAACGTGCAGAGTTGGAAGCACTTCCCCATATTCCAGCACTGGCTAAGTACAAAATTTTATAGCTGCAACTTTTAATTGATTCATTAATTTTAAATCACTGATTTTAATACTTTTGCTCTATGAACAAGTTATTAATTGAGTGGCAGGTTTTGTGTTTTTAAAAAATAAAAAAATAAAAATAGTATTTAAAAATGGTAGATGGCAACCATTATCCTTAAGAGAGGCATCCTCTGGTCTCTCACGCATGGGGGAAATGCCTCTTCTAAGATGAAATTTGCTACTTATGTGTACATTGTCAAACAAAGGAAGAATGCAGCTTGCTTTAATACTGTGTTACACATATATATGAAAATTCAACAACATATGGATCAAATAACTAAAACTCTTATAACGGACACTTCAAACTATCTTAATTCACTTCAGTCCAACAATAATTATTGTTTGAGTGCTCAGTAATACAACGGCTACTTTGAGAGAGATCTGGTGTCCATGCAAAAATAAATAAAATAATTTTTTTAAAAAAAAATGTCGTGCAAATCAAAATGTCACTTCATTTAGAAAGGTGCAAAGGTTTACACCGAATCACATCTCTCAAAGTGCTTACTTTGCTTTTAAACCAAACTTTTATTATAACAATCAAATATTACAATCCAGGGAAACTAAAGTTCATGTAGATCCCATTGAATTCAATGCCACTGGCTGCAGGATCCTGTATGTGTTTTCCCAGGTGTAACCCCACAGAGTTCAGTGGGACTTACTCCCAGGGTGTGCACAGAACTGCAGCCTTAAACACACTTTAGGTTTCCCAGAACTGTGCCTTTCTTATGAATGGTACTCGCCCTTAATAAATGGAGTGCATTAAGACACACGTAAGATGTTTAGTACTCATGACACCAGGAAAGCATACCTAATGAGCTATTAGATTGTAGTGGATGTTGATGCAGTAACTCTGCTTAGCGGCCTTCTCCCATCCAATGACTTTATTGCAATTGTAAATGCATAAGTAGTAACAGAGTTATCACAGCCCACAATAATGCAGGCCGGCAAAGGCAACAAAGAAAGCTGAGAGAGTGAATGGATTGTCTAGGCCAGGGAAGCTCGATGTGCTGTGCCAGCTCACATCATATTTTGGCAGTGCACAAATAGATCGATGTATGGAACTGGAAAGCTTGAGAGTACCAAAAATGTTGACATGAAGGAAGATTATTTTGGCCTTATGAACTGCATAAAGGAGTTGAGAACAGAATATAATAGCACAAACCAGGAATGTTCAAGAATGTCCTGTGAAACATGGAAATCTTGCCATGACGCCTGAAACAAGGACAGGTCTGCCTCTGACTGTAAATGTACCTGGAAAAGTATATTTAATAGTTTGATGCCACCTGTTGGATACTGAAATGATAGCAATGAAATGACAGAAAACAGAAAAAATAATGACGATGGTGACTGCACTGCACTAAGCAGGTCTTGGCTTTGTGTCTGAGTGGAGTTCAAAAAAGAATAACCTGAGGATATATCAAGTTATCAGCCAAAAGAGCAGTGGGAAGAAATCGGGAGCCCTGAAAAAGCGAAAGTAGGCAGGAGCCCTTAATTCAGGGGACATAGGAAGCCTCCTTCTACTGAGTAAGATCACTGGTCCATCAAACTGTTTTGCCTAGACTGATGGTGGCTCCCCAGGGTTTCAGACAGCAGTCTCTCAAAGCTCTAGCTAGAGATGCTGGGGATTTAATCTGGGATTTTCTGCATGAAATATCAATATTCTACCCCTGAGCCACAGCTCTTCCATAGTATGTCACAACAGGAAAGAGCAGGTCAGGTGTCTTCTAAGGCCTCGTCCCTACTGTTGTTTAATGCTCTCCTCCAAATCACTGTCTTCCCCTACTTCCTCACTCCAGATGCTCTCATACCATGGATACTCTGAAAAGGAGTGGATAGGAGAAAATCTGGACTGAGAGAGGGGAAAGTATGGGAAAGGGGTAATTTGGAGGAGAATGTCGTAGAGACAATGGAGAATTAATGGAGGTGTGGGAGGCTTACTATCAACATCAAATGCTAAGTACTGAATTGCTTAGAGTAAGAAAAAGTGGTTACTGGGCAGAGTGTGTCAGATAACAAATCTGGGAACCTCTTGGGCACTCATCCCCTTGGAAATGACACCCAGAGAATCTTCTGCTGCCAGGGATCAAAGGACTGAGCTAAAAGCTCCAATACCCTCTGCTGGGAAATGACTCCAACTGGTACAGCAATAAAACTGAGAGCATGTTTACAAAGCTAAGCAGGGTCCAGTACGGTTTCAAATTGGATGGGGGACCAAGTTTTGAGATTCCTTAATTGCAGGGGGCTGTACTTAATGACCCTCGGGGTCCCTTCAAACTCTACAATTCTATTATTCTATGACTCTGTGTCATTTTCAGACAGTGATGGGTTTGTTGGGCCAGTCAGTGGTGGCAAAAGAGTGGGGGTGGAGGAGAGGAGGCGAATTTTGCTCTGTCAGTGGTGGTGAAGAAGAGAATGGAGCAAGCAAGAGTCCTGAGTCCTGGTGTACCTGCGTGGGGGGGGGGAGGAGTTGCTGCTATTTGTGCATTTGTATGAGAGAAGGAGGCGAGCTATGTGCATATGTATGAGAATAGCACAGGGTACACATCAATTAAGCCAACTCTTCAGTTTAAGAAGAATTAAGATGCTTACAAATTCATCCATGAGCCAAAAACAGTTACAAGTTATCATGAGGAGCAGAGAGCTATCTTTGCATGCGCTCGCGAGAAAACTCTACTTCTGTTTAGATGCCTGTCTTCTCAACTCTCAGAAGGAAGGTGGGGCAAACAGAGGAGCATGGGAGACAACTCGTAGGGGCTGTGGGGGCTTCGGCCCCCACAATAAAATATTTGAGAGGGCTGGGGCCCCACAAAGTTGATGGACATTCTCATTCAAATGGTGTGTATGCACTGTGCCATGTGATCAATTGTGAAGGGCGGGGCTTACCTGGGCCCCCACAATATTTTATTCAAATTGGCACCCCTGCAGGGGAAGGAGTGGCTGCCAGGTTTACAAAAAGCAATATTGATTCAGACAACAGCAGACATCTCTGTATGGTGCTGCTGTTTGTGTATATCATACATGCTGGCTCTTCAACAAGCACTTTTGCATAATTTCTCCATGCATAAAGCTTTATGGCTCTCTATGGAGTATTAATCATTAATCTTAAACATGGCTAAATTGTTTCTTTTATCAGGGCATATACTGCAAATTGAAAGTTATGTACATGTGCATACCCATGCATTTTTTTATATACCTTATAAAGATGTGTTGAAAACACTTCCTGTCAGTGGCTAACCATTACATATTGGCTACCAAAGCACTCTTCCTCCCTAAGCACTTTCTCCTCCTGAAATATTAATTGTAAGACTTCGGTAAAAATGAATAAACAAACCCTAGAAGCATTTAGGAAGATTAAAATCATTGTGACTGCTCTGTAACCCTGAATATTTGTGAACCCTGTGCTCTCAGAGTTTGCTTTAAGGCCGCATTTTCATTGTTTTAGTATTCAAAATGTCTAGGCATCTATAGTCAAGATCTACTGGCTTCACCGTTTTTTTAAAATGCTTAGAAGGATTCTTATTTATTGCAGCTCCTGAAAGCTATGTTGATTTTAGCTTTGTACTGTCACTTTAACCAAAAATGAGAAGGATGAACAGAAATGCTGGATGTGTGCCTATATACCGAGGAGCTGACCCACAATACACTGGATGGCTATAATGGTCTAATGCATATGTTGTTATGCTGTCCGTCTCTTAACCACAGCTACTTCTCCACACAGTTGCCCTCCAGCTCATATATTCATACATAGAATGTGGTCCAGATTCAACTAATAGGTCCCGCTAATGGAAACTTATACAAGGACAACAGGGCTTTCCTCTCCTCTCCCATGTGCTCCCTGACATTCACACCAAATTGGCCAGGGGTGTCAAGAGAACCCCAATAACAGTATGTGCAAGGAGCAGAGAGATCATTCCTTCAGGTAAGCAGAAATGCTTCTGCTGGTGGAGCACTCACCTGAGCACCACACCAAAATCCACTCAAAGTGTCCACTTTTCTGCCACTAAGGTGCCCAAATTGGCTAACAAAAGTTAGTTCTGATCTGGATATTTGCCTGGGGTGTGTGTGTGTGCAGATCAGAACAGTTCTCATCAGAATTCACAAAGACTAAATTTGTCGAGCATCTATAACTAATATTGAGTCTCTGATCTGAAAAAGGTGAAGACTACTGCTCTCAGGCATTGCCACACACCTCTCAGATCATGTGTGGTTTCACTGGTGCATGTGCATGCACGCGTGCGCACACACACAAGACCAACCCAACCAACCCAGGGCTAGTCATTCTCCAAGTGCAAGAAACATCAGGCAAGAGAGAAGATGAGTAAAAGGAACAAAACTGAATGTGGAGCAGAAATAATTTACATTGCTGAACAGCCTCTAAATCAAATATATGGCTTCTTCTTGAGAAAGCAGCCTTGGCTCTGCTCATCCTCTGAGTTCCACATTTTCCTATAGCTCTGTTTGATCTGCTCTTATGACTTGTTTCCTAAGAAGCAGGGCCCTGTTTCAGTATCATCCTCCCGATCATCGCTGGATTTTCTCGATTCTTCCTGAAAGCAACTGTCACATCCAGTTAGGTCCTGGGAACGGCTGTGCTATGGGCATGTGTGATTAATTACAACGTTAGCCCTCATTAAGTCAGTGGATTGGTACTCCAGAGGGGAGGCAACAGAACCAGAAGGAGAAACACTGAGAGCAGCAGGAGCTCTCTGTGCACTGTAGCTTGTGAACAAGCATCTGCTGTGTGGAGTTTTTGCACACTAACATGTCAACGTGTAAATCAATTCCCCCACCCCAACAATTTGGGAATCTGCATATTGTTTTGAATGAATTAGATTAATTCAATCAACACACAAATTGGAAAAAGTACCATGCATAAAAGGGGTATGTGGGTGTGGGTGCGCACGCACATACACCCACGTGTGTGTGCACATGTACATGAGAGAGAGGGAGGGCTGTAACAAAGGTATAATGGGCCTAGAAAATAAAACTTGGAGTTTTTACTAGTTTTTGCCTAGAGGTTGGCATGGGACATCCTAGGCGATTCATCTTGGTCCTCATTTCAAAAACAGAGATCTGCTTGATTGTTCACTCATCTGGATTGGGGGTGTCAGAGAATTCGAACAGAAACTAGAAATGGAAGCAAAAATTGCTGGTGTTTGTTTATGCATCCCATGCCCAAAATGGAAATCAACCCAGCAGATATGATCAATATTTGATGCTGCCGCTATTGCTTTCAATCTGCAAATTATTTATAACTGATTTTGCCCCCCACTATGTGAATTGTGTTTCCTTTGCATTTAAATGAATGGCCTGGGATAATATAATGGCAATGTCATTTACATACTTAATTACGCAAATTATATAATTTCACCACAGCAGATGGCAAGACAAACGTAGCTTCTGTTGAAAGACGAACTGCAGCAGAATGGAAGCAGTGCTGCATGTGACAAACATGGACGTCACTGTTCTGTATGTGATGTGTATGTGATGTCCAAGCATACCTCAAGGAGGCAGCAAATGTGAGCCAAAGTGGGGCTGCTCAACCTTCCCCCCACAGCCATTTTTCATTGTGAATCCACTCCCCTGCCCAGCTGCTTTTGTCCCAGCACAAGAAATAATGTTAGTACCTTTCTCAAAATAAATAGAAAAGTGACATCAGGGAAGTGCAACTTGAAGCAGAAAAAATGGCCAGGGAAAGGGGCTAAGAATTATTTCCCCCACAAGTTGTCTCAAGGAAGCTTTAAGTTTTTTTAAAAAAAAAATCTTAGGGGAAAGACACACACAACTGGTTGTCAAAGCTAGTTTACATCAGGATGCTATAACTCTGCTGTTGACGTCTATTCCACTGGGATGGGGTTCTTTTGAATACATCAAATACAATTTTCACATGTGCAATGGAAACTACCAACTCTCTAAATGGAGAGGTTAGTTTTATAATTTGCCTTTATATCAAAACATTAAAGTAGTTTTCAAAGGAATTTCACCAGATGGAGAACTTCATTTCTGCTCATCATTCACATACGGATACTTCTGCTACAATAATCCACCAAATTTGTACATCCGCTGATTTTAGGGTACAGGCAATCATTTATGAAAAACAAAAAGAATGATTTTGCTCTTAATTCTGCCATGGCACTACTCAAGTGAGCTTTCTGCGCCCTCAACTTGGCATTTGTGAGCCTGGCATACTCCTTTCACCAGACACCAATAGAATAGGCCCCTAATCTTCTCAGCAGTTCCTCTTGATTTCCCACCAGCCCTGTCTCAGTTTTGACTACTAAAGAGGTCTGAATTCTTCTATATGTATTAGTTATATGTTTGGTCCCTGTAGCCAAAGTACTCAAGAGTAATTAGTTCACCTCAGTGCTGTACATCACCAAGGCAAACACCACTTACAAAATTCAATTACAGCAGACCAAGCAAAGAAGTTTATGTAGGGAGGCACAACATCTCAGGATAAAGCAGTAGAAATAAAAAAAAAAGAGTTGCACAGAAAACATCACCAAAATATATAGCCTCTCATGCGAATGCAACATTTTTCTGAACTCTGGGACAGCAGGAGCACTTACTCCCTTTCTTCAGATTCCCTTCCCCTCTCCTGGGAGGAATCATGCCATTTTGTACTCTCTGAGTATGGGATGGTACAAAGGTTACCCCATTGCAGAGATGTCACCAAAACCAGACTCTCTGCGTTGAGGGATCCCCATTCTGCTTTGCATATTTTTAAGTTCTTACTGCATGAATCCTCATCACACACTATCACTATAAATAATGGCTGTGGTATGGAGAGACCCCATTTAATAACAGGGAAGCATAAAAACATCCCTGGGGATCACTTACCCTGGAAAAGTATTTCTTGTCCCAATGGAATTGCTTCATCAATCACAGTACATGGCATAATAGAAAGTATCACCTGAAAACTTAAATGGTTTTTCCCCATTTCTAAATTTACTGCAAAACATTGCATGTTGCTAAAATTATGCTAGTGCATCATTCTCATGTATTAGAATCTGCATTCTGGGGAAATGGGGTTGTTGGAAATCCTGCAGACATAAATGAGTTTGTTTGTTTGTTTGTTTGTTTGTTTGTTGTTACTCATCCTTCAGCTGCAGGTCCCAGAGTGGGTTACAATATTTTAATATCTGGTGTTAAAAACAGTAAAACAATTTAGTCACAGGAATAGGATGGGTCCTGAAAACAGACCTCAGGTGTTAAAATTCAGAGTAAGAAGATGTATCTTCAGCGTTCATCCAAAGCTGTATAGTGAAAGGGCCAGATAACACAGGGACTCAATAATGGAGGCACTGCCACAGAGAATGCCCTTTCCTGGGCTGCCAACCTCATACTTCTGAGGTGGTAAAACTACCAAGAGTTTTGATTTTAATACCCAGGAGGGACAGAGTCAGTCTCTCAGATATCACGTCATGCACTTCTACAGTTGGATTTTCATAGCATTTCTGAATATTATAATGCTGTCCCTTTTCTTTTTCTGTGGGTGGGAGTTATGAGATGTTTGCAGGGGTAACCAATATGGTGCCCTCCAGATGATGCTGGACTCCAACTCCCATCAGCCCCAGCCTGCATGGTGTATGTCCAAGAATGATGGGAGTTGTAGTCCAACACCCTCTGAAGGGCACATTTTTGCATCCTTTGTTCTGGTGTATTGTTTCGTTTTATTGATGCAAACTGCTCTGGGGTCTACTGGCAAAGTGCTGTGTATAAAACTAGTAAATGAATATTATTGATATTATTATTATTATTATTATTATTATTATTATTATTATTAATCAGCAAAACCAGAGAGTCCCACTTTGGGCTACAAAGGAAAGATGATAGCCCTTCAGTAAAGGGGCAAATGCAACTCAAATGTGAAGAGCCCAGACAGCTTGTTTGGGAGACAGAGAGATCAGATAAAAGTCTGATAGAGCAGATGCTCTAAGAGGATTAGGGCAAGCGGATTAGAGGCCTCGACCGCAAAAATAAATAAATAATAATAATCAGATGCAGTTTCTGCTTCTAACATAATCAGATGCAAGTATTGAAGCCCCCCACCCACACAAATGCCTTTGCCCCAAGCTCTTAGTTCTTCCAGCTTCTTCTCTCATTCTTTGTTCCTCTCCAACTTTATGCTTTAGGAAGATAAACGGGTTGAAAAGTCCGCTGATTTGCAACCATGTACCACAATACAGTTAAATGCAAGCTCGTGCATTACATAGCATTAAATAATAATAATCATGAGGTTTAGCAGGGCTTTTTTCAGCCGGAGCTCACAGAAGCTCAGCTCTGGCACCTCTCAAGAATTCAAAGTTCTTGTGGCAAGTATTCTCCCAGCTACTAACATATTTATTACCAAATTATATTTGATTAAAATATCTAATATCTAGGGGTTAGGACTATTTTTAAAAAAATATAAAACCGGTTTTATTATGCTTTTAATTGCTTTATATTGTTGCTTTCTTGTGGATCCTGAATGATAGAAAAGCAGGTACAATAATATTAAATAAATAAATAAACGAGATGATCTAATTGTAATCAGCTAATTGTGTGGCATGATAGCTTGCTTCCCTTTCAAATGAATTCAAATGCAACACATCAATTCTCTATCCTCGATCAGCTTAAATTTCATCCTGTTGGACATATTAGAACTTCCTGGAATATTAAGCTAATTGTTCAAGGGGGGGGTTCAAGTTTAAAATCAAGACTATTCTGTCAAAAGTACCTCAGTTACTGAGTGGATGCAGACAGGTCAAACAGCTGCAGCCCACAGAAAACAACTGTAAGGGAAACAGTCCAGTTAAAACTCTAAGTTCCTGAAATGTGTGTGAAGAACTCTGATCTATGAAAAGTTGTATAAAAGAAAGTAACCTTAAGCCTGAACAGCATACAGCATATAACGAGTCAGTATATGTTAATAATAAGCAACAGCACTGCTTGTTCCATTTCTGTGAAAGAAGAAGAACCAAAATTCCTTGTTCACACCTGTTATAATAAAGCTTGTTTGCAACCTGTTTTCCCAAAATAAAAACCCACTGTTGCTCGTGATTCAGTCTCCAGGGCTGAAATCAAACCACTGCGTTAGTAGCACCAAAGTGACCTCCCCAGGATGCAAACCGGGGCAGTGTGTATGGAGGTCCTGGGCTGCACAGACAACCCCACCTTGGCCTCACTGATGTGGTCCAAAGGAAAGCAGAGCAATATGTTGCAGGAGTTGCAGGAAGGAGGCATACAAGGCACCATCCAACCATTTTAGGGACTCATCTCCAGATTTATGTAGGGTTTACTCCTTAGCCTTTTCTTCTCCTGAAGATGTCCTACAAGACAGCAGTGATTAAGGAACAGAGTTTTATTTCTCCTAAATGGGTTACCTTCCCAGGGTGGCACACTCCATCTGCCCCTCACTTCCCTCCACAGCATGTGCAGAAACCACTTTCTTGACCGTCCATTCAATCCGCTACAGCCTGTCTTTCCATGCGGGGGAACTTAGTGAGGGTGTAAGACCCATTGGCTACCCTCACCTGGTTTAGCTGGCCAGTTGAAGCCATTCGCAGGGTGTGGTTGCTGTCGCATGCTGACAGCTTCTAGGTGGACAAACTACCCCAGAAGGAGAACGAGTCTTCCACCACCCCTCCCCTAACACCCCATAACCCCTATATTGAAAGGGCCTGCTGATTGCAGAATACAGCTAGTAGGTATAATTAACAAGCCTGGAAAACCCTTCACTGCAGCTTAGTCCTCTGGGATTTTACACTAAGGAGAGCTATGATTAAGTGACGGACTAGATGGGGCTGAAAATGGAAAAAAGAAAGGAAAAGGCAAGTTTGTCTGACATAATTGATTCTATCAGAACATTCAATTAAATTGATTGATAAGAGTTTGCCCAGAACAATGAAATGTGCCTTCTTGAGCCTTGCCTGGACTCTCAATAGCCAAGCAGCCCAATAGTTGGATTAGCTATAAATCTCACTTGGCCCTACTGACAGCTGCCGTACAAAGCTACTAGAAAGGGAAAGAGATTAGCTTCTATGACACACCCACACTGTCTGCTACCTTCCCTCTGTGCTCCTTCTGAACTGAAGTCCAGATCAGTTTCTCAAAGCATCAACCCTCCTGGTGTCGTGGGTGAAGAAGAAGAAGAAGAAGAGTTTGGATTTGATATCCCGCCTTTCACTCCCCTTCAGGAGTCTCAAAGCGGCTAACATTCTCCTTTCCCTTCCTCCCCCACAACAAACACTCTGTGAGGTGAGTGGGGCTGAGAGACTTCACAGAAGTGTGACTGGCCCAAGGTCACCCAGCAGCTGCATGTGGAGGAGCGGAGACACGAACCCGGTTCCCCAGATTACAAGACTACCGCTCTTAACCACTACACCACACTGGCTCTAATAGTGAGGCTAATATTCAACTCAGTCTAACTCAGAGTAGACCCATTGAAATTAATGGACCTGGGGTATGCTCATTAATTTCTGTGGTTCTGCTCTGAGGAAAACCGAGCTGAATACCACTCCAAAGCTCTCTGTAACACACTAGGCTTCAAAGGGGGTTGGCATGTCATCAGTGGTGGAGTGGTAATTGTTGAAGTACTGGAGGTGATCATGCCAACCTCCGCAGTCATGTCCCTAAAGAGAATACCCAAATGTGCACAGCTGTGTAAAGACATTTTAGTAGAAAAATGAAGGAAAGACGACTACTTTCAAGAAGGAGTCGTGCGGCACCTTCGAGACTAAGCACTTTTGGGGTTATGATTGCAGGCCTCTGCTGAGTTACCTTGAAGTAAACAAAGTAGTGCTTACTTCTGACTGCATAAATTCAATGGGCAAAACATGCTGAGCATGCATGCAAACAATATTGTAAATAAGCATTATCATTTACATTGCTAGTGGGCAGTGGGAAGCCTTTCTAGAGCACAAAGGGTCTGCCAATATCCCTATCACTCCAACAGATGTCATTGCTTCTGCCCTGAAAAAATTCTCACAGCAGCACTCCTGCACATTCTCTACACTATACTACTGCATGCAACACTAAACTATAGTTTAGTGTTATGAGACGGAGCCACAGTGAGGTAGGGCTCACCCTTTCAAATTTAGTACAGCTGCAAGAAGTTTAGAAGCTTTCACTTCTATTTTCCAATAATTGCAGCTTACTTTGTTAACTTAGTCTTACTTTGTTAACTTAATCTTAACTATCATTTGAGGGGGGGGAAGCAAAACAAAATTTAATTTGAAGCAAAACAAAATTCAATTTGTGGTTTTAAAAGCTTGCTTGTTTTTATTAACCAGTTGAGAGAAGCCACAGCTTAAGGTGTTTGATGACACACTGAGCTGCAGTTAATCTAAAATGAAAGGTGAACTTTCCAACCTCCTCATGGTTGAATGGAAAGGGAAGGGAAGGAGAAGTGTATGAATCTGAGGCTTGCTGTGGCTCATTCTCACAACACTAAACGGTGGTGTTATGGGGTATAGGTATGCATATGAGCTGGTGTGCATTTGAGCTGGCTCAAAGTGACCACAACTTAAAATTACTTGATTGCATTGCATGATGCTGGTGTCACAAAAGTTTCTTGTTGCAACTTAATCCTCCTTGTCAAAAGCCCTTTTTTCCTCTTTGAACAGGGGCTGCAAAGCGCTTGCCATTTATGACTCCAAATGGGCAAGGAAAAAAGAAATATTATGTTGGAGGGGGGAAATAATCACCTCTCAAAGCCACCGGTTTGTTCTAAAAACCTGAGGCATCCTTATCAGTGACAATGGAATATGTATAAGTACCACCGTTGGAAGAGGAGGAGTGTTTGAGAATGAGTGCATAATTATCTAAAGGTGTGCAATATTATGTCAGTTTCTTAGATGCTTTGTGAATAATTATGCAAATGTGTCTACTGGGGGCTCTGTTTATCAGCATTGGCAGGCATGATATTTTGATGCTGATAGCTCCTTGCATAATCTCCATGTTGAAAGAAGCATACAACTCAAATAAGGCTGAAGACCCTTGGGACAGAGAACCACGAAGCACCCAGGCAATTTTGATCCCAGTAGCCCTGGTTTATTTCTGGCTCCACACGCAGCAGCAACCCTGCCTCTGATCCCTGACTGGCTCCCTCCTCCGATCCTTCATGCCAGCCCACAATGAATTCACTATGACAGGCTGGACACCTGGCCAGGGGGCAGGAGAAATTCTGCCTGTTACAATTAGAGTTCTCCACCAGATGCATGCATTGCTCCCAAGTCGAGAGAGAGCGAGAGAGCGCACAGGGGTTTTGGCCTCTGCTACTGATGCGCCTGCACCTCGTCTCAAGAATGCTCTGAGCTCTTTGCTCAATCTCCCCAGGGAACATAAAATTGCAGTGTTATGTAAATGAAATTCTTGCAGAGAGACTCAGACTGCATTCTCAGGATCACGTTAACATTGATAACCACCATTCCTATTGGTGATAAAGCACTTGTCCTTTGAGGATGCCAGCAGGTACTTAGAATGGCATAATTCTCTCCTAGTTCGAGAGAGCTTATAGCACTTAATGCTGCAAGACATGTCATGACTGCCACCAGCATCTACCAGAATCAGCTGCATGGCATCAATGAAGAGTTATCTCTAGTTCTGCATTAATAGCCCAGTCGGCCCAGTCAGAGATGTTCTCCAACCTTCCCTTTACTGAGGAAGGCTGATTCACTTTTTCCATTTGGTACAAATGCTGCTTCCACTCTCCTCCTCCTCCTCCAAGAACCCAGCACTTGTTTTATTCCCCGTGACAAGTGTTTTCCTTGGACTGGATTTGAGCTTTCAGTGAAATCCTTTTTTATAAGGGAAGTCCTGCCAACCAGCCCCTTTGACATATATGTTTTGTCTGCCCTGCTCTCTCCTAAGTTAAGGTCTTAGTGGTGGGGATGACTTGCCAAACCAAGTCACACAAATAATAAGGGGAGTGAAAGAGAGAATAACTGTATCTGTGCAATGTGAGGGTTTGTGGCATAGTGATTGTAAGGTAAGGAACAGCCTTATCCTGAACCAGACCATTCATTCTTCTATCTGTGTACTGTCTCTTTTGACTATCAAAAACACTCTGTTGGGGTAGATGCTATGAGGGTCCCTTGTTGTTGTTGTTTAGTCATTGTGTCCGACTCTTCATGACTCCATGGACCAGAGCACGCCAGGCACTCCTGTCTTCCACTGCCTCCCGCAGTGGAACAAGAGGGTCCCTGCGTCCCTCCAACTACTCCACCTGAGCCTCTCCAGCTCTTTTTTCCAAGCTGATGCCTCAGAGGCATGCTTGTCATTGGCTGGCTATCTCATCTAGTCATCCTCTCCCAAGGCATCTCAGAGTCAGACAGCACTGTTGGGAAAGTCCCCTGACTGAGCACGTGGGCAGAGAGACAGTCAGACCAGGAAACACATTTCAGCAAGCACTGCATGTCGGCATGCACTGCTCTGCTCCCATGAGGCATATTGGCAACAATGCTGCAGCATTGTGTTTGTTTGAGTCAAGCAGCCCAGTGAGCTGTCCTGTACCACATTAACTACATTGCTGCCCTCAAATGCCACGGGCAATGCTGTCACCACTTTTGGACTCAGATCACCAGCCCTATCAGCAGAAAAGTATTTTGTATAAGTCCAGTTCAGATACAATTGTTGTTGTTTTTTACTTTGCCCCATTGGCCCAAAGGTACTTTAGGACGGGTTGATGGAAGTCCACCTGGGATTCTTTAACTGGAGATGCCAGGGATTGATCTTGGGACCTTCACAGAATGCTTGTGTTTTATTGTTTGAGCTAAGCCCCTTCCTCAAATCTCATTCATGATTTTGAGAACCACTTCCCAAGAATGACTAACTACATGGTGAATTCCCCTCTCACATCTTCAAATATGGAAAATATCTTGGTAAAAAAAGGCCCGTTTCCCACACAGGCCTCACTCCCAGAGAAATGTTAAAAAATAATAACTTGGAATCTTACCAAGTGCAGGTTGTTTCAGAATACCATTCTAGCAGATGAACACTGAAAGGTCACTTGTTGGTGACTCATCCACCTCAAAAATAATTGTGTGAATCAGAGTTGGGCTGGAGGAGTGAGCTTGAGAATAAATGAACTCTCACCAGTGCCTGGCATAAGCGTTCTTCACATTAAGCCAGCTTAATATTACAAGGATTTAAAAGAGGATTTCCTTATTTTCCATGTTCAAAAAAACATCCCAGGTGTTCCCATGAGGTTCCCATGTGATGATGGTTCTAGGTCAGCCCTCTTCAATGTGGTGCCCTCCCGATGAGTTGGACTCCCATCCGCCCCAGCTGGCATAACCATAGTCAGAGATAACTGGAGTTGTAGTCCAAAATATCTAGAGGGCCCATTATTGGTTTAGGTAGTTATGAAAGAGAATAAGATAAATGGCAAGTTGGTTAGCATATGATCAACCTAGCAACTGTAACACCCCTATATATACAGGGTGGGAGTTAATGTAGCATGAAGGAGAATGTTCCATGAATACAAAGATTTCTCCTTGCACAATGGAATGTTCTTTCCCTCTCATTCTCCCCTGTATGCCTGCTAAATCTGATCTGGGTTTTCCCCTAGAGCAGATCTGCAGAACGCACAGGGCACATGTTGGGGAAAGCAAAGGGGGAAATCCACTTGCATTATTGCTAATCCTTGCACTAGCACTTTTATTCAATTGCAATACCACCCATCATCTCCAGCACTAACCTGTTTGTACCTCAATAGAAATACACATACATCAATGCTGATTATTCTCAAAACAATGTACTTCAAGGATTGTTTGATTGCCCCCTCAAGATGGGCATATTTGCTAAAGGATTTTCCACAGCATGCCATGTCACTTTTTTGAAGTATGAGCAAAAGGAAGCAAAAAAAAGGAGGGATATTTTATGACCCTATTAAAGAGGGAAATCTGTGACTATAATTTATTGTGCCTTAGTCCATGCAAAGAATACATTTTTTCACAAAATCACAATGAATAAATGACTCAATCGGGCTACCTATCAAGAGAAACAAAAATAAGTCAGCTCAACACCTGTCAAAAAGAGAAGGGCTATTTCTATTATCAAGAGAAATGAAATTTTAAAAACATTTTACTTTCTACGAGCAGGAGAGCCAAATGATCAACAGATTTGCTCAAGAATAAGCCCACAAAATCAGAAGCAAATAAGAATCAAAGTCATAATTCTGAAGCAATAAAGCAAAAGAACAGTATGATATTTATATGAATGGCAATGGCCTCCATTGACAGAAGGCTTTGCACTCATAGCTCTGCTTCTTTCTAAAAATGATATGACAGCATTTACATGGAAATATAATATAAAACAGAAACTGGTGATAATCAGATTTTTCTTCAGATTTTAGAAACTGTTGATGGATTAATCCAGAAATAGGTATGTGGACTACCACTTTCCCAGGAAAAGTTCCCAAGTGAATATATTAGATTTATAAAATAATGAGCTACCCTTGCTTTTGGTAGGTTTGGGGACTAGACATTGCCAGCAAAGAGAACTTGATAAGATTCACTTTCACTTTGGGTTATCTGAGTGGTTGGAGGGCTCTACTTTTCTTCAGTAAGCAAGCAGGTCTACATAAAACAGAGAAAGGTTAGTTGTTAGCAGTTGAATTTATGACCTATCAGGACAATGCCAGAATGGGGACACACAAATCCAAAGGTTACTTAATAGCTCTACAAAGGTGGTCAATAGGAACATCTTTTCTAGACAATATTTTCTAGTCGAAGTGGAAATGTAAGACTAGATCCAGCTTATGGGACGATCCATTAGCAGTTAGTAAGAATGCTCAAGGTCTTTCTGTGGTTCTCATTTTTAAGTGGATCAACCTGATTCATACTTCCCAGTACAGCTGCCATTTAATTTTTGCACTTAGCCACATTTTGCAATATAGTTCTTGGTAAAAATAAAATAAAATCCAAAATTCATATAAAATTTATTTTAAGATAAAATGCATTGTGTGTGTGTGTGTGTGTTTTAAAAATGGGAGGCCCCATTAGCTAAAGTGGTACCTCAGCTTAAGAACAGTTTCAGGTTAAGAATGGACCTCCAGAACGAATTAAGTTCTTAACCCGAGGTACCACTGTACAGGAAGTTTTGATCACATGAAGATAAAGATCCAGCAATCAATTAAGAGAAAACTGACTTGAACAAAATGTAGAGAGTACTGTGATCAAACTGAATTAAAAATGAAGGCAAATGGTAGAAAACTAAGACACCAATTTCACATAATACAGTGGTGCCTCGCAAGATGAAAATAATCCGTTCCGCAAGTCTCTTCGTCTAGCAGTTTTTCCGTCTTGCGAAGCAACCCTATTAGCGGCTTAGTGGATTAGCGCTATTAGTGGTTTAGCAGTTTAGCGGCTATTAAAGGCTTAGCGGCTTAGCGGCTAAAAGGCTATTAGCGTCTTAGCGGCTTAGAAAAGGGGGGGAGCGGAAAAAATCGCAAGACTCGCAAGACGTTTTTGTCTTGCGAAGCAAGCCCATAGGGAAATTCGTCTTGCGAAGCGCATCGAAAAACGGAAAACCCTTTCGTCTAGCGGGTTTTCGTCTTGCGAGGCACCACTGTAATGGGAAGAGCAATTAAAATAAATGGGCAGGGAAAGAGCATGGGAGCACACTATCTAAATACATTAGATTCTGGTCAAGGACAGAAAAAAGGTTTGCCCATGTTAGATTGTACCAGCTCTTCTGCCAGCAGGAAGTTAAATCAGTGGTATATGATATGCTTTGGGGCTTTCCTTCATGAGAATATTAAACAGGTATTTTAAATTGATTTTAGATTGCTTAATCAGCACAAGTCTTTGTATGGACTTTTTACTGGTATAAACATTTCCATTTAAGTTTTGACTAATTTAAGTAAATCAATTCACACTGAAATTTATACTGATCTGGTTTTTTCTGAAGAACAAGGCAAGCGATTGGCATTTTAGAGCCAACCTCATTCCTCTCTGTTCAGAAGGTTGAACAGACCAGCACACAAGAGACCAGTTCTGCAAACTTCCAGGTTCTGAAACTAAGGGTTAGATAGCTGCTAAATGTGTCACACCCACAGGTGCTTTTACCTGGTGTCAATGTGCAGGGAGTGTGCTCCTTCTTTATGCATCTGTTTTACAACAATTTGAGTAGACATTTTATGTGCCCTGGTTATGAATAATAACGAGCAAACATGCAAACAAAATGTTTCCGCTTCCACCTTTTGCCTTCATTGTTGCTCATTTTATTAAAAAAAGAACAAACCTGTTCTCACCAAGCCAGTTTTATTCTGCACATTTGATAAGCCCCAAAAGATCAATGCTTCATCACTTTCTCCAGATTAGCTTGTTTGATATCGACCATTTCTAACAGGCAAATAGATAAAACGTGTCAGCATTTGATCCTATCTGTAAGAGAGCAGTCTCAGTGCTTGTTAGGAACTAAAATTAGCTGCTGCTGCTGCTGCTGCTTTTTTCTTTTAGCCAGAAAGGGCAGGGTGGAAAGTTGGAGAGCATCTGTGATAGCCTGGATCATCTAGTTGTCATAGTTCAGAGGATCAAACCGCAGGAAAACAGGAGA
Source organism: Podarcis vaucheri (assembly GCF_965113315.1). Classification (NCBI taxonomy): domain Eukaryota; kingdom Metazoa; phylum Chordata; class Lepidosauria; order Squamata; family Lacertidae; genus Podarcis; species Podarcis vaucheri. The sequence goes on from NC_138759.1 coordinate 30,244,895, forward strand.
GAGATCATAGGTCCGCATAATGGCAATTCATTCATCAATAAAAGGGCATTCATAATTTTGCAGCTTTCTCAGAACCGAAAAGATCCCACCCTCAGCACGGGATCGTGATAGTCTCTTTTATAAACCTCATAGATAGAAACACACTCTTGCAAATGTATCTTCAGCGTTACCAATGGCACAGAAATCTGAAGCATGTCTAGAGTATTTTGTCTTCTCGTGATCAGTTAATGATTTTTATGCCGTTAGCAACTTACATACAAACTGTCACAAGTGATTTATTTATGTAACTATTTATTTGATTCCAGTTATGATTTGCTTCCCTTAAAATGTATTTCAAAGCAATTTCATCCACCCATCAGCTGTTCAGGAGGAAGAACCTGAGGGGGGAAAGTGCTTTGATCTTGTGCAATTGTAGCTCCTTCCTTTGCAAGCAGATGTGCAGCAAGAAAGTTGATTTATTTAATTAATACAAATCATATTTATTTCTTTAATAGACTTGTGGACTGTTTAGGGGCATTTTTGTAAAAAAACAAAACCAAAGGCAGTTTCCAAGTATATAAAAAGGTAAAGGGGTCCCTGACCATTAGGTCCAGTCACGGACAACTCTGGGGTTGCGGAGCTCATCTCGCTTTACTGGCCGAGGGAGCCGGTGTTTGTCCGCAGACAGCTTCTGGGTCATGCGGCCAGCATGACTAAGCCGCTTCTGGCGAACCAGAGCAGCACACAGAAACTCCATTTACCTTCCCACCAGAGCAGTATCTATTTATCTACCTGCACTTTGACGTTCTTTCGAACTGCTAGGTTGGCAGGAGCTGGGACCGAGCAACGGGAGCTCACCCCACCACGGGGATTTTAACCGCCAACATGTATATATAATACAAAACCATGGAGTAGAATTCAGTGCTGTGCTATTACAAACATCTTGTCTGCACAAGCATTGCAGCTTGCAAGATAAAACGACTGACATCTGACTCTGCCTGCATGCTGCTCTTGGACTTATCCTGACCCAACAGAGACAATTTTGGGGCTTCCGGGGGGCACATGGGGGGAAGAAATGGAGAAGGTCCCACTGAGCAAGCAGAGGTCCTTGCACAGGGCTTCAGCTGATGGTGGGCATTATATGAACCCCTCCCCCCATAAAATCCAACAATAAAACCATTACACATTTTAAATCTATTATTTTCTATACTGCCCTTCACCCGAGGATCACAGGACGGTTTCCAAAATATTATCACAAAAATATATACCATAGTAACCAGCAATACCATTTAAAAACCATCAATTGTTAAATTAGCCAAAGGGCTGCTGGCAGAATCCGCGATCGGGGAAAGGAGACGGCGGAAGAAGAATGGAAGAAATTTAAGATTTACCTTAAGGACTATTATAAACTTGCTGAATGTTAGAATGTCAAGGTTTGCGTAAGAAAGGGTTACAGCGAAATAAGATTAGATGAAGAAAAGAGTAAGAGGACAGAGGATTGACAGATGTATTTAGAGTTGCTAAAAACTTTTTGGACATTGGGATGCAGAAAGGGGAGGTACGGGGAAGTCGGAGAAACACGGTTTATGAAAAAAGGTTATGAAACTATACGTGTTTGTATGTCTTTTTATATGTTTGTATTGTCCTAAAAAATCTGTAAAACCAATAAAAAAATTTATAAAAAAAAACAAAGGGCTGGGAGAAAAGGAATATTTTTGCTTGGTACCCAAAGGTATGTAATAAATGCACCAGGCATGCCTTGCTGGGGAGACCACTCCACAAGCAGGGAGCCACCACAGAAAAGGCCCATTATTGTGTTGTCACCCTCCAATTCTCTCACAGAGGAGGCTCACGAAGAAGGGCCTTAGGGCGCTGGTCTGATCATATTTCTATCCAAGATGCATAGGCTAACATACTATACAATAAAATAAAATTGCCCAGCTAGCATGAAAACAACATGCAACTTGCAGATATAATCAGCCTCCAAACCCCATGATAAAAGAATTAACTTTTAAAGCCCTTTTGTAACAAATGAGGGATGGAACTTGCTTGAGCTAACATTAATTTGAATACCATGATTGTGAGGGCATTGTTGTTGCAAATCTGCAAAAGAAAGAAGTATCAATTGATTTCGCAATTACATGCATGATGTTTTGTGGGTGCAATTGCATTCTGAAGATTGAGATTTGAATAGCTGTGCTATGCGCTGACATTATTTGCATTCTTTTGCAGGGATTACTGAGTTATTTTAAACATTTACACAGAAAAGTGGTGTTGGAGAGCTTTCTCCCCCGTTCCCCCCCAAAAAAGTCTATGGAAAAACTTGAGTGGAGATAATGGGAATTAAATAAAGATCTCTGTTTCTATGGAAAATAGTTGTCTCTCTCTGTGTGGTGTGGTATTGTGTGTGTGTTAAATTTGGGACTTGTTCCCACTTCCGCTTGTCCCACCACTTTCCCCACTGTTTACTACTGAATCAGAAAAAAATCAATTGTTTTTTCTGTGAATTGACATTTTGGATCAGCAGTAAACAGTGGGTTTTCCCAGGGAAAGTGGTGAGACAAATGAAAAACTGCTCAGATTTGTGCCTAGAAAGCATAGGCAAGACAAAAACCTCTTGGATCCATGCCTTCTTATCATGGGGCAAGTGGAAGTGTAGGCAAGTCCTTAGGGGGAGTGATTGCCCCACCAACTACAGGGATGTGACCTTGGGATCATCCATACTGCCATGTAACGTGGATAGTAAACTTCCTGTACCTCCATTAATTCTCCATTGTTCATACAATGTTCTCGTCCAAATCACTGCCTTCTCACACTTCCTGACTGAATCTGGAGTTTCATGTGCCTGGGATACTCAGAAAATGAGAGGATAGTAGATAATACAAATTGAGGGAGGTGAAAATGTGGAAAGGCAATGATTTGGAGGAGAATATCACATTAACAATAGATAATTAATGGAGGTGCAGTTAGCTTACTATCCTATTAAACAACAGTATGGATGAATCCTCTGATAGCTTTCAACTAGGATAATGTGACTCTAGGTCTTAAAAGGATTCTCTATCCTTTGTGTAGACAGACATCTTACAAGTGGTGGCCCTGAAAACAGCATGCAGCAACATTGTGTTGAAACGACTTCCACCAAACCTAGGATGTCCATTTGTCTTCACCCTATTAATTTTCCCAATGCAAATACTTCACCCCACAGTAATTGCTTAAATGCAAGGGAGGCAGCTCCTCTTTGGCTGGCTGTTATACCGTTTAAACAGTGCTCGTTTTAAATCATCAATACCACCACCAGGAATACTGAAAGGGATGTGGGTTCTGGATCGTTTCATATTTCTCTCTCTCTCTCTCTATCTATTTATCTATCTCTCACACACAAACTCTTTTCAGCCAAAAAGCCTTACTTGTCCAAGCAAAGTTACTGCCCAGAGGTATTTGTGTTAATGTCTCCAGATTTGGACAAGTTCTCCTCAGAGGTTTCAAAGCCCCCTGGTCTTAAGCTAACAAACTTATTAAACTGTCACTTCTAGATAGAGGTAAAATATTGCCCTCAGTCCCTTTATCCCCTCGCTCTGTCCCAGTCAAATCACATGAACAGAGACAGGATTGCCGAGGTAAAAACCACCCGTGATTTATTGTGTGGCTTCCTCAGAAATTTCTGTGGTTTCAGAACAGCCAGGTGGTCCTGGAAGAGGAATGAAGGGATGAATTGCCTTTCAGTAATATGTTTCCCTGCTTGTGCTTTGATTCTTCACCACACAAAACGTGAGCCTGTATCACAGGGTCCACCAACCCAACTTGCTCTTGTACATAGCGATGACCCTGAAAGGTTGTTAGCTGAAATCCCAGAAAGGGCCCAGGAAAGCGCAACAAACAGAATGAAAACAGAGATCAACCTTGCCTTCCCAACACTAAATACTAAACAAAACTCTCACAAACAATGTTGCAGTGAACTCCAAGCGCCTCCTCTGTCAAGGTGAGGGCATCGCTGCAGGTCCTCAACAGGAGCCATTCAAAAGGCCCCTCTACATTTTTACCTTCCCACATACCTCGAGTTACAGACGCTTTAGGCTACAGACACTTCAGGTTACAGACTCCGCTAACCCAGAAATAGTACCTCAGGTTAAGAACTTTGCTTCAGGATGAGAACAGAAATTGTGCTCCGGCGGCACGGCGGCAGCAGGAGGCACCATTAGGTGAAGTGGTATCTCAGGTTAAGAACAGTTTCAGGAACCAGAGGTACTACTGTATAATGTCTAAACCAGAGGTGGGGAATTTATTAGATAATTATACTTTTGGGGGGGTTGCTTTTGCTTGTTACTTTCGCTGGGGAGGGCGGGATATAAATAAAATTTTATTATTTATTATTATTATTATTGCTATGCTGCATATTTTGTGTTTTTATATTGTAAAGCAGCCTGTGATCCTTGGACAAATGGCAATATAGGAATTTAATAAACAACAACTTTGGTCCATCAGATGTTGTTTAACTACAACTCCCATCAACTCCGGCTAACATGGCCATGGCCAAGGCTGATGGGAGTTGTGGTCCAACAACATCTGGTGGAACAAAAGTTCCCCGCCACTTTTTTTGTTTTTGGGGTTTTTTAGTTTAATACTGGCTTCCCAAACCTGTTGCCCTTTAGATGATGATGAATTGGCCAAGCTGGTGCCAAATCCCTAGATGCCAAACTGTTGTCATCTGATTAAGACATCTTCTTTACCTGCTGGAATGGGTAAAGAGCAACCCTGGTCACAGAGGTCACTTGGGCCTCTCCTGACAGAGTTTGATCCAAGAGTAAAATATTTTTAAAAGTATCCGCAGACTATGTACCTATGCCATTTTATTTTGTGTACCAACAAAAACCTGGTCCTTCAGAGAGAGTGCCAGAGTTGACCTATCTCCTGGACACAGGAACTACCCACATACAAGACCTCTATCTTTCTTGGATTGAAATTCAGTTTATTGACCCTCATCCAGTCCACCAATAAATCCAGCACAGCCTCTCCTGACTCAAATGTAATGGAGAAGTATCGGCCACTCCCAACAGCTTCATAAAGACGTTGAATAGCTTTGGGGACAGAATGGTGCCCTGCGGCACCTCCTGTCAGGCCTGCTTCAGATGCAGGTCAGCACTCAAGACACAGAGACAAGCAGAAAAGTTAACTCTTTATACAACACAAAGAGGCCTCCAGACTGGACTGGCCCCTACAACACAGTTGTCAGGAGTGAAGGTCTCTGCCTTCATGGCACCCAAAAATGTGTGGTTGCCCTGGAAAATGGGTGTCCTGGTTTCCTGCTACAACACATTGGACGGTATGAGAGAGTGTCACAATTTGGTTTGATGTGCATAAAAACAAGTTGATAAACTTATCAAATGCCCCCAAATGATCCAGGGTCTAGATTTGAGGGTCCCCTGAGGCCCCAGGCACATCAAACCTTCAGGGCCCTGCCTCTGATTGGCCCTGGCTTTAGATACACTTCTATGAAACACTAGTGAAATGCACACACCAAACCACAAGCATATACAGCTGATAAAACAGGACAAAACTGGACCTCTTAGGGCCATTTTGTTTTGTTTTAATATCCCAGAAACTTGGTAACAGCTATAGGTATTAATCAATGCCAGCCTTCTTATCTGTAAGTGTCAGTGTGTCTCCAATAAGGCTGTGGGAGGGGGTTTCTCAAGGCTCTGCAGACAAGAGGGGGCTGCTTCAGCTCCTGCTTCTCCTTTCTGCCACACGTGGCATCGTTCGTTAGATTACACAGCCCAGATATACTTGGCTATTAAACAGAAAGGTACCAAGGGACCCAGTAAAGCCAAATTAATTCCTGATTTAGGAACAGAAAACGCAATAACCATAAAGCAGAAATCAACATATTGCCCTTGTACTAAGTGATCGTTTCTCAGAAAGAAACAGGAATAATCCAGGGATGAAGAGAGGGAGAAAGAGGTGAATTTTAATCCACGGCGGGACTGTTCAGAAAGCTTTATTAATTCACTCACTTGTAGGAAGAAAGGGCACCTACTTCTAAAGTAGTGAGGCCTTTTGAGGTATACTAACGGCTGAAATCCTGCACCCAGGTATAAATGTGTTAAGTCCAATTGCTTTTTATCTACACTGTGGTTGTTGTTGTTGTAATTATTATTATTATTAATGAAATTTATATACCGCCCTTCACCCCAAGCTCACATGGTGGTTCCATACAATAGAATCATAAAATTGGAAGGGAACCCCAAGGATCATCTAGTCTAACCCCCTGCAGTACAGGAATCCTGCCCACAGTCGACCATTGGTGAGCTCAGATCACCAGCCTTCTGGTTAACAACCAAACACAATGATGCACTGTGCCACTGGTTTACAACATAAAACCTTAGATGCTATGTTATAACATTTACTTTTTTTAATGCTCTGTTAAAAAATGATAGGGTCTAGTTATTTTTTTAAAAAGCCAGCCAAGTAAAAATACTGCACAGGTGTCAGCCCTGTTGTCAACTGATGGTAGAACTAAACCCACTCTCAACACCTGCGCCATCAAGCACTACCTGACTGCTGTTATTACCACTAGGGCTATAGACACTTTTTGTGCAATTCACTTTCCCTGTGTCAATCATTATTTGGGGACCTGCCATTAATTTTGATCACTTTTTCAATACCTATTTGTGATCATTGCCCCCTGTACTCCTCTACTGCATTCCTTAAAAGAAAGAAAGAATTTCATTTTTCGCCTCATCATCTCAGCCAATCAAGTATTGCGTGGAGAACATGCCAATATTGTGGCATCACACAGCCAATTAGAACTGCTTGCATGAGGATATCACTTAAGGCAAACCAGTCCCTATCACTGCCCTCATGTTGGCAATGGTAGGAGGGCAGCGAAGACCCTAAGCGCTTGGGTAAATTGGTTCATGCATTTAGCACTGTGATGATAGCTCCATTGTCCACATGTACAGTAGCTGCAGGTTGGACTTTTGCCCTGATCATAGGCTGTTATGCATAATTATCTGGGGCAAGGATGGGGATGTGAATTCCAATTAAATGCTGTGGGGATGGGAAACACACCTACATCCATCCAACCATGTTGTGCTCCAGTTGAGGTGAGGAATCATGTATCCACTTGTCTCCACAGTGGGGACATGCTTCCACTGCAGAACGCATCTTGGTTTCACTCTAATAATAAACAAGTTTAAAATTCCAGGTACACAGTGTTGCTGACGAATCAGTACGAGTTAATTTATATTTTAGGAGTATTCTTCCTTGCCAGATTAGCCTCTTCTGTGTTTCATTGTGCTCTCAGAGACAGCCCCAAAGCACTTTCCTATCTGTTGTATCTTTACATCAGAACTGTTCCAATAGAAAGTTGTCAGTGACTAATCCACAACTATAGAATTTTCTCCCACTGCAGATGTTCCAAAGTCTAAGAGCTGGATTGCGCAGTCAGATTCACCTACACATGAACAGTTGCAGTGCTGAAATCATGTAGGGAAATGTTAATTGTGCGATAAACAAACAAATGAAACAAAGCAAAACAAAACAAAAAAGAAAGTACCAGGCTTTGAAAGAAACTCAGCAACCATATCTGCAATTATAGTTGCATTTTTCAAGCTGCCCTAATCACAGGAATTGTAGAGCCTATAACCATGTGCAGCCCACACAAAGCAACTAACTTCCCCCCACATAATCAACTGATTAAACTGGTACTGGGCTGTGGAATGAAAGAATATATAAATCTTAGAATTCCACTTAGTTGAATCTTGTTTTATCTGTTTGCAGTCCCCCAGGTAACAGATGCCTGATTGATCTCAACTATAAGTCAGGCATTCGGTGCTTCCAGTCCCATTCTGTGAAATACTCTTCCAGCAGAGATTTGGCAGGCACTCTTGCTTTGGGCTGTCAGGCATCTCTTAAAGACCATTTTTATGCTGACAAGCCTTATTTTTTTTTATTTTTTTGGATGAGCCAGACACTTTAATAATTATTTGTATTGTTCTTAATGGCATTTATGTTTTATTGCTGTACACTGCCATATTTTATGGTGCAGGAATACTTGAATAAAGTCTGTATTTGGTTACTACTACTCACTAAAGCCTTCAAGAAAAATCCAGTTAGAAGTCTCGGGACCAAAGTACATGATACACAATTATTGTTTTAATTGGGAAAAAATAGCAGTTTAGGGAGAAGTGATCAGAATCAGGACTACAGCATATAGCTGGAGAATTTTTTTAAAAAAAAATCCTTTCCTCCCACATTGTGGTCCCTAATCTCTGTTGCAACCTTAGCATATACTCCATAGTCTGACAGTTAAGGAGTACATTTTAAAAAACCACAACATTTTAACATGTACATGTAACAGCAGTGCCTTGAAATCAAATTACATAAATGGAACAAAGCTATGATTAAAACCTGCAAATTGTACCAATAAGAGGCAAGGTCACTTAGAGCTTGGTTCACATTTATCCTCTTCTTTCTCCCCCAAACCCCACCCTAGCTGCTCTCGCTCTTTTTATAAAAATCACTTTTAAAATGGCCAGTGAATGCCTGGGGAAAGCCACTTAGGTATCAACTTAACTTGCACTCTCCTCTTTTCTGGACCCCCTGATAGCCTGTAATCCCCAGCCAGCCTTGCACAGCTTGTCATCAGGCCCTGCTAGCCACGCCAAATGCAATTACTATAATTGATGTGCCGCTTTTGTTAAGACCATGGTATCAATAAACGAGAGTAAAACAAGCTGCTAAGGAAGATGCAGGGAATTTATTAGAATGGATGCATGCAGCGGATGGCATAATAACTGCTGATGGCCAATTCATAAATCACAGTTGGATTCTTTGGGAGACATGCATCTCCCAGGCGCCTGCCCTAATAAAACCAAGAGCTGTAAGTGGGGGGACGGGATGGGATGCAAAGTCAATGTATTTATTCGTTTATTTTTGCTCAACGGTACCAGGCAAAGGTAACTTTGAGGTGGCATTACATTATATGCAGCTGAAAAGGTTGAATTGCTGGTTGATAGCTCTGAAGGACTGGATGGGCTGCAACGAGCTGGAGCTGAACCCAGCACAAAACAGAAGTGCAGTTGGTAGAGGAAACACCTGGTTTTGACTTGAAAGGGATTGTGCTCCCCTTGGAAGATCAGGCATGCAATTTGGGGGTACTCCTCGACCTGCCACTTCTATTGAATGCATAGGTAGCTCAGTGTTTTTGTTTTGGGGTTTGTTCATTTGTTTGTTTGCCTTTTTTCCATCTTAAGACAGTTCATCTAGCTACAACTTCTTGAGAGCTAGTTTGGCGTAATGGTCAGAGCACTGGATTATGAACTGGGGGACCAGGGTTCAAATCCCCACTCAGCCATAAAGCTCATTGGGTAACCTTGGGCCAGTTCACAGTCTCTTCAGCCTAACCTACGTCACAGGATTATTCGGAGGACAAAATGGGAAGAGGAGAGCTGTGTATACTGCCTCGAGCTCCTTGGGGGGCTGCCCTTGAAACATGTTCATAATCTACAACTAGCACAAAACACTGCAGCCAGAATGTTGACTGCTGCCAGATGTTTGGGGTTTCATCACATCCATTTTTTGCAGTCTGCACTGCCTACCAACTTATTTCTGGATTCAATTCAAGCTTATGCCTTTAAAGGCATAAATGGCATGGGACCTAGGTGCCTTACAGACCCGTCTAAGGGTGTTAATTCATCGCACACCATCTGAGGCCCTGCTCCAGATCCCTCCATCTCGCAAGGCATGGCTGATGGCAGTCAGGACTGGGGCATTTCCCTGTGGGGGCTGCCACTCAGTGGAGCACCTTGTCAAGGAAGGCACATCATGGACTATCACTATAGTCACCTCCACATCATACATCTAAAGCCCTCTTGCACCACTTCAACAGCTCCCTCCAGAAAAAATAATAATACTGGGAACTGTAGTTTGTTTATAATGTTGGGAACTGTAGTTCCACAAAGGGCTCCGAACAACTCTCATCTCCCTTAACAAACTACAGTTCTGAGGATTCTTGGGGGAAAGAAAAGCATGTTAAAGTGGTACAAATGTGCTTTAAATCATATGGTCCAGATCGGGCCTACATGGGCTGGGAGGCTCGTAAAGACACAGCTGCTGTAAAGAGGCCTTCAACTGATCATGTTTTGTCTACAGTGCTGAAATTCTTATTGTGGATTTTTTTAAAAAAAAAGTTTTTAGTTATGGGTTTAATTTGTGTTTGTTTTATATATTTTTTAAAATTGTGTTTACGTTGTGGCTTGTTAAACATCTCGAGCTCCTCGGAAAGCAGGTAGGCTACAATTTTAATAAATAAATAAATAAATAAATAAATAAATAAATAAATAGGTAAAATGCACAGTCAAATGTGCAAATGGCTAGAGATAAAATTAACAATACATCCAAGATAGGCAATTCCTCAGCATTATTTAGCCACCTGGGAAACCCTGAGAGATATTACAATTTTATGATTCTAAGGTTCTCAGTGAAATCAGCTTTTAGCTCCTTCTAACACTTAATAAGGAGAGTTGCAGCTACGACCCCCAAAGCTGCAGTTCAGCTGTCCTGATTGCAGGTATAGGTCCACCACATAGCAACCTGATGATTCCCCAAAGGGATTCAGAGCAGCCAGAGCAATTTCTACAGCAAATCTATGCCATTTGAAGAGAGTTTTTCCCCTCTCTTTGATGGAAGCCCAGTACTAGAGTCTTATCATCTACAGGGATTATATCACAGTTTCACCTAGAAAAAAGTAGGCTGGCAATGAAGCAAGTATCATCTAATTCACCAAAAGTCATCTAATTTTGATTTTATATTTCTTTCAAATGCAGAATATTCAGTGTAGCTGAAGAAATTTCTCCAAAGGACCTAAACATATTGAAAGTCTCAAATGCTGTGCCTCACTAGCTCCACCAGGGACCTTTGGGTACACAATGACCATTTTTAAAAGCATTTTTCGAATTGCACCACCAAAAATACTATTTATGTGATCCGGTGCCCTTGTAATTTATTGTATGTGGGCAACTGCTCTAGATCTTTAAGGACTAGGATAGGGGAACACAGTTATCACATTAGAAATGTTGTGCCAAGTGCCCTTCTGGTGGAACACTATCTCCAGAAAAAGCACAGTGATGCTGGCGTACAATTTTTCACCATATGGCAACCCATGCAACAGAATTAAGACTGAGAAGGTATTCTTGAGACAAGAGATTAAGCTTATTCATCTTCTCAATACAATTATACCACATGGGTTGGATACATCTTTTTGATTTGGGCGGTTTCTTGTAATACCTCTTTAAGAAACCCTTGGTGATTTACAGTCTCTATGCATAAATACCCACGAGTGGGCCTCCTCTGTGCTCTGCTAGCCAGTACAACAGGTGGCTCAGCTTGTACCCAATGTGGGACCTTGTTAACTTCACAGGGTGAGTCAGCCTGCTCATGGTCTGGAAAAGTCCACACTATATTATATTGTTTGGCTTGGCCTGCTACCATTTTCATTTATATTGTCAGCTGAATAAGGAGTTTCTCTTCGAAACTGGAATCACCAGACTCTAGTCCTGTTTGCTACAACTGCTGCACCACTTCCAATAATTGTCTTGCATCGTAGATAATGAAAGTATATCATTAATTGTAATATTGTACTTATTTTGATGATTCTTGAGTGCTACTTATATGTACTACATGCCTCGTAATAGTGGGTAAAAGGTAAAGGTAAAGGTACCCCTGCCCGTACGGGCCAGTCATGTCCGACTCTAGGGTTGTGCGCTCATCTCACTTAAGAGGCTGGGAGCCAGCGCTGTCCAAAGACACTTCCGGGTCACATGGCCAGCGTGACGAAGCTGCTCTGGCGAGCCGGCACCAGCGCAGCACACGGAAACGCCGTTTACCTTCCCATTATAAAGCAGTACCTATTTATCTACTTGCACTTAGGGGTGCTTTCGAACTGCTAGGTGGGCAGGAGCTGGGACCGAAAGATGGGAGCTCACCCCGCCGCGGGGATTCGAACCGCCAACCATACGATCGGCAAGTCCTAGGCACTGAGGTTTTACCAACAGCGCCACCCGCTTCCCTAGTGGGTACATTGTGACAAATACAATTTGTTGTATTTTGCTTGCCATATATTGTGTCTTTGTATGCTGGCCTGAACCCCTGTTTTTCCTATTTGTGCATGTTTTATTCCCCTGCAACATCTTTCTTCTTCTTTACCCTCAGTGATACCATATCCAACAACAAAAAATACACAGCCCCCCTCCCCAGCCAATCAGAGAGGTCAAATGAGGCCCAAGACCGTGAGGGCAAAGGTGATGAAGAAAACAGGAGCCACTTTTCAACACATGAAATCGAACACTAAACCAGCTCAGCAACTATCCCAACAACAACAACAAAAGCAAAAACCCTTGGGACCACCTCAGTGGCATCCTGGCTGAGCTGCAGCTCTTGAAATTCAGAACAGCCGTCCAGTCATTGGCCAAATGATCTCAGCTCTTCCGATGCTCTTTTCTGACAATAACGGAAACAGCAAAGGGCTTCACCTTATTCCAGTTAAATCACTGCCTGTCCGTCTCGCCCCTCTAATAATACACATAAGCAGTACTCCTAGGTCAGAGTCCCCACAGACAGAAGGTTTTCTTTTGACACCTAATTACACCAAATCATTCCGGCTGCTAAATAATTCTGCCACCCTGAATGCTAGAAGCCCTAAGTCACAGGGCTATCGGTTAGCCAGAGTAGCTATCTACTCCTTTCTGCTGCTGTGCCTTTCACGACAGCATCCGGGCCTTAGCAAAAGAGTGAGGTCGATACGACAAATGTCTCCTATTAATTTTTAACGGCGATAAGTGTGCTTTATTTTTATGATGATTTATTAATGCACTTCATAATAAATGTATACGTTGGCCTGAGGCTCCGTCTGCTTGTATTAGAGGGTGTCATCGCCTTCAGCTCAAGGGTGATACATTGCACCTCTTGCGGAGCTGACTAAGGGGACTTCCTGCCACACAACCCATTTACCCTGTGGGGGTCTTTGTACCTTTCAATTAAAATAGCTCACTGTAGACCAAATAGCTTTCGGTGTCAAATCCCTGCTAAGAATCTCTTATAGTTCTTCCACCCTCCATCCCGCCCACACTCCCTGCCCCATTGCCTCCTCATTATTCCATCCCCAAACTCCAGGAGCAATTCCTGTAATAAAGGAGGTGCAAAACTTGCACAAAATCTGCATTGCTTATTAGTTGTTTAAAGCTCTCTGTTCCCACACCTGCCCTTACAAAGAGTTGGAGAGCAAAGTGTGGTTGGTATAGGTGCTAGGGGAAATGGGACATGGAAAACCTAAGTTTAAAACATTGGTGAAGGTAAAGGTAAAGGGACCCCTAACCATTAGGTCCAGTCGTGACCGACTCTGGGGTTGCAGCACTCATCTCACTTTATTGGCCGAGGGAACCGGCGTACAGCTTCCGGGTCATGTGGCCAGCATGACTAAGCTGCTTCTGGCGAACCAGAGCAGCGCACAGAAACGCTGTTTACCTTACCGCCGGAGCAGTACCTATTTATCTACTTGCACTTTGACGTGCTTTTGAACTGCTAGGTTGGGAGGAGCAGGGACCGAGCAACGAGAGCTCACCCCGTCGCGGGGATTCGAACCGCCGACCTTCTGATCGGCAAGTCCCAGGCTCTGTGGTTTAACCCACAGTGCCACCCGTGTCCCTAAAACATTGGTTAGCAACACACAAAAGCCCCATAGGTAAGCTCACAATTTCTCAGCCTAACGTACATCACAGGAGACACAGCCAAGATTTTGTGGCAGCTAAACAGACCCACCTCACCACTGAGATCTGCCAATGACTCTCTCCTGGTTGTTTTCTGGTACATCTTGTAGTAACCAAAGGGGGAGCTTTTTGGTTGTGCCATCCCACCTCTGGAATTGCTCTTGATATAAAGCAGGAGCCAACTGCACCTCTGGAACTTTTCACCACTCAGAGAACTGAGGTGCACGTAGCAATATATTCTACATTCAGAAGTAAAGAGAGAAACGTAAACAATGGAACTAAAAGGATATTGTCTGAATTAGTGGACTCAAGAGGACAAAAGGGGCATCTGATTAACTGGATTCTAGTTCATAACAGCTTATACCAAAATAAATCACTTGGCATTTAAGTTGTAACAAACAAGAGGAACTGTCTGATTTTGGGGTGCTTCAGGCAAGATGCCTTCCAGGCTCATCTTTGCTAACCTGGACTGGCTACCCCTTCCCCCACAACTATCCACACTGATCTTCTCCCTCCCTGGCTCCATCAAACTTTCCCCCTTCTATTTCCCCTGCCCCATGGTTTGGCTGTGTATGGTTCCTGCAAGAACACACAAGGAAATATAGTGCTGCACCAGCAGCCAAGCTTCCAGCAATGTGCCTCTCATTTTAATTTAAATTATTTCTCCAAAGATGAGCCTGGAATTGAGATGCATCAATCAGACATCAAATTTCGAGTGGCAGGTCTATTGAGAGTCCAAGAGCAGTCCTACCTGACAACTTGTTCTCTGGACCTCCGGGGGTTGTTCTGCTCCCCTCCCAAGGCTGTGGGATGCTGGACTGGTGCCCAGCCATCCAACGCTAGAGGCTGTAACGAACTAATGTGGTTGCCCCCTTGAAATTGCCTGCCAAGGTTATGGTGAAGATAAACTAAACTTCTCAGCTAGGTGTGGAATACAAATGTAACAAATAATCAAACATAATGGAATGCCAACTGTGCCAAAACATGCTAGCATACCTCTCAAGGCTCAAAACCTAGATACTTGTGTTTGCTAACAAAAGGTTATGCAATGGCAGTGCAGGAAGATGAAATCCTGTCTTCACTGAAGCTATATGGAATCTTGCCCTTGATGTCAATTAAGTTAATAATGCACCATTTAGCCACAACCAATTCATATGACCCCAGGGTGACAGCCAATTTTTGGGCACGTGCTGGGCTTTCAACAAGCATTGTGAAGCAAAGCAGTCATTACCATGTGCTTGGAACCTTGGGGAGAGTCTGATGAACAGCATGCAAAATATTCACCTAGCCCTTAAAAAGGTAATACTGGCCATCTCAGCCTTCCAACAATTTTGTTCTCATTTGTTTCCCTATCCCGCTCCCTTTGTATTCCCTTTTCCCTTCCTAGAGTGCCTTGTCCATTGAAATGCAAACCCACAGGCCTGGGATGACATTTTAATTTTTGCACAGTTCCTAACTCCTTGCAGGCCCCTAATAAATTAATAGCAACAGTCAACATGCTGACTTGCCACCAACCCACTCTCATTCAGCATTAAGTCTGAACTGGGAATGAATAAGCTCTCGAGGCCCCTTTGTACAAAATCTTTGCAATGCCAGTCTTCAACCAAAAGGGGGTAGGAGAGTCCCTTTAATAGGGGACCAGATTGTTCCACCACTTGAAGAGAGCTATACAAAAGGCTTGGTTTCCTGACTTATTTGGAAAACTGGGTCAGCTTCACAGCCATTTGAGGCCATTTTGACAAGCGAGGCTTAAACTGGTTTTTCCTTAGATTGGTTTGCAACATGCATATAAAAGTCTACACCGGGTGCAATGTACATTCATTAAAACACACACAGCTCTCCTATTTTACTGTAACTACTTCCACACATACCATAAATAGCTCAAGAGTCTCCGAGACACTTGAATGCCATGTGTTAAAACACTCTCTGAAATGTCAGCACTTGCGTGATCAAAGAGGAAAATGAATTCTGAACTCCAGAATTCAAAGGCCCAAGTTCCTTCCCACCCCAACTTGCTTCAACTCCCTTGGAGAACTAGCTATGACTTGCAAACTTCCCTCTCCACCCTCCGCCCCCATCTCAGCACTCTAAGCAATGCCAGGTAGCTTGAGCTAGCTACTCTTTTAATTTCCCACACTGCCTCCATGACCCACGGACAGAGGGCAGGTTCCTATTTCCTCAAACTCAGGTACCTAAGGATGACCAGGATGTTTGGGAAGCTGAAACAGTCATCCCTGGCTGGGGATGATGGGAGTTGTAACCCAAAACATCTGGGGGGCAGCAGGTTGGAGAAGACTGCTCTACTGAATCTGGCAACTTTAGCCTAACCTAAATTGACTTTAGATATTCTAAGATCTGGCCTAGTTTTTGTGTGCTTTTGTTTTTACTTTCACTGCAGAAGCAATTGTTGCAATGAGCAATTGATTTTGGAGCCCAACATGAGGTCTGGAAACCTGAAACTTTAGATGACTGCAGTTGCTGCCTGCAGCCTAAAGCCTTGCAGGGCTACAAGAGCAAATGCACTTTTCTGCTAAGGCTCCCCGACTAAACCCAGCAGTTTCATCCTTTCCTAGCCATGTTAGCCATGTTCTCCCTCCCTCCCTCCCTGGATCCCCACAGCAAACAAATTGTATTGACAGACAAAGGCGGGATTATGGTGAAGAGATTTGTGAGACAACAGGATTAGGGAAGCTAAAACAAGCAAACACTGAGATTAGGTTTGGGAGGTGGTTGGGCTGCTGGGGAGCAGGAAGTGGGGGAAATAAAATGGGAGAAGTAAAAAAAAAAAGTATGTGGCGCTCTGGTGGCACAAGGGTGGGGGAAACTGTCAAAGAAGGAGATTTAATATGTTCTAGGAAGCAAACACAGTGAACAATCTGAGATTAATATTGCTGGCATATCACCGACCTCCACAGAAAAACATGGTGGATTTGCAGCTTTAATTGTGGATTCCCCCTCCCACCCATCAGCAATGGATAAATTGAAGCGGGGGGGGGGGGAGGGAGGAAGTCTATCCTCAAGTCCTGGGCCCTAGCAGAAAGTGGGACGGCTTGTGAAATTGGAGGCACCAGCTGTCAGCTGATCTGAACCAGGATCAGCTGTGACCTGATTATTAGTCTCTTAAACCTGCATTATTCCTTTCATTTTCCACCTCATTGACGTCTACAAGGCAAAGGGAGCTGGGTGAGTAGGGATGGTGTCGGAAGTTACTGATAATCGACTCCTCGTGCCACTTCACTTTGTTCCACGGTCTGCATCCCCCAGGAAGGACGTTTAACCATTTATACCCTTTCAGGGCCAAAGAACATTTGGAGACAGATTTCTCCAGGGAGACGGAAAAAATGTGGTGTTTTAGTAAGCCATCTGACATTGATTTGAATAGGACGGCAGGGAGGGCAGTTGCACATTGTGTTTACTTGGCTCCCGAAGAAAACAAACCCAGAGAGTTCTGCTGCAGAAAAGGAAATCGTATGGCTAGTAGATTTGTTACAGCATGTGCACGGCTGCAGCTCGGTGGCTGAGCATCTGGTTTGCAAGCAGAACGTCCCGGGTTCAATCCCTGGCATCTTCAGGTAGAGCTGGGAGTGAACCCTGTTTGAAATCCTGGACAGTCAGTGTTAGTCAGTATGGAAAATACTGAGTTAAATGGACCAATGGTCTTACTCAGCCTCCTATATTCCTTTGTGAGGGAGTAGCCCAGTGCAATAAGCAATACAGGTTATGATTCCCTTGGGTGTGATAATTTAAGGGAGCTGGACTATTTGGGGGGGGGGAGTCTCAAGTGTGGAGGAGGCACAATTGCTTCATACCCCAGAATCTTTGGACAAAAAAAAATACTTTTTGAACTAGAGAAAAATAACTGCATTTAAGAAGACCCTGAAAGCAGTTGGATGGCTATATGTTTTATTTATATTCTTTTACTTATCTGAATATTTATAAGCCACCAATTGTTAGAAAAATATCACAGTGGCATACAATAAAATCGTAAAACCATCGTAAGATAATAAAATTTAGAATAAATGATGAACACTATATCAAATTATTTATTCTATTTTGTTTCAAAATTATTATTTCTAATAAGTAGAGTGATCTAATTTTTCCACCTTTAGTTCTCCAGATTTAATTAGACTAAGAAGAGCCTGCTGACTGAGGCCTGTGGCCGATCTAGTCCAGCATCCCATTCTCACATTGGCTAACTAGATGCCTGTGGGAAACCTGCAAGCAGGAACGGAGGGAAAGAGAGCCCTCTCCCCTCCTATGGTTTCCAACAGCTGGTATTCAGAAGCACTGCAGCCGCCAAGTATGGAGACAGAGCATAGCCATTGATCACATTCTTCTCCAAGAATTTGTCTAATCCTCTTTTAAAGTCATCTAGCTTTGTGGCTCGGGGACACGGGTGGCGCTGTGGGTAAAACCTCAGTGCCTAGGACTTGCCGATCGCATGGTCGGCGGTTTGAATCCCTGCGGCGGGGTGAGCTACCGTCCTTCAGTCCCAGCTCCTGCCCACCTAGCAGTTCGAAAGCACCCTTAAGTGCAAGTAGATAAATAGGTACCGCTTTATAGCGGGAAGGTAAACGGCATTTCCGTGTGCTGCTCTGGTGCCGGTTCGCCGGAGCAGCTTCGTCACGGTGGCCACGTGACCCGGAAGTGTCTGTGGACAGCGCTGGCTCCTGGCCTCTTAAGTGAGATGAGCGCACAACCTTAGAGTCTGTCAAGACGGGCCTGTACGGGCAGGGGTACCTTTAACTTTACCTTTAGGTTGGTGGCTATCGCTGCCTCCTGTGGCAGCAAGTTCCAAAGTTTAACTATGTACTGTATGGAGAAGTACTTTATTTTATTGTGGTCCCTTCCAGCTCCACTATTCTTTAGTTCTATGACTCTTCCAAAATTCAGCTTCATTGGATGTCCATGAGTTCTAGTGTTATAAGAGAGGGAGGAAAGCTCTTCTCTATCCACTATCTCCATGCCATACATAATTTTATAAACTCCTATCATGTTGCCACTTACTCACCCTTTTTCTAAACTGAACAGTTCCAAACGCTGCAACCTTGGTCATTTTGGTGGTCCTTTCCTTTTCCAACAGCAGTTCATGTGCAGCTCACTACTCCACATGGGAACCTGTCTTCATAGGTTGATCAAGGGGATGGATCAACGCCCCTATGAAGACATACCGTACTGTGTACAGTTGTGGTCACCTCACCTCAAAAAGGATACTGTAGAGTTGCACAGTGGGTTGTTGTTGTTTTTTCAGGGATTCAGGTGAGGCAGCAGCTACTCTGCCTTGTGACACACAATTGCATCTCATTCTAACATTAGGAAAACTTACGACTTAGGAAAACTTACAACTTAGGGCCTTTTGTTACAGCTGAAGTTTTCTCTCAACACCACATTTCCTGGCTTTCTTCCATAATCTCCAACACTGCCCAAAGGGCACATGCTATTCGCAAATACCCAAACATAGATTCTGACCTGTTAGGAATCCAGGGTCTAACAAGGGTCTGTGTCATTGTTTTACATGCACTAATATTAAGCGGCAAACACTGGAAATGGATCATTACAGTTTTCAGTATTCAAAACAAAATAAGAACAAAGGAATACGGTAACAAGAGACTTCAACTATAGCTTATTTCACATCCCATTTCACTTAAGTGTGGTTTCTTCACAGAAATAAGTTGATCTGGTGGCTTCTGCCAGGATACAGTGTAAGCCTATGATACTCAGATGGCAATGACCACTGCACAACACAGACATTAATTCTCCTTAATTGCAAGGAGATGCCTGTGTTAAGACAATTTAGCTGCGGCCGAGAGCTAAAGCATTTCCTCATAATGCCTCATCAATCTGTGTTAGTTGGAATGCTGCTTAAACAGAATAGAAAAAGCCTGTTCACACAGTAAATAAGCCTTTCTGTGGGCTAGATCTGAGTGCCTGCAGACCATATTGGAATGGGGCTCCCAGCTACAAACCAGGTGGAAAGAATGGCAATGCACTGGGGAAATGTTACACACCTAGAGCAGAATCCCACCAGGAAAATATCCCACATAAGCCCCACTAAAATATTATGTATCTGTCCTGCTTTTTCCTGTTTCCCCCTGAATGAAAGATAATGGCCATAGTCCAGCGATTCAGCACATGGTTTACATGCAAAAGATTTTAGGTTCAGTCCCTGGCTTATCTGGGTAAACTGGGAAGGCCCTAAAGAAACTCTACCCGTCAAAGTTGACCCTACACTGTAAACAATACTGCAGTTGATGGACCAAGGGTTTAACCTGGCATAAAGCAGCTTCCTATGGAAGCAACTGTCAAAAAAAGGAAACCGGCTGCAATGTATTTCTGTAAAGGGAAAACTCAGGCATTCAAAATTCATGCACTACACATAGCTGCCAATGCTGTGCATATCTTTTGCAATTTAAATCGTATCTTTTTTTGCATTTGAATATAAAAAGTAAACGGCAAATGTTGCTTCGCTTATCACACAGTAATGAATCTACGTTTGCCACTTAGACATGGGAGATGCTTTATTACCGTAGTTTTCCTGATTATAATGCCAATGCTCCTGTCCCATTTTCTAATATTCCTTGTCATACTGCAGTACCTGTTGCATTATGGAACAGTGGCTTTTTGACCAATATACCAGCATGTCACACCAAATGACACAACAAGAAACGTCACTACTCCCTTTACTTGTCTGCACATGTGGGCTTCTGTTCCCCCATGATTCCCCCATGAAAATGACATGGAAGAACTGTGTGCTGGTATACCCCCTGCCCAAATCTGGGACAACAGGGTTGCAAACGGGCTTTTCCCTGAAGTAGTTAACATGGAAAAGACCACATAACCTCCACTACATTCCCCTAGATTTCCAGAAGTGGTTTTACATTACGTGACAAGGCAAAAATAATGTGTAAAAATAACAGTTTGGAAAATGTTGCGGAAATGGTAGAAACTGCCATGTGAATGCAACCTAAGTGTATACTATAAAAAAAACAACATGTAGCCAATCCCAGTTCTCTGATTACAGTTCAGTGGTACCACAGGTTACAGATGCTTCAGGTTACAGACTCCGCTAACCCAGAAATATTACCTTGGGTTAAGAACTTTGCTTCAGGATGAGAACAGAAATCGCGCGGTGGCAGTGGGAGGCCCCATTAGCTAAAGTGGTACCTCAGGTTAAGAACAGTTTCAGGTTAAAAACGGACCTCCAGAACAAATTAAGTTCTTAACCCAAGGTACCACTGTAGTACATTTTCAGATGCCCACCTTCCAGATTTGTTGTACAGTAATAGTGGATTTTCTGCACTGGATGGGAGAAGGGTGAAACCAAATGACCTTTGAGGTCCCTTCCAACTCTATGATTATACTGCAGCAATGAGGAACGTTAAGGGTGCTTCCTTTACAACAGTTCTCATTAAATATAACAGGCTTAGAAATCTTCATAATCGATCTTCAACGTCTTTTAAAAAATGAAACTAGTTTTGTGCTAGACTAAATGGTTTCCTACTCAGAACACATTGTGCAGCACTGTGAGGAGTTACACAATGAAAGAAGTGCATCAGGATCTGACACCAGATGCAAAGCATCTATAGGAAAATCACAGAACGGATAATAGAGAATTAGCCCCAACCTTAAAATCAACTTGCAGTTCACAGCTCCACAATTTCTTCTGCCCTGATTCACAGTCATTATAGTGTCAGCACAAGCTTCCATATGCTTCATTTACTGGAAATAATCTTATACACATACACTTATTTGAAAAGAAAGTTACAAAATAAATAAATAAACAACCCATTCTATGCAAGGAAGGAAACAGTTGGGGGAATAGAATTTGCCTGTTATGCAGGATTTGTTTGGGGCTTTTTTGTTCTGTGAGTTTTAAAAAGGAAAGTTAATTGGTAAGCCCAATGGACCATGCCTGTTTTTCTGCTTTCTACATCTCACCTCTCATCCCTATTAGGTCTCCCTAAACCTAGGACCCTCATGTGGTCAGCTTCTGCCAACTCTTCTTCCAGATGGGAAAGCAAGCATTGGCTAGAGAAATGTCTGGGGTGCCTATTATCTCCCTGCCCAAATAATGAATCCATTAACAGCACAGAGGAAAGGAATAAATGCATTAAGAGGCTTAGGAGATAACGGAGAGAAACAGTGTACAGTCTGTACCTGGCCGCTCTCTGCAGTTTAACCCAGGGCTGCAGCACCAGACAAAAGGGTGGGAGTGAGTGGAAAGGAAAATAAATACTACTTAATTGATCCCATTTTGTAATTCTTTCTCTTAGTGGAAGGAGATATATTTATTTCTATCCAGATGCCTATTCCTTATCCTATTCCCCGCCAACTCTTATGGGCAGCTCCTGTGACTATTTTAATGTTCTGTAGGTCTGTTATTTAGGATATAACTCTGTTACAGGATTGGGTCATTGAAGCCTTGATTCCATGAAAACATCCTTAAGCAGGCATAAATGAATGGGAAGAAGAGAGATGGAGAAAAACTGATGGGCTGGGGATGGGCTGTAGGGAATATCAGGGCCAGCTTGCCGGTGCAAATCCAGGAAATAATGAACAATATGTCTGTATGATTGCATCATGCTCTGGTGACCACAAAAGAGCACTGAATGCTAAAAACATACCCACATCAAACAGCTGAACTCTGATGCACATGTGCGGGCTCACTACTGATCTTACTACTGCCTCCTTCAGGTGGCCTGGGACCACTCCTTCTCAAAGTGAGGCACTAATTACTTCCCTGGCCTATCCAGCTGTCTCCTCCCCACCAAATTTTATAAACCCTGAGAGGCAAGGGCCAAAGACACAAGTGACGGCATAAAACAGGCCATATACCTTAACGAGGACCTCAGACAGCAGCAACTGAAACTCATGGAGCTGGGCAAGAAAGTGCTCAGTGTTAGTTTCTGTTTGCCACTGAGCAGCTGCTTAGAGTCACAGGACTCTGTTTACATTCCAGAGACCTTCCAGACTGTTGGAAGTCTCACGGGAGAAGGGAGACAGATGTGACGTACTGGTTTCCCTGCTCCTTTGTTTCAGTTGCTCTCTGTCTTTCATAGAGAGAGGATGTATATTTCTTTGCTGTCTACGTAGTAAGAAATAAAGCATAGTGATGTAGCCATAAATCTCATCACTTCTGCTGCTTTGAAACTCTGCTGAATGGGGGAACGAGCCTAGGAGCCGTATCAGAGGCTCAGGTCGTTAATTGTTTGTTGGAGGGCGATTCCAAAGGACTCGGCCGGAAGATGAGCTTTATCAGCTTGGCCGAGTGGAGATTCCGACACTCAGGACACCTCACTGGAACCATCCGCATGAACAATGGAGTCCAAATCCTGGTGGATGGAAGTAAACCTATACTAAAAATACTTAGCAAACATGTCACAGACAGCCTCATCCTTGGTACTGTGTAGCTCCTTCCAGCCCTTTCCCAACACCATCCTCACATCGGGGGACGTTCTGAAAGGGAGGAGCCTTTAAATGTGTATAAACCGTCCCAGTGAATTACACTGTGCACTCAGGGGTTCAGCTCACAGCGGCAACCTACATGCACTCAGAAGGTCTTCTTCCTTTGGATGTGTTGACAGTATTAGAGAGGAGCCAGGTGATGGTGGGATTGGAGTGATTGCTGATGCCATCCCACTGTTCTGGAAACTAAACTGAGAAACTACATGCATTTAATAAAAATTAAAAAAAGCAAATGTGATAATGAAGTGTGCTTCCGCTTTTAATCCAAAAGAGAATTATGTCCCAGACTTTCAAAATTTTGATCATGCTGACATAATGGGACATGAGACCTTGGCTCTCCCCTGTCATGTCTCATGTGATAAATGAGCACAGGGGAAGAACAGGGAACTGTAATGCAACGGAGCTGGTCTCACGCATTCCAAGCATAACGACTTATTTGTTCCTGGGTCTATAGATTTAACTCCTTATTCCACTGAATCAGGACATGGTCTCTTGTTTCTCCCTCCTTATGGGGAATTTGCAGAAAGTCTAATATCCAGGAGCCTCAGAGCAACCTGGCCATTTCAAGACTGGGAGGAGAGGGGGCTACAGAAATGCAGAGCAGCAATTTCTAAACTCAAAATTATTTTTGGTATATTGCTACACTGAACATTACACAAACAAGAGTTTTATCATCTTACTCATCCCCCTGGCCATGGTGAGGGGCCACAAGCAAGATAACCCTGAAATTTCCTCCAAACCTGGAACTAAAGAGGAGAAAGGATGGACCCTGTTGCCTCCTCAGCCCTGAAGTTTGGACGAATTCTACCAGTCGTAGAATTCTGAAGCTTCACTTGCAATAATATAGAGATATATATGGCCATAGGGAGATGAGGAATAATAAATCCCAAGGCTGTCAAACCATTTCTTTCTGCTAGTGCTTCACAGAAGAAACAAACAATACAAGAAAACCCCACACCAGGTTCAACCTGATGTAGGTTCAACCAACATATTGTTGATTAATTGGGGAATAGGTTAATGGGTGAGACTGAGAGCCAGATCACATTGGTTTTGAGTGCTTTTTTTTTTTTTAGAAGAAATAGTGCAATGGTGATAGAATCCACATTAAAACCCTGAAATGTGGGCTGGGGTGGCTTTGGATTTTTACCAGCTGTGGTCCAAATTCTGTCTCTGGATGGGTGAAGCTGCATGAGAAGAAAAGCTCCTAGTCACTCCAGTAGGTGCTTCTGCTCTCCTGCCCCCAATACAAACTGCAGGTATGAAGACCACAGTCTTGATATGGATGAAATGATGATTACCACATGTAGTTTGGGCCCTGAGTGAAAGTTGTACGTCCTTCATTTGAACAGGGCTCTTAATGCAGACCTGCGATACAGTTTCTCCTAATCCCAAGGAAGGAGGAGTCTGGGAGGGAGGGAGGAATCCGAGATCTGTGGCTGCCTGCCAATCAGCAAAAGAAAAGAAAAGATCATATAGAGCAATAGGAGTGGAATTAATCAATGTGCTAAATTTCTTCCACTTCGTTGAAGAAATCCAAACAAGGAGCAAACCAATATAAAACAAAAGTGCACTGAATAATATAATAAATAAATTATATTTAATCCATTTGCTGAATGGATCTGTCTTTCAAGTCATGTAAAGTTTTAATTAGCTTAATCAACGTTCTGATGATGACTTGTTGTGGAAGCCAATTTTAGTTGGCGAGACTGTTGCTTGCTCTTTGTCTTTATTTTGGTTCTGATCTGCTGCTCTTGTAGGGAAAAGGGTAGAGAAAACAACATGAAATATCACCTTGCCTATTAACAAAAGTGGTGCCTTTGCTTATCAGAGTTCTCTTTCACTTCCTTTAATATCTGAAAAAGCCACCCGCCCCTGCACATTTATTTAAATGCAACAGTTAAGACCGTTGACTAATCAACTAGAAATGGTTTAACTGGTTGACAGCCCTCAGTTTTGTTTAAAAAGGAAAGACTGCAATTGGGCCTTTGGGACGGAGAAAAGTCCCACAATAAACAGCTGCTATGCCATGACATTTCTGTTTCTGAAGTGTCAGAAAGGGACCATTTTCCCCTTTTAATCATCCTGCCTTTCCTCTCTTTGTCACTTGTGCAGCTCTTTCTTCCCTTCCCTGTAGCGCCCTCACACCACTCCCCTCCCCGCCTCCGTCCCACATCCCTCTCCATTTCAGAAAAATGATTGCCCTTGTTTTTCTCCTTTATTTACTTTACATGGGGAATGCGCACACGGCCTGCACTGTGCCCTGTTTCTCATTCTCCTCACTCCATTTTCTCCCCAGCTCAGACATGGCAGTTCTGCTTCAGTGCTGCTCTCTGGAGACTCTCGCAGCGAGGAACAGCCTTGACTTCGGCCTCTTAAACTTCAGTAAGTTAAGGAAGAGCAAGGGGGAAGCTGACGGGAGGAGGGGAAGCCAGCAGGTGGCTGCAGCCAGCCATTTTGAAGGTCATATCCATTTGGACCTTTTCTATTCTCTGCCTTTCCCTCAGATCACTACGTCTGGGCCACCAACCAAGGCAGCAGATAATATTCTGCAAACTCTACTGATTTGCCCAGGGCAGTAACAACGTTGGCTTCTGGGTACATATTTCCAAGGTGGGTGCCTGTAGTGATGGAAGCAGTTCAGGAGCTTAAAAGGCTTATGAGGCTTCCTGACTCTGGCTGGCTCCCAGGGTATGCTGATACTGTGTACCAGGGATATCTTTATAGATATTGTGCACTACATCTCCCATCATCCCTAGCTATTGGCACTGTAGTCCTAAACATCTGGAGGGCACGATGTTGGTTATCTCTACTGTGTATCATAGGTTTGAAATGCAGCCAGGCTGCTCTTTTTCTCAATTTAGATAGAAGTTGGATAGGATAAAAAAATGCATCAAAACGCAGCATTTCATATGGATTGTGACCAAGGTTGCATGTGCACAGCTTCCTAAGCCAGCAGCAGAAGCACAGTGGATATGGAATAAATGGGAGTGTGTGTACACAGCCACAATCCCTTGCAATGTCAAAGAACATGTCTAGACATCCTGATTATCTTCGAAAACTAGATTCAGTGAGTCAATCAAATATAAGCAACTGTTGTGTAGCCAAAGTCCATATGGGAATTAAGGTGACTCATTGGGCTGTCCTCCACCTCCCTTCCACCCTGCCAATATGCCACTGAAGAACCTTGATGGTCATGCTGCTTTGATACTCCCTTTAAAACAGTTGTTACAAAATATGAACGGTAACCCTCAGCAACCAGTGCCTTGCATCTTTACTGTGCTTATTATCACAACAGCTTTGTGAGGTTAAGCCAGTGCTAGCATTTCCATCTTGCTTAATGGATATATAGTGGTGTGATTCTAAGTCTCCCATACCTACCACCCAAATGCTATGTTCAGTTTCTTGTGGGTGCTTTCATATGGAACTTACACCTTTGCATTGCTTTGGTGTTTCTATCTCATTGCAGTAACTTTTTCTTCACAACACCATGAGTAGAAAGGAGGTCAGAAAATGACCTATCTAAGGAGGCTTAAGAACACAGGAAGCTGCCAGGCATGGAGTTAAACCACTAGTTCATCTAGCTCAATATTGCCTACTTGGGCTGACAGTGACTCTCCAGGGCTTTGGGCACAGGAGATTCTCAGGTGCCAGGGATTGAATCTGGAGCCTTTGACATGCAAAGCATATGTTCTATATCTGAGCTATGACTCTTCCCAGAAAGCTTGGACTTTTATCTACTGAGATCTAATTCACATCAGCATGGGCATCGCTTGGAGTCTCACATCTGAATGGTGTGAGCACTCTCAATTGAAACATGCTCTTGGAGGTGACATGAAATCTGTGATCCATGATGAAGGCTACTTCCTCAGATGATCACTTTATGTTGTGGTGAATGTGTTACTGAATAAATTCACTGTTATAAAGTTTGAAAACTTCTTGTCTAGTGTAACACAGGAAATGTGCCAAGCTTCCTATGAGCTTCTCCGTGCATCTGGCTGGCCACTGTGGAAAGCAAGAAAGTTGGACAAGATGAACTCTTCATTGGAACAAGCAAGGTAATTCCCAGATGTGCTTAAGAGAAGGAACTCTTCTTAACACAAATGAACTCGGTAATTTATTTTCTTAGTTCAAAAATAGGAGGAAATAAACAATTGTAATTACTATTGTGTTTTTCATCTAAAGAAAACTATATCTGGAAAGGGACTTGGAGCTACATTTTCCATATGTGTATCTGCTGCTTTTTACCCCAGGCATTTTCCTGCATTAGCTGAATCATCTTATTGTCTCAAGCATCACAAAGGAAAGAACTGCAATCACTTAGTAGATACCAAGGACTAGGAATCTCAAGCACAAAAATTCAGATATTCAGACTGATGGTCTGAAAAAGACAGTCCCGGTGACTGCACAGCAACTTATTGCTGTTCATCAGGGTTGGAACTCACTGTTCTTCCTAGTTCATGCTGGCTAGTATAATAGTCTTCCTGAGCTACAATGATAATAATTTCATACCTTTCAATATACCCTGTCATCAGGAAAGTGGTTCTCAAAACTATCATGCAAAAAGGACCTGCTTCAACTCCTGAAAATTCATCTGCTGAAATGCAGCAGCTTTGTACATGAGCTTAGGGCTGTCAGATGAACAAACCAGGACCTAATGAGGAGCAGGCAATGGGAGAGGGGCCAAACATATGGTCCGCACCTTAAAGATATCAGGTTCAATCCCTGGCACCGTCACTTAAAACAAAATCAGGTAATACGTGATGGAAAATACGGTGGTACCTCGGGTTAAGAACTTAATTCATTTTGGAGGTCTGTTCTTAACCTGAAACTTTTCTTAACCTGAGGTACCACTTTAGCTCATGGGGCCTCCCACTGCCGCCGCCGTGCCACCACCATGCAATTTCTGTTCTCATCCTGAAGCAAAGTTCTTAACCTGAGGTACTATTTCTGGGTTAGTGGAGTCTGTAACCTGAAGCGTCTGTAACCTGAAGCGTCTGTAACCCAAAGTACCACTGTATTTCTTCTTCCTTAGATCAATGACAGTGTTAGGTCAGATGGACAAATATGAATATGTGGCAACTTCCTATGTTCTAGTGCAGGCATCCCCAAACTCGGGCCTCCAGATGTTTGGGACTACAATTCCCATCATCCCTGACCACTGGTCCTGTTAAGCTATGGATGGTGGGAGTTGTAGTCCCAAAACATCTGGAGGGCCGAGTTTGGGGGTGCCTGTTCTAGTGATAACATGTAATCTTGAAAATGCCCCCTAACCAGTTGACCAGGCAATCTCCCATTCCAACAACCACCAGGACGTCTCCTTTGATGCATATATTTCTGCTTAGCTTTAGCTAGCCACCAAGTTCAGAACCATAGATTGGAGCATGGCTTTGCCTTGGGCAATGACCCTGAAACTTAATGCTTTCATCCAAGTGGACTTAACTCTCTCTCTCTCTCTCTCTCTCTCTCTCTCTCTTTTTTTTTTTTTTTTTTTTTTTTTTTTGCTACTGCCCTGACCAACTGGAGAGGGGGCGGGGAGAAACCCTGAATCACATCAGCTTAATAAAATGCAAACAAGGGAGAGAAAAAGAGCACAGATGGGGGAGAGAGAGCAAGACAAGATGAATAGAGTGTAGGCCAAGCTTGCAAATTATCATGTACGAAGGACAGTCTCAGACAAAGAGTAATTCAACCGTGTCGAACACCTTTCCCCCTAATCAGACAAGCACACCCCAGCTAGCTAGGGAGAAGGCACACAGCCAGCAGCCAACCTGAAGACAGCACAAGGTTAAACACTGCCAGTCAAACCAGCTGGACAATATGCAACTTGGGAAAGGAGGGGAACGCATGTACAAAGGCGATAAGATATAGATATATAGACACAGATATAGATGCACGCATTCTAATACGGTATGAAACCAATGCATGCTTATTTTTATTTCAATCTTTAGGAAGATTTGAATTGACCTTAAATAGCTCATGGCTCTGCACCCTAGGCAAGCTACTAATACAAAGCATGTCCTTCTCTCTTAGGAAGACATTCACACTTCTTCTCATAATTGTGTAAGAGAGAAGAAGCCAGTAGATGTCTTCCAGATATTACTGGACTGCAACTCCCATGAGCCTAAACCAACATGGCTAGTGGGCAGAGATAATAGGGAATTGTAGTTTAACAGCATGTAGAGGGCACCAAGTTGGCTACCACTGGAGTAAGAATAAAGCTGGGACAATTATTCCTCGCTTCCTGCTTTCATGGGATCCTTCATCTCCCACTTGGGGGGGGGGATATTTAGCAATTTCCAGGGGAGTAGGTGAATTTGTGGGTGGGGAGTCCTACCTGTAAAGTGAAGTGGCTGAGACGTTTCTCCCCATCCCTTCATTCCACCCACTCCCTAAACCTTCCTGTTGCATCAAGTGGCAACTTGGCTGCCCTCAGCAGTCCAGTGATGTTCTTAGGAGGAAGTTCCCACTGGCATGTCTTTTCATGTCATCCCCAAGGACATTCTTGAGGAGACGAGAAGAAGACTGCCCTGCTGATGTCAGAAGATCCATGTGTCTTGCATTCTTTGTCATTGCTAAGAGATTTGGGTTTTATGGGATCATTTGCAAGCTCTGGAATATTCCCCCAGTAACCCCATCATAAGCCTTCTCAGTGGTAATGCACCTTTTGACAAATTCCTCCCTCCGGAAAGTCCACATGGTTATCCTTTTAGCATCAGACAGATATTTTTGTTCACCCAACTTCTTCTCATTTAACATGTTATTATTTATTGTAGTTACTTAAACTTATCTTTTAGCTTGTTTTTATAACTGTGAATTTTGCTGAAAGCTCGGCTGAAGGGCAGCATATAATTTTAATTATGACAAAATAAATACATGTAGAGTGGTAGGAAAGTTATATGATGCCTCTCCATTATATTTTATATCTGTTTTCATCTAAGCTGACTTCTACAACTTTCCTTCCATCTGACTTTTATTCTTGTCCCTCAACTCAAGA
Source organism: Podarcis vaucheri (assembly GCF_965113315.1). NCBI lineage: Eukaryota > Metazoa > Chordata > Lepidosauria > Squamata > Lacertidae > Podarcis > Podarcis vaucheri. The sequence continues at coordinate 30,275,096 of NC_138759.1, forward strand.
GCCCTGATGAGAAAAACAATAGAATGAATTTAGGGGTTTGAGGGACTGGCTGGCAGGAACATTATTCAAGGGTCGATTTCTTAAATGATTTCAATTTGCCTTTAACAACTAAATTATAGATACCACTAATAATACTTCTTGCAGGCAATTTTCTTTACTTTCCTCACTGTTAGCTAAAGATGAATTTTTCAGTCCTGCGACATAATTATTTGTGAAGGAAATCTGCCTATATTATTATTTTTAAAAATCAATAAAAATGTAAATTAAAAAATGTTTCATATCCAGATGGCATGCATGTGCACACAAGCGCGCACACACACACACTTTTTATGAAGGGCATGCAAGTAATCATCAGTTATGAATGATAATGTATGATAACCCAAAAGAAAAACAATGAACATAAACTATATTTCACTACCTGATGCAAAGGTGTATCCCCATCATACCCATTTACTTCTTCTACTAATCTCTTCCTATGCATCTCATTTTCCTAGCAATTGCACATAACAGTTCTTTATGCTACCTACCTGCATATATGGTACATTCTTGTTTAGATAAGCCCAACCAGATGCTTAGAAAACTAATGTGAATTTTAATCTGTTTCAGTATTTTAACATTTGCATGTTTTAAAGTACTATATTTTTTTTCTTGGTTTTCTTGTTTTATCTTTTTGTAAACCTCTTTAAGATTTGCTTGTCTGTTTTTTACAACCAAACAGTGCATAAATGTTATGAAATGAATAAATATATGTAATGATAAAACTTGTGAATTTGAATAAAGAAAGTGTAGTCTCTAAACGAGAGTTGTACAATTTGAAAACTATAGTCTTTTCACACTTTAAAAGCTGACAGGTTTATTGTGGCATATGCTTTCATTGACTAGGGCGCTTCATTAAATGTGTACAAGTATTATCCTTATTTGGCAGAGGATGGGTGGGCATGTGCACCTTATTTGTATGCTCTTTATCAATACTGTATCTGCATAACTTAGCAGCATTCTGTGCATCCATGTGTGCAAACATATACACCAATTGGACAGCACCAATGTTGACAGTCAGTATGGTGTACTGCATTGGTCTTCACCTGTTGGGTTTGGATCTCTTACTAGGTCACTGTCTGATCTAAGTTGGGGCACTACCATCACACATATATACCATATTTTTCGTTCTATAGGACGCACTTTTCCCCCTCCAAAAATGAAGGGGAAATGTGTGTGCGTCCTATGGGGCAAATGCAGGCTTTCGCTGAAGCCTGGAGAGCGAGAGGGGTTGGTGCGCACCGACTCCTCTCGCTCTCCATGCTTCAGGAAGCTATCCGCAAGCCCTGGGAGCCCGGCGGGAGTTCCTGCTGTGCTTCCTAGGCTTGCGGATAGCAGCCTGCATCCCGAAGCCTAAGGTGCGCTGAGCAGCGCGCCCCGGGCTTCGGGCAGATATCCTCAAGCCTGGGGAGCCCGGCAGGAGTTCCCGCTGGGCTCCCAAGGCTTGCAGATAGCAGCCTGTTCTGGGGGCTGGGGTCGGGGGAAGCTCGGGCTTCCCCCGCCCCAGCCCCGTGCCGGGGGGGGAATTTTTTTTCCTTTATCCCCCCCCAAAAAAACTAGGTGCACCCTATGGGCCAGTGTGCCCTAGAGGGCAAAAAATACGGTATATATATGGTTAAAAAAAACCTGTAAGAAATGAGTCCCCCCAATGCATGTTTTGGTTTAAACATAGGTCCCAGGTCTGGAAATATTGGAGACTGTTGGTGTAGTGGGTAGGGTTTTGAAGTTTTACCAATGAGATCAATATTGAAATCCCCACTCAGCCATGAAGCTCACTGGATGACCTTGGACCAGCCAAATTCTATCACCAGCTAACCTATTTTGTGAAGGAAAAATCCATGTGCATCAACCAGAGCTCTTTGGAGAATGAGATAGGATGCAAATATAGATAAGCCTTATCTCCGGAAATGAATGCTCATCTCACCTTACGCACTGACATACTACTGAAACAAACAGAGTTTCATCAGTGTAAAAATGATGAGGGGAGAGCCATCTTGGATCCCCCACCTCTAGAGCTGTGTTGGGACGGGAGAAATACACCATACAGACAAATTGTTCTAAACAAACAGTCCCTGGTAGATCATAGTGAACACCAGTGAAATCTAAGTGTCTTGGAACACAAAAGGCAAGGAAACAAATTGAAAATTGATCTTGCTGTAGCAATGTAGACTGGAAGAGTGATTTCCTAGCTGTGGTTTTAAACATTTCCCCCTCCCACTTTTCCTCTCTCAGACTTCCCTGCTCTTTTTTTAAAAACTCCTATTGTAAAGCAGAAACAAAGACCTCCGCACTCTGCCATCTCCCTCAATTTCCTAATTTCTTTATCAATATTCAATTAACAAAGATGACTCTTCCCTCAATCAATATAAAGTAAAGGGGAAAGGGAGGAGCTTTAAAACTGTAGCAAATGAAGAAAATGTGCTTTTGGTCAATCTTACATGTTAATAGTGAAATCATTTGAATATGTACATCTTTATTTAGCCAAAATGGCCCCGTCCAGGCACAAAGGGGAGCCGTCATGAGATCCCAAAGGTCACTGGGAAAGCACAGATTCCACCATGGATACATTCATGAGTGTCCAGTTTGCAAGTTATATCATAAACTGACAATGCAGAAGTTACTAGCTACACCTTTGCTTCTTCAGGATGAAACAGCATTCCTTTTCCTGTGTGTTGGACATGGTAAGAGTTCTTTGTGGGATGTAATATTAAGGCTGTTTATAAAATGCCTCAAAAGCTAAGCACTAATAAAATCCACATACATTTACAACTGAGAGAAATAATTATGAAGCTCAAGGGGGCACATTTTTAATATGCATTACTATCTCCCTCTCTGAATTCTCAGTGGGATGAAGGGTGGTGTTTTTGAAGAGAGGAGTCTGCCTCATGCTTCTAAAATTCAGACTTTTAATGCATCCTTAACTAATTCAATCATTCATAACATAATATATAAATGTTAGGGCACAGGTAGAAGATATACAAGGTAAAAACAGGCTAATATAATATGCACCACATTTATACACACATTCTCTCAGTCACCAAGTTCGCACAGACAGTTATTCTTACTTATTAAACACACTTGTGCCTTTACTGCTCTCTAACGTGTCATAGTTGACACAAGCAAAACACCTGATAACTTTTCCTCCATGCAATCCACTGTGATGCTGTCCTTCTTTTTACACTCTTCTGAGCAAGACCTAGGAAAATAACTAATGCTATTCGCTATTCACTCATGTTAACCCAGCCTGAGGCATAAAGTTGTGTTTGCTCAGATGACATCCAGCAGGTCCCCTCCTTGGCTGAGCAGGGTCTGAAGCCTTGGCCCAACCCACCCATTTCTCAGTGCATGCTTCAAACATATGTCAGATGGGAGTCTGTCATGGCAGAGAGATCAAATGCCCATGGGATACATTTTAATTACAAGGTCATTCTCATTAGAAAGGTCACCAACTTTGAGAGAGCTGGGGCAAGGGAAGATTAATTACACCCCTTTATGTATTAATTTCACCCAGAGTTCATTTATAAGATGAAGGTATAACAAAGGACAGGCATGCACTCAGTTTCCAAACTTTACTTACATTAAGGTTACAGGCAAACTACTTAAACCACAGCCTACATCACAGGGGTGTTAGTGATGGGGAACAGAAAGCTTACAGAGCACATTAAAAGCGCTATATTAAGCAATCCACTCTTGTCATTTGAAGAGATACACATAAAAAGGAAGAATCTCAATTTCTGCTATCAGTAGCAGCAAGAGAGAGAGAGAATTTTCCATTTCTATTTTTGCTGCGACAGGATTAACTGTGCACTGTACATGCTTGTATTTTCTGCATTCCAGCAGGTTTCCCACAAGACAGAAAAGGCAAGCAAAAAGAGTTCATAGATTTTTCAAGCAGGAGAAATCTATGAACCCAGAAGGGCAAAATCAGAAGGTCTGAATTTGGCCCAGAGCTTTAAGAGACACTCAGCAATCCCATCAGAGAGCATGGGGGGAAAGAACTGGTAACCATGGGAAACCATTCTCATCTTAACCTCACTTGGGTAAAGGGGAAAGCGTCTCCAGATTAATAGCTAAAGTACTCGGGGATTAGGGATTAAGGAGAGAATCCTGTTTGCTAGGATTAAGAGGGCTGGGTTCATAGGAAAACTAAGACTAACAATTGCCTTCAAATAAATGGTGCTTTTCATTTATTGAGAAAACGTGGGGGGGTAATGTTAGTGGGAGAGCATCAAAATCCATCAACGGTTTGGAAAACTAAAGGGATGGGGTCAAAAGACAAAAGCAAATATTCAAGGAAGAAAGAACACCAACATGATTAATGCCACGGCAGATCAAGTTTTATTTTTAATGCCCTTTCCTCAGCATGGGGCACTAAAACTAGATTGTGACGCTTTGTGTTCTAGTTTTGAGGCACGATGCTCTGTGTTGTGTAACCTTCATGAGCAGAAAGTCTTTCATACATTGCCCTGTGATTAAGCCACATTAATGATGCCCCCGAGCAAAATGCAGAAGGTAAGGAGGTTTTTCTGTGCTAGGAGAACCTTTAGAACAAGGGTGGGGAAGCTGTTTCAGAAGGACTACATTTCCTACATTCCAGGGGCCATGTTCTAATGGTGGGTGGGGCCAAGGAAAAAGTGGGTGGAGCAACATATGTACATTTTACTTTTGTACAGTAGGCTAGTTTCCACACACCCAACAAAGCAAGAGACATTCTCAGAGTTCAAGGACACATTCCAGCCAGACAAGGCTCAAGGAGGGTCTACTGAGGAGTGCGGCCTGGGCAGAAGGTGTGGGGCTGGGGTGGGGGCGTGGCCTGGAAAAAGTCCAGAGGGCCAAACAGAGAAGTCTGGAGGGCCACATTCAGCCCCCAGGTATTTCCCACACATACTTTAGAACAAGGAAGCACTTAACAGACAACTTCACAGCAGCAAATGTTGGCCTGAGCTAGAGCCAAACTCTGAAGCATATTGGCTATTCCAGGTCTCTTGGGATTTTTGCCTTTCACACTTGAAGGTGGTAAGAATTTCTACTGGCTTATCTAGTATCTGCTTAGGAATCGGGGATCTTGCTTACGTAACAATGAAACTGGTATTTTTAAATACTCTTTACTTGATCACTATTCAGGCCAAACACATAAAATCACAGTTCTGGGTCAGGTCATGTGATAACTCCATCAAAGTCTAGAGAAAACACTGTCTGAACTGTGACAATTCCATCTGGATAATTCAGCTGCAGACATTTTCTGTACTAGATGAGAGAAAGCGCCCTGTTCAAGCTGGGCACTGAGTGTGTACTGGAGTGTGAGGCAAGGCCCCTAGATTGGCCCAGGGCAAAGGGACCAGGTTTCCAGGGTTTTATAATGCACAGGCAGACACCATGGATACAGGAGACTTAAAATAGTCACCCTCAAACTCATGGAGGGCAACAAGAATGATGTCCCCAGTCCCATGAATGTATGAAGACGGCTCAAGTCTATTCAGAATTTTCAGGCATGGGAAATGAGTTCAAATGAGCCTTTAAATATGCTGACAAAAGCCTGATATCTTAAGCTCTGACCATCAGCTGAGACAGAGGGGAGCCTGAAAAAGTTGTGTTATGGCTAGGAGGTTTTTTATTGTGACACCAGTCAGTACATGACCTCTAATTCATCCTCAGCACCGTCAAACAGGGGCTTGATGGATAGCAACTGGCTGTGAGGATTTGATATGTTCATGAAGGGGTTTCAGACTGTTCAGCAGGAAGGCCCAAATTCCTGGTTTTGTGGGCACAGTTAGGCAACATGCCCTCCCACCTGAGAAGAAATGCAGCTTGTTTCCTCTCAGACCATTTGTGGGCAAAGGAGCTATGCATCCCTAAGACAGACACATCCACCTGCAGGCACTTGTTCGAGATATCAGAGTTCTCTGTCATGACAGACATCACCCACCATGCCTTACTTGGCCCTCTCCATCCTTTCTTCCAGAGTTCATCAACTTCTAAAATGGATTGTCCTCCTCAGAATGGATGGCCTCAGGCCTCCAAGTATCCAGCTAATTGGTTTATTCTGGCATTAGGTGATTTTGTTTCCTACATGCTAATCTCATTAAAATAAGGTACCATTTGCCAAGAGGGGAATTTTTCCTCCAACATGCCTAAAGAATTGCTGGCATCTGTCAGAAAACATCATTCAGGGGCACAATCAAACTGTTGGAGAATTACAGCACCTGCTGTGGTTGTAGAGACCGATACGGGAGAGAAATGTGTTGTTGCAGTAGGAGAAGATGAAGACATCCAGTTGTTCTGATGCAGATGTACCATGGTTTTTCTTCTTTCTGTGCTCCCAGCAGTCATTCCTCCTCTGGTCACTGCTGTGGATACACAATCTGACTGATTGTCTCAAGGCACTACAGTCATTACAAGGGATTCCCACATGACAGGGTTAAATGTTGTCAACCTACATGTCACATTTGCAGACCAACACAGAGTTGTTCTGCCAATGGGGCTGGTGCCTGAAGTACCATAGTGTCCATCCCTGGGGATCATGCCACCTTTCATTCTGTGTATATGACCAAGTCATTGTAGACGTCACTGATACAGGAGTGCAAACATGCCGGGAGTGTAGCCTTAAGAAGGCACATCTTTGTCTGAGACTCTTTCTTCCCATGTAATGACCAAAATTTCTTGTCACATTTGGGAGGAACAGAGGTGTCACTCCTGGTGGGTTTAAGTTGCCCACATCTCACAACCATAAAGCAGTGCGCTCAACACACAAGCCAGGTAGACCATCATCTTGGTATTGATCATTAGCATCACACTCTCCCATACTCTTTTGGAGAATAGACATGGTTAATAGAAGGATAAATGTTCACCTTTTTGACTTGCTAGGATGATACAGATTAGAATCAGACCTTAGTTCTTTTCACACTTTGAATCATATATAAACTGAACATGTTGAGTGTGGGGGGAAACAGGACCACACCTGCTGGCTCTGCCTTCATCTCCTGCAAAACACATGTTGGCTTTTCCACATAATCAGGATTCCTGATTGCATACTAGTTCGGCATATGTTCAGTATATGCATGACTGAAGGTGTAAGAAAGTACACATTTGCATCTTGTTAAAACCAGGGAGAAGAACATAGATCTATTATAGTGAAGCTAAACCCCAATGCATGTGCTCATCACAACCCCTGACATTTCTATTTACAGTAGCTAGGTCACTATTCCTAGGACACCAGAGATGCGGAAGTGTCCAAACCTGGAACCTGATATGAGGATTATGGAAAACGGCAATTCTTCTCCTGAGACACTTAAAGTGGGATGGAGCGGCATCTGTTGCTGCCATGCTTTGCCACCACTGCTAGCCTTCCTAAACATTTATTCTTTGCAGCTGCTTTCTGGTGGATAGTCTCATACCTAAAGCACACCAGTTTGAAACCAAAAACGTCCAACCCTGCTGTTCTGCTTCAGGGTGACCGCTCCTGCAAAACCAGAGAACTTCTTGATTACTGAATACATCTGATTGCATGTTGGTCTGCAAAAATAACAATGCAAGCACAGAGGGAAAGAAAGTAGTTTGTCTCTGTAGCGTTCCCCAGACCCAAATGAGTCATTCATCTCTGATGACCTACACTACCTCTACCTCTCCCTTGGTCCCAGTGGTGCAAAATATTTAACAGTGAGGCATCAAACCCTGATTGTCAGCAAATAGCTCTGAAATAATCTGGGCAGCCTGCAAGTCCCCAGGATCCATTGTAAGCCCCAGATAAAACATGCCAGCCATATGATGGGATTAAGCTCCTGCTCCACATTGCCGTAAGACGGTAACTAAGTATGAATCCTGGTGACACAGTCTGACAATTCCGCTGAAAACCTACACATCCCCAAATGCGCACTTTCCAGTTACAAATAAAGCAATCAAATATTTCTTGAAATTTTTCAGATACACTTTAAACATTGCAATACAGACATTCAGTTAGTATACTGAACACAATTTACACCTGAGTTTGGCATGTAACCAAAACCCCAGTTTCAACATAAATTCATTGGATGGGGCTTGGGCAGTTTGCAGTCATTCAAGCTCTGCTCCAGTCTGCCATTTGTGACAGGAATGTGAAAATAAATAAAACAAGGACAGTAAAGCATTTTTCAGATTTCAGAAGTTCTGCATAAATGTTAAATAAGTTTGACGGTCATAAAACAACCAACTCCAGTGTTGGCGCCAGCTGTGGGGGTGGCGGCTTCCGCAGCACACTCTCAATGGGGGCCCTACTTTGATGTGTCCTTCCCCTGGCTGCCAGCTGTTGCTGCTCCTCTGCCTTGTCGTTGCTTCTCCCTGCTCCCTTGCCGTGCAACGACTATGAGCAAGCAGGCAGTGGCTGCCGCTTCTCTTCCTTCTCACCAGTGCTGTTGCTTGCTTGCAAAAGAGGGAAAGGAAGGCAAAGAAGCAGATTGCAGTGGTGAAGAGGAGGAGCAGGTCCGGGGCATCTTGTCAGTGGCGCCCTGCTGAGGTGCCCAGTTGCCCCAACACATTACATTGGCCTTGCCAACTCTAAGATTCTATGATTCTGTGATAATATCATAGAATATGGAAGTGACATCTAGTCCAACCCCCTGCAATGCAGGAATCTCAACTAAATCATACATGACAGATAGTTTATCTAACCTCTGCTTAAAAACCTCCAATGAAGGAGAGTCCACAACATCCCGAGATGCATCATTTTGCCCAAGCCTCTTGGGGTAGAGGATGACATCTGATGTTCCCCATTGCACTGCCACTTTCCATACGGATTGCTGTTTAAGATTATTTTAGTTGCTGGCTTAGTGATAATAAAAAAATTCCTTCCAGTAGCACCTTAAAGACCAACTAAGTTAGTTCTTGGTATGAGCTTTCGTGTGCATGCACACTTCTTCAGATACACTGAAACAGAAGTTGCCAGATCCTTCTATATAGTGAGAAGGTGGGGAGGGGTATCACTCAGAAGGGTGGTGGGAATGGGAGATTGGCAGGTAGCTGACATGAGCCTGTTGATTGTATCTGAAGAAGTGTGCATGCACACGAAAGCTCATACCAAGAACTAACTTAGTTGGTCTTTAAGGTGCTACTGGAAGGGATTTTTTTATTTTGACTATGGCAGACCAACACGGCTACCTATCTGTAAGTGGCTTAGTGATGGTAAGCATTACGTAGCTTTATTTGTTGTCTTACACTGTCTTAAGCTGTTGTAACCAGCCCTGGTGCTTCTTAATGAAAGGCGGGCTACAAATGCATGTAACAGATAAATAAATATAATGTTGTACAGAACAGGATTTTCAGAAGCCACCACCTAATATTGGATTATCCTTTAAAATGTAGAACTTCTATTAAATGCAATGTTCAAAATTGCTACATGCTATTAAGGCGCTCTGAATCAAGACAAAACTAAGCTCTTGAGAATATTTATTGTGCCCTGGCAGAAATTGTGTTAAGAGACATGCTTGGAATGGTGATTTCTTTCTAAAATGAGCAATGCACAAATATCTTTACAGGTAGAACAGCAAAAGTGTGTTGGGCATTAATTGTGAAAATCGAAGATCTGTGAATGTGTATTATTGCTGCCTGGGTGAATTTCAAAAATAGAAAATGCCTGACTGCTACCTTGGGGAAGAATATTGTCCAATTGTTGCTTTTAGAATATAGGGAGAACGCCAAGGCATCTAGTGCACCTTTGGCCGTCCCCTGAACCTGTAATAATAATAATAATAATAATAATAATAATAATAATAATATATTATTTATACCCCGCCCATCTGCCTGAGTTTCCCCAGTTTCCCCAGCCGCACTGGGCGGCTCCCAATCGAGTATTAAAAACAATACAGCATTAAATATTTAAAACTTCCCTAAACAGGGCTGCCTTCAGATGTCTTTTAAAAATAGGATAGTTGTTTATTTCCTTGACATCTGATGGGCGGGCTTTCCACAGGGTGGCCACCACTACTGAGAAGGCCCTCTGCCTGGTTCCCTGTAACTTCACTTCTCGCAATGAGGGAACCGCCAGAAGGCCCTGGTGCTGGATCTCAGTGTCCAGGCTGAACGATGGGGGTGGAGACGCTCCTTCAGGTATACAGGACTGAGGCCGTTTAAAAAGATTAAAGATTATTGTTCTACTTGAATTTATTTCATATAGTTTACTAAGTTTTACATTGCTGAGGAATGTGTCAGCTAGCAAGGATAGATATAGATATAGATGATAGATATTGATAGATATTTTGGTATCAGAGTTGTACATTTGCAATGTAACCTGTGTGTGTGTGTGTGTGTGTGTGTGTAAAACAGTAAGTTTGTATCACATTACTTCTGCATCTGAGCTATAAGTTGCTAAACTTAAGGACATCCAACAATTTACAGCAATGTATCCAACACATTTTACATTTCACAGGGTGTTTTAACAGCATGTGCTGACTTATAATAAACTTGGAAATTGAACCAATTACCTAGAGAGGTAGGCAGTTTATCTTGCGGGGTGTTTTCAAGCGGAAGCTGGCCAGCAGCCAACTGGGGATGCTCTGACTTTGGATATTTTACAAGAGGTTGGATATGATTGCCTATATGTCTCCCACAAAACCACCCTATGATTCTGCTCTGTATAATTGTCCTGGGGGGAAATCCCCAGTGGACTACTTTGTTTTATGTTGGGATTTGCATTCATTACTCTAAAATACTGTTTATTGTGCAACTAGCGCTGTTAACCTGATACATACAAGGTTCTGCCTGGGGCAATGACCATAATAATTTCACCCTGCCCTGAGGAGTCCCTCTCTAGTTTGCTCTAGTCCAGCCTTCTCCAACCTTTAGTCCCCATATGTTGTTGGACAACAACTTCCATCATTCCTGACCATTGGCCATGCGGGGAGGGGCTTTGGGGAGTTGATGTCCAACAACACGTGGGAACCCTAGATTGGGGAACACTACTTTTATCTATTTCGCATATAGCATCTGAACAGAAAAAGCTCACACATATCCACAATGCTGTCTATTACAAGAGACTGTAGGATGAGTATAGCAGCCATCATACTCCCATGAGAAAGGCATTTGGAGCAAACGAGATGATGCATTTATTTGGATCTAGTGTATCAAATGCTAGAAGCAGCATACAACTTATGCAAAAACTCTTCTCCAGCTTCTGAGGTTTGGAGTGGGTAGAGAAAACATCCAGATTTCATTGTTAACTTGACATTTACTTAATTGCAATGCCTGACAAAGGAGGAGGAAGTTGGATGATGAATATACTAAGTTAATTATTACAAATAGGTCTATCTGGTAGCATACACACAACAAAACTACCCTAGGAACAGAAAATAAAGATATATACCCTCTGACGAAACAGTGTCAGGACAAGGCTTGTGCCACTGGTAGCTAGGGCTCAGATGATTTTGTGTGTGACAGAGAATTCAGGTATCTGAAATTCCAATCAGCTGCCATTTTAATGATGGATGCCATTCCTCACCCCATCTTCATGTTCCAGAACAATGTTGTGTACAGGGCATTTTGAAGTAAAGAAAGTGGAAGATAAACCACTGAAAAGAAAACATCAGTGTTGCTACATAGAATGAAAGAATGTGTTGTCACCTCTGTTAACAGTAGCTCCACCCCCGATGAGAATGGTAGCACAGCCATCCCCCCAAAATTCAGCAAATATGACATTTTGGGGATTGCCACTATGGCTAAGCACATGAAAGGTGCCTGGGCTAATGGTATTGATGTACTTGCAAGGTAACTAGGTAAAGGTGGAAGGTCAGGTTTGTAATATACTATTCCTAGACAACCTAGATTCTAGATTGCAGTGGCTATATACGGCCCAGTGACTCTTAGGCCAATATGGCCTACTCCTATTCCTTTCTGTGCCTGAAGAAAGCTCTCTAAATCCTAGTCATTTGGGCGCAGTAAATGGTAGCTCACTAAGCTATGCTCTAGCTGTTATTCTGGAACATCTGCCTCAAACCCTGGAGTTCCTTACATACAACAACCATGTGTTTGTCAGGACCCATTTTCCCATATTCCCTATTCATGTCATAAAGAGTCCTTAATTTTAAATGCAAATTAGCCAACGACAATATAGGTTGCATTGGGGGCCGGCGGGGGGGTGGAGCCATTTGTAGATGAGACAGAGTGGTGGACATTCATTTCAGAAAGGTCATTTAATACACCGCCAAGCAAACAGAGAAATCCCTACAATACCATATCTTCAATGCTGTAATTGTTTGTTTGTTTGTTTGTTTGTTTGTTTGTTTGTTTGTTTGTTTGTTTACTGACCTGCCTTAGCAACTCACAGGTTATGAAAGGAACCGAAATATTTTTGATTCCACCTAGCAGAAGACAATGAATCCACATTTTGGCAAAGTTCTGCTTACAAAGGAATACGACTTTGGCATAACTCTGAAACGTCTTATTCTTGTTAGAGAAACTGCAAAGGGGATTATATGGGATTACTGCTGGAAAGACCTGCCAGGATTTTCTTTTTCTTTTTTGGTGGTGCTGTACAACCCATCTTCCTCTCTACTCCTTATACATTTTGGATACCTTGTGCAGCTGCTTGTTAAAAGAACATTGCTGCTGCAGTGGAGGGGCTGAAAGCCACCATTTTAAACAAAGGAGTTGAAAACGACCAAGTCCATACACCAGGTTTCCCCTGGGAATAGCCTGGAGGTTTATCTCCCAAACCACATGACCTCCTGGAACCTCTGGACAAGTGAGATAACACACTCATACTCCTGCATACCAAGGACCCAGGGGGCATTTTGTTTAATCCTAGGACAAAGCTTATTGGGAATAAGGGCTGGTAGCGTTAATAAAAAAATAAAAAATAAAGGCTTGATTTTTTTTAAAAAAAATACTTAATACACATTTAAGCTCCTTGAACGAACTGCCAACTCATCATGTCACTCAGAACATAGTAAATCCATTGCAGGGCTGACTTTTCCACTGCAGTTAACACAGAGAAGGAGAAACCACGCATATACACAGCTCTCTCCTATGATAATGTGGTGTCAGGGGATGGTTAGCTGCTTGTGCTTAAAATTGTGCCCCTTCAGAGTTTGTGCGACCCCACAAACCTCTGTGTGTGACAGAGCTCCTCAGACATGTCTGCTCTAGTCACTAGTAGAGTCTGACAGTGGCTGTCTGCGGAAGCGCTTCCAGCAAAGAAGTTCCTTAACGGAAACGCGTCTCCTGGACTCACGACGTGGCAGCTTCCGGCGCAGCATGGGTCTCCCTGCAGTTGCTTCTGACACCTCCCCGCTATTTTCGCTCGAAGTGTCTCTCACCCCTTTCTCTCCCCTGCTGCTTCCTGCCTGGGCTGCTGCGTCTCTCTCAGCATTACTGAGATCCTCCTCCAGAGACCCCGCGCTCCCCCTGCTGGTCCCTGCTTTGGCTGTTGACTCTCTCCCAGTCTCTGGGAGCCTTACAACTTCCCTTTCCTCCGATGTCAGTTCCCTGACATCCACCTCCCCTCCAGGGCCCCCCTCTCCCCCGCCCCTACTTTCTCCTCTGGGCGGTGAGGAGCTGAAACCCCTAAAAGAATCCTCTTCATCTTCAGACGTCTCGAACAATTCCCTCCATCGGTCTTCGTTCCGACTCGCTGAATCCTCCTCCACCTCGGAATCAGCGAACCCCTCCAACTCTTCTTCGTCGTCGGTGGTGGCGAAGTATTCCCTCCGGAACCTCGCCACTGGCTGGGGTTTTCTAGGGAATCTCTGATGAAAAGTTTCAATCAAAACCTCGTCATCTACCTCCTCTGCCCTGACCCAGGTGTTTTCCGACTCCGGCTCCCCTTCCCACATTACCAAATACTCTACTTGCTCTCCCCTCCACCTGGAATCGAGAATCTCCGCTACATGGTAGCTGTGTTCTTTTTCCTCCATAGCTGGTCCCCTATTGACCCTCCCCTCTCTGTCCCCTATATACGGTGACAGCAATGATCTGTGGAACACTGGGTGCAACTTCATGTGGTTCGGTAACCGGAGTCTGAAAGCCACTGGGTTGACCTGTTGCGTGACTTCAAATGGGCCCAGTCTTTTGGGTCTTAACTTCTTACAACCTCCTTTAAATGGTAACCCTTGGGTGGACAGCCACACCTGGTCCCCCACCCTAATGCTTTCCCCTTCCCTTCTGGTTTTGTCTGCCTGCCTCTTATATTCCTCCTTCGCCCTGTTTAAATTAAGTTGGAGCTGGCGATGGATCGCTTCCATTTCTTCAACGAACTGTTCTGCGGCAGGAACGCTCCAGTTCTCCCCCTCCCCCCCTGGGAAGGCTCGGGGATGACACCCGTGATTGGCCAAAAAAGGGCTCATCCCCGTGGACACGTTCTCTGCATTGTTATAGGCAAATTCTGCCAACGCCAGCTTCTCCACCCAATCATTCTCTCTGTCATTCACATAACACCTCAAATATTGCTGGAGGACACCATTAGCTCTTTCCGCCTGCCCATTGGTTTCTGGATGACGGGCAGTGGAAAAATTCACCTCTACATGCAATAAGCTCATGAGCTTCCTCCAGAACCTGGAAGTAAATTGTTTCCCTCGGTCCGAAACCACCCTCAAGGGGGCACCATGCAACCTAAACACATTTTCCACAAACAATTTAGCGGTTTCTTCTGCTGTGACCGCATGTGAGCAGGCTATAAAGTGGGCCATCTTGGTTAACAGGTCTACCACAACCATAATGGCTGTCTTCCCTTTGGACCTGGGCAGATCAGTCATGAAATCTATTGCCACTGCCTCCCATGGTCTTTCCGGCGTGGGTAGTGGTTCTAATAAACCTGCCGGTGCCCGCCTCTCCCCCTTGGCTCGTTGACATCGGTCACACCCTCTCACATATTCCCGCACATCTTCCCTGACCTTGGGCCACCAGAATTCCCTGGTAACCAGCCACATGGTTTTGTGTTGCCCAAAATGCCCTGCTGTGGGGCTATCGTGCAGTTGCTTGAGTACCTTTTCCCTCAATTCCCCTTCAGGTATGTATAACGCTCCCTTGTAGTACAACGCCCCGTTTCTCTCCTCAAAACCCCCGGGTTTGTCTCCCTCCCTCCTGAGACCCCTGAGTTTGTCCTGGGCGTATTCATCCTGCACCGTTCCCTCTACCAGTTCCCTTTGCCCCACCAAAGCCGCCCCACACACCCAGCGGTCCTCGGGAATAACATGGGTCTCTTCGGGTGCACCCTCTCCCTCCAAATATTCAGGTTTGCGTGAGAGAGCGTCCGCCCTAACGTTCTCCGGGCCTGGTACGTAACAAATCTCAAAGTTAAATTTGGAGAACTCCTGGGCCCATCTCAACTGCCTTTGGTTGAGCACTCGCGCAGTTCTCCAATACTCTAGATTCTTATGGTCCGTGCACACTTGCACCTTCTGTTGTGCACCAATTAGTAGGTGCCTCCATCTCCGGAAGGCCTCATAAATCGCAAGAAGTTCCCGGTCGTGCACCGTGTAGTTTCTCTCAGATTTGTTCAGCTTTCGCGAAAAGAAGGCACACGGTCGCCACTCTGACCCCTCCTTCCCCGGCTGCAGAAGAAGCACCGCCCCTATGGCTCTGTCCGAAGCGTCTGTTTCGACCCTCAGCTTTTTTTGTAAATCCACATGTAGAAGTTGTTCGTCAGAGGCGAAGGCCCTTTTCAGTTCCTCAAACGCTCGCTCCGCCTCCCCCGTCCAAACAAACTTCTTTTTGCTGCTGAGACAGTCCGTGATGGGCGCCGTCAGGTGGGCGAAGTTTCGGATGAACTTACGATAAAAGTTTCCAAACCCTAGGAACCTCTGCACATCCTTCTTGGTCTTGGGTGTTTTCCATTCCAGCACCGCTTGAACCTTGCCGGGGTCCATGGCCAACCCCTTGTCTGACAAGCGGTACCCCAGGAATTCCACCTCCTTGGTATGAAACTGACACTTTTCCAGTTTCACCCACAGTCTGTTGGCTTGCAGCCTGCTCAACACTTCTCTGACGTCTCTCACATGTTGCTCCTCATTCTCCGAATACACCAACACGTCATCTAAGAAGGCCACGCAATTCTTGTAGAGCAAAGGCCCCAGTACATGATTCATAAAGGCTTGAAAACACGCGGAGCCTGTTTGTAATCCAAAAGGCATAACGAGGTATTCAAATGCCCCCAAAGGGGTGAACATGGTGGTCTTCCATTCATCCCCTTTCCTTATACGTATCAGGTTGTACGCCCCCCTTAGGTCCAGCTTTGTAAAAATCTTTCCTTTTCGCACCCTGGTCAAAATATCATCAATCCTGGGCATAGGAAAAGCCGCCGGCTCTGTCACTGCATTTAGGGCCCGAAAGTCACATACCAGCCTCGGCTTGTCCGTGTTTTTTTTATCCACAAAAAACACTGGGCTACCCCCCGCTGCCTTGGACTCTCTGATGAAGCCTCTCTTCAGGTTCTTGTCAATGAACGCTCGCAATTCCTGCATCTCCCTGTCTGACATGGCATACAACTTGCCTACAGGAAGCTGTGCTCCAGGGAGTAAATTGATCTGGCAATCAAAGGGCCTATGCGGGGGTAGTTGGTCCGCTTCCTTCTTGCTGAACACGTCGCTGAGATCAGCATACTGTGGTGGCACCTTCCCCTTCTCCATCACTTCCGTCCCTGCTAGGGTGGCTTGGGCCCCTGCTGACCCCTTTTCCGCCCTGCAGTGTTCTAAGCAGTGTGCGGAACCGAAGGAAACCACTCTTTGATGCCAGCCCACCAGCGGATCATGTAGGGCTAGCCAGCTCATTCCCAAAATAATGGGAGCGCCTCCCAAGGTGGCCACATTAAACGCTATCAGTTCTGTGTGCCTTGCCACCCTCATTATCATTGGGACGGTCTGCAAGCTGACGCCTCCTCCCAACAGTTCCCTGCCATCAATCGTGGTCACCTGCAGGGGGTTGCTTAAAGGGATAGTCTGTATCTGGTGTTCAGCAGCAAACTCTTTGCTCATGAAATTGCAGGAGCTGCCTGAGTCCAACAGCGCCTTTATTTTTAGGGGGTGTCCATTTTGCAGCTCTAGCGACACTTCAATCACTAGAGCAGGTCGAGGAGCTTCTGGCACTGGCACTTGGGGAAGGGGCACTTTCACTGCTCTTTGGCCTGGCTGCAGTGCCCTGCTGGCAACCAGGCGTTGGCTTTTACCTGCTCCGTTTCTCCCTGCTCTTCCCCCTCAACAGCTCCCACCATCCCTTGCCATTCCTTCCTCTGGGGGCAGACTCTGGCAAAGTGGCCTGGCTGTTGGCAGAGATAGCATTTCCGGGCTCCCTTTCCCTCCTTCTTCGCCCCCTCACTGGGCTTTGAAACTGCGCGCGCGCGGGCTGTTCCGATTTCCATCGGCTCTGCCGGCGGGAAAGCTGGCTCAGGAATGTCTGGAATGCGTAACTCCTTCCAACGTTCCCCTCTCCCTTCCCGCCTCTCCAAGGCTCTTGCCTCCTGGCGCGCTCCAATGGTCAACGCAGATTTGGTCAGCTGATCCATAGACCCCGCCCTGGGGCTCCTGGCCAGCTCGTCTTTCACAGCTGAAGAAAGACCTTCTTCAAATAGCATCTGAATGGGTGCCGCCGATAAATCCCACCCCAATCTGTGAATCAGCATGGTAAATTCAGTCCAGTACTCACGGACAGATCTGCTTCCCTGCTTGCAAGCCATTAGCTGTCTGCGTACCGCCCCTTCCTCAATATCGCTGGAAAACATGATATCCATTGCACGAAAGAATTTCATAGTGTCCTTTAGGATATCGTTGTGCGTTGCCATCAGGGGTCGAACCCAGTCCCGCGCCCCCTTCTCAAGATGCCCAATTACGAACGCAACTCGCGATTCCTCATCAGGGAACTCATCAAACTGCACATTCAGAGCATATTGCATCTCAGTCCTAAAGGCATGATAATCCTTGGGGTCCCCCCCAAACTTCTGCACCAATCCTGGTACCTTTCTGGGGAACTGAGTGGTTCTCCCCTTTTTGTCAGCATCCTGAGCCCTTCTCTCCTCGAGCCTCGCCGTCTGCAGCGCAAGTTGGACCTCCAGAGCTTGATACCTTTCTTCCAAGCTTGGACCAGCTCCCACCCCTGCGTCTCCGGTTCCGACTGGGTTGCTCATGATGCTTTCTCCTGCACAGGCAGCGTACAGAGACTGTCAGACTGCTGTCAGGGGATGGTTAGCTGCTTGTGCTTAAAATTGTGCCCCTTCAGAGTTTGTGCGACCCCACAAACCTCTGTGTGTGACAGAGCTCCTCAGACATGTCTGCTCTAGTCACTAGTAGAGTCTGACAGTGGCTGTCTGCGGAAGCGCTTCCAGCAAAGAAGTTCCTTAACGGAAACGCGTCTCCTGGACTCACGACGTGGCAGCTTCCGGCGCAGCATGGGTCTCCCTGCAGTTGCTTCTGACACCTCCCCGCTATTTTCGCTCGAAGTGTCTCTCACCCCTTTCTCTCCCCTGCTGCTTCCTGCCTGGGCTGCTGCGTCTCTCTCAGCATTACTGAGATCCTCCTCCAGAGACCCCGCGCTCCCCCTGCTGGTCCCTGCTTTGGCTGTTGACTCTCTCCCAGTCTCTGGGAGCCTTACCACTTCCCTTTCCTCCGATGTCAGTTCCCTGACATGTGGATTCTGCCCAGAAAGCATGCAGCCATTTTTCTATTTATAAAGAAAGTAAACAAACAGCTAGGTGCTAAATGAGCCATCCCGCAGAGGGCTCGCAATTGTCATCCCAGGTTGTGCAAAACCTACATACATTATTCACATGGCACCAACAAACTGTGTTGTATGTACATGAGCATGCACAGACTGGTGAGGAGGGGATTTTGTTTATTGCACACTGAGCTTCTGGTGAGCTTGTCAGCTACCAAAACAAATCCATATCACCAAAACAATTGTACACTACCACTCCACGGCCTCACCCACAGCAAACAAATGATTTTGTCATGTATTACATTTTAAGCAACGCTTGGATCCAAGTCCTGGATAATCACAGTACTTAGTGTTTCAGGAGAGTGCTCTAAGCTCCAAAGGCCTGAATCATTACTGTATTATTCCTTTTTTTAACACCCGTGCAATTCCAACTGATTTCCATATAGCTTCATGGTGAAAAACTAGGAAACTACAGTGGTAGATCAAATCCAGTGACCTGAAATTCCCCTATAATAACAGGCAGATATCCTCCCCCCCACACACACACACAATCGCTCTCTTTTTGTAACATGGAAGAGAGATAAGCTCTGACTTGCCCTGCGTCACACTGTACATCAGTGAAGAGGCCGGGAATAGAATCTTTGGAAGAAATTGCACACCCGGGCTTCATCCAAATGGCCAACACCTTTCCATTTCCCTCAAGCTGTGGAGCAGAAGGTGCAGCCCATCTAACTGTTAGATAAAGTGTCCTGAACATTAATTCACTGGCTGTCAGAATCCAAACTTCCATGATCTGTGGTCAAAGTTCACATCCGTGCTTCAGAATCCCAATTCGTCTATCAGAGCCTTACGTGGGAACGGTGTATGCCAGATTGCAATGTCTTAGAAGCCCAGCTGCCATCAACAGACAGTAAGCATGGTAACTTCATAATCATGTAATACCAGCTGGGTAGTATTTAATGGGTACAGATAAAATAGGCAGAGAGGGGGGGAAACACAAAATTAACATACGTTGCAGAAATGGTTACATATGAATTCGGGATGGCAAATAAAAGACACCTCTTCCAGCGAGATTTATTTTTCTCATTCCAAACTGGCCGCCTTCTTTTTCCTGGGCCACCCTTTGTTTGGGACTTGTTTCAAGATTGGATGAAAAATCCTCTCTTCAATCTTCCTAAGCACTTTGCATATTAGCAAGTTTGTGGTGGAGGAAGCTCTGCTAAGGTTTGCCTTTATTTTAAAATTCCTATATATTTGACAAACAGCACCATGGTAGGCACAGCGCTCGTTCTCGTAATAAGCATAAAATCACAGAACCACAGAAGGCACAGGAAAGCAGAGTTAGCTTTAATGTCTGGGAAGCCCCAGCCTATGTATTCCCTGACACCCATTTACTATTCCTTTGACAAGCCTAATTTTAAATGCAGTAAGTGATGGGATTCCACTATTTCCCTTGGGAGATTAATCCACACAGTCCAATAGATTTTACTGTCAGGAAACTTTTATCCAGTTTAAATTCCACGCTTCTTCATTTTACATAGGAGAGGGTTTTTGTGGGGAGATCTCTTTCCCAGAGAGAAAGGCACCGATGTCTGATGGCGGGTACAATTAATTAGCTTTCGTATTATGAAGAACAGGGACAATGTGTCACGTTTCACCACTTGAGGCAAAACGGGAAGTACTGCTCTGCTCTACCACTGCCACTGCTGCCTGCACCAGCATCAGTGCTGAGTTCGGGTGAGATGTCACCAATTTGGAGTGCAATCTCACCCAAATCATACAGGATCTCACACACTCCATGAGATCTTGTGCAATTTTCAGCAATATCTTGCTGGGAATCACACCCAAAACCTGCACTGGTGCTAGCACTGCATCTCTGCCAGTGGTGGAGGTGGCAGGGCAAGCAGGTCACCAGAGGGACATGCCTTCAGGGGCTTCTGTCACCTGAGGCAGTGACCTCATCCCCACCTAATGGCTGTACTGGCCCTGCAGAAGAATCTGCAAGGGGAGAAACCTAGACAACCAGGTGTGGATAACTCATGTGAGCCTCCATAGATTAGACTGGAGTTCTCACTGGTTTAGGAGAGGAACCATTATTGACATCATAAACGTACTATGTTCTTCAGGGTTGGAGAAAAGAAGCACTTTTTTTAAAGTGTTAAAAAATGTTAATGGGGGCCTGAGATTCCTGTAACTCCCATCAATGTACTCCCAGGAGGTATAGTATAATATAGTATAGTATAGCCCAGCAGTCGAGCTGTCAATGACTGGATCTTTTCCCTATGCCACATCAGAGTCTATGAGATGTAATTGCTAAAAGGTTGCGGCCACTGCAGACTTTTTGCTCCCACACACCACCCGACTCTACACTGCTGGTACAACAGATGATCATAGCACATGCACAACTGCATTCCACACTGTGTTCACCACTGCCAAGCTAACTGGATACAAACTGCATTTTCCAAGAAACCAAACACAGTGCACCAAATAACAGGAAATCGTTATATGTCCAAACACTGAAGAAAATACATTTTGCTCCCCTGCTGCCAAAGAATAACAAGTTGCATTTCTTGCACTGTAATTTGATCATCCAGAAAGACTCTACAAACTATCTCCACGCTTGTGAAGAATGTATTTTGGATGCTTTTATACCCCAAGTTTTCGCACTGTTCCATGGCAATACTTCCACAGGTTAAGTGTACAGTGTGTAGGGGGGGAATACTATCTTCATAACTCAACATCTCTTAAAATCATTGGATGCCCTCTAGTTCTTATTATATTGCTGGCAAGCATAAATACCAGGTCCCAAATCCCTTCTTCCAGACGGTTCACTGTTTTATATAATTCTCTGTGATTTAGATACCCCATCATAGCATAAACTTCCTCAGCTCCTTCCTTCCTTTTTTCACTGCAAGGTCCTAATTTGTCAAGTCCCTGTTCTCCAGAACATAGCAAGAAATGTCCAAGGGGTGGAGTCTGAAGTTTCTAATCCTTTCCCTCAGAAGAACTAACACTTTCATCAGTGGAGGGCAGCATCTTTGAAATCTGAGATCACAGTTCTCTATAAAAACAAACAAGCAAGCGAAGAACAAGGGGGAAGCAGCGCAAAGAAGGCAATGTTAATTACAATCAAGATTGCAATCTAATAGAAGTCAGTTATTCCAAAATCATGCTTCCCAAAGAATCTATATTTCAGCTACATCCCAGAGGTGTATAAAGGGAATGAAGGGGGACCACAGTTCAGTCGGCAGCACGTGCATTGCATCTTCAGTTTAAAAAATAATAATTACGTAACAGGTGATGTGGAAAAACCTCCACCTGGAACCCTGGAAACCCATCAAATGGATAGGTAAATATTTTGACCAGTCCCACATTAAGGGCATATAGGGCCTAAGGCAAATAGGAGGGAAGAGCTGAAGTCAGAAGTGGGAACACATTGGATATGAGGTAAACAGTAATGAGAACATTCCCAGAAAGAGGGAAAGAATTACAGAATTGCAAAGTTGGAAGGGATCATCTAGTCCAACCCACTGCAAGGCAGGAAACGGGTCCTGGAAACGATGTGAACCTAAGGCTACAGCTCTATTTGCCTGGTGGCTGATAAACTACAATTTAATTGATAATTACATTTATATACCACTTTTTCATCTGAGAAGCTCAATGTGGTACACACAGTTCTCCCCTTCCCATTTTATCCTCACAACAACCCTGTGAAGGTAGGTTAGGTTGAGAGACAGTGACTGGCCTAAGATCAACTAGAGATGACTAAGTGGGGTTTTGAACCCTTGTCTTCCGGGTCATCGTCCAACTCTCTGACCGTTATACCACAGACAGCTTCCTGTGTTAGTAAGGTAAGATTAGATATACCAGTCCTTGGGGAAGAGTTCACAATCAAAAGAAACTCTTGAATACTTGATTTTCTTTAATTCCCTTTTCAAAATTAAGCTGAATATATTCCATAATGCTGTTCCACTTGTACCATATAAGCCTGCTGTAGACCAGTGCATGTGCTGGCAAATACATTATAATCACTAAACTGCAAATGACATTGCCTGCTGCAGCTACAGCATCTTAAATCATCTGCACTTTATGCCAGATAAAATTAAGATATATCATTGGAAGAACCCGAAAGAAGTATGCAATTCATTATAATAATTCAGGACTTAGTGTTTCACCCATGTGTAAAATAAAGGACCCAGCCAGTCCTTAATTTGATTTTAAGGTTCTAGTGACATCTCTGCCACGAATCTTCAAGGTGTGTTTGGAAAACCACTTAATTTATTTGAATCTTATTTCTCCCATAAAACCTCAGTATTGTGTCTTGGGATCTAAAAATAAACGCCAGTAAACTCCAAATATTTTCTGCCACTGGCCTTTAAAGTTGCACTGCATCCTTTTTCAAATAGAAGTTCAGTTGTTTGCCCCAGAATGCCAGCTGAATTCTGTTTTGCATAATTTTATCCCGACACCATTTCTCCCCTCATGAAATTTCAAACTGACAGCTTTCAAAGTTCTTTATTTTAAAGGTCCGCTTGAAGACTGCTTAAAAACTTCTAGTACTTACTTCAGAGACGGCTGGATCTCATAGTCTAGCAAGCACTTTGGAAAAGCTGTATGGCGGAAGCTATGCAAATGTCAGTTATTCATTACTCATTAATATAATCATGATTTAACACCCTTACTTCCCCTGCTCTTCCCCCCAATTGCTTTTTAAAATGCAAATATGCATTTAAAAACCCTTCCACTTCTTTTCATAAAAGTGGCTGAAAAGCAAAGCAATCTTTTACCCAACTGAACAAAACTACTAGTAGGGAAAGAATCGAAATCTCAAAGGGGGGGGGTGAGAGAGAAACAATTAAAAAGAAAATGAGGGAAACCTTTTAGGAAAATGTCTAAGTTACTCCTTGATGCTTGTAGGCAAGTGGTAAAATACCAAGCACGAAATCAAAATAATTTTGACTTTTTGACACAGAATTATAGCATTTCAGAATTGGAAGAGATCTTGGAGATTACCTGGTCCAATCTCCTTCTCAAAGCAGGTTCAGCTGTGCAGGATGCAACTACAGTATCTCTGACATATGAATGTCCAGTCTCTGCTTAACCCTTCATTGAGAGGTATGACCAAATGCAGTCCAGCAGCACAGGGGGAAACAAATTTTGCATCCATCTTCAAAACTT
The DNA here is from genome assembly GCF_965113315.1 of Podarcis vaucheri. Classification (NCBI taxonomy): domain Eukaryota; kingdom Metazoa; phylum Chordata; class Lepidosauria; order Squamata; family Lacertidae; genus Podarcis; species Podarcis vaucheri. The sequence goes on from NC_138759.1 coordinate 30,298,913, forward strand.
TGTGCGACAGGCATTCCTCATGAAAAGGTCTGAATTCCCTTGTGGTGGATATGAGGTTCCTATCCTAAACTGACTGAAGTACCAGTATGTTTTTATTCTTACAGCTTTTGGAGCTAATTCAACCCCTTGGAAAGATGCAGAAGACCCACATGCAGCTAAGCCGTAAAGGTCAAAGTGACACCACAAAAGTATGCTTATGGTTGTTAGGTACTCATAATGTCTACAGGTGCTTAGACCAGAATCTGCTGCCCTAGCTGACCCACCATAGAATACTCTGGTGATACCAACAAATACAAGGGGAGAGAATCAAGAAGTTCTGCAACCACACAGCAGACATTAGTACAAGTGGTACTATCACCTGCTTGTTTTTACTCATGGATGACTCTAGGTAAAACTGGTGTTATGTTTCCATCACACGACCTACCGTAATCTAAAACGAGTCCCATCAGCTACAGAGATAAAACCAGTCCCTTGGCATTTGAAGCAGCCCATTTCCATACTTTTAATATTACTTAACGATATGCACAGCACAGCTGGCGATACCTCCAAAGACTGTTAAAAACCTACTGTACATCTAACATAAAGCAACTTGCCTCAGATCTGCCATAACCTATTCAATAAAAAGGGAGGGGGAAAACTTCATGAGAGACACGTGCTAGGTCATCTGAGACTCCCCTTTTGCAGCTGTATCCCTTTCCTCTGATGTGACTGATATCCACCACTACATATTTATAACACAGTTATAATATTTAGTTGAAGTTCATAACGTCTCAGCACAACCTTGTTTTCTGGCAGTGCTGATGGGTGAAATGGATCACCACCACCCTTGCAAATAATTATATCACATCTCCTAGACCCTGCAGAACATTGACTTCAAACATCAGCTGTTTGAGAACTATAGAAGCTGTCCCTGACAGCAGAAAGTTGAAATATGCATTTCACCTCTAGTAAGTCAGTAAGTAAATTTTTTATTATACCCCGCCCTCCCCAGCCAAGGTGGCTAACATCAAATATAAAATACATTAAATCACAATCAAACAATTGATTAAAATACAGCTTAAAAAATAGAATCAGGATACAATTAAATGACTGCCCACGAATTACAACCACAGGGGTCTGGAACCTCAAGTACTCATCAGGGCCAGCTATCCATGTTGGTTCCACATGAGCTGATAAAAGGGCCAAATAGGTAAATTACAGGGTCCCATAGAGGGGGGTCAAACTGGGCCCGGACCAAAGGCCAGGCAGAACAGCTCTGTCTTGCAGGCCCTGCGGAAGGATGTCAAGTCCCTCTGAGATCTTTGGTCCGTTATTCAGTGGGCCAGAATGGTGTAGTGAGCAAAGCCAATGTGGTACTGTCCACATGTTTTGGGGGCTATATTTCTCATCTGCTCCACCCAGCATAATCAATATCTGGAATTGCAGGTACTGTAGGCCAACAGTATCTGGAAGACATCATGAGGGTTACTGCAGGAGTAGAGTGTTGGAATTTGACTAGGGAAGCCTGGATTCAAATCCCTCCTTGGACATAATCTTTGATCAGTCACCCTCAACCTAACAAATCAATATTAAAAAGGGTGGACCATGTATCCATAGCCACTATGAGCTTCTTGGAGAAGGGATGGGATATATATGCAATGAGAATAAATAAAAAAGATCTATATGAAATATTTCAATATGATAGATATAAACTATAACATTCAAATAAAAAATATCTACAACAAATGATCCTGCCAGGCCCCTCAAACAGCAATTTACTTTGATCGTGATACTGCCAAACAATGCCTTGTGTTTTTATAGCAATGTGTATGCTGTCAAGTAGTCATTGGCAGGAGGAGACTTTGCACACATATAGGAACAAATTCAGTTGTGAAAGCAGTGAATTTGGGGGAGTTCCTTACCTGTGGGAAGCAAGCTAGCAGACCAGCTGTAGCCATTTTAGTGCCTATAAGGGACTTTTGGAGATGTGCTCCTAAAAAGGCTTTCCCAACAGCACCTCGAAACTGTAAACAAAGCTTCAGTACAAATAGCACATGTTCCTCCATGCATACACACACACACACCAAGTTTTAACAACAGATATGCCTGCCAACTAAGATTCCAATTCATGCATCTGATGTAGTGGGCTTGAGTCCACAATAGCTTTTGTGCCACGATAAATTTGTTCATCTTTATGGTGCCCCAAACTCTTTGATTGTTTTAACAGAAATGTTTCTTCGACTGACTATATATCATGAGTGTGTTAAAAGAACTGAGCTAAAGCAAACGCAAATTAGAAAACTGCTCGGTCTTCTTTTTCATTGCCTCCACAATCATACTGCTGGCAGTGCTGCCGTTTATTTAATGCCAGCCAACCTGGACAGATGCCTGTTGGGTTTCTTATCCTGTTTGTTCTTTAAACACTGCTTATTCAGTTATTAATATTTAACACTGACATTACTGCTTTGACTTCCCACAGAGCAGCTTTTAGCCTATAGGTATTTAATGGTCCTGAAATGGGAGATCTCCGGAGAAAAGGCAGACTGCTTGAGATAGCAGTCCTGGGCACTCCAAAGGGATGTGCTTGATGCTCTAAATTCACTCTGCCCCAACGTGGGTCATAGTTGCACTCAACTTTTAGCAGTGGAGGAAGTAATTCATCAAACAGAGGATTCTCTGCCCCTGCTCAGGTCCTGTTTGCAGTGTCTCGGCATCACCTATACTGAACATGTATCACGTGTTGCTCCCCTTCCATTTGTTATGAGGGATGAAAAAGGGGAAAGAGCACTGGTTGTTGTAGATCCAGCTGGTGGAAGGCTTCTCCACAATGTTTTGTGGTCCTGTCTCTTTTTCTGCTTTTAGATGTAGCAGTCATTAAGCCACACACCGGCACAAGCTCTTGTGTATTGTGCTACAATCCACAGCAGTCATTTTGTGATTGACCTCATGGTACCTTCTCAAATTTGGCAATCCTTGCTGTGTGCAGGTAGCAAATTGTCAAATATGTAACATATGTCTACACTGGTTATGGTAACTTTCATTGGCACACTTTAATCAGTTCAGAGGAAACAGGTTATTGAAACTACAGAGAAGGAGATGACCTCTGAATACAGACCTGCATTTAAAACAACACCCTATATAGCACAAGAAATCCTTGCCCAGAAATGTTAGGTTTCTTAATTTAGGGAGGTTTGCCCATTCAGGTGGATTCAAACTACAGTCTCACACCTGTGGCCTCATGTGGCATGGTCCATGATGGACTGCACTGTATGTTTTTTCTATACATTTGAACTCTGTGCTATTCCAGCTGCTATTCCAGTGGTGCTGATGCAAGGAAAAGAACTAAAAAGACTCTGTGTCCCCCTGCAGTTGGCCGATCAGCCTGTCTGTTTTTACTCAGCAGGGGATAAATTAAACTGCTCTGATGGGCCTCACTTCTAAATCAATTTCCTGGTTTCTTTGAAAGGACTAGGGGCTAAGGAGCGGTTTTTCAGGAATCAGCTCTCAATGGATGTTTTAATCTACGTTATCATGGTATCATGGCTATCATTCACCAATGCTCTGTAAAATATATTATAGTCCAAACCTTATTTCTACACATGAAAGGAATTGGAAGCATAAGGGAGTTCAAATGCAGGGGTGGAAAGTTTTCTCTCTACATTTAGCCTCTCTGATTTTTCTCACATACACATAGACCCACATAGTTTTCACACCATCAGCAGTTTTCAGGCCTTTTCTCCTCCCCTTTTCCCTTTTCCCCAGACTCTCCATAAATGTCACTTTCCTGATGAATGCCTCTTTCAGATATGCCCCTTGACAAATCTGAACTGGCTGGTAAAACACACTTACACACTTTAAACACCCAACGCAATTCATTCATAGGCTAATGAAGGTCTTGCCAAGAGATTGTTATCCAATTCCTTCCTGATAAGAGGTAAAGATGGGTGACAGAGAGCAGAGCTGAGGTACTGCAATTCAAATAAAGAACTCCCATCCTGTCTCTCATTTGATCATTAGTGTCTACCCTTCTTCTGTCAAACAATGCTAAGAAGATGCTATACAGCGGTACCTCGGTTTTTTAACGTAACCCATTCCGGAAGACCATTTGAGTTCTAAAACGTTCAAAAACCGAAAACTCAGTACGGAAGCCTCAAAACAGAAAACTCAATACAGAAAATTCAATATGGAAGCCACGTTTTCGGTTCGACTTCCGAGGCACATTCAAAAGCCGAAGCATTTACTTCTAGGTTTACAGCGTTCGAAAACCAAAATGTTTGTCAATGGAGACATTCGAAAACTGAGGTACCACTGCACCTTCCTTTGTACCCACAATTATATTTTCCCTCATTTTGGAATCTTTATGAAGACCGCAGAGTATAGAATGAGACCAAAATGGTCCTAGAGCTTTCTAGGCTCATACTGTGCTACTGATGCAAACATACCAGGGCCTAAGAGAGCTATCATGCAGCAGTGGTGAGAGAGTCGGACTGAGACATAGGAGAGCTGGGTTCAAATTCCCATTCTGCCAAGCTCACTGGGTGACTTTCTCTCAGTCTAACTATCTGACAGAATTGTTGTGATGATGATGATGATTTATTTATACCCCGCCCATCTGGCTTTGGTTTCCCCAGCCACTCAGGGCGGGTCCCAAAAGAATATTAAAAACACAATAAAGCATGATAGTATGGAGAGCAGTAGAACTATGTACAGTGGTGCCTCGGGTTAAGTACTTAATTCGTTCCGGAGGTCCATTCTTAACCTGAAATTGTTCTTAACCTGAAGCACCACTTTAGCTAATGGGGCCTCCCATTGCCGTCGTGCCACTGGAGCACGATTTCTGTTCTCATCCTGAAGCAAAGTTCTTAATCCGAAGTAATATTTCTGGGTTAGCAGAGTCTGTAACCTGAAGCATATGTAACCTGAAGAATATGTAACCCAAAGTACCACTGTATGCCATCTTGAGCTACCTAGAGAAAATTGGGTATATAAATCTAATTATCATTTTAAGAAGGCTTCAGAGCCTACTGAACCCCTCCCAGCATGGATGGGACCCTCACCACCACCACCTAATCTGGATTAGGGCCACAGTGAGGAAATAGTTTGAACCCACACCAGGGTAGCAAGGATCCCACTCTCTTCCTCCTGTGCACTGTTCTAGGGGTTCTCTCACTCACCCCGCCTCCAAGTCAATTTTGCGGGATGGGGGGAAAGCCCCACTGTGCAAGCAGAAGTCCTTGCACAGGACTTCTGCTGATAGGACTCATTAATATCCATGGGCGGAATTCAACTCATGAACATGACTAAGGTAGATTCATTCAGTTCAATGGGTCTACTGTGAGTAAAACTTAGATGAATACCACCCTTTAGGTTTCATGTTGAAAATTTTAAGTGATTTTAGAGTGCTTTTTAATTTGTTTCTTGTAAACCACTTTGAGGGCGCTGGTGGTGGAAAAGTGCAATAAAAACTGATAAATTAAATGAACCATTCCCACCTTTAGATCACACCACACCATTGCTCTTTCCACCAGCAGTGATCCTGCTCTTCTCCCTTGTCTCCCATTATGACTGCGAAACAAACTAAACTTCCAACCAGCCTTTGAAGCAGGGAGACAGGTCTATTCTAGGACTCAGTATGTCATGACAAGGAAGCTCACATGGTCTGAGAGAGAGGCGCTTGTGTGAGTGACAGAAAAAAGGGAGTGTGCTGGGAGGGGGGCCACTGCAGCAGCAACCCCAGCTAAAACGTATGACATGTGTTACTTATTACTTGAGGACAGCAATTCAGCAATAAAATACAGTGTTGTCACTTTCAATACGTACTAAAAGTGATTTAAAAGAGCTTGCTGGGAACAACTTACACTGCTATCTGATTACAATACACAGGGTAAATCAAACTCATTGCGGGGGCTATATTATCCCCTCTGACAGGCCCAGATCAATGCCTCCATTTTGTGTGGTTCTGATGGATCTCCATGCTTGTCCTCACGTTCCTAAAGGCTTCATTTTCAGAGTACTCCAAATTTGAGGAGAGGCAGCAGACTTCCTGAATCAAGTTGCCCAACTAAGAGAAATGTAAAGTACTGACTCTCCCATCTAATGACTAACGCTTATATCCCACTTCACAAAGGACAGTCTTCTAATTTGAAGGCATCCTCTGAAGGACTGTCCAAGTCTACATTATTGATAAAGAGACATAAGAAGGGAAAACAGGGGGCTTGAAGCAGCCCATCATCATCTGCACCAGATAGAAGATTATAAAAATATAAAAAGGTAAAGGACCCCTAGAAGGTTAAGTCCAGTCAAAGGCAACTATGGGGTTGTGCCGCTCATCTCGCTTCAGGCTGAGGGAGATGGCGTTTGTCCACAGACAGCTTTTCAGGTCATGTGGCCAGAATGAATAAACTGCTTCTGGTGCAATCTACTTGACTGGTATGCCAACTGCTAGGTTGGCAGAAGCTGGGGCAGTGCAATGGGAGCTCACCCCATTGCGCAGATAGGATGCAGATGGCGCTGTGGTCTAAACTACTGAGCTTCTTGGGCTTGTCAATCAGAACGTCAGTGGTTTGAATCCTTGCAATGGGGTAAGATCCTGTTGCTCTGTCCCAGCTTCTGCCAACCCAACAGTTTGAAAGCAAACTAGTGGGAGTAGATAAATAGGTACCACTGCGACAGGAAGGTAAATGGCGTTTCTGTGCGCTCTGGCTTCTGTCATAGTGTTCTATTGCACCAGAAGCGGTTTAGTCATGCTGGCCACATGACCCAGAAAGCTGTCTGCAGGCAAATGCCGGCTCCTTCAGCCTGAAAAGTGAGATGAGCGCCACAACCCCATAGTCACCTGTGACTGGACTTAATCATCCAGGGGTCCTTTATCTTTTTACAGACGATTATTCAGGTCACCTAGCCACAGTCTGCCTCACTGGTGAGATGTATTGTATTTTTACTTGAATTACAGCAGTAGTTTACAAAATTGCACCTATACATATAAATTAGTGCATGCAGATCTCATGCAGATCTGTAACCTTTTTTGTAATCTATTTCCTTTTTCCTGGCATAAATAGCTACCCTAGCAGGGAGCCAGTGTCCCTATCATTACCATTCCAGGATGGTGTCAGAACTGAGACTTCTATGGAGATCAGCAAGAGAAGGAGCTCAAAAGCCAAGTACGTCTCCCTTTCCACATCCAATTCTCTCAGCAAGCAGTTTAACCTATGCAAAGACACTGCACTCTCAATATCCCTTCTGCTCTCCCAGCAGCTGCCACTTCACATTAACACCAGCAAGTGTGGTCCCTACAGACATGAGGTTTCTCCTCTCCCCACTGGGAGGATTGAACACTTGTGCACTCTGCAATCAAATGCTTGTCTTACAACTTGGATATAAGCAACTTTAAGGCAACTACAGGATGCACATTGCCTCTATTTATTTGACTGAACTTCATCGGCTGTCAGCCATGTGATGATGCACTGGAGGGAGAAGGCAAGGTCTTAGCAGAAGAAACTGGCTAGAACCAGGTACATTGGGGAAAAGTCCATGGGAAGAGCAAGAGACGTTGGTGTTTGTGTACTGGGGATCTCCTGTTTCTATTCCACTCTCCCTGGTGTGAGCTCACTGACCTCGTGCAATATTAACAATTTCCTCTGTTACTGCCTTGTCCTGACATCTGCTCCAGAGGATGGATGAATAAGCAGATGATTCAACAGGACAGCAGAAAGGGTGGCAAACAAACTTGCCTGTCCCATGCAACTCTATTAGCCAAGTGTTCCTGGACATCACCTGGTCCTGGAAACACCAATGCCACACGGCTGAAAAGAAGAATGCAGGGCTTGGTGCCAAAACTGATCTTTCCTAGCATGATGGTAGAGACAGACAACACAAGCTTAGAACCCTTTTCTATTCCTACTGGCTGTAGATGTTGATGAGATGTAAAAGGTTGGCTGTAGTGACTATTAAAAGACATCAGACTGAATGAATATAGAAAGAAGAACAAAATGGACAAATTTGACCTAGATTCCCCTTCCCATTCTTGTGATTTTTCATAAAAACCAGAGCTGGATTTAGGTTGGAAGCTGCATGAGTAAAACTAAACAATCCTTCTGTTCTCTCTCCTCAAAGTTTGGGTATCACTGCAACCAGTAACTCCAAGCACACACTTGCTTAGCTTTACAAGTGTATGCACACACACAAAGGAATGCCACCTTGCTCTTATCATAGAATCATGGAATCATAGAGTTGGAAGGGACCCCAAGGGTTAACTAGTCCAACCCCGCCACAATGCATGAATCATTACTAAAGAATCCGTGACAGATGGCCATCCTACTTCTGCTTAAAAACCTCTAGTGAAGGAGAGTCCATCATCTCCTGAGGCGGTCCGTTCCACTGTCGAACAGCTCTTACTTCAGATGTTACCCTGTAAATCTCCTGCTGAAGGAAGAGACAGGGCGGCAGCAGCAGCAGCAGCAGCAGCTTCTCCCATCCATTTCCTCCACAAAGCTCTCCCACCTGACCTCACTTCAGATGCACTTGTCCAGGTGTCTCTCAAAAGCATTATCACATGCTCAAAATGCTCAAGATTGAATGTCATGGTGTCTTTTTCCCTATCAAACCAGGAAATCAAAACTTGCCCGATTTCATAAGATTATATTAGTCATTGCCACCCAAATCCCATGGTGGAGAGTGGTAGGAACACAGAAAGATGCCTTGCGCTGAGTCAGCTCATTGGCCAATCTAGCTCAGTATCATCTACAATGGCAACAGCTGTCCAGGATTTCAGGCTGAGGGCATTCTCAGCCCTACACAAAGATGCTGAGGTCTGAACCTGAACCTTCTGCATGCAAAGCAGATGCTCTGCCCAGTGGCGTAGCATGGGTTGTCAGCACCCGGGGCAAGGCAAGTAATTTGCACCCCCTAACCCGTGGATTTTAGCACTTGAGCCAGGTAGGGTCAGAGAGCTGCGAGTGCGAGCGAGCGCCCCCAGATGTTGCGCCCGGTGCGGCCGGCCCCCCCTGCACCCCCCACGCTACGCCACTGGCTCTGCCACTGAGTTATGGCCCTTCCTCCTTGTCAAAATGCACCTACCGCATGCACTGGTGTGAACACACACCGTGTTTGCTCACCAGAGCTGAATAACCTTGGGAGTAACTAATGCTGGCATGCTTCCTCTTCACTTTGTTAATTGGGCTCTTCTCTCCTTCTTTCGTTAATTCACCATACTCTAATCAATCTTCTAATTAGCATGCTTCTGCTGATGTTTCACCGAGTTCTCATTTCCATCCACTTCATGCTAACCCGTCTATCAGGCTCCATCACACCACAGCCACACACCCTTAATCGTTACCACACTTGCCGACACCTGGCCTGCCTTCCCAAATGTTATGGACTTTCCCCAGAGCATCTTTTCATCTCAGCTTTCCAGGAGCAGGTATTATTTCACTCCTCTGCACCACATCACAAAAAACTCCATGAAAACCAAAGACCAGTGGGGGTGGGGTGAGAGCACAGGAAGCAGCATATAGTTCACTAGGGGAATGTGTTCATCTCAGCCTGGCTCAAAATAGCATCCGACAAGAGTGAATCACACTAGTTCTGAAAAACTCACAAGAAATAAGCTCAGAAATCTATAGCTGCCTCCCTCAATTTCACTGCCTGTCTGGCTGCTTATTGACTTCTACTGCCTGTATTGACAATGTGTAGCTGCACGTCTGTCTGCTCCTCTGTAAAGGTAACTAAAGAGAGAGGGGAGAGAGGGAAATAGAGGAGGACAAAGAAGTGGTGGTGGTAGTAAAAGGGAGGGGGGAAGTAGCTATGAATCAAGGTAGCTGGAAGAACTTTTGCAGAATTTGATGCTAAAAAAATTAAGCAAAGGAGGGTGGTACACCAAAGCAGATAGTGTTGAGCAGGAAGAAGGGCCCTTTCCTACATTATCTTGTATTAGAGACTGATGTCTAGTAGCTGCATGGACAGAAACTTGCCATGTTACCCTACCACCCCTGTTGATAATTACAAAACAGAAACACATTTTAACTATAAAAAGTTCAGCTGTCAGGGCCAAACTAAAAGATGTGTTAAATGTGCATATTCAAAAGATGTGCTAGATTGACAGATACATAAAAAATAGCAACTGTGATGGACCATTTCGTGCAGGGAGGGTCTATTTAACTACAGTATTTCCCTCACTTGCTTTAGTTCTAATGAAACCCCCCCTCCTTTGAAACTGTTATTTGCCCCAAGCAAATAATCACTAATAGGTCAGGGGAGGAGTTGATTTTTAAAGAAGGTCCCATGTGACATGGTCCCATGGCAAGAATTAGACACACAACATGTTAAATGTGTATGTGTGTACTGTCTAATTCAGCCCTGAGAAAGAATGTGGAGAGTCCTTTTTCAGAGGCCTCTCAAGGAAGGCTTCTGTCAGTAACATATTTTAAAGTGTGGGACATCCAGTCACAAGTCTAGCAGATGAACATGAGGCTCTTTCTGCAGTTCTAAAGCCAAGAAAGGGCCATAAAGGCTTAAACCAGAAAGAACACAAACACACCCTTCCAAAACACAGCTGTATAAGCAGCTATGACAATGTGTTTGACAGGACACAAAGGCCACTTCCAGACAATCTGTGTTACTGTGTGTCCATCCTGATTTGTTCACACCATCTTGGGTGAACAAACTATACAACACCCTCTCTTTATTGAGAATTAATTCTAATAGGAAGGGAGGTGATAGAATTTCCTGTCAAGTGAAATTCTTGACTTTCCAGTACAGCTTCCCAACCTTATCACAAAAAACCAGTCTGATGATGATGATGATGATTATTATTTCCAAGGAAGCAGGTATGTCCCACCAGAGTGAAAATTCCACTTTCATTGTGCAACCTGAACCCCACCTACAAAATAGCAACAGTCTGGCAGTGGCCAAAAAAAAACATGAACGGGGAACCATTATCTACTGGGCTTGTGGTCATCTAGGGACTCCATTGTGGAGACAGGAATGAAACACAGGAGTAGACAGTAAACTCCCAGGTGTCTGCTGTGTGTGAATGGATTCTTTTTTAAACAAAATTAAAGCACATGAGATCAGCTTTCAATGGAAAAGAGACAGGAGAGAAATTATGTTCCTGCTGCCTTCGCATGCTTTTTAACAACTGGTGGTGTGGGGAAATCCACCACCATTATGATACGTGTCCTCCCACCAAAATGCATGTGCCAGTTCTAACTGCTCCCTCCCCCCCACCCCAAAATGCCCACCTTGATGTGCCACCTGAGAATGGAGATGGTGAATTGGGGTGGCTGTTTCATTTCAGCCCTAGAATGCATTCAGACCTCTGTTAAACATTCCGCAAGGTCCACACACTTTAAACAGAATATGTACTGGATTTTTATACCAAATTTCTTTTTTCTTTTCTGCTATCTCATTGTTCAGAGTTACTATGGTAGAACAAACTGACAAGCTAGTGGAATGTCGGGCAAGGGAAATAAATCAAAGACCTCTCTTCTCTCACCTTTTGTGCCTCTGCATCTGTGAGTCTACAATATTCACTCTTAACATCCATTCAGCAATTTCTTCCCCCCAGAGCTGAGTCTTACAGCATGCTCACGGAAGCCAAAAACTTTGTGATCTCATCACTAGACCTTCCCTCCTCTCCTGCCACACTTTTGGCAAAAAAGCACCCAATTTATTAGAATGTATAGCAACACATGGCTGACACTGTGTGCATCTGCAGTTTAGTGAGGGGAAAAATGAAAAAGCCAGCTCCACAATTCCAGGAGATGGCAGTGCATATACAGGGAACACACAAAGAAGGCTAGGGAGACTGTGAAGCCCAAAGTGAAATGGGCATGCTAAACAAGAAGAACACTCTGGACACAACCTTTATATTTTGTTGTATTTATTTTTATTGAATTTAGTTCCAGTATAACCTAAATAAAACTGCTGCTAGGGAAACCTCTTATATTAAATCCATGTTTGCATCTGATCCACATTTTAATTTGCTTAATATTTTAGGGATTAAGGAACCCTGAATTCAAAGTAAATTTCTCTGTGCAAAGACTATATTCTGGGACTCCATTAAAACAATCTGCTCTCACTTCCTTTGTCCTTGGAGCAGAACACCCATGTAGCCAACAGTCATCTTATACAGGGAAATTGTGTGATTATTTTGCTTTGAACATCTACACCTAGAACTGAACACATAGAAAAATTTTCAAAGCCTCTAACAATGTGGTTGGTCCCTGATATCCACTCTCCTTCTGTTCCTCCCTTCCTTTCTCTCCTGTTCCATAGTTTACAAACTCCCAAATTTGTACATTACATTTAGAACGCTAATGGGAAACAATACTTCTTAGTCCAAAACCAGCACCCAGAATGCAAAAACATCTGGCCAACCACTATAACTCCAACTTGCATCCTACCCTCGTCTTCTACACCATATGACCTCTGCCTCCAGAACAGCTCTCATTCCCACACCGAGAGCTTTTACGAAGACTTAGCTTTATACAAGTTCAAATGAAGATGAGAGCATCAAAAGGCCAAATAGCAAGGAAAATCCCTTAGTGAAAAAGTCCCTTGAGCGACTAAAAGTGTGCAGTGAAAATCCATTCTTAACTCAGTGCTGGATTCCCTCTCTACATTCACAATCCAGAGTTGAGAAGAGCTCTTCCATTATTAACATCCCTCTGAGTGTCATTGCTGCTTCTTTGCACAAAGTGTGGGAGACAGAAGTTTCTCCTTCACATAAACTCTGTCTCGACTCAAATTAAGTCAATCTAGTCAACTGAGTCACACCACTGTGCCAAGAAAAATCAGGCAGCCCACTTCCCTCAGCACACAGCCTTGGTTCCATTCATGCAGGGAAGAGATTTTGCCAAGAGAAAGTTGACGGTGATTCGGCCGGGAGAGTGTCCTAATGAGCTGCTGTTGTTTTTCCTCCAGTAACTCAACCACCTACCTCCTCCACAGGTTTCAGCTAACATGTTTCAAAAGTTGCATCAGCCTCATCTTGAACTGTGTGTCTTCTTTTTCCCTGATACTGATTGATATCACAATAAGAGAGTAATGTTAACCCACAAGCAGGGAACAGGAAGGACAAATCCTCCCTTGGTTAATTAAGTTGTCCTTCCATTGTTTTACTTCATTTTATTTACATTATCTTGGTGGCTCGCAAATCCAATACAATAATTAAAATACAATGTATGTAAAACAATACAAGCTATTAAAAACCAAAAGCACATATAAAACTCAGATTTGAAAAGTAAGAGAAGCAGACCATAAGTTAGGTTATTTAAAAGGCCTGGATGAACAAAAATATATTTACCTGGAAACACTGGGGAAAGAGGATAAATAAAAGTTTTGTTTTGTTTTTTCTCCTCTGGTAACACTAGAATTCATGGACATCCAATGATGATGGATGTTTTAAGATTCAGACTATTAAATTTCTGTTTTAGTTCCTAACTTATAACATTTTTTTCCCAATACCTGTTTTTTCTCTTGACTGGATCTCATTCTAACCTCAGTTACACCCAAATTTAGACATATTTCTTTCACTCTCATTATACCCACTGCCTAATTTTAGCTGAGTTTATTCTGAAAAACCTCAGAGCAGGATCTCTGCTTCTTTGCTTCATCACATTCATTTGTATGTGGTATAAAGCCACTAAAAAGTGACACTTGCCCTTCATTTGAGTGTGACAAGCAGTTTTTACTAATGTTTTGCCACCTTGGCTAGATTGATTATTGCCCACATCTAGGGTAACAAAATAATACAGGCTAACCAAAAGCAATATATTTAAATTTTTTAAAAAAATTATTAGTCACTTTTCTTACCAAGTAACTGAAAGTGACTTTCATATGCAAGTCTTAAATATGTATATTTTCTCAGCACATGTTATATCAGGTTCAGAAACTGAGGAGGAACTAGTCCTCAGAAATGCCTTTTTCAATCTGCAATATGGATGTAGCACATCAGAAGGCACTCTTTTCATTCTGGTGCATTTTTTGAACAGAGCACTTTACCACAAAATCTGGAGAAGTGTGAAATCTGAAGCATTAATTATGTTCCAGTCTGTGTATTAGTCTGGGAATAACATTGGTTCATGTAACAATGTGGGCTAAACAAAGTTCTCTTACATCCTTACAACCTGCATCAGGCATCAAAATGGATTTTGATTTTAAGAAGGACCTGGTTCCAAAATGTTCAAGTTAAGGTTTTTATATTTAAGTTAAAAAGTGCACAAGAAATAAAGAGATTGCTAAGAACACTTGAAAATCTCTGCATTAAGCCAATAATATAAAAGCAAGGAATAGTTTCCGTTTTACACAGATTGTTAATTTCACAATTCTGTGGGGAAAACACAAAAGGCATATTTAAGAATGCGAATATCAGACAATGCCTGGGACTTAGTATAGTCTAAGGGTCCCCTAAAGAAAGGAAAGGAAAGGACAAGAAGTGATTAGGAAGAGCAAAGCAGACTGGGGAATGCAGTGCAATGGGTGTAAACTAGACTCTAACCCAGGGATAGACAGCCTTTTTATACCTCCCGCCCACTCATGCATCTTTCTTGATGGTAAAATTTCTTTACCGCCCACCAATGCTCAATGGAAGGAGGAGTCAGCTTGTGCCATAGAACCCCTGCTGCCTACCTAGAATCCTGAAACGCCCACTAGTGGAAGGTAGGGACCAAGTTGCCAACCCCTGCTCTAACCAAAGCAACAAAATTCCAGTTACAGATAGGTAGCCGTGTTGGTCTGCCATAGTCAAAATAAAAAAATTCCTTCCAGTAGCACCTGAAAGACCAACTAAGTTAGTTCTTGGTATGAGCTTTCGTGTGTATCTGAAGAAGTGTGCATGCACACGAAAGCTCATACCAAGAACTAACTTAGTTGGTCTTTAAGGTGCTACTGGAAGGAATTTTTTTACAAAGCAACAAAATGTTCAGGGTTGCTCTTGATTGTGTAGACACAATTCTTTTCACTTCTTTTAAGGCACTAAAAGCATGGCATGTTCTTCCTCCTACTTGTCACCTTTTCTGATCCATGGAAGTAAGTAAAATAATTACTTTCATTTCATGCACACAAAATCTCTGACGCAAATCTAGGATTGGCTTCCATACAAAAAGAGAGACAGAGACAGAGAATGGATAGAGATCAGGATGGAGGGAGACACAAACAGTAGTCATTGCTTGACAAATCCATAGTCAGATTATAAATGTTTGATTATTATTTTTCAGAGGATGGTGTTTCATCTGAAAATTGCTTTTCCTGCTTACCATTCTTATATTTCTTGTAATTTTAAACATGGATAAAAAAGGGCAATAAAAAATCAATTTGAAAGTGTTTTCCAAAAGTTATTTTGAACTATTGACTTTAACCCTCACTTTGCCAATGGTTGAACTGATGTGCAAAATCATCACTGATGTGCATTTCATACCTGCAGAATTCCTTCTTGTGAAGTTCCCTCCTCTCACTGCTCTGCAAACGAAATGGTGAATGGGAAGTGTGTGTGTGCCTTCCGTATCTCCAACCCTGTCCTCTCTTGGAATTCAATGCAAGTTTATTTACTTAAAATTCTTTCTACAGTAAACTACTTAATTTGGGGAAAGGGGTGGTTCCTAAGTGGTGTACGAACAATAAAAATCAACATAGAAACAGTAAAACAATGCCTTTTTTAAAACCCTATCTCCTTCTTGGTAGAGATACTTCAAATTCTGGTTATGAATTGACTTGAACTGCACCTTCCAGATATCCACCAGCTGTCATATTTCCCAAATATTCTGATGTAATTTTTGGCTCAAATGGACATATTAAAATGACTAACGCTGCATATTTTAATGTGATAGTTTAAGAGAAAATGTATTTTAAATTCATCTTTAAATACAACTCTCTTTTAAAATAAATCACAACATGGACCAGAAACAGACTGATATGTGGTTCCATTAGGTTTATGAGCAGTCCTGAACACTCAACTCCTGGAATTGGTATAATTTCTGAGGGCTGGAAAGTGACCATACCTATCGGTCCTGACAGCTACCACTATATACTCCTCTATTTTCACTCCAGGATGACATATTTCCTTGTGCTATTTCACACAGTCATGTTATGAGCCATGTACACTGTGTGCTATTCTAAGCCACTGGTGGCTAACTTATAGCCCCTCCAGATGTGGTACCAGTCAGTTTGGTAAATGGACAGGGATGATGGGAGTTGTAGTCCAACAGAATTTGGAGGTCCACAGTTAGGCACTCTTGTCCTAAGGAAATACAGTGTTACAATAAAACAGCCACTGGAGGTAAAGGGTGATGGCTTGAGCACCACTACAGTCTTGCACAGGTAGTGATCAGTATATCAGCATTGCATGGAAACCACTGGGAAGACAGTAGACAAAATGATGAAGTGGAGAAAGGTTCATAGACAATGGAAAGGCAGGAGCATTGTGGAACTAATGTCCCCCTGCTGGCTGAGTACTAGGTTTATAATGTGAATTTATTGTCCAGAATGGGCAAGTCTTGAACCCACACCATCCTAATGCAAATGACCCTCCATTCACCTCAAGTTGTACTTTTCCTTTGTTCCTTACAAGGATCACAATTGCTGCCATGGGGGAGTGTGTCATGTTGTTTCCTTGAATACATTTAGTTCTTTTCCCCTTCTCCTTTGCTTGGAAACGGACAGGATTACTAATAGTCTCAGTATTATTCCTGCTGAGGCATCTTTTATATTTCAGTAGGACATGTAAATGCAACTCCTCCATAGCTTAGCCACTTTCAAAATGAAGAAATAAGTAATGTGTGCGGAGAGAGAGACTCTTCTGCATTCTTATAGGGAAAAAGAACACTTAGGGTGTGTGCTTTTCGTTTTTTTAAAAAATGGTAATTTTGAAGATACAGTTGCCATAACAACTCCTCTAATTCTTTTGACACCTTTAATTGAGCATTGACCAAAAATACTAGTAATTGATGTGGGGGGAATGAATGTTTCAGTTGCCTTTGCAACTACAGAGCAAGCATAAAATAAGTAGATCTGGCTTCTCCTTCATCTTATGTATTTATTACATTTGTATCCAACCCTTCCTTCACGGAGTTTAGGAGAGCGTACATGTCTTCACAGCAGCCCTACAAGGGAGGTTAGGCTGTGAGAAAGCGACAGAACCAAGGTTATTCTGTGAACTTCATGGCTGAACGAGGATGAGAATCCAAGTCTCCCTATTCCTAGTCTGACACTAGATTGATTACACCACAATGCACACACTAAGACCCAGGTCACATGGCTGGCTGTGAACAGAGGCTTCTGACTAGCTGCAGTGGCAGCAGCTATGAGAACAAACAACTACAGGCATCCACAAAAGCCAACCATCCAGCCCTCTCAGCAACTGTGTCTCTGCCTCTTGCTTGCTCATCCACTCTGCAGTACCTAACTTCATATAATGGCAGAGATGAAGAAGAATTTACTGCAACTTCCTTCTTCCTCTGCACTGTTAGAAGTAGCAGTGTTTGTCGGTGAGTGAGTAAGCAGTAGAGAAGCATCATTACTGAGAAGATTGGACGGGGCTCTCCACAGTTGGTTGTCAGCTTCAGTTCTGATGAGTGCTGCTACAGTCACTTGGAGGCTTCTGATGATGTAATAGTCAGTTCACAGGCTGTCACAATCTGCCATTATTCTACCTCAGTGACAGTTCTATTTCAGGAAGGGCCATAGCTCAGTTGCAGAGTACATGAGTTGCATGCAGGAGATTTCAGGTTCAATCCTTGGCATTTTCAGGCAGGACTGGGAAAGCCTTCTACCAGTCAGTGTAGTCAACACAGAGCCAGGTGGACCTATGGTAAGACTCAGTATATAAGGTCAATTCATATTTCTTCCAGCACCCCTTTTGACTTGTGGAGAGCATCCACGTCCATATTATAATCTGGAAAATGAAGGGTCAGGAATTTAAAGCCATTGGGAATATTCTCCAGTTGCAAACAAGGAAAGAAAAAATACCTTGGTTTGCAGTTAATATTTCTGTACCATGAATAATAAGTTGAGGCCACATCTCCCAATCTATAAAGGCAGCCATTTTGACCTGTTATATCTTTTTACAAATAACCTACACAGAAGTAATAAATAATACAGGGACACTGACATACTTGTAACACCCCTCATCTCACACCACAGATTAATCCCTGAGCACTTGTCTCAGTTCATCCCATACTGCATATTGCAAAGAGCACTTCTTCAGTGACTGTATGTTACATCTAAGTGCTGTGCAACTGGCTGACGTACCCTAACTTCTGAAGCAGTTTTCTTATTAAAAAAAAAAGTGCTAAACATATATCATGTCACAATGGATCCATGTGTACTTATTAAAGGATATCAACCAAAACACATTTGGCAACAATTATAATTTGGATAGCAGGTTATTACTGGAGGGAATAGAACCAGTGTGTTGGAATTTACAAGGGTCTCTGGTAACCAAGAAAGCTGGAACATATCATACTGGAAAGGGGTTTCCCGAGATCAAGGAGCAGGCTTTTGTCTTCACTTGGATACAACTGGACGTTGTTTTAAATCAAAATGGCAGTCTCAACCATTCAAAACTGCACTGATTTAAACCACTGATTTAAATTTGTGGGTTTCTTAAAACTCCCTGGCAATGCTGGGTATGAGGGTGCTAGTCCTATATATGTTATGGGAGGCAGCTCCAAGTACGGTATATGAGGCGGCAAGGTAGAAAGAACAGAGAGTCATTTGAGGAAACAGAAGACTTTTGGGCAGCAAAATGCAATTGACCTGGATAGGGAGGAATGAACCAGGAGAATTGAAGAAGAGCAAGACCCAGAAAGCCTTTTGTGTTTGATACTGCTACTTACGCAACATATTCCAAAGTGACCCAGGGAAGGAACACCGAAAAGAACCTCCTACAGCCCTCTAGCTCCAAGCTGGCCATAGACACGTAAGTCTCAATAGCCAGCCCTGGAAAAGAAGCCCTCTTATTTACCATAGGAGTTAAATCATGCCATCCCTAGATTCCATTTTATTTAAGAAACGCTTCAAAAACCAATTTCCCCCCTCTAAATCCTATAAACATTGTCCTAGCTCTGCAAGCCGCCAAGCTTGATCTTATCATAGACGGTGAGCTTGTTTTCTTTAGTTTTTCCACACAGCAATTGAGCAGAGGCGGGTGGCCCATTCCTTGCCCCTTATCGTTTGTCATTTATACAGCTCTGCAGGGAACCGGGGCTCCTATCTCATGTAAGACTCCCTTATAGCTCCTTTCCGCCACACAACTTTTTCTCCTTTTTTTTAAAAAAAGGGGGGGAGAATCTGGATCCGCGTTCAAATGACATTTATCAACAGACATCTCCTGAGCTTCCATTCAGCAACACAATGGAAGCTTAGCCCCCATTAATGGTCCAAGCTGTTGGGTTCAACATACAAAGAGGTAACCCAATCATTTTGTCCCCATCTGGAAAGATTTCCATTGTCCTTTTCTCCAAATTTAAAACAACCAAAATGTGTGTGCCGTTCCCAGACAGAGGGAAGTGGTACTCATTACCCTTAGGAAGAAAAAGCTTCAGCACTGATTTAAAAGAGGTGAGGGGGACTACATGGAACCTACATTTCTTTTGCTGCCACTGCTTGTCGTTATAATTTTTATATTGAAGGGCTTTCTCTAACTTTGTGACATCTCCACCAATATTGTGACGCTTTTATAAAATCAGAGTTGGAAGCATACCACGGTCAGTGCTAGATCTGAGAGTTCATTCCTGGCAGGTTGTTATCCAGCCTCTGCTTAAATACCTTCAGTGAATGAAAGCCCGTCTGCATCCACATTATCTAAACAGCTCATACTCTTAGGAAGCGTCTTATAATCTTAAGCAAAATTCTGCTTCCCTGAATTTCAAGCCAGGGGTTATAACAAGGCTACTAAGGCAGTGTTTCCCAACCGGTGTTCCGCGGCACACTAGTGTGCCGCGAGACGTTGCCTGGTGTGCCGTGGGAGGGAGGCGGGCGAGTCGGGCGGCGAGAGGCAGGGCGGCGGCGGTGAGGAGAGGAGAGGCCGCCCAGCGCGGGGCTCTCGCCGTCTGCCTGCCTGGCTGCCTGCGTGGCGCTGATGTCACGGGGCTGTAACGTGCCCCACATAGGCACACGCGGGGCGGCGAGCGAGCTCCCTCCCACATCCCATCGCCGCTCGCTTCGGCCGGCCTACTGGGCTGTCGCAGGCGGAAGGCCTGCGCATGCGCGAGGTTTTCGCGCCTTCGGGATTCCCTTCAAGCCTTCCTCCTCCCGGGTCCTTGAGAGTGCAGGAAGCGGCAGCGCGAGACTGGCGTTGAGCCTGGTAGGTATTGCGCTTGCCAAGGCAGTCATTTGGGAAATGAAAACTTGCAAAGCAAGCAACCAGTTCAATCTGAAGTACGTGTATGCTTAATATCCTGTATCTGAAACCTGTTCTGCCCCCTCCCCCACACTTGGTGCCATTTTCATCTACACATGCAGCAGAGTAAGTTGACCCAGAATAGTACCAATTCAGATGGCAGATGGGAGAATGACAGTGCTGAATGCTTTCCCATGTAGAACAGTCCCTGCAAATAAAAACCTAGCATATTTGGAAGAGGGATGCTAGCCTAACCATTACCTTCTATGCTGTTACTATTTTTTTATTTTTTTTTTACATAAGTAAAAAGTGACCTTTCCCCATCTGGCATGGTGGTGTGCCTCGATATTTTTTTCATGAAACAAGTGTGCCTTTGCCCAAAAAAGGTTGGGAAACACTGTACTAAGGGATGTGTCTTGAGGAGTAGGCATGGACTAAGGAGAGTTCCCAGCACCGAATAGATAGGCCTGGATGACCACACTTGGTTCCCAGGTCTGAGTTTCCCCACCCACTTTCTCCAAAGTAAGCACAGCTGTGTGTGTGTGTGTGTGTGTGTGTGTTTGTCTCTACCTAAACTAAAACACAAAATACAAGAATGTCCCCAAAGGGAAGGTGACTCAACCCATTGATCACTTCAGCTGCCCTTCTCTGTATGTTTTCCAATGGATGGGCTGTGATTAGGATATAAATAAAGAGAACAGGAGAGAGATTAAACCAAATTGAGGCTGAAATCATATGCATGCTTACTTTTTTAGAGTAATCCCCACAGAACAGAGTGGGAATTATTTCTGTGTAGTGATGTAGTGCGCTGTGAATATTTAATCCAGAACCAGAAAGCTACTTAACACAAGATCTGCTTTAGCCAGTTAATGTTTTAGAAACAATGCTCAAAGAGACACCTTCAGTCTGGCTATGCCCTCCAACTCTTTTGATACACGACACTCCCTGCTCAACAAAAATTACCTTAATACAAACATGATGAGTGCCATTCTGAGACACTGGCACAGATTAACTTTTTTTGAATCCCAGGGTAATCTTAGCCTTGGAAATGATGTCCCGTGGCAGCGTGCCCTATAATTTCACTATGCATTATGTATTAAATGTATTTCCCTTTCTAACAGCACCTTTAATTCCATTAGAATTAACTTTGCTCTCCTGTTAAGGAGAAAAGGCTGAGTAAATGTAACCAGCCCTGTAAACTGTGATGACAGTTGCAAACCTGCTGTAGTCTGGAACTTGGTGTGGAGAATGCAGCTTGCTGCTGAATGAGACACAGTTGCAGGCAGCCTGAGGAAACACCTTCAATCTTGCTGCTTGCCACCCCCCAAAAAAACCCAATCCAATAGCGAAAATGTCATCCAGTCCTGCTTTACTCAAATATATGCTGTTGTTTGAAACTGCCCCCTTTTTCTTCTCAGTGTATCTCCATTCCTGCTTTACTCAGACCTCTCCCTCTTCCACTCCTCAGCTGCTTCATATGTGAGAGAGATATTTATATATTATTTCACTCCTGGCACCATGAGTTGTCTTCTACATGAAGTTCAAGATGCAATGTAGTAATTTAGAGCAGGTATTTTATTAACAAGCAAACACCTACATATGTAAAGCATCCATCACTTAACCTGCTCTAAGTGAATAAAGTAACTGGCAGATTTGCGTTAGAGATACAGTAGTGTATATATATGCACAGGTAGGAAGGCTGAAGAATAGGAGGGAAGGTGAAAGAAGAAATTTGGAATCCTAGAATCTTAGAGCTGGAAGGGAGCTCAAAGGTCATCCTTCTAGAACAGTGGTGGCCAAACTCGGCCCTCCAGATGTTTTGGGACTACAACTCCCATCATCCCTAGCTAACAGAACCAGTGGTCAGGGATGGTGGGAACTGTAGTCCCAAAACATCTGAGGGGCCGAGTTTGGCCACCACTCTTCTAGAGTAACCCCCTGCAATGTAGGAAAGTCAAGTAAAGCATCCATGGCACATGGCCATCCAACCTCTGCTTAAAAACCTCCAAGGAAGGTGAGTCCATAACCTCCCAAGGAGACCGTTCCACTGCGTGCTTTTTATAACTAGAATACAAAGCTGAAAATGAATGAACTGCAGCTAAAATATTATGTTCTTTTTTCACATAGTCTAGTCCTTCCCCATCCCAAATATTCTAAAGAGGGTCTCTTCTCCAGTCTTCAGAGAGTAGCTGGAAGTGGGGAGGCAGAAAAAGGTCCTCCTTTCCTTCCACTCTGCAGTTTAAATCTGAAATCTTAGGCCCAGTGCTCAGAAACTGCTCACACTAATGAAATTCCCTGTCGCAAAATCTGCCTGGAACGATAGGAGTTTCAAACAGGGCCAGGAAACTTTGGGAATTGCACCACCCCCAACTCCAATTCCCTCCTTACATGCAAGGACATTAATAACTTTCATTCACTAAAATAGTCAAGCTTGATGCACTCAGCAAAATGCCTCCTCTCTTTTAAAAAAGTGTTTTGTAATTAGTAGGAACCATACAAACACAGAAGAAAGGGCATTCTTCAGCAAACACAGTTGATCAGCCAGAAAAATCACATCAACAAGGACATTTCCATCCAGGCAGAATTCATTAACAAGGCTCTGTGTGATGTGTCGCAAAGAAGAAATCTGTCCCTTCCTGTAAGCCTCTTTTCCCTCCCAATAAAAAGCGGGTGGGGGGGTGGGGAAAGAAATTTTTGCTGGCAGAATGTGATCTGAGCATTCTCAAATCTTTGAGCCTCCAACATTAACCCATCTCCCCAGAGGCGTTTCTCCTGCAAAAGCCACACGGCAGGAACCTCAGACAATAAAAGCAGGTGGCAGAACAACATAACCAGTGAACCCCCTATGGTCAAAGTCAGTTGCTTCCAATTAAGCGTTAACATGAACTCCCTCTTAAAGGAAAGAGTCAGACCTGTATCTAATCAAACACTCTCTGCTAACCTCTTTTCCCCCTGACAACAGTTGGTCAAGAGGAAAATGAGGCCGGTCCAGAGGTGGGCTCCTCTCAAGTTCTTCTGCTCTGTTGAGCAGGCCCACTCAGTCATGAGTGTGCATAATCAAGCAGCAAGAAACAGGCCGCGAGTCTCTTGCTCCCGTATATTGACGGAGTGGCAAAGGCCAGCAACACATTTGATGAGCTTTCACTCTCTGTAAACAGTGAATTTGATCTTCCCAAAAGGGTCGCTAGGGATCTGCTTATGTACACATGCAACAAATGCAGTTTATTCCCCACAAGTATTGCTGAAGGCAAAGCAGATGGTTTGAGGGAAATATTATCAGATTCCACCACAGGTGGAAGATGCCTTATTCATTGATTAACCATTGAATTTATTTTCTACCCTTCCTCCAAGGAACTTAGGGCAGCATACATGGTCACACACACACACACACACACACACACACCTATTTTATTCTCCAAATAGTCCTCTTAAGCAGCAGCATAATTATGATTACATTTATATCCTTTTCTTTAAAAAAAAAGCTCAAGATGGCACAGTTGTTCTCCCCCTCTCCATTACTACGAGGTACGTTAGGCTGAGAAATAGTGAGTGGTTCAAGGTCACCCAACAAGCTCCATGGCTGAGCGGGGATTTGAACCCTGGTCTCTCAGGTCCTAGTCCAACATTCTAACCACTACACCACACGGACCATCCCCAGGTTAGACAGAGGGCGAGAATGACTGTCCCAGTGGGGATTTGAAGGTGGGTTTCCAAAGTCCTAGACTGATACTTTCACCATTCCACCAAAGTGGTCCCTATTCCAAATTAGATTACTAATCCAACTAGCAAAGGACCCTATATAAACCGGTTGAATGGCTTTGTTCCTCTTAATTTTACTGCATTGTTGGTTATGTTTTATACTGTATTTGTAGATTTAAAAACCTTTCATATACTACTCTGAAATCCGTTTTTGGATGAATGGCAGATTTAAGGGAGGGCGGTTTGTTTTGTTCTTGTTTTCATTATGCATTTTTGTTTTTATATTGTATTTTTAATGCTGTGAACCGCATTGAGAACTATGGCTGAAGGGTGGTATAAACATTTAATTAATAAATAACTATGTTTACTCTGGGGCCCCATTTGCAGTATACATTTAAAGCAGCATCATGCCGCTTAATACAGTCATGACTCTCCCCCAACCAAGACTTCTGTGAACTGCAGTTTGTTAAGGATGCTAAGAATTATTAGATGTCCCCCTATTCCCTTCCCAAAACTACATTTCCCAGAGTGCTTTAACAATCAACCCTTCTTCCCATTTACTTCTATTGCTACTCAAGAATCTTTAACAGAAACTTGGAGGAATCCTGAAACTTTTAGCATTCCCATATATTGGCCAGGTTCCATAGACAGAAACCCCAGTGAACAAAGTGAACCATAAGCACCATGCATCAGGACTATATATTAACATATTTATTGGCCTCTCCATCCAACCGAGTCTCTTCCATAAAAGATATGCCACCCCTGACACCAATTTCCACTTTTTCTTTTTGCTGAGCATGTGAAAATGTCTCTGGTTATCAAACTGGTGCCTAACGGAAGCCAGCAATATTTAATGATGTGGACTCCATCTGAAAGCTCTGCTCAGGCCCTACTGCCAAACTGCCCATGCCAAGACCATTTTGCCCTCAGAAAGGCCCTGCTGTGGCTGATGCATCTCAATGAGGTCCTGGGCTACAGCCTGCAGAGGTTTCCCTGGTAACAGTGTTCCAGCAGAGCAGGATATTGATTACCCCAAGGAATGAGTTGCCACCTGGAAAAAGATTTAGGGAACATGAACGCAGACCAGGTGCATGAAACCAAGGAAGAAGTTAAGAGGAGAAAGTCGGGAATTCATATCTGAGCCAGTGAGCAAGGAAGAAAAGAGGAAATATGCTATTAGAATTACTTGCTGTGCAGAACAGAGACCTAAAACCCATAAGTCCTCCATCAGACTTCCAAGGAAGTCAAAGCAATGGAGGGTGCTTGGTATTGATATTTGGAAGAGGTAAGTCAGCCTCCTCTTTTTTTTAGATAGCTCTATAACAAAGTACACTTTCCAATTACATAGATGAGAAACCTACATTATGAGATAGCAAAGTGTAGCACAATGCTAACCATGCCTACTCAGAAGTAAGTCAATGGGGCTTGTTCCCATGTAATTAGGGTTAGGAGTCCAGCCTATATACACATTCTGTTCGGAGACACAAACAGTGTCTCTGAAAAATTTTACACATCACTTGGGAAGACAGACGAACTAATAACAGTGTACTGGAACAAGCAAAGATCACCATTGTTGAATCAGTCAAAATCAATTGAAAAATTGTCCAGTAGCACCTTAGAGACCAAGTTTGTTCTAGGTATAAGCTTTCCTGTGCATGCACACTTCATGTTGTGTGAAGGCCTAATTATCATTTTCCAAAGCAACTACTCTATTCCGAACTTAAAAATGGAAAGTGTAATGCTGGTGGTCAACAAAAGATGTTTAAAGACTGTCTCAAGGCAAATTTTTAAAATGTAGTATAAAGGTAAAGGTAAAGGTACCCCTGCCCGAACGGGCCAGTCTTGACAGACTGTGGGGTTTGTGCGCCCATCTCACATTTATTGGCCGGGGGCCAGCGCTGCCCGGGGACACTTCCGGGTCACGTGGCCAGCGTGACATCACTGCTCTGGCGAGCCAGAGCCGCACACGGAACGCCGTTTACCTTCCCGCTGGTAAGCGGTACCTATTTATCTACTTGCACCCGGGGGTGCTTTCGAACTGCTAGGTGGGCAGGCGCTGGGACCGAACAGCGGGAGCGCACCCCGCCGCGGGGATTCGAACCGCCGACCTTTCGATCGGCAAGCCCTAGGCGTTGAGGCTTTAGCCCACAGCGCCACCCGCGTCCCGTATAGTATAAACACCAACAATTGGGAAACACTTGCCTGCAGGTGCTCCAACTGGAGAACAGCCTTTACCAAAGGTGTCATGGGCTTTGAAGACACTCGAACTTAGGATGCAAGGGAGAAACATGCTAAGAGGAAGGCACACCGTGATCAACTCCTGCCCGGAAACCAATGTCCCCACTGTGGAAGGACGTGTGGATCCAGAACTGGCCTCCACAATCACTTACAGACTCATTGTTAAAACCGTATTTATGGAAGACAATTTTACTCGGCTATGAGTGATCGCCAAAGAAGAAGAAGAAAGAAAGAAAGATATACATACACACACAAATACACACACATAGGGATCCTGGCTGATGAGTGCATCTGTTTAATCCACATGTTTCCAACAGCTGTTTGTCATATCCACACTGGACATTTTAAAATGTATAAAAACTTTAGGAATGGACCTAAAGTGTAATGTGTGAGCCAAAGTCTTTAAGGTCTGAGTTGCAAAGGTAAAGCCGTCAGAATTCAGACCACCATACTACCTGAGTTCAAGAAGGACACTGACATACTACCACAGTTCAAGAAGGACACTGACAAACTGGAACGTGTCCAGAGGAGGGCAACCAAAATGGTCAAAGGCCTGGAAACAATGCCTTATGAGGAACGGCTAAGGGAGCTGGGCATGTTTAGCCTGGAGAAGAGGAGGTTAAGGGGTGATATGATAGCCATGTTCAAATATATAAAAGGATGTCATATAGAGGAGGGATAAAGGTTGTTTTCTGCTGCTCCAGAGAAGCGGACACAGAGCAATGGATCCAAACTACAAGAAAGAAGATTCCACCTAAACATTAGGAAGAACTTGCTGCCAAGGAGTGTGGTGGAGTCTCCTTCTTTGGAGGTCTTTAAGCAGAGGCTTGACAGCCATATGTCAGGAGTGCTCTGGTGGTGTTTCCTGCTTGGCATGTGGTTGGACTCGATGGCCCTTGTGGTCTATTCCAACTCTATGATTCTATGATTCTATAACATAATCTTCATTTCGTTGGCTGCTTCTTCTGCCCTACAATTTGGTTTCTGAAATGAAAGTGACCTACTTGTTTTGCCTGGTCTCCAGTGTTCTTGTTAACTTTAAAAGGTGCCACCTTTGACAATGGCTCCAATTCTCATCCAGATTGCTTGGCAAGAAGAGTCCCACCATGGTTAATCTGTTCAGTGATACTAGACCTGGCACCATGTCTAACAGAGTTGTTTCTGGGCTTGTCTATGCACAGCCTGGACCTGAGAATTCCTCTGCCTCACTGAACTGCCAGATCAGAGTTTCTGCTGTGGCTTGATATCTAACTTTACAGACTGCTTAAAAAAACCCCGAACAACAACAATAACCAACACCTGAGCCACTAGGCTCATTTCAGCTTCTGGGCTCATGACTACAGGATTCCAATACTATCTAAATCATGTTCTCCTTCCTGCTCACACTTCTGGATACAATTATTATGGCAGTGATTTTCAAATCTCCTTTTTACTAGAAGGGCATTGTCTCATCATAAATAAGGGAGAGGTTTTGCTGCTTGCCAGTTTCACTCTGACCATATTTGACAGCATGTGATCAGATAGGTTATTTTGAACATTTTCTCCCATCAACATAATGATCCTTCTGTTCTTCAAAATCTTGAGAACAAAGCTCAATTCCTCTGTTTCCTGGTTGTTAAGAGACAACTGTGATCCATGGCTGGACCTGGAAGCATACAAACGCCTAAGTCTGCAATGCCAAATTGAATGAAGTGTTTCCATGTTGTTGCTTTCAAAATACGTTCTAATAAGTACAGGCACTGTAAGCCAAGTTGTCTTATTAAAGGATAATTGATATGATATCCCAGTTTTCCAACTATACCCCAGAGTCCTGGGTTCTTTGGGAGCTTATCAATGCTTCCTTGATGAGAAGAGCACCGAAAAAACATGCTCACTGCCAATAATCACCTTTCTCTACAGCACACAAAGTTCAGAGTGCTGGTACTGATATCCATAACTTTATACAGTGTGGGGGCAGAATACCTAAAACAGTGGTCTTCAATTAGTCTGCTGTGGCACCCTGGGGTGCCTTGAATGATAGTCAGGGGTGCAGCAGGCAACACTGGCCTCTGTCCCTCTTTCCTTCCCTCCCTCTTCTGATGCCCACCTCTGCCTCCCAAAGGTTTGCACAGCTGTTTGTTGCAGCAGCCCTGGCTAAAAGTTATGAAGGTGAATAGTGCTGGCCAGGGAGTGCTGGTTGCCAGGAGCTGAGGTGGTCTTGGAGTAAGCAAGCATGTGGGCAAGAGAACCCAGTCAGCCAGTCAGCCAGCCCTTGCTTTTGGGCAGACAAGTTGGAGGTTGGGCAGGCAGGCAGGCACTGCCCTGGCCTTTCTTGTGCAAGGCCCGCCTTGGAGCTGACGGTCCAATGCTGAAGGGGAGCCTTTCTGCTTTGCAGGCCCAGCAATGCCCGCTGTTACCACTGCCGCTTCCCAAGGTGAGCTGGCCTCACTTTCACCTTTGGCCAGTCTCTGTTGGGCCAATAAGGCTGGGGGCATCTTCTTCCCAAGCCCCTGTGGGGCAGTGAGAGGAGGCACCTCTCTTTAGGGTGAGGTGGGGAGCAGCCCCGAGACCAGGGGTAGCAGCAGTGGCTGCCTGGACGACTCCCAAGGAGTGCCTACAGAAAGAACGTAGTTGGTCAGGGGAGCCGTGGACTCAAAAAGGTTGAAAACCTCTAACCTAAACGATTGTCTCACCTCTTATATACCCAGTCAATCACTGCACTCTGCTGGAGAGGGAATTCTGAAGATACCATATCATATCCTCTCTCTTGTTTTTTCAGTACTTGTTGAAGACTCTTCCCTTTCAACAAGTCTGCAAGGTGGAGATTTTTACTCCAATCAGTATTTGCATTAGATTTGAAATTTTATTAATTATTATAATATATTATTATTATTATTATTATTATTATTTCATAATATTTTAATATAGTAACCATTTTTAACTGTTTTTACATAAGCAATTGTTTATCTATGTGTTTACTGAATTGTGGAATCACTTCAAAATGCCTCATGAGAAGCAGTTCATGAATGCAGTAATAATACTGTTCATAATAACAGAAGCATCTTGGATGTGTTCAAAAGCACTCTTGATTCTCAATGAGGAATGGTGAGCTCCAATACTGCCCTGTGTGAATTGACAGTGCACCCAAGGACATGGCTCAGGATTCTCTCCACTGAACAATGCTCCTTGGAGACACACAGAAGTCCTTTCACTGTGATATAGCACTGTGGGTTCACTCTCAGCCATGTTGTACACTAAAATACCATTGTATGCTGGCTTTCAAATCCTGCAAAATGCTGATGAAGATAACTGAAAAAAACCAAACATGATTTGATGTCAAAAGCAGATCTCCAATGCTTGGAAAATATTCAAGACAACAAAACGCTACCTGGGGAAATACACAAAAGGGGAATTTGAGGGGACTTTCTGGGAACAAATTTGCTTCAGTTCTACTGGAGCCCCTGGCCCAACATCTACCCCCAATTACTCAATTAGCAAAGTGTTTCCAACAAGAACACATTATCCTGGTCAACAAGCTCTCATCATTCATATAAGGCAGACTTGGTTGTTCAAATCAATATTTGTTAGCAGTCACAGAATAAGCTCATTTCATGCATGTTCTAATTAGACAATAGGTATTATTACGAAACACCTGCAATGTTTGTAATCATTTTAAAATAATGAGAATCAATATTAGCTTCCAGAGGCACCATATGGTAAACTCATTCCTGGCATGTGGTCCCTGATTGGCTCTTAATGCATCAATAGTGATCATTAGCATTTTTTAAAACTGAATTAACTTGCACTTGGATGCTGGCTGGTGACAACATTTTATGGTCTACCCATGAATAAAATGGCCAAATTCACTGTCTTATTTAGGCCATATGACCAATGAAACAACATATTACACTTTTGTATCACTATTTGTGCAAAGACTTCGAAGTACTTTCTCAGTATTTGAAAGATATTCTCACAACCAGTCATTCAGTGTAAGAAATCCATCACCCACAAGAGAATTCACACACACACACACACACACACAGACAGAATGTCCATCCAGAAAACTTCAAAGTGATAAAATTGAGGTCGGTTTATGTAAACCGTAGAAACTTCCCTGTACATTGAAAGGTAGGACATAAGCGACAAGACAAAAGAAATTGTGCTTTTTGCAGAGCTTGGAAACTTCAGTTTAAAAGGGAACTAGTTCTAGTTCAATGCGTCCAAAAGTATTTCAAATTCACATTCGATCCCCCCCATTACAAAATGAACTCATTCACTTCACAGTCAGTTCAAATTCCCTTAACTGTGAAATTTCCTGGAAGACAAGTGTATTGCAATGGCAGGGGCTATGGCAATCATTATCGTGGCTGGTAATATGTGTTCAGTTGCTAAACAGCCATGTTGTATTCTGTCAGAATCATAGAACTGAAGAAACATAGAGTTGGAAGGGACCCCAAGGGTGAGATCTGGTTAGAAAGCTTGGGAAGAACAGGCATATTCCCAACCTTTCCCCCGCATCTCACCTCTTGCCCTTCCCTAAAGGATCTCAAGAAAAGTACCTGTACCCAATGAGCTTTGGAGCAGAGCAGGGAATTGCATTGGAGATTCCCCAGTCCTATACCACACAGGAACTCATGTGAAAACACATTATTTAAAGTGGCATTTTGTCTTGCAAGGGGAAAGTGGCTTTACTTGGCACACACCTGGGTAGAAGGCAGGCCCTCACCCCCAGTGAATAAAGTGGGGCTGAGAAGGTGGCACATCAATACACATAGGGAGGGGGTGAGGATGAGCAAAATTAACAGAGTCAGTAAGAACTAAATAAGATCACCCAGCACTTTCAAGGAAACAGGAGCAATTCACTGTGACAACTCCGCCACTCCACATAACCCAACTGTCTTCCCGCATTCCCCTAGCAGGTTCAGTGTAGCATGGAAGAGTATTTATATTAGCTCTTTATTGCCAACAGTTGTGTAACAGCTGCTTCACTTTCCTAAAGAAGTTGCTGCAGTTCACTAATTTGTGAAATGCGTTAAGCACTTTGTAAAACACTTGAAGACCTCTGTTGAATTAAGGAAAATCCTAATACAGCGGTGTTTCAGTCTGCCACGTAAGTAAATACAAAGTGTTTCCAAGACACCATCTTGCTTGATCCCTCAGTTTGGGAAAATATATAGACGGTTGCTTTGAACTGTGCTGATAAAATACTGCCTGCTAGTGAGGTTATGATCAGGAATTCTCAGGGCATCAGCATTTGTCACTGTGATCGTAATTCACATCAACTCATAAACTCCCACCCACCCCCAAGCAAAAAATAATAATAAAAAATGCTATGAGCCTAACATCAGGGGGTTAATAAAACAGCTCTCCGGTCCTTTTCCTACTTCAGCCGATAACTTATTCAAATTGTAATTGCCTATAATGGGCACCCTGTATCACATTACTACTTATGCTACATGCAGTCTCCCAGGTCATCAATCAACTCAGCTGCCAGAAAAGACCTTGGTTCTTGTCCTACCAGTGCAACCAGTGCATTGTGAATGCTTGAGGTTTCATGACTAAACCGTTTTGTTTAGTTTACACACACAAAAAGGCTACTGCCTCCAGTTGCTTCCAACTGGCTTTGTTTTAGAAACCACTTGAGATTTCTTCTGTCCCACATCCCCGAACAACTAACCCCAAACAGCGGATCAATTTCTTAGCATGTCATTCCAAGCAACCAATAAGTAAGCTGCAAAATGAATCTATTTCTTCGGTAACAGAGCTCCTGCATGCATTCCACAGGCAACGGCAGGGCTGTCTGGTTGCTCTAATCTTAGGTGATTAAATACCTTGCTTTCTTAACCAATTAATCAATTAGTTCACCAATTAAAATAAATATGACAGAATTTCAATACAGGGTGGCTTTTTTTGAAGAATATTTAATGAAGGCAATAGTTCCCTTTGTCTGAACGCTAACACCACTTTTTAATATTGAACACAATGGCTGCAATCCAGAGACAGTGAAGCATACTTGGGATTCATTGAAATTGGGCAAGCTTTGGAGTATTTCCTTGTGCTGTTACATTCCTCTCACTCAAAGAGCACTTGGGCATGTTGGACTTTGTCCCGATTCCATGCTTTCCCCACCCCACTCACTCCATCAAGAAGCATGCATGGCTTGAATTCAGTAATGTCATAGGCACTGATAACATTATTGTAAACAATCGATGGCATTGTGCAGGAAACAGCTTGGAGCAAACCGAATACAAATTAACATGGTAAACAAATCATTAAGTCAAATCATGCTTTCGCCTTTGGGAAGCCTAAATGCCAATCTACAATAGTGTTAAGTGTGGACTCACACAAATATTTTAAACATGGTAAGGTCTGTGGCAGTGTTGGCCAAACTTGGGTCTCCAGCTGTTTTTGGACTACAACTCCCATCACCCCTAGCTAATAGGACCAGGGGTCGGGGATGATGTAATTGTAGTCCCAAAACAACTGGAGACCCAAGTTTAGCCAATGATGGTCTGTGGGGTTTTCTATGTGTGGCATCCCCTTACTATGCAAACAAGCTCATCTGTGAAGCACTTATATTTAACACGTCTACTGTCTATACCAGTCTGTCTCAACCTTGGATCCCCAGAAGTAGTTGGACTACAACTCCCATTATCCCTAGTGAGAAGGGCCAGCAGTCAGGGATAATGGGAGTTGTAGTCCAAAAACTTATAGGCACCCAAGGTTGAGAAAGGCTGGTATATATAATTAGATATATACCCCCCCACACACACACACACATACACACACAAAACCAAACAAAAAACCTTAACTTAAGTAAAGATCATGTGGGTTATGTTGCTGTTTCTCCGTTCATCACAGTCTCAAGACTGTTGAAACCAAATTCTTAGCATTCTCACTAAACTAGCATTCTGGGGATTCTTTGGTGGAATCCAGGACAGCTGAACTAGTATAAAACAGATATAATACAGTAATGTCGTGCAAATATGTCCATTGCCTACACACCAAAATCAGTCTTCTTTCCTATGTGCTATATAATTCCTCACCATTCCTCTTTCCTCATCAGGGAGGATGGACTAAGCCAGACTACTTGATCTCTGGCGAGAAAGGCATTGAACACCCACTATGTTTATGGAATTGTGGGGATTCAGCATCTCTCAGGAAGAAACCACCAAGGATGCAGCTGTTGCTGGCTATTGGAAATGGAAGCGGCTGGAATTAGATCTCCTTTGCCTCCTGTCACTTAAGACAAATGATTTATCTTGTTAGTAAACATAAAGTGTTGTGGATTTTGCAGGCTGCTTCTTTTGAACAGGAGACTTAACATTCCCAGGCAGGACTTCTTCAAAATGAGATTGCTTTTCTTCTGCGATTTACATTACCAGAGAGTCTGTTATTAGCTGGATATTTTATCTCTGACACTATGAGAAATATTGCTGCCATAAACCCCACTGCCCTTAGTAAAAGCTGAACTACTTGGTGAAAGCTAATAAAGTGGGGAACAATGAAGGCAATTGCCAATGAATACTTAAGCACCAAACAAGGGAGCTGCCCCCCCCCCAAGCTAGCCTTTCTTTGATTTCAAGAGCAGCAACAGAGGTAATTGCAGAGCAAGGGTCCTTTCCAATCTATACTGATTGCAGGGTCCATGCCACAATCACAGGGAAATTGACTACATG
This sequence comes from Podarcis vaucheri, assembly GCF_965113315.1. Classification (NCBI taxonomy): domain Eukaryota; kingdom Metazoa; phylum Chordata; class Lepidosauria; order Squamata; family Lacertidae; genus Podarcis; species Podarcis vaucheri. Next base: position 30,332,822 of record NC_138759.1, read on the forward strand.
CCATCTTTAGCTTTTATTCTTTGTCCCCCATATAAAATCGCCACTGTGATGAATTCACTTTTTAAACAAACCCAACTAGTGCTTGGCAAAATGGGATGCTTCAGACTTCCAGTATGTGCTGCCACAGCTGTTAAGATCCACCATACCTCATCATGTGCACCTCCCCAAATCATGTAGGATTTCAATGCCAGCAATAGAACAATCAGAAGTCCATGCGTGTCACATAAATCCAAGATCTACATGGGCAAGCTATACGAGACATTACAGCCAGAACACAGAACTTGCACATGGAAGCAACCTCTTCCTGGATTACCGTACGTTATCATGGAAACCAGGTGTTCTACTGGTAACTAGAGGGGCAAGTCATTACAGAATTACCCAGAGTAACTTCTTTCACCCATGTAGTATGTAAAAACATGTTAACACTGATAAGAGAAGAGGTAGGTATGGTAAATTGTAAGTAGGAATAAAATAAAATGAAGTCCAGTAGCACCTTAGAGACCAACTGCCATAAGTTTGTTCTGGGTATAAGCTTTCGTGCGCATGTACACTTCTTCAGATACACAGATACTTACTCTGTAAGTAGGAATATCATGGTAAATCAAGTTGGACATCATAAATCTGAATAGCTCTGCTCAATTTCAGCCATCAAGACTTAGGGTGCAATGTGAAGAATAGCCCACAATGAGTGGCATAGGGGCCAAGGTCCCCTCAGCCCTCCCAATATAATATTTGAAGGGGCTGTGCTCCCCAAAGTTAATGGACATTGCCATTCAAATGGCGCATGTGCACCGTGTCATGTGATTATGTGGGGCAGGACTTATCTGCCCCCCATATTTTATTCAAGTTGGCACCCTAATGATTGGGCTGTCCCCAGTTCTGCTTGCAATATTACTGCAATAAGAACATAAGAAGAGCCTACTAGATCAGGCTAATGATCCATCTAGTCCAGGGGCCAGCAAACTTTTTCAGCAGGGGGCTGGTCCACTGTCCCTCAGACCTTGGGAGGGCGGATTATATTGGGGGAGGGAATGAATGAATTCCTATGCCCCACAAATAACCCAGAGATGCATTTTAAATAAAAGCACACAGTCTACTCATGTAAATACACCAGGCAGGCCCCACAAATAACCCAGAGATGCAGTTCAAATAAAAGGACACATTCTACTCATGTAAAAACACATTGATTCCCGGACCATCCACTGGCCGGACCAAGAAGGCGATTGGGCCGGATCTGGCCCCCGGGACTTAGTTTGCTTACCCATGATTTAGTCCATCATCCTGTTCTCAGAGTGGCTGGTGAGAAATCCTCAAGCAGAACCTAAGCTCTAGTGAGCACTACCCCCCACCCCCAACCATGGTTTCCAGGAACTGGTATTCAGAAGTGTTACTGCCTCTGTCCATGGCAGCAAAGCATAGCCACCGTATCTAGTAGCCATTGATAGCCTTGTGGATTTGTCCATGGATTTGTCCAATTCTCTTCTGAAGCCATCCAAGTTGGTGTCCAGCATTGCTTCCTGCAGGAACGACTTCCATAGTTTAACTATGCCCTGCATGAAGAAGCAATGACAAAGAAGGAATGCTGGCTTTTTTGCCTCCATCCTCCAATCGCATCTCCATTGGATCTGGTGCTGGCCCTGTCGTTTTTCTGTCAGCATGCTCTGGTCTTTGCTAGGCAGCCAGGAAAAGGAGAGCCTTCCTGGCCAACCAACCTAAACAGAATCAGCACCTTCAAGTAGTGGATCAAACATCAAGCCACCCATAATGGTTTCAGCTGTTCAAGAGGGCTGCTCATGGGGCCGTCATACTTCGGGAGTGAGTTGCATGGCCTGCTGCTTAGCCATCCCTAATTACAGCATATATTCTTGCTTTCATATATTAAAGGATGCCCACCACCAGTTACACATCCCACACATGTATCTGCAAGCAAGCCGCAATTCTATAAGTCATCACTTCATATCTTCACTTTGCACACCAACTTTATCTCCAAATGCTTTACCATAAAATGCAAACAGAGCTGGAAGAAGATCAGATTAAAAGGTCAGAGGCAGAAGCTCTGTCCGAGCATGAAGTCATGGTGGTGCTAACTGTAATGTGGGATTGGAATATGCACACTGAGCCTGTCCTCTCCAATCCTAACCTTCTAGCTTTGAACATTTAGATGCCCTGGGGGAATCCAAGCACATTCAACTAAACATGTATAAACTCTTTCTTCAGGAGTGGAAAGGGCATTGCATGTGAAGAACCTCCACACAGCCTGTCCCCTCACACATTTGACCAACACCTGAAAAATGCAGAAAGTTAATTTCAGACATCATAGGTCTATGGAGAGGAATTCCTTCACAGTTGACCATGATGTCCATTCATTGAGTATTGAAGAGCAACTTGCAATTGCTCTATACAACCAAAGGAACCCTGACATTTAGATATCCATAATCTAAACTGCAGCTCTGATTCTGAAGAACAAACAAGCACAAAAGAAAAACACAGAGAAGAATGAGCACTAAAGTAAAATGTTTGCGATTTAAACTGTATTTAATTCAAGTGAACTCGGTTAAGTAAAGGTATTGTGTAATTAGTCAGCATCTCTTGATGTGGAATTAAGGAAAATCAATGGGCCATGTTAACATTATAAGAAAGAAAGGCAGATCTAACAACTCAGCTGAAGGAATTCTGCTCTTATGAGTTGGCACAATTTAGCTGAATACATCTCATCTTGGGTGTTCAGTATAATCCAGATTATTTCTACAGTGCCAACATTATGTGCAGCACATTACAAATAGCAGGCATTGGAGCTCTCTACCACATAGAGCTTGACTTTACAATCTAAAAGTGACACAGGAAAACAACCCAGGAATTGGGGGAGGGGGAGTGAAGTCATGGGCGGCCAGGGCAGAATGAAAGACACTGTCAATGGCACACAATTTCATTTAGTGAAAATACTGAAGATCTCTGCAATGTCAAGTTCAATTACATGTTGCAGCTGTTTTGGGGACATGCTGGTATTACACCAAAAAGTTTTCTGCAACATACATATAAAAAGTAGACACAGCATATGAATGTACAGCCATCTATAAAGACAGCCATTTAGGCAACCAAGTTTCCCAAATGGGTGACAACAAACTTCCACACCATATTTTACTTCCACACAAACATCTGCTGTAGAAAATACTTGTATAAGAGTATTTCCTGCAATGTTCATAATGTAGAACTTTCTCCACAAACAGCATAGTGCTGAGCATTTCTGCAGCCATCAATGACACCATGGCACATTAAATGCTTTGTGGAAAATGGTGATTAACTTTTTTAGCTTTAGTTCCCTTTTCCCAGGGAACTCTGTGAATTGTAGATCTGTGGGGGAAAGAGGGGTTTCCTAACTAACAACTCTCAGCACCCTTAGCAAACTGAAGTTCTTCCCAGGATTCTTTGGGGAAAGCCATGACTGTTTTAAAAAGTATGATACTACTTTAAGCTGTAGTGTAGATGGGGTCTTAATTAAGCTATACTTGCATCTAAGATGCACTCAGAATATTCAGAGAACAACAGAATACTATGGAAGTGGTATGTCTGAGCATAAATATTCAGTGGAACAATAGGGAGCATCACTGATAGATCAGCTAATGCAAAGAAGTTACAAGCCCAGACTGTGCCTCTGCATTTAAGCCTTCCAGCTTCTTTACTTTAGCAAAGCCATCTCATCTCCCAAAATGATGAAGATTATGCCTTAAACAGTTTTCTCTCAACTTTTACCAAGCAAATCTCCCTAAGATTCCTATCTCTCAGTTTCCTGGCCACCATTCATTGGCACTCAGAACGCCCAGGGGGCCTTAAACCTCTGGAGAACAAATTCCCCTATTGCCTCTTTTGAATGGAGATTTGACAGCATTTTTCATTTCACTGATCTCCCTCTCCTCCCTCTCTCAGCAGCTGTGAAATGCCCACTGGTTATCAGCCTCATTATGTATGTGTTATTGCTGGTATCTTGACTGTACATGGATTGAATGTATTTACATGAATCTAAAGTCTTCCATTAGTGATGTATGGAAGTGAGAGCTGGACCATAAAGAAGGCTGATCGCCGAAGAATTGATGCTTTTGAATTATGGTGCTGGAGGAGACACTGGAGAGTCCCATGGACTGCAAGAAGATCAAACCTCTCCATTCTGAAGGAAATCAGCCCTGAGTGCTCACTGGAAGGACAGATCGTGAAGCTGAGGCTCCAATACTTTGGCCACCTCATGAGAAGAGAAGACTCCCTGGAAAAGACCCTGATGTTGGGAAACGACAGAGAATGAGATGGTTGGATGGTGTTCTTGAAGCTACTAGCATGAGTTTGATCAAACTGCGGGAGGCAGTGGAGGACAGACGTGCCTGGCGTGCTCTGGTCCATGGGGTCACGAAGAGTCGGACACGACTAAACAACTAAACAACAAAGTCTTCCATGATGCTCTAGAGCTTAAATAATCCCTGCTGGAACAACCTCTTTAGTCCATAAGACATAGAAGCTGTATGAGTCTCCTAACGTTCACACTACCTTGCCCACTCAGTTTAAAACTAAATCAATTGCATTCCTTTTGTGAGGGCCTGTCTTCAAAATAGCTAAAGGCCTGTTTCTCAATAGCTAATCCAAGGCCAACACCTTCCAAGCTTTTCTCCAAGCATCTGTTTCTTCTCTCCTCTCCCTCAGTTACATTCCATGCTGCTTTATTTCTCCCATGCACCCAATTTCCCATTGACACAATTTGCACGTAACACAAACCAAGCCATGGTTTAGTGTGAGCTTGCCAGCATATGGGCTCCTTTGTTGATTTGCTTCTCTAATCCTGCTGCGCTGCTGCGAGCTAAGTGGTTGTTTGGCTTAGTTAACCCTCACTCCAGACAAAACACAAGCTGGTGTCGAAGTTTGTTTTTGGTTTAGACCCTGCAGTTTGTCTGGAGGAGACAAACCACGAGCCCGGGTTTGGATGGCACACTAATCTAAATCATAGCTTAATTCACAGCAGTTTAGCAACAGGAGGGATGGAGGAAAAGCAAAGCAGCCATGATCTCCTCTCCAGAGTCCACCTGCTCATGTGTCTGTCCCCAACAATAGGTATTCAGATACACCAGTGCTATATTATGAAAACTACCAGCCCTAGGAAATTGCCTTGTTAGCCTGTTTGATAAACTCAGTCCCAGTAAACACAGTCTCTTTCTCCATCATCGGGGGGGGGGGACACCCACAGATATTTTTGACTGTTCTACACTCCCACAGACCTCCTAAATGAAGTTGGTTGTCTGTAGCTCATAGTTTGAGAACCTCTGCATTAAATCATATCAAACAAATGAAAGAGTTGCTTACATCGAAGCACCATATGTAAGCAGTTTCCATGTCACTCATTTTATTTATTTCACACACTGGCATGCCTTCTTTCAATTTGCAACACTTCCAAGGCAGCTCACAGCAGTTCTTTTAAAAAAAGCCAATTATCAAATAAAAAAATAAAACTGTTTTTGACTTTGGCTGTTGTTGTTTTTAATGGGGTTCCTAAACATTTTGACAATGGAGCCTTACTGAGCTTCTGCACTGGTGGATTCCCTTTCAGACTTGCATTATGTGCTACTTCATTGCTTTGAGTCACCCTCTTTCAGATGTGGCAGCTCCAAGGCAAATGTGACAGGCTACAATATACAGCACAGATGAGGGTCAGGGATGCTCCCTTCATTTCGTCACTGCATTAACCCAAGCAGTGCAAGGGAAATGTTTCTAAGAAGCTATTTAAAGGGCAGCACTTGCTGGAGTCACAGCCACATCCGCCTAGGACATTTACTTTGTTAGGAATGATTTACCCCTTCAGAAATGGAAGGCCTGAGTCACATCCTGGTAATGACAACTGAATCACTGGCTGGAGAAATAAAAATGGCATTGCTCAGCCCAGCCTTGTCTTTTCAAATGTCTGTACCAGCCTGTATCCTATAACCTGATGAACAATTACAACTCTCCCCTCCCTTCATAAAAAAGAACAATGAGTGAATGAACACTAGACAGGGATAGCCTGTTGTCTATGCTCTGGTAACCTCTAGGTTAGATCACTATAATGTGTTATACATAGGGCTGCCTCTAAAGACGGATCGGAAACTTCAGCTGGTGCAGAATTCGGCCAGGTTGCTCAATGGGGCAAGGCAGTTTGAGCACATTACACTGATCCTGGCTTGACTGCTGTGTTTAGAGGGCAGAAACACAAGAACGGGCCTTTTTTGTGGTGGCTCCCCATTTGTGGAATGCTCTCCCTAGGGAGGCTCACCTGCTGCCTTCAACATATATCTTTAGCTGCCAGATGAAAACGTTTCTCTTCAATCAGGCATTTGGTTGATTAACATTCTATGGCTTTTAAAATGTGTTTGTGGGACAGGTTTTATTGGTTTGTGTTTGTGTGTTTTTTAAATGTATTTTGTATTCTCATTTTGTGTTTTTCTGTTGTGTAACTGCCCTGGGATCTTCAGCTGAAAGGCAGTACACAAATTAATAATAATAATAATTCCAAACTTGTTCCCAGAGTTGTACCTCTAATTCTTCTCCAAAATCTTTCCCCCATTTCAGTCTTAATGAACTGAGAGGAAGGGTGGTCAATTGTGTGAGGATTTAATATAGTTCGAAGGTGATTTCCTTTCCCAGTGGGTTGAATGTGTAGAGCAGTTGCTCAAAACTATTTAAGCCATGTAATGCTTGAGTCGTTATATTTGGCTGATTGCAAAAGGAAGAGTGTTGAGTTATTGCAACTAAGGGGGAATCAAATGGTGTCCATTTTTTCCACGTGGTCAAATCTGATTTTAGAACGGGGTTAATAATGGAGTAATCATCACTTATTTTGATATCCAAACCCTGGTTAATTTTAACTATGGTTTATGAACCAAGTCAACATCAAACTATGGATTCTGAAGCTGACTTGTGTCAACAAAACACTATTAAGATTAACCACACTTTAGGATTTGGGTGCATTATGAAAATGCAGTTAATCTAAAATGGAAGTGAAAGCTTCTGATCTCCTAGTTTTAATCTCAAAGTGAGTTCCAGAGCATTCCTGAATTTGTTTTATCCTGATGGTCCTTTACAATTATGAACATTAGGTGGAATGTGGAATAGGGAGGGATTTGTGTGCAGCAGTAAGGCAGAGGGACGGAGAAGCTTGTGTCTGATTTTATGGCTTGCTCTAGTCCCAAAACTCTGTTTTCTTTCAGTTATAGGGTTTAGAAATGTAGAAAGTTTAATTTTAGACACAAAGTGTGTGCACTCCAGTCCTTATGTCAGTTTTACATGTGAATCCGGTCACATTCTTGACTATAATGAGTACCACCACTGATGAATGTCATAAATGGTTATCTAAATACTTTTGAGCCTTGATTTTAATTTCATCAAGTACAAGTCGGGAGGTGCAGGGGGGAATGGAAAGAACAAAGTGGGCATCACAAGCATATTGTATGAAAGCAAAGTGTTCGTGCTGAAGACTTGAAAGAATGTTTATGCAATTTGCATCAAACAAGGAATGGAAGTAAATTTGTCTGCAAAGTTATTTAGCATTCTTTTGCTATTCAGTTAGATTCAAGATCTTAAATTGGCTTCACACATGCTTAGGTCAAACCACTTTCAGAAGACCTCATTTCAATTAAAAGCAAAACCCAATGGAGGAGGAGCTGTCAGAGGCTTAGAAATTGAGGACGGATGTGTAAGCCTATTGCAGGCCATGGGTGCAAGGAAGGAGCCTCCTCACTTTTATTTTAAATCATTATTCCCCAAATATAGTGCAGTTGGTTTCTTGAACTACAGGTTGCACAGATGTTGGAACAGAGTTGTTATGGCACAGTAATAAGTAAAATGTTTCTCTATACTGTTCCAACAGTCATTCCTTCATTATCATGGCCTTAATTGCTCTCTGCGATCATCTATCGTATGTTATCTCTGCAGTTATTCCTCTTCTGTATCTAGGTACGGCACTGATATCCATTTCTGTTATATATAACAGAGCTATAAGAACATTTTCTATTCCTAGTAAACACATTACATTTTTAGGTAACCGTATTCCAAATGGAATATGGAATTCTTCCATATCCACAAAAATGATGATCACTTGAAATCTCATTCAAATGTCTCAACCACAGTAAGTTCGTTTCTCATCTGCCAAATTCAACCAAGAAGAAACAGAAGCACCACCCCATGCTCCAAAAAATATCTCCTGGGATCTTTCCTCTTCCCTCCACACTAAATTCCCAGGCCTCTGACATCTCTTCTTCTTTTGTACTTTGCACCACTGAAGTTGAAGACAAGAGCAATTCATTTTTCTTGGATTGAAGCTCCCTTGGGCAATAGCAGTTTGGCAAGCAAGAACGGCTGCCTTTTTAACTCTTCTGCTGAACTGTTTGACAAGGGAAAATCCCTAGGCATACAATAGGCTAAAGGAAAAGCATACACCCTACTACAACCAACCATATTCCCCACCTTTTCAAGAGTTTTAGTGTAGAGCAGCATTCCAGGTGTGAGCCCCTACTTGCAGTCTAAAGTGATACAGCCCAAACAGAGGTTTACTGAGGTTTACTAGACCTCAGTTGCAGGAGAAACAGAGTGTTGGACAAGCTCCTTATATAAAGTTGGTCAATACTGACAAGATGGCTGCAGAGAAGCAATGGAAAGCATTAGTGAAATAATGGTTCGTTCCCCACAGATGTGTCTCTTAACACCTTCATTATACACCTTCCAGAGGATGCTGAAGACTTCTTCATCCTGCCTTTTGATACTTTTTAGGGCTCACCTTATTTTTTATTGTAAGTTGTTTTAAACTGTTTTTGATCGTTTGTTTTAATGTTGTAACCCACCCCATGGGCCTTAGGTGAAGGACTTATTATTATTATTATTATTATTATTATTATTATTATTATTATTAAATGCATTGTATGTGCAACCAGCCTTCTTTGAATCCTTACATGGCTGTATGCAGTAGCAAAAATATATGACATTATACAGAACACTGCATCAGGCATCAAAGGGGGAAGGCAGATGGAATGGAATTATCCTCTGTCTTACATTAATGTTTGAGCTAGAGGAGGTTTCAGAGGCCAGATTTCTTGGGTCAGGTTCCAAGACGCAGTTTTCTGAGTCAGGAAGTGCGTGCTTTGGCAACACCTCTAAATGAAAATAACCATATCCACATCTTTGTAGTGTACAAATGGTGAAGCAGCCTCCTGGAACATGACCCAATAATGTGTCTGGGATTCTGACTGACCATGCCTGTATATCACTTGATATCTCATTGATTTGCCTGTGAATGTTTGAATTGACTTCATTTAAAAATATTTTACTTTGGATAATGCCAAGTGATATTTAAGTGTGGCTTTGGTCTCTATTGGCTGATTCATACCCGATAGCCATCAGTAGATTTTACTCATCAAATGATTAGTACATATATATAGATTGGCCCACAAACTATTTTCTGGTCATTTTCCTACCATGAGTTTTCAGAATACAAACAGGGAAAGCAAGATCAGAAGCAGCTGGGAGCCTTTTATACAAAGATGTGCTAAGGGATCCAGTATTTACACTGATACAGTTAAAACAGTGGTCAAAATAAAATTGCACAGCCCTACTTATAAAAGGTTTAGAAGTCATTAAACCCAGGGTCTGCTTGAATCTGCTGTGTATGATTCTTAAGTCCCTTTCAACATTCAAGGGTATTTGGATCAGTGACTTTTCCAATCGGGGTCCATTATCACTGCAAGATGCTATGGGACCTGCTTTTGCAGCATTCGCAACTGGAACAGATGTTGCAATTACAAGGCATCTCTCAAGGGGTCTAGTTTTGTGCAATTGTCCTCCCAAATTTAAAGACCCAGGAGACTGGGCTAGCTCAAATGAGCAAGACCATGGACATCAGGGGCCTTTCCAGAACCAAGCTACAATCTCTGTTATTTCCAGCACTTAGGCTCCCTGCACAAAATCATCATGCTGAGTGTTGTCCAGCAGCACCTGAGCTTTAGCAACAACTGTGCTTTAGAAGAGTCCATTAGCACACCAACCTTAATGAAAATGGAAGCTGCTAATGAAGCCAAGAGGCAGCAGCCACCTCCACTTTATGGAGGGCAATTAAGCTGGGTGGAAGAAGTGGCAATAATATTAATACCTGATAGTGCATTACTGATGCTATGCCAAACTTTCAGCTTCTTCTTCTTTTAAAGTTATTTACCTGTAACATCCTGGGACGCGGGTGGCGCTGTGGGTAAAAGCCTCAGCGCCTAGGGCTTGCCGATCGAAAGGTCGGCGGTTCGAATCCCCGCGGCGGGGTGCGCTCCCGCTGCTCGGTCCCAGCGCCTGCCAACCTAGCAGTTCGAAAGCACCCCCGGGTGCAAGTAGATAAATAGGTACCGCTTACCAGCGGGAAGGTAAACGGCGTTCCGTGTGCTGCACTGGCTCGCCAGATGCAGCTTTGTCACGCTGGCCACGTGACCCGGAAGTGTCTCCGGACAGCGCTGGCCCCCGGCCTATAGATGTGAGATGGGCGCACAAACCACAGAATCTGTCAAGACTGGCCCGCTCGGGCAGGGGTACCTTTACCTTTACCTTTACCTGTAACATACTATGTCCTATCTTTGGCTGATGCTACAAAAATGTTTCCTATAAAATGAAGATAGCCATTCCAAGGAAATTCAGCATATGAATAAAACAAGGACCTAGAAAACAAGGACACATTGGGGCAGTTATGAATGAAAGAACTAATGGGCTCCATCCAACCAACCTACAAACACATCAGTGAAACCTGGACACAGCTAGAGACAGTGTGTTTCGACCAACCCAGTGGTCAAGTCCAGAGGTTTCATTTATCATCATCATCATCATCAAACCTTTATTGGCATCACATACAAACATTCAGAATAAATAAGCCAGTGTGATCTCGTCACCATTTCAACAGTACAGTCATTTGCCAAAGGGAAGAAAAGGCGAGCAAGATTTCATTTATGCAGCTTTCAAAAATGGAAAAGGTTTGCATTACAGATCAAGCCTTTAACCCTATCAGTTTCAGTGGAACTGAGCCAGCTTCAATCCAAATATTCTGGCCTATATGATTTGTAGATTTAGCTGCCTGAATTTAAGATCCAGTAAATACATGAAGGAGGTTTACACACACTTGCATGGCACACTGTAGCTAAGGAATTGCATATGCCACCATGAGAAACGAGAAGTTCCTGTACATGTGTCAAAAAGAAGGTCTATAGGCTAGTGCTCTCCCTTGCGTGCTAGTTTTCTTTCTGAAGGGGGGTGGCTTTGTTGAAGGGACTAGATATTTGATTCCCCCACTTGTAGTTGAAGTGTGAGGAAGGGTCACAGCAGGCAGAGCATCAGCTTTGTACTCAGAAGGCATCAGAAAGTAGGGGTGGGAGGGACCCTTTCTGAAACCCTGGAGAGCCACTGCCAGTCTGTGAAGTCAATATGAAGCTAAATGGACAAATGTTCCAACTCACTATAAGGCAGCATCCTATGGTTCTATGTGATACAGTCTAGGGAAAGCTGTTCAGAGGAGTTTCTTGCATGTGAAGACTGGCTCTATGCTTGGCCAGTAACATCAGAGCATTTCACAATCAACTTTAGTAGGGCTGGGGTTGCACCCATTGCTGATATTTATATCGTTTACCCCCTCTATGGTGATTCACACCTTTAATATGCTATCCTTCTAAGAAGTCTAACAGGGAGTGAGAAGACACAGAATGTTGAGTCCCAGTCCCACACCAGCCATTGTATCACCTCATTAAAGAAACATTAAAAAAAGTTTCCCACATGGCTTTCCTCATTATTCTTGGCAAGTACCTATCAACCAGCTCCTTCAACATTACTGAAGTAGATATGTATGTCAGTCAGAAGTGAATTAGTTTTCCCAGTAAGATTATATATGGGGCACTGTGTCAATGAACACCATGTAGTTTAGATTGATTAGTTCTACTACTGGCTCTCACTCCTTAATTTGCTAGTTTAAAATATGCACACACACACACACAAACAAACAAACAAACAAACACACACACCAAGTCTATCTATAGTAAAGTATTCTATTTCTGTTATCCAGAAAATTCTGTCTTGTGAAGTTACGTATATATCTTTCTTGGTATAAATTCCTATTTTTCTATAGTTGTTGATAGATTTCCAAAGATTTGGGCAGACCTCACCTGGAGTACTGTGTCCAGTTCTGGGCACCACAATTCAAGAAGGACACTGACAAACTGGAACGTGTCCAGAGGAGGGCAACCAAAATGGTCAAAGGCCTGGAAACGATGCCTTATGAGGAACGGCTAAGGGAGCTGGGCATGTTTAGCCTGGAGAAGAGGAGGTTAAGGGGTGATATGATAGCCATGTTCAAATATATAAAAGGATGTCACATAGAGGAGGGAGAAAGGTTGTTTTCTGCTGCTCCAGAGAAGTGGACACGGAGCAATGGATGCAAACTACAAGAAAGAAGATTCCACCTAAACATTAGGAAGAACTTCCTGACAGTAAGAGCTGTTCGACAGTGGAATTTGCTGCCAAGGAGTGTGGTGGAGTCTCCTACTTTGGAGGTCTTTAAGCAGAGGCTTGACAACCATATGTCAGGAGTGCTCTGATGGTGTTTCCTGCTTGGCAGGGGGTTGGACTCGATGGCCCTTGTGGTCTCTTCCAACTCTATGATTCTATGATTCTATGATTCTAAAAAACATGATTTCTGGTTTGCTTCACTGTATAAGCTTTGAAGCAAAAATAGTAATGCTCATAAAGCATTGAGTGGGTTGGAGCAGACATGGGACAGTAAAGCAAGCAGTGACTCATAAGCAGAAATCCTATGCACGCTTATTTGGAAGTAAGCCTACTGAATTCAACAGAACTTACTTCGGTGTAGGATGAGGCTAGCTAGTGTAGCATTATGGGAAAGAGACTGGTGTACAAATCAGAAAGTCATCTACTTGAATCTTACCAGTGCAATGAGCTCACTAGGTCAGCCTTCCCCAACATCTGGTGCCCTCCAAATGTTTTGGACCACAACTCCCATCAATGCCAGCCAGCACAGTTGTGTCAGCTGGGGCTGATGGGAGTTGTAATTCAAACCATCTGAAGGGTACCAGGTGGAGGAGGCTGACCTACATCCTCTTGGGCACTCTGCCTCAGCTTCATCCCACTCTCACCAATATATGGGGTTACAATTACAGATGCTTGAAGAGTTCAGCTTGCAGCTCCCTAACAAATGTGCAAATCACAACTTAGTTTGCTTTCACACTTCCTGAATGTTTTGACACAGTTCTCAGCTTAAAAAAGAAGTATCAAAATATGTTTAGAAATGCATATTTTGCAAGACCACTTTTAGAAATATGTATTGATTTGAAATGCTTATTAATATGCCAAATTCCACCTGAACCATGAAAAGAGGACATAATGGGTTTGTGGATGAATATATGCAAAAGTGAAGTGTTCCAGAAGTAGACTGTTTCCTCCAACCTGAAATATAACAGCGCTGGTCTAACTTTCAGAGTTGGTCTTACAAAATGGCAATAGCCCTTTTCTCCTTCTTTGTTTAATCAACACAACAAGAGGTGAAAGAGAGGGAGGAGATGCTCCCTAGCTCCATGCTGCCATAGCCATCTCCCTTCACAACTTGGAGAAATGACTTCTGAAGTGGGGACCTTCGCTACCTGTATAAAAGGTGGCTCATGTCATTCAGCATCTTGTTCTCACAGTGAACAAGAGGATGTCCATAGGAAGCCTGCAAGCAGAACCTGAGTGTCATAACATTCTGCCCACTTGCAGTTTCTAGGAACTTGTATTCAGGAGCATACTGCTTCTGATTGTGGAGATAAAACTTATCCATTGATAAGCTTATCCTCCATGAATTTGTCCTTAAAAGCCATCTAAGTTGATGGTCATAGCAGCCTCTTGTGGGAGCGAATTCTGTAATTTAACTATGTACGGTCTTTTGTCTGTCCTGAATTTCCAAAATTCAGTTTTATTGGATGACCCCAAGTTCTCATGTTATGAGAGTGGAAGAAAATCTTCTTCCTATCCTCCCTTTTGGGGGGGGGGGTTGATATTGGGTTGTTTTTGTTTTGATTATATATTTTGTGGTTTTATATTCTGATTTTGTTCTGTGAGACCTCCATGTATAGGGTGGCATATAAATTCAATAAATAAATAATAGCTATCCAATAGAATAAGAGCAACCCTGTGTGAAAACACTTTGGAGCAACCTCTCAACTTGAAAGGCTACCCAGCACCCAGCATATTGCAGCTGCTGTGGATGCTGCATTTTAAAGTTGGTACTGCTGATGTAAGAACCACTTGAGCTTGTGCATGCCCAGTAACAAACTAATTGTTATGTTTATACAGCCAAATCTTGCCTTAATAAGCTAGAATGTGTACAAACTTCAGACGCTCACTTGCAGCCACTTTGTTCTTCCCTTAGCATGAGTCATGAAACAAGTCAGAAAGCTGCTGTTAACCATTTTGCTGCTTCGTCCAAACTGGGAGACTATGGCTGATAACTTCCAAACAAGCCAAAATATGACATTGTGGTTTAGCATTGGCTTCCAGAGCCTGGTTTATTTGAAAGCTATAAACCATATCTTCCAGTTCAGATGTAATGGAAATTTATGCTTAACTGCATCTTTCTGCCTTTTTTGCTCACTTGCATGAAGGAAGAAGCAAAGCAGCTGCATGTGAGTGCCTGAAGCTCATGCATCTCTCAGTTTATTAAGCTGAGATTTGATCATGTGAATGGTCCAAATCATGATATGTGAAGCATCTCAGCCACAGTTGCTTCCATGTGCTCCAAGAAAGTTAATTTATTGACACTTATTTGGTGGCAGGTAAGATCTATGCATCAGATATCAGCATTCTGGATGTTAGGTCAATGGGGGGTTTGCAGGTGTCGATTGCCACTTCAATACCTGTTAATAATGTACCATCTGAATCAATCATCAGTGCATTGACTACATAGAGAAAATGGAAATGCAAATTAAAAATGCAGTTGGCAAAGGAATGAGTGAAAGGAGACTTCCTGAAGCTGTGTAGCGTGCACCATCCTTTGTAATGTTCTTGTATGATAGCTTTCAGCAAAACTGAGATCCCATTGTAGTCTCCAACCCTTGGGCATTCCCAGGATGAATCAATGAACCAGCTTGCTTTGGGTTCTCCCCATGCCATGGCTAGGCATTCAGAATGGACTCTGTCAACCACCCCCAACACCTGGTGCCCTGTATTTACACTGTCACTACTTAAACATAATATTTCCAGGCAGCTGAAGCAATAACAATAATACAAAGTTCTGTTGGTTGGAAAAAGTGGCCTGTTGTGTACTCTCACTTGTGCTGCTGCATTATTTGTACTCCTGGGAAGCCAAAAGACCTACAATTTAACCTTCCCATGAATGGATTGAATAACTAGCTCTATTTACAGCTGTTTATGTAGCATCCCAGAAGGCAGTAGGCAAACACCTGAACATTGGCAGTCACCTGCCTGTAACCAGAGCTCTGTCGTGTAATAAATATGCAGCCCATCAAGAGCCAGCCGGATAATCTGGTAATAAGAGATGCTTGATTTCATTTTGTTCTTTCATCATCCCCCTTTCCTTCTCCCTTGCATGTACTCTATACAATTTATGGGAGCAAAGCAAAATCTCCATATACAATGAAAGTTAACCATCCCATTTCCTGGCAAACTGTAGGACTCATATCTCCCAATAAATGTTTATTTAGTTTTTATTTGCCAATATCGTAAGTTGATTCTTTCCCACCAGTCATCAACTAAGCAAACAGAGCTTGCAACAAAAGGCAGTTTTACAAAGAATACAATACACAGCTTAGGAAATGCATGTTTCTAAATATTGCTCTGATATGCTTGCAGCTACTCACATATGGCTAATGGCAAATGCCATGTTAAAATCATTAGTGGGAGTTCATTCCCTGGGTTCTGTGGTTTTGCCTTTAACTCACTCTATAACTTATGCAGACAGCTAATTGTGAGACCAGAGCCAAATAACTTATATGGAAGGATACCAATCAAACTGTGATGCTACAAAGCCAAACCTCAGACTTAGTCCATCACTTGAGGCTGCTGTCTATCAAACTCTTGGCCCTCAGTCATGGGGTGGACTGTGCTACACACCCTCTGGAAAAACCCATCCAACAACTTCCAGTGGAATGTGCCTACTGTCTACACCTTCCAAGAAAAGCAGCTTGATGGAGTTGTACCAGACACCTTTCTGTCTACATAGTCTTAAAACCTTCTCACTAACTTCTCTTGTAAAATATAAGAAGGCCAATGGTCTATCTAGTGCAGTATCCTATTCTCATAGTGGACAATTAGATGCCTAAGGGAATCCAGGAAGGAGGATCTGACTCCAACAGTTCCCCATACAGCCTCCAACAGTGGAAGGATAATATAGCCATTGATAGTCTCCATGGAAATAAAGCATAACACCAACAATACTACATGAAAGATCTGCCTCCCCCCCTTGTTTTTGAGATTCAGTTTCCCAACTGTCTCTTTGCAGTATTCAAGCTATTATGGATCATGATATACTGACATGAGATGGAGGAGGGCCTGGGTATGGGCTCTGTATATTTCTTAGTAGGCTACTGAGAAACCCAGAATAGATGAGTAGGAAATATCACAACAGGCCAGGCTCAAACTACATATAGAAGCACATAAAAGCTAAAAATGGATACTGGAGGTAGTTACTTGGTTAATGACTCAGGGCCGATTCACACTTTATGGTGGTAGGCATGTTTGCTATGTTCACAAGAGTGTTCTATGAGGCAGGCAGCCATCTGCTGAGGGATGTTCTAGCTCTGAGTTTCCTGCATCAAGCAGGGGGCTGATATACACCACCCCCTCCAGCTCTATGATTCCAAGTATGATCAGGAGACATACCAGGGAGCTGCTTTTGCAAAGTGTGAATCAACCCATCAGTTACTTGGTTAGGATACAGTTATCCAGCAGGTATTTATTGCTTTTCAACAGGCTTTACCAATGTGGTAGACAGCACAACATTTAGAAACAAAATCATAAAAAAGAAAATGAAGCTGAAACAGCTAAAATGCTATTTTAAAAACCCAATGGAGGAGATTGTCTGTTAAATGTCCAGAAAAACACTGTGGCTAGTAAATAATCAGTGCTGTAGAGGAAGCAAAATAAATACAACGAGGAATAGAAATTCAGAGCTGCAGGGCAATTACAGAAAAGACCCTGCTACATGTGTTGGGCAATCCTGACTTCCATAACTGCTGCCACTTGCAAAGGGGTCTCATTCTGATGATCCCACATTTGGAGAGGTGTGTGTGATTCATTGGAGGAGGCTTTCAGGACTTTAAAAACTTAGCAAATCAAGCAAATTCATTTGCATAGGATATTTCCTGAAAGTTCAGCTTAAACCATTATTGAGACATAAGCATTCTCTTCAAACAGACAAGGGAAGCAGTAGTCACCCAGTGAAAGTTTGAAGTTTGACTTAGACTTAGACTTAAACCACTTATTATGCTCATGGAAAAGCTATACTAGAACTGCCACAACACAGATTTCAGCAATATTGTGAGATCACTGGGAGGGGAAAGGGATGCAGTCAATTACAAGATAAATATAAGAAATTTTAAGTTGAGAAAAGTGTTATGGGCTTTACTTTATCCTTCTTAGGGTCTTAATTTACAACTGAATCAGCAAAATATTGTGCAGATATAATATTGGACCCACGACAGCCTTAAAAGGAAATCTTCAGCACTAGATTACTGTGAAAAGCATTGTAGAAATGCAAATGCCAATCTGAGAGTAAAGTTACAGGTATGTCTCAGAACCAGGCTGAGCACTGAACTTTTATTTTCATGATTTTTAGAGTATCACCACTTCACCAGTTGTACGGGAGCTGCAAGACCCTATATTTAGTTGGATACTTAAAGACTCATTAGTAGCAAATAAATCAGTGTTGCAGAAGTGGGATGATACAGTGACTCCAAAGGGAGTTGCACGGGTTTTGCAGGTGGTAAAATTAGTTTCTCATTAAGAGAGCGGTCTACAATGAGAAAGGCTGAATGAACTTTGCAAGCTCTGGAAAACTTCCTAGCTCTGTCTGAGGATCCCTCTTTGTGTAAGCAAATCTCCTGCCGAGCAGTATATATCACGATACATTGCCTGGGTCACATTGGGCTCATTATGGCAGAATATTGTGAGTGGTAGAGAAACAGATGAAGTGAATGGGTGGGTCTGTGTTGTATATTGTTTGCATTGTGTGCTGAAAACAAATACCACTTAGATTTTAAAGAGCCAAGGCAAATGCCACCAAACTATTTACAAGGGATTTGAAATACACTAGGCTACTGCTGCTTAGAGTATGAAATTGTTATTGGAACAGTGAAAGGTAATCAGCTTCTGGCATGAGAGGCTGAACAGCAGCGTTCAAAGGATAAGGCACAATTATGCATCAGCTAATGCCAGTGTAGAGCATGGATGAGGGGGGATCTGAGTTCAAATCCCCACTAAACTGAAACTGCTAATTTGAATTCCTTCTGGTTATACGGAAGTGCAAGACCCAGGAGATATGAAAACATAGCAGGCAGGGTGGACCATATCACCATATATAATGGCAGGGGGTGAAAAAGGCAACAAGGGGTGACTCCTTCTTAAAGTCTTTGAAGCATTGTTCCTTAAAGTAGAAGCCTTCAGATGTCTTGGGCTATTATGTATGTATGGACTACTCTTTTTTTCAAACAATCTCAGAACAGGTCCCATTCAAATAAAAACATAGAATTAAAAAAAAATCAGTCAAAACAGTATAACCCTCTCATATTTATTTATTTATTTGTGGATTTTACAATTCTTGTTATTCCTGACCACTGGCAATGCTGGCTGGGGCTGATGGGAGTTGTATCCCAAGACATCTAGGAGACACTAGGTTGGGGGAGGCTGCGCTGAAGGCTTTGGGTATGGTGCTCTTGAGTGGGTAGGGCAAAGAGAACTAGGTAAGCACATCAAAAAACTTTTCCTTTTCTCAGATGTAGACAGGTCAGATGACGAAAATCGAGAAGACACAAAACTAAACTACAGAAAGACCTTTCTGATGTTAAGAGCTGTTCAAAGCATAAATGACCCCCTCGGAAAGTAGTTAACTCTTCCTTTAAGGGAGGTTTTTAAGCAGAAGTTGGATGGCCGTTTGTCATGGATGCTTGAGTTGAGATTCCTGCCTCACAGAGGGTTGGACTAGATAAGTTTTGTCCGTTCCAAATCTACAATTATATTATTCCAAAACACTTGTATGATCCCCAGAGATGACACTGTACATGTTTGTCTGTACACCACTGCAGCCCAAACCATTTAAGTGGTAAGCGGAAATGACTCTAAGTAGATAATCTTTTGGTGCTAACTCTCAGTCAGGAAGTTCTCCCTACTGTGAAATGCCCATTGGATGGAAATTAGTTCATTCCACTTCTGAAATTAAAGAGTAATTGGGGAGCAAATGCCAAACTGCAAGTTACCTTGAATCATGTGCTACTTTCCTTTCTGGGCTGAACACATGTGTGCATGTGTTTCAACAATAGCAGAGGGAGGGCAGATGTTGAAAAGACTGCTTAATTCTCTCCCCTCCAGCAATTCTTCAGTTCAAAATAGCCTCCTCAAGTTATTTTTCTCTGCATGTGGGGAAAATATAGATACCTCAGCTTTTGATTGATAACCCTGTTTTTCAGCTAAAACAAATGAATCACTAGGGAGAAGATACCTAGATGTTGCATCTGGCTTTGCCCTTTGGAAATATCACTCATGCATGCTGCTAGAACCCCTCCACTTCTGATGTAGGACTGAAGACACAATGTGAGCTGCTTCCAGTTAGGTCTTTTGCAAAAGATATTATTTCATGGGGTAGCAGGGTGTTTTCCCCAAAACATTCAGGAAGCCCTTTCCTGCTGAGAACTGCATGGGCTTTCCCTTCCAGAGATTCCTTAACACTGGCTAAACCAATGATTTTCCTCCTTGAACTTTTGATCCTTGCCACTGATTTACAGTGGTACTATCATCCATTTTTGATATCACATTTGTAGTTTGGACTCCTTCTTCTATCATACAAGCTTCTTCTTTGATAATTTACTTTTTAAAGGCTCGATTTCTTTCTGCTCCCTGTTGTGACTTTATGCCAAACTCTGACTGTTGTTTTCCTGGCTATTTTCTGTTCCTTCTTTTAGACTGCCTTTGTGCGGAGCTCCTTTTATCACACCTGGACCAGGCCCTTGTTCAAACTTTGTTTCTATCCGATGTTACTCTTCTCTCTTTTCCTGTGAACTATGGAAATTCCCGCTCTGCGGTTAATAAAATGGCTACAGTTCATTACTTGTTCTTGTGTTACAATTTTTTTACTGCTAGCTCTCAAACCAATCAACCTGGATTTTTGTATCAGATTCTGTAATACCTGAATCTCTTATCACTTGGCTTCCCATCATTCTTTCACTCTCCTCTGTAATAAGGGTTTGGAGAGGAAATGTTGGGTTTTCTCTTCTCATCTTTTCTTTTTGACACTTTCAAATTCTCTCTTTTCTTCTTTATCTGTTTTATTTGTTTATCTGAAGTCCACAACCTTTACTTGATTTTATTATTACTTATTAGATTTGTATCATGCCCTTCTTCTCAAAGGTACCCAGGGCAGAAAACAACAAAGCCTTAAAATGATACAATTAAAAATAAAACAAAACTCTGTTTGAAACATGAAAAAACCAATTAAAAATATCTAAAAGCATTAAGAACATCCAAGAATAGTCACATGCCCTCACGGACAATAATTTCAAGGTTGCTGAGAAAAGTATATTTCAGCCATTAAATGCTGTCTGAATGTTCATAATGAGGAAGAATAATGCACCTCATCAAGGAGGGCATTCCATGAATGAGGGACTGTCATCAGGAAGGCTGAGGGGTTACCATCAACTAGGCAGCATAAAACTGGCACTGGCCTTCAGTACCTTCAGATGATGAATGCAAAGAGAGACAAAGTAGTCAGACAATCTTTCAATCATTCCTCATCGTGCTTTGTTTCTAAGTCCTAGACTGCTCTAGGGCTAGATGATGGTGGTGGTGATGATGTTTTATATCCCGCCCATCTGGCTGGGTTTTCCCAGCCACTCTGGGCGGCTTACAACACATTTAAAAATGTAAAACACCAGACATTAAACATTTCCTGGTACAACCCTGTCTAGAATTATACCTCATGTCTGATTGTATGATCTGACCAATTGAAAACACTAGACCAACTGTAGTTATAAATACTGTAAGTTATAAGTAACTTTCCCCATAGGATCTGAGATTTGCCCTATGAATGTCCATGTTACTTTTTGACACGGTACAACAATCACATTTGCTGACATCATAGTGAATATTTCATTTGAATTTATGTTCGTTTCCTGCTTGGCAGGGGGTTGGACTCGATGGCCCTTGTGGTCTATTCCAACTCTATGATTCTATGATTCATATCCTGTTCTGGTATTTTACAGTGGGGCTCCCTCTAGAAAATGACAGTTAACTATGATTCCATAAATTATTAGCTATCACTAGCTGAGAGCACACTTAGATTAAATAGTCACCTCTAACGTGAGAAAATGACATACTGGTTTTGGTCAACACTGATGTGGTAAAATCACCTCATTGCAATTTTGCCACACCAAAAGATGACTAGGTCTTATTATTCAGACAAATGGATCTGTGAAGTGACACCACCAATAAGTACTTTCTAGAAACTAAACGTCAAGGGCCTATTTTCTTGTTCTGGAAAGGATTCAGTACCTGAACAGAAGCCATTTATTGGGGAGGCCTTCCAACTCATGAACTGAACTCTGAGAAACATCCAACTGGGGGAAACCCACCAATACAGCTGTAACAAACTCCTCTGCCAAAAAGCAAAATCAAGATTTGCCTTTCAAGAGTATGAAAAAACGTAAATTAACAAAATAAGTTTCCAGCTCAGAGATCAGTCAGAAGGGAAGGAATGAGAAAGTCCTGAAATGTATTTCTTTTTAGTTATTTTTGGAAAAGGAAACCGAAAAGGGTGGAGAAAAGGGGTGCCATGGAAAGCTGAGGAAAATCATTACTCTCTATAAATTGCTTCAACATTGTATAGCCAGTGACCTTCACAGTACGACCAGTTTAATGGCATTCCCTTCAACAGTAGCTGATTTCACTACTGAACAGGGACACACAGCACAAGATTATACAACTAAATCACTCTTGTAAATATTTAATATCATTGCTTTTCTCCCCCCCCCCCCTTTAACAAATCACTATCAAAGGCAAAGCACACAGTTGAAAACACATTTATTTATTCTATCCTGGAAAAAGCTCAGTGCTCATGCATTTTATCTATCTAGTTCTCCAAATGACTTTGACACTTGAAAGCCCTTGTGATCAAAACAGTCTGAAGGCAGGCAATTTTGCAGCCATTTAAGAACTGATTTCATGCACTGATCAACATCTACCAAACTTGCCTGATGGAACAGCACAACTTTAAGCTGGTGGATGGATGGCAAAAATACCTGAAGGAGAAAATTAGTAGGAAAAGTCACACTGGTTTAAATAAAAATCTTAGGCAAGGGGAGGAAAGAGAACAAGCTGCCATTATTCACTTCCCTGGGAAACAGAAAAAAATAATGTGAAAGAGGAGGAGAGGATTATTTGGGAGGAGAATCAAAAGTACTTGGGTGGGAGGGGGAAAGCACCCCCCCAAAAAAACCCTGTAATACATCAATTCACTGCTACTAAAATGCACAGCTATCTATCTAGGCATTCTCTTGTGGAATCTGAGAGAAGGAAGAAACCTGGTTTGCCACTTCAACCTCCAATGACTCAGCAGAAGGCCCTTCCCTAAAGCAGAAGCAGACAGCATGACCTCCATCTGGCTGAATTGCCACAGCGTACTGGGAAGGAGAGGGGCAGGATGTGGTGTGGTGAGGTCAGCACAGTGCAAACATGCTAGAAGAGCCAATTTGGCAATCCTGCCAGTGTGTCTGTACCATGCCAATCCCACTGCTGTCACAATCCTGCTCTCGCTCTATGCCAGTATTTGGCAGCAACCCAGCCAGATGGAGGTCTTGAGCAGAGCTACCCTCAAGTATCCCTAACGGGCACTACCTTAGTCTTTTCTTTTTTGAAAAATGGTGGTGGTGGTGGAACTTCATTCTTGGCCCTATAGCCCAATAAGTCTTCACTAATTTCATAGCTTGTTCCCTAGTGTCTTAAATATAGTCTCTGGTGTTCCTGCGCAGCACAAACTAGCCTCTGTTGTCCCTGCCTCAAGAGTCTCTTCATTGTGGGGTCCCAGTGCCTCTTGGGCCTAAAGAGGCAGCATTGCCTTCCTAAGACTCCAATGACTTTGGGTCAGAAACCTTAGTAGAATCCAAGTTGCTAAAGTCAATGGCTTCTAAAAGAGCCTGGACCCATTTAAGCGTAAGAGGCTCCATTCATCAGGATGTGGCTAAATGGTCGAAGGAAACTGCAGTACTATCCAAGGCTGCAGTATTACATAATGTTCAGGCATTTGCCTGAAGACATAGACATTCAATGTATGGATGCAGGTAGGGGTGAACTCAAAAGCCCTCACGTTCAACATCCATGCACACAACACACTACCCCATGATTCCCAATCTTCCTTGTCTTGTGTAGGGGATATCTCAAAGGCCTTGCAATTGCATTCACTTCAATGGCAGTAGAACTCTCTGTGCAATCAGGACTCCAATAAAGTAGAAGCCCCCTGCAGAACATCCATGTGCAACATAAATAAGGTCTGGGATTGAGGGGCAGGCACAACACATGCAACACAGGCCCTGTTCACAGTTTGACTGTTCAATCGTTGGTTTGGCTGGCTGACGAAGCAATGTTGAAGCCTGCCTTGAAAGATGACATCCAGCCTAGGCTCTGATTGGAGCTACCCACTTTTTGCCTTTTTGACTATGCCTTCTGCTTTACTCTAACTACCCTTTTCCTTCTATTCTCTTCTGTTGCCTCCTAGTGATTGCTTGACCTGACTTTACTTCCTGGATACCAAACTGTTACTAGCAGTATGTGACCTGATATGCTCAAAATCTGGCCCTAGCACCACCACCACACTTCTAAGGCCTGCACCATTGCTGGAAGAGAAGAAAAGCACACTGAAACAAAAGAGGTGCTTTTCATCAACAAAAGTGAAAACAAAATTCATCAAACTCTATTGATTCTAATTCTCAAACTTCCTGCAAACTTCTTGCAAAACTGAAAGACCAAACTTGGCACTGGTGAACTTAAGAACTCATCTTGGCATCAGGCTCACCAAACCTCAAAGTATATATTTTAATACCCTAATTCAGTCTTGGAATACCCACCCACATTTTGGTTGGTCTTTTTCCCACACTGAAAAGAATATTATTCCCGGGCAGAGGGCAGAATGAGATTCAAACTGTGGGTTGCTTTTTTTTTAAACACTGACTGGTTCCTGACAATTTGGGAAGGTTGACTGTAAATTGTAGTTTCTTATAGTACTCTGTCCCTATGGGCAAAACAATCCTTATTTAGTAAACATCACTATGCTTGCTTTAAAAAGTTCTGCAAGTTTTACATTCTGTTCAGCACTCATCACACTCTGACGTGGTACCAATTAAGTGTTTCTTTTAAATGACAATGTTTAAAAACATTCTTGCTACAACTATGGGTAGCGGGGCTATCAGCTGGTTTGGGGGAACTCAAAGGTTTGCAGTAGTTCCTATGCAAGGAAACTCCAAGAATAGCCTAATGAGAACTGATCATGATTGGCAGAATGCTGACTGATTGTTGGGGGCAGGGATGGAATGGAGTATCCTGCAAAAGAGTATGCCTGCTGGGCAGGTGGGCTGGCACCCTGGAAAGGAACACTCAACACAAACATTTGCTTGCAGGTCCCACTTGTTTACCATATTTATCTTATGTAAACCACTTTTGTGAGGTCTGCCTGAAAAGTGGTATATAATTCCTGTGAATAAATAAATAGCAATATATATATATATATATATATATATATATATATATATATATATATATATTTTAAAGGTCTTGATTCACAACCGACAGAGCAGCCTTCTCAGTGCTCTCCATGGTCCTGTAACTACACTCAGAAAGTTTCATGCAGTCTAAGGTTCTGTAATCTCTGTTTCATAATCTTACAACGCGCTGTCAAGGTTTCTAATTCTCAGACTCACAGGGCAAGCCAAGAGCTATGCAAGGTTCTTTTATCTACATTCACAGGTCTGGAAAATAACTGTTCACAGTTTGATTCCGAACATTATAGAATGAATCAAAAACTTCACAGGTCTGGCTCCTCAAGACACATTAAAAAGGCAAAATCTTTTGAGTGACATTTACTCTAAGCAAGCTTTGGCGCTTACACTCTGATGCCGTTTTAAGTAACAAAGTGTAACTGAACACATTTACTTAGACCTATGCACACATGCATGCTTGCATGCATTCACATCAGATACACACCAAGCTAGCTCAGTACATAATGTTTTGGGGAAAATGTGTTGGTTACAATGCTAGGAAATAAAACATAGCCACATAATAACAATATAAAAACCAGCCTGTGAATAAATGTGATCTAAAAGCAGAATGACTACCATGTGTTTGTTGCTTGGGCCAAAACTATTTCTTATTAGGCTCTGCTGTTACTTTCAAAGTGGAAATACCCTCCCTAAATACCCATACATCCCTCCTCCAGAAAGTCCCAATTGTTAGCAGGAATAGTTTGCAAGCTGGGACCCGGGGGGGGGGGATAGTGAGTAAGCGTGAATTGGTTACAAGTAAGTTTCACAAACTGGGGCATCAGATTATTCACAGAGGAAGGTGGAACCGCAATTGGGGAATGTATAAGGGTGGGAACTACTTGGGTGAATAGGCATGGCAGAAGAGATCACAGGTGAATGAGTAAAAAGATCATTTCCAACAGAAAAGTGATGACAAGAGGAAAGGAGTATGAAGCTTCTCCCTTCTCCCATGTTGATGTTCTATATCAAATTGCCATTAAGTTTTTGTTTTTTAATCTGAAAAAAGAATGATGAAAAGCTATATAATGGCCCAGTTTGGGTGGTCACTCAAGGCTTCGTAAACCATCATATCCTGACTTATTTTCACAGTTAATGAACCTTAAGCCAGAGTTGTCCAGTTGAGTTGTAGTGGGGGATGCGCCCGTTTACACAGACATCCCCCTTGCTCTCTTGGCCCAAGTCTCCTGTTTCAATTGCAGTGCTATTGGAATTGTTTGAAATGCAGTGCTATCAAAGGGATTGTTTTACTGCCTGTTTTACTAATAGATCTTACTATTTTAATAGGATCATTTTATTGTTTACATTAATTATGGTGGGGTTTTTTTATAAATTATTCCGTATTGTAACAATGTTGTGTAATTAGATTTTATGTTTTGTAAATCATATATAAATGTATATAAATTAATGAATAATATTAATGCAGACCAGGATCTTTACACCAAAGTTGGTGTGTGATGGGAAACGCGGGAAGCCTGGTGTTCATTCACAAATTCATAAACCATGGTTTATAAAGTCTGGAATGATCATTTGATGTAGACCAACGTTGTAGTTCCACCATGGGCACCAAGCTTTAGTGCAGATGATATGTAGCTCTCTTGGCAGTAGCCAAAGGAGATTTAATGTCCTATTTGCCAGTACATGGTTCCATTTTTACACAATCATTATTCAGCTAGACTTCATTGAGAGATTCTTCAGCCCCAAAGTAGCACTCTGCAGTACATAACCAAACCCAAAGTAAATCACTATTCCTAGGTTAAGAAATGCATACACCCTCATATTAAACAAAACAGTTGCATCATTTGTAGAGGCCTGCCACAAAGCAAGACTTAGTAGGTTCTTCTAAAATATCTGCACAATTCCAGAAGTGGCACAAAGGGTGAATGAGGAACATTATTCACACCCTCTCAAAACAGAAGAACTCAGGGTCACCCAATCAAATGAAGTGGCAGAAGATTTAAAGAGGCACTAATTCATGCAATGCATCATTAACCCACGGAATGCATTGCTGTGAGATTTTGATGATGATTGCTAATGTGGATGGATTTTGTACAGAGAAATACAGCCTCCATGGGAGATTCAGGCCAGTGGCTTGGAATTGTGTGTTGGAAGTGCACAAACTGATATTCCACACTGGAAACTTGGAATATCTTTGAGGAATAGTTAATAGTTAAGGAGGATTCTAGTTTTGGCACTTCCTTTTTCTGCACATCTGTGAACGCTAGGTCTTCAAATGATTCATTAAGCAAAGAGCATGAACTGATAACAGCATAGTATACTATATGCGTGTGTGGCATTAAACGAGAGGTAAGCAGACTGCGGAAATGTATGGAAACACTTTTCAAACTCTTAACTCAGGGATGGGGAACCTGTAATAGCTCCTATCATCCATTGCCATTGGCCATGCTGGCTTAGGCAGATGGGACCTGGAGTCCAACATCTGGAGGGCCACAGATTCCCCTATCCCTGTTCTACCTTTGTCATTCATAATTTAGGAATTCTCCACTGCCCTTGCCACCAATAACACTCAGAAGTACACCGAGGCTCTGGGCCAACAGCTGGTTCAGTCTTCACCTAGGCAATGCAAACGCACCTGAGGAAGCAGAAGGCATCTTAAATTTTGTGCTGTTTTCCACCACCAGAAATTCCTCTCAGCCCTAGGACCTGCACAGTGTTTCACAGAGTCATTTTATACAGCCCATGATGCCTCCTGCAGCTGGTCCATTCTTCTGCTTCCTCTTATTTTGCTTTCTTTTTCTTTTTTGGTTTTTTAAAGTGTTCTATATTTCTATAGTTCTGAAACCAAAAAAGAAAAAGAAAGAAAAAGAAAAAGAAGAGGAATTGGAAATATTTTCTTTTATTAAAACAAAATTCTGTTTATTTTTTTTTCCTGGCTGTATGGCTTGGAGGAAAAACATTCTGCCTAACCCTTCTGCTGTGTGTGTGTGTAGTACACTAAAGTCAGAAAGGAATTGCTTTCACTTGCTTTCCAGATCAGTAGCTGTTTTGGTCTATAGCTGTGTTTCCACAACACTACTCAACCCCACACCACTTGAAAATGACTGTGGGTCTTGACAAACCACCTAATAATTGTTCTGCCTGTTGTTTAGCAATCTCATTATACATGACTAAGCCATTTTTCACCTTCTCACCCCTTGCCTTTTCCTGTAAGACCTATTGCAGTCGTTAAGAGCCGTCAACAGGCTCATCTCAGCTATCTGCCAATCTCCCATTCCCACCACCCTTCTGAGTAATACCCCTCCCCACCTTCTCACTATATAGAAGGATCTGGCAACTTCTGTTTCAGTGTATCTGAAGAAGTGTGCATGCACACGAAAGCTCATACCAAGAACTAACTTAGTTGGTCTTTAAGGTGCTACTGGAAGGAATTTTTTTATTTTGACTATGGCAGACCAACACGGCTACCTATCTGTAACTGGCTCTTCTTAGAAAAGGAAATTAAGCAACTGAATAGGGCAGAGAAAAGAAACACCACGGTTCATCTAAAAAGGTAAAGGTAAAGGACCCCTAATGGTTAAGTCCAGTTGCAGATGCGGTGCTCATCTCACTTTACAGGCCGAGGGAGCCGGCGTTTGTCCGCAGACAGTTTTTCTGGGTCATGTGGCCAGCATGACTAAGCCGCTTCTGTCACAATGGAACACTGAAACCAGAGCAGCACACGGAAATGCCATTTACCATCCCGCTGTAGTGGTACCTATTTACCTACTTGAACTTAACGTGCTTTCGAACTGCTAGGTTGGCAGGAGCAGGGACCAAGCAATGGGAGCTCACCCCTTCGTGGGGATTTGAACTGCTGACTTTCTCATCGGCAAGCCTGAGGCTCAGTGGTTTAGACCACAGCGCCACCCACGTCCCTATGGTGCATCTACAGAAGCAGAAGCACAACTGGACGCCTTCAACTGGACGCCTTCTTCTTCAACCAAATATTTCTCTTCTGTATTGGTCTCTACACTCACAGCAGGGGCTGCAACCGTCCAACAGTTGGACTTCAGCCACAAGGGAGCACTCCTCCATTGTCCCCAAGACAGAAGGATGCCAGAAAGGGCTGTCAGTATAATGGAGGAGGAGGAGGATTATGAATTCTTATCTGAGGTAGCCATGGCATAAACTGAAGCCTGGCAGTCTTTATTCTGGTTCAGTTACTCCAGAAGACTTTGTGCCTTTGGCTTCTCCCATCATCAATTCTGGTTCCACCCAGAGGTGTGGCACAGCCCCTCCCCCTGCAAGATTCACTCTGAGGGAAGGCGGTGATTGACAGAAAAAGGTCACCCTTCCCTGTCAAATACCTATCACAAAGCAAAGTGCAGGATTGTGTAGGGCTCTCTGGTTCAGGCTATTTGGAGCTGTGAAATCTGAACGGGTTGTGATGAAGTTGCAGCAGCTGGGCAGAATCTTAGAGAAATTATGTGCTCTGTGTAATGCTTGAAACTCAAGGGATACGTTTATCTCCCCATCCATACTGCAAGTATTCATGCCAGCAGTAGGCAGAGGGGGAAATGTACTTCATGCCTCAGATCCAGCTTATGCAGTATGTATTTTATAAACTATCCATTGCTTTAACATTATTGGGGTATTTTCCATGAAAGGCTACAATGAGCCCTAAAGTATCTTTCATTGGGCCTCATATTTTTCCCAGGGCTGTCTGATGTGTGATGGGGGAGGGGGTCTATTTCAGTTCCTGATGACATTATTATAATCACTTTGCTGCATTACCATAAAGCCCAGGAAATTAGCTATTACCCACCATCAGTCCTACCAAACATTATCATGGAGAATCATGCATTCACAGAACAGCATAAACTGTCAAAATTAGAGTCCATTTAAAACAGCAGCTGTTCCTTCATTTCTAAACAAGCTCTCAATGCAAAACCTCACTCTGCACTGGCCTCTTTTTGATTGCAGCTTTCAACAATTAAAGATGAACGACCAATCTTTTTTAAAATGACATACTTTAAATGTAAATTTTCCCTCCCTGAGTTTCACGCCCTTAATAACAACAAAACGAGCAAGACGAGTAAGAAAACATTTAAGTCAAACTAACTTTCCATTACGGATGACTTGTCCACTCATCACTTAACAAATATAATTAAACAGACCATTGGGCATCACCTTCTGACTGCAGCCATTTTGGGAGCTGGGGTGGGGGTGGGGGACTGCTTTCACAACAAACTGAGCCTCTCGTGCTTTGACTCTCAACGTATACAACAGCTGATCTTTGCACATCATGACTTCAGCCCTATTCAGGTGTTACTTTCATGTAGGGCATTTCCGTGTTGACTGTGGAGTGGAGTGACACATTTAGCCCTCCTCTGGCAAATCAATCCCTTCCTTCAACAGCTGCATGTTATGCACAGCTGCCTGCAGAAATATCTTAACATCCAAGCACCTGCTCACAGGTAAGAGCACTGAGTGACCGGGAGAAACATGCAACCAGGTGCCCTGACTGTGTGGCACCACCTGCAGGCAAGCATGTGCTTATGCAATGGATTTTCTCTGTAGACACCCATGATCAAAACTGTTACTTTTGGTTGTTGTTTAGTCGTTTAGTCATGTCCAACTCTTTGTGACCCCATGGACCAGAGCAAGCCAGGCACTCCTGTCTTCCACTGCCTCCCGCAGTTTGGTCAAACTCATGTTAGTAGCTTCAAGAACACTGTCCAACCATCTTGTCCTCTATCATCCCCTGCTCCTTGTGCCCTCAATCTTTCCCAGCACCAGGGTCTTTTCCAGGGAGTCTTCTCTTCTCATGAGGTGGCCAAAGTATTGAAGCCTCAGCTTCAGGATCTGTACTTCCAGTGAGCACTCAGGGCTGATTTCCTTCAGAATGGATAGGTTTGATCTTCCTGCAGTCCATGGGACTTTCAAGAGTCTCCTCCAGAACCATATGGTGTTACTATTGGTAAAAGGTAAAGGGACACCTGACCATTAGGTCCAGCCGTGGCCGATTCTGGGGTTGCGGTGCTCATCTCGCTTTATTGGCCAAGGGAGCTGGCGTACAGCTTCCGGGTCATGTGGCCAGCATGACTAAGCCGCTTCTGGCAAATCAGAGCAAAACACGGAAATGCCGTTTACATTCCCACTGGAGCGGTACCTATTTATCTACTTGCACTTTTTATGTGCTTTCGAACTGCTAGGTTGGCAGGAGGTTACTACTGGAGGTGGAGCTAAATAGGAAGCCCTGCTCTCTGCAGTCGATATGGAAATGCCCTACCCACAAGTAATACATTCCTATGTTCCCACACTACCTGGCGGCAGCAGCCAGTCTGCATGCAAAACAGCCCTGCAGTATCCCCTTTGTAATTTTGGATAGAAAGCCCCACGGAAAAAATTCTACATCATAACATACCATCTTTATCAGCCGCATTCTTGGTTTTCCCTATTTGCCAATGGCCCTTGAAAATAGCCTGGAAAATGTCCCTGGGAACAGGGATGCACTTTGGTCTTTCAAATTTCTGTGGTGCCCTGAGGGAGGCCAAAATTTGGCACCCCGCCACCTTTTGCCTTCTGTTCCACTCAATTCATGATGTCACAGTTGCAGCACCTTTTGATGCCTGCTAGACTCACCACCCAGTGCAGCAGAACCAGTCACACTGCCCTAAATCCACCAGTGCTGGGAATGACAGTATGTCGTGGCGCATCACTTTCACAAGAGATGAACAGTCCCACAAAAATGGGGGGTTAAAAAGTTCAATATTGTGTGTGTGTGTGTGTGTGTGTGTTTATCTTTTGAAATGGAAGTCTTACCAAGCCATCAAGAAAACAGTGAATAGTTCCAGCCAGCAGCTTTGTCTTCTACAAATGTGCTTGTAAATTCTGAAAAGTATCTACATCACCATAATCCAGTTTGCAGTTACCCCTGCAAATAATCCCTCACTTCTGCACATACCCTGGCATCCCTAGTTCATTTCTATGCAGCCCATTGGTTATTATCCATTATGTAGATGCTCCAAACCATTTGGCTCCTTGGCAAGGAGCACCAAGAGACATGCAGAGGGGTGGTGTACAAAGAGTATATATCTGGCCAGCCTTAGTTCTATCCATGCTCTGTTGCATAAATATGTTGTGCATGCACCTGCCTTTGGAAATGGTTCAGAAACTGATATTAGTTCAAAACAGAGTTGCAAGGTTGTTGACTGGGCACTGGCCATGTGAAATTATTCTATTCGCTCTCGTATGGTGATGTTTGCTGCTTTGGGCTTCCTTTTGGAAGGAAAAGCAGCAGACAAAGAAGCACTAAATAAGGGGAAATTGAAATACACCCATTCCACCCCATTTCAGCATAAATCTGCCATTTTTAATGCAAATCTGCAAAGATTGTCATTTAAATATTTTTGTGGTAAATGCTTTCACCTTGTTCAAATATGCATCTTTCAATGCATTTTGATACCTATTTTGAAATGCTGGGACATTTGGGAACTGCAAAAGCCAATGGATTAACTACATTTCAATCCACACACATCCAAAAGATGCAAAACAAGCTCGTTTTAATCAAAATTCACCAATTCCTCAAGCATGCCAAATGAACAGTGAAAAACAGGCATACAAAAATGAATTAAAAGTGGGTGTTTATAAAAACTACACATATTAACTAAGCTCCTGTCCACTGAAAAGCCCCCCAGTCTAAGAGAAGCACAGGCACATGCAAGCACTTAAAACCTTTTACGGAAAGCAATAGCTGTGTGGCAGGAAAAGGAGCAGTGTCTCTTTAAGAGTCAACAGTAAATTAAATTGCCCAAAAGAGTGCAATAATTAGCAGTTAGTAGCTTATTAAAAGGATGGCAAAGGCCAAGCTGCCATCTGGGATCTCCATTTTCTTCTGATTGTTATTATGTCAAGATCGGCAAGTTGCATTAGCTTTCATGTCACTGGGCTTGCCCTTACTTTACATGTAAATTTTAATGAAAGATACAGCACTTTAAAAATCAGACATCCATCAGAAGTGCTATTAGCCCAGCTTTTACAAAACATATGGCCTGGTTCTCTACTTCCACATCTCTACACACCACTGAATGCTTCAAATGAGAGAGAGAGAGAGAGCGCTTTTCAGTCATGTCAATTAAATATTCACTTTGAGCAGAGTGAAACCTGAGCCCCATCAAAAACAATACACTACAGTAATACATCAGAGAACAATATTTCTGCTTCTGTTTGCACACAATGCAGCCATAATGTCTGCAACTCCCAGAGGAATCATTCTTCTTAATGAAAATTAAAACCAAGCCAGAGTCAGATGCTTATTCACATATAAAAAGGAGCAGTTTTAACAGACATTAACGCTGTGCTCGCTCAAATTACTCGTCGGTATAATCCCTAACACGTTGTTATGCACTCTTCACTCACACATTTTATAGAGAATACCTCAACACATGAAGAAAAATATATTTTACCCTGAGATTAAGAGTGCCCCTCTTTCCAACTACATTATTAAATATTATGTACTTTGCCTGCTTAAAAAAAAAAAGCCCCACCGAACTATGTCTTAGCTCAACTTACTTTTCATAAAATTCATAAAATTACTTTACTTACTTTTCATTAAAATTACTTACTTTTCATAAAAATTACTTACTTTTCATAAAAATTACTTACTTTTCATAAAAATTACTTACTTTTCATTAAAATTACTTACTTTTCATAAAAATTACTTACTTTTCATTAAAATTACTTACTTTTCATAAAAATTACTTACTTTTCATAAAAATTACTTACTTTTCATAAAAATTACTTACTTTTCATTAAAATTCAACAGTTCAATATAGTATTGGACTGGGATTACACACACACGCCTATCTATCTATCTATCTATCTATCTATCTATCTATCTATCTATCTATCTCACTATCCAGAAAATTAAATAACAGCAATTCTAACTCTGGTTAACAAACAAAGATGGTCTAACACCAATGGCCACTGCATAAGGTGCTCTACTTGATTTGTGAGAGAATGAATTTCCTTCTGCCAGTTGCCCCACATGCAGTATCCCTCCACACAGAATATTTGGGAGCTGAGGAAACTGGACAGTCCCTTTCCATGAGCTTCTTGGTTGTCAGGATCCAAAGCAGAGGTAAATAATTATGAGAGGAAGAAGACAATTACACCTGTTCTATCTTGGTTATAATTCATTAGATGGTGATTTGTCCTATGATTTGAAATATAGGCAGCTTGTTATTTCTTCTTTTGAGTACATATCGCCTAACATGTTGAAAATGTTAAGTGGTGCAAGTTTACCTTTCCCTCCGGGGAAAACTGTCAACCTAAGCAAAAGTCCCATTTGTCATCATATATGGAAAATGATCCCACACGTTTTCCTATATAAGCTACTCCCATATGCAGTATGAACTGAGCCACCCTGCTGGTTCCTTGCTTGTCACACAGAAGGTGAGCCAGGCAAAGAAGAGCGTAAGCATTAGGTTCTTCCATTTCATGACACACCTTCATATTTAGGCAATGTCTCCTAAACTTATGCTGAGAGTCGAAGAAATTCTCCCTGGTGCTCTAACAAACTGAAAAAATGCTTTACAATTTCTTTATTACTAGACATAATACAAGCTAAATGGAGATCAGTAACATTGAAACAAACTCCTCACCTGTGCAATAATTTTATACGGTATGTGAATGTCACTGTTTCTGACAACTTCTGCATCTCTTTAATAGGCTCAGGACCACAATACCTCAAGGACCGCTTCTCCCCATATACAGTGGTGCCTCGCAAGACGAAATTAATCCGTTCCACGAGTCTCTTCGTCTTGCGGTTTTTTCGTCTTGCGAAGCACGGCTATTAGCGGCTTAGCGGCTATTAATGGCTTAGCGGCTTAGCGGCTTAGCGGCTATTAACGGCTTAGCAGCTATTAACGGCTTAGCGGCTTTAAGAAAAAGGAAACAAACTTGCAAGCCCATAGGGAAATTCGTCTTGCGAAGCGACTCAAAAAACGCAAAACCCTTTCGTCTAGCGAGTTTTTCGTCTTGCGAGGCATTCGTCTTGCGGGGCACCACTGTAAACTGACCCTGACCATGATCATCAACTGAGGCCCTTCTTCATGTGCCTTCTCCACAAGAGGTCTCTCCAGGGAGGTTCGCCTGGCGTCTTCATGATACACCTTTAGGCACCAGGGGAAAACATCCAGGGGAAAACAAACCAGGTCTTTGGCTGATAAATATTCTATGGCCTTTAAAATATGTTTGTGGGAGAGGTGTTATTGTTATTGTTTTGTTTTTGTTTTAACTATTTATTTTCTGCTTTTATCCTACATTGTTATGTTGTGAACCACCCTGAAATTTTCAGATAAAGTTGTTGTTGTTTAGTTGTTTAGTCGTGTCCGACTCTTCGTGTCCCCATGGACCAGAGCACGCCAGGCACTCCTGTCTTCCACTGCCTCCCGCAGTTTGGTCAAATTCATGTTAGTAGCTTCAAGAACACTGTCCAACCATCTGGTCCTATGTCGTCCCCTTCTCCTTGTGCCCTCTTCAGATGAAGGGCAGTATATAAATTTCATAAATAAAAATAAAATAAATAATTGCTTCTGCCAGGCTAAGGCTCTCACCCCACAAAATGCTGCCACCTTTGCAGGTAGAGTCTAACTATTTCCAGTTCTCTTAAGATTACCTAGGAAGCTTTCATCTACATAACTGAGTCAGAGTGCTAAAGGGCCATAATATGTACATATTGATTGCATCTAACCAACACACAAATCAACAGGAGAGAGAAAGAGAGAGCACACAGGCAAGCCCATCATATTCAGAAAAGCTCCCATTGTATACGGATATTCCAACCATTAGAAAATAACCCAAATGCCTGATAGTATTTCAGGTGTTAGGTAACATCTATGTAACAATTTCAAATAAGCCTCTTTCACAACCTGATTTTTTTCATTTAGAGTTCATGGATTAGCTGATTCTCAGAAGTAAAACCTGGGGATTTTGTGTGTGTGTGTAAAAAAAGACACAACTAAAAGAAAGCAATTCATCTGAAATACCATCTTATTCACACACAAAACTGTGGGGGTTTTTAAACATGTTTTCTTTAAATAAAGAAAGAAAGAAAAGGATGGGAAATGCCAGAGTGTTTCAAAACAATTTTTCAGAGAACAAAAAGTGCACTGCGTCCATTTTATAGGACAAACTAACATTTTAAGAATAATGGCCAAGGCTGGCAATGTAGATGTAATGGTGCCTTCTCCCCTTATAATTAGATTCTATTAGAGTGCAATTTTTTTAAAAATAATTAGTCACTGATGGCTTGCTTAAATATTTGCATAAACCCTTGGCTACTAAGCTGATCTTATTCACAAGGCTTTTAAATCCTAGTGGTGTTGCTGGCAAAGAGAAATGGAAAAATATGTTGCACATAACTCATTTAAATGCCACTAATTATTTAAGCATGCAAAAAGAAGTCAGTAATTTTCCCCTTGTCACCTGCCATTCAGCACTTTTCACCTTTTTTCTCTACCTAGAATAAATCCCAGTGATGTAAACGGAACGTCCTTCCAAGAAATAGTGCTTAAGATCATTGCAGCCACAAAGTATTATCATTGTTTTATACACACACACACACACACACACACACACAATGCATAATGCTACAGGCTTCAGTTCTCTCTACCGCATATTACATTATATATCTTACTCTGCTTTCAAACTCATCTACAATGTAAAAAAGGCAAACAGCCTCAATGTGTATATTATACATTTCTGCACATCACTGAAAACTAGGCACAAAAAAGAGGGGGGATCTACCTAATTTCTAATCATTCCAGTTGTTTGTGTAAATTGTGTGCTGTTTCATGCTATAGTACAGAATCCAGATTAGCCACCAAGTGTACTTTTAACAGAAAACGACAGCAAGGGATATATGGAAATTTCGTCTGGTCTGCATTTTTAAGCAAACTGACCCAGTTTGCACTTCCCAGACTAAAAGCATAATCCTTACCATGTCTACTCAGAAGTAAGCCCTATTGGGATTAATGGATCTTATTTCTAGGTAAGTGGGGTTAGGACTGCAGACTTCTACACATAATTATTCTTCAGTTTTCATACTTCTCTAAAATTGTGTGATACAGTTCTCAGTTCCAAAATTACAAAATTTTGTTAATAACAAGCACTTCAGGGCAATGCCGTACTTTTCCGTGTATAAGACTAGGGTTTTTACTCTAAAATAAGGTTTGAAATCGGGGAGGGGGTCTTATACACGGATAGTGCATATGCATATTTTCTTAAATTGGAGTCCCCCAAAGTAGGGGGCATATTATACATGGGGGCGTCTTATACATGAAAAAATATGGTATATGTTTAGAAATGCATACATGGGGTAGTATTCATCCAATGTGTCCCAATAGCACAAAGATTTCCATTTCCACAATGGAACCCCCACAATCTGCACCAGGGAGTTATGGGAAACCCTAGAACAGATTTAGGCAATGCATAGGGTGGGGAGAGGAGAACACTCCACTCCCCAACCAGACATTGTTGCACTGACAGAACGTTCACTTAGTGCTACTCTGGATACAACCAACTGAAATAAAATATTATTTAAATAAAAATGGTCGTACTTCAAAACAAACGCAGATTCAGAGTGGAATGAACACATGCAAAACTGACCAAAACGGTCCAGAAACAGACTGAGTCATCAGTCATCCCCACCTGCGACCAGTCTTGGCTTTCTAACAAGGGTACCTGCATGATGCACATACTTGTAAAGTGTGTATCTGCTGTATTCCTACCTTAAAAATTTAAGTATATGCCTTTTTAAAATGTCCCTCTTGCATCCACCTAAATAATACGTAGCAGCGTTCAATCCACATAGGGGGAAAAACCAATTCCAGATCATCTGTTCAGGTACAGAAAAGCCCGAGAAAATATGCAATTTTGTGAAGTAAAGAGGTGGGTGAAAAATGCTAATAATACATGAATAACCCTATACATAGCACATGTTGTGTACCAAGCATTGCACAATCTAGAGTATGTCAGCCTGTGCATCATGTTATGCAGTTCTCTGCAAGGGGTTGAAATGGCATGCCACAGCAAAGTCTAGCTGTGCTTAAGCTCTCACCAAAATCAATAAGATATTTAAGTATCATTGATTTCAATTTGACTTTTAATGCACCTGTTAAGTTGTCTTTAGATTTCACTCACAGACTCTTAGAACTCCACATGAATAAAAAGAAGTGAAATCCTAAGAACAGTTCACATTTACATAGCACTTTAGAGCGTTCAGAAGTAGTCCATGTGTATTACAGCAGTGTTCCTAACATCCAGCCTTGGAAAAGCCAGTTGCTGAGAGTTGGGACCATGCTTTTGGTCACATGCTTTCTTTGCTGAAAGTTCCCTATTAAATCCATGGCATCTCCAGTTAGAAGGAACTAGTAGCATGTGTTGGGGGAGACCCTGTCTGAGGCAGAAATGGCCAGTCAGAGTAGATAATACCAGGCTGGGTGGATAAAAAGTGTGGCTTAATATAAGCCAGCTTCCTATTGGCTTATTATTATCCTCAGATTGTAAGTGAACCAAGACTGCATGTTTACCAAGTAAGTTTATAGCTAAGATAAAAATTAAACTTCACAGCTCACATTCTTTGGCTACGTGAAGCTGATAACTTTCCCTAAGAATCCTGGGAATTGAAATTTTGTCAAGGGTGCTGGTAAATGTAATTTCATAAGGGATACATTACAGTTCCCATGGTTCCTTAGGGAAGCAGCATGCTTTAAATGGGCTTTCAATGTAGGTGTGCACACAGAATTTGCCATTGCAACACAGCAGCTCCTGGCTTCTCACATTAAAAGGAAGAATCCGAAGGCTGACCTAACAAAGTGAAATCAATGACATTAACTGGAGAGGTGGGGGGGGCGAGATTGACATGTTTTCTTTTATGGCTTCCCACATTCTATTGCACATGTGTGTGCAAGTGGAGTCATGGATTTACTGCAGTGTGCGAAGAGAAA
Organism: Podarcis vaucheri; assembly: GCF_965113315.1. Classification (NCBI taxonomy): domain Eukaryota; kingdom Metazoa; phylum Chordata; class Lepidosauria; order Squamata; family Lacertidae; genus Podarcis; species Podarcis vaucheri. The sequence continues at coordinate 30,371,814 of NC_138759.1, forward strand.
AGAAACCAATGTGTGGTCAAACCAAGAAAGATCATAAAAACCAACACCCAAAAAAGCATGGTAGGAGTGAGGAAATTTATAGTGGAATGCAACAGGAAGGTCAATTATAATTTCCTTATCTAAAGGCTGTCTACAGAACAAATGATACGGTAGAATGTGACTAGACATTAACTCAAGCTCAATAGCAAATTAGAAGGAGGTTATTTATTATCTATTTGGCCATCATTTATTTAGTGAGGCTAGAAAATACACTCTAAGTAATGGTTCTTTAATTCTCATCCTCCTCTTTATTCCTCAAGAAAGAACAGCCACTGCAGAACAAGCTCAAGTCCACCCAGCAGTTCCTGGATTTGGTGTCTCGTTCAATTCCAGATGTCATGCATGACTGCAAGGCATTGCAACAGTCAAATGACAAAATCCATATATGGAATAAATGCTTTAGAACAAATCCACTTTTCGTTTAACACTACACATCACAGCTGCTTTGCTCCCCCTCCCTGGACTTTTTTAGCTCAGTGCAAGACAGCAGCTGAGCCAAAAGTTGGCTAAGTGTGTCATCCAAACCAAGGTTCATGGCTAAGCTCTCTCTTCCTCAACCACAATCTGTAGCTTAGGTTTGTTCTTTGCTACAGGCCATGGTTAAGGGAATACAGACCTTAACCACAATTCTGGGCTCAGATGACATGCAACGTCGAACATAGGCTTAGCTGCAGCTCAAGCTGAGCTAAGAAGTCCAGGGAGGAGCAAAGTGGGTGCAAGCTTCACTCCAGGATACAGAACATTCTCAGTAAAGCATTATTTGGCATACCATGACACGCAAACCAAGCCAGTGATTGCAGGGGAATCAGGCATGTGCCTTTTCCTACCATGAGGAAGACAACATGTTACATAGGCATTCCACATGGGGGCCATTTTTCATGCACACCTATTTCCATTATCAACCCCTTTTTATTTTATTTTTATTTTATTTTAGAGGAGGAGGAAGAATCGCACAAACTGGGTGCATGAATGAACTTGGCCTCCATATGAAACTATTACATCATATATTTAATTAAGCAGTGTGGTGGATGTTGACCAGTTAAGCAACTGAACTGAGTCCAAAGTTCATTTGATTCCAAGAGCTCTGTATACCATAATGGCAAAACACATTGTATTTCCAAGCAAAATATTTATTGGGAAACAATGGAAAAAACACTCACACACAATAATTTGATTTAACTTGAATGAGTTTCTCAGGTTCTCCTTCTTCCTCAAACACCCCCAACAAAAGACCCACAGTGGACACAAAGTGATTCTGCCTTTTTTAACAGCCACAAACTTCTCCTGCCTGCTGATGTGTCTTAATGAGACATGCATAAAAGAGAAAACGCCTCTCTTTTGAAGAGTGGATTTTTACCCTGTTAAGACTACCCAAGTATGGTGCTCTTCCAATCATTTTGAATAACAATGGCCACTTCAGATACATTGGAGTATGTTTTCTTCATTTTAAGTTTCATTATCATTTCTATATCTTTTTTTCTGAGCAGAAGACTGTTGCTCCATAAAGTGAATATGCGTTGTGCCATGATCCACCCACATCCAGCTGATTCCATGTTTGGACATAATTGCACCAATACAACGCCCACAAACTCAAGATGGCAGGCCCCAGCTATTTTATTAATAGACCTACTAAGTATGAAGGCTGCCTACCTGGTGCTGGTTTCATTTACTGGTGCTGTGATACAAGGATAAAGGGCCATATCCTGTTGGACTACAACTCCCATCATCCCTGGCCACTGGACATGCTGGGCAGGGCTGATGGGAGCTGGAGTTCATCTGGAGGGCTGCAGGCTCCGCGTCCCTGAAGTTCCAAAGATGGCACTTGAGATCCAAGTGCCAGAAACAACAGTGGCAACTAGTTGTCCCATGCCATCAGACTGTTTCCTGTGTTGATCAAACCCACATAGCAGCCTGTGCATTTCCAAATGTCACAGGACAGACCACAACCCAAAACATCTTTTCTTAGGGGTTATCACAACAGATGATTCAGCAAAATCGTTTTCTTTTTAAATAAAAGCATTAGTATGGACCACACAGATTTTTAAAAGATGACACACAAACATTTTACAAGCATATAAACAATCAGAGCCATTCTTTTTAAAAGAAAATGATCTCTACCTTTACTTCTACCTATAAGGTATGAAGTTGTATGTCCACATAAGCACAGGTACGGAGAAGTGTCCACCGAGGGGGGAAGGCGAGAGAAAAGAGCAGGAAGGAGGATTTAAAGAAAATAACAAAAATTAAAATTAGATCACTGTGCACATCACCAACAGACAACATGAAAATAAGCATATGAACACAGCACAAAAGGGAGAAAAATGCACCCAAAGCACACTTTTTAAGAAGAGGGAATAGCAAACCACACAAAACAGATAAGTAGGTAACTATTTAAGCACTTTAGCTCCAAATTTACATGGAGAAAGGCAGGTTGTGCATGCAATAGCAGCATATCAGCAACGCACAGCACACCACATCAAAACCAAAACTACAAGGAAAACAAAGGTTAACACATGGGGCAAAGGGAGGGGTTTCTCCTGTGGAAATATATTGGCCCAATATTTTCCACCTACCAATAGTGGTGTAGGATAAATAAGATTGTGCAGTTGTTCCAGATACACAAACACACACGTTGTTTCTCTATATTATATTGCCACTGAATACAATATGTATTTATTGAGTCACACAGGTACGTTAGGATTTTATACACACTATATAAATATTCATCGGGATGGAACAGTGGAGAGAATTAGCTGGAAAGAAAAATACAGCCAGTTACTTGACACAATGAGATAGGTACAGGAATGTGATGGGAAGAAATGCCAGAGGTCATTGGTTCCTAGTATAGACACCAGGCAAGGGGAAGCAGGATGAAGAAACCACTGTCATTTATCAAAGGCAGGCTGAAGTCACAAGTCTTCAAACTGAATGGGCAGCAGCTTGAAACCTATGGGCCAGTGACTCAAATTGTATAAAGCAGGCATTTCACCACTTGCTTTGACAGATGCACACTCCACAATGTAATGCCTTTTCAAGAATCTGGCTGGTATAACATGAGCTTTTCATGGTTCCCGAAGAACCTGCTATCACAGTCCCTTTACACCCGAGTGTTGCAGTTGGGACTTGTCAACTGCAGTATTTACTCTACAGTAGCTTACCATACCTGGCTACAGACCAGCTGAAAAATGAAGCAGGGGTAAAGAGACAAGTGAAGAGCTCCTTGGAACCCAGCCAAGTACTCAGAATAAAAAGAGAGAAGGAAGAGAGGCTCTTAATGCAACAATAGCAGTGACAGATCAGGAACTGAGATTGGGTCCACTAAGCTTCCTGGCAGACACCCAGGCTGCTCCACCATCTTAAAACTTAGGGGCAGACTCCACTGGACCTTAACTGTATTGTTCCACCTTTGGTTTCCACAAACTGTGAGAATGAGGAGCCTGATCTGGATCCGGACCCTAGCATGTGCAATGGAGGGCATTAGTCGTTTGGCCCCTGCTACAATCTCAAACTGGTTCCAGAAACATCTGCAATTTTCCTTGGGGAGGGGTCAATACATTCACACTGAAGGTGCAGTGTAGGGCAAAAGGTCAAAGCCTCCCTACCACCACCACCACCCCTGCAAGGGTCCTGATCCAGATTTTGCTTCCCTGGCAATTTAAGGGGCAGGAACTTCACTCAAAGGCAAAACTATACAATTATGTACATGTAGTTTGGCCCTTTGGAAATGTACCTGAATTTCAAATAACTGCTCAGTGGCATTACTCTGCATTGGTCTTCAAGCTTATGGTTTAAGATTTTTACTTTTACTTTAACCAGAGAACTTTCACTGGTCAGATATAATTTCAGCAGTATTCTAAATTAGCTGGGCAAAATTCAGTTCTCCATTACCTGTTTGGCAATGGCTTTAGCAGAAAGATGCAACCACAACAACAATCTGGCTAACAGAAGGGTGATCTGGCAAAGCAGCACACGTTAGCATTTCATGTTTGTGCCTTACTACTGTAGCAAAGAGCCTTTTGACCCCTTTCTCATTTCATCCTACGGGGCTCTTTTCAGACCCAGCAGGAAGACCAGTGGCAGTCTGTGCTAGCCTCACCTAACAAGATGTTCAATAAAGGGGGTTGCTTGGCAAGTAGAACTGGATTGCTCTGTGCCACATCTTAGGGCAAGGATTTTGTAGTGGCTGCAAAAGGATACATCTCTCTTTGTGCCAATGTAGCAAAAGAGGAACAATTATGTTCCAGGATAGCTTTATAGCTCTGACTTGCCTCCTACTGCTGCCATCCCAATTCAGCTCCTTGCTTCCTGACTAGAGGGGCCTCAGCTGCTTGGCCTGAATCAGCAGAGGAAGAGTATACCTTACACATGTGGACTGAAAGAGAACTCTTGATTTGAAGGTTCAGATGATTCCTCAGTTACACTGAGTTATAGTACCTGGGACCAAAAACTTTATGGACCCACCCTTCTGAACAAGGAACCACTTTCCTCAGCTGACCCATTCAATATTTGCTTGTTGTTCGCTGAAATGGAGGGTGTGAATCCAGCATCTCTGCCATATCTAGAGGCAGATCATGCCACAGCTGCATCAAATCCTCTCTCTTCCGTACCTAATTCCTGAATGTTTGCTTGCTTTTGTCCAAACTTTACACCATTACTTTCTGCCCAGCATGAGGCCAATAAGCTCCCTCTGCCAAATTCAATCAATGCACAATAACATCTGGCCCAAACGACGAAAACAAGGCTTCTGATCCAGCCCTGGGTTATACCAAACTTCATTTGTTGGAACAATGCGTTCTGAACGTATTTGAATACCATAAGCTGCAGGTTGGAAACAAAAATACCATAAGCTCTAAATTGTCTTCAAGGATCTAGGGTCATTTTGTGAAACCTGTTAAGTATGTTCTTGCAGAACATTTCCCCTGAAATGGGAAGTGAAATTCTGAAGGCCATGTTTACCAAACAGGTAAAGAAACTGTGTCAGATTTCAAAACAAAGGCTGGTGAGTATATGAAGAGAAGGAGCATGTTTGCAGTTCTCTTAATTTCCCTTTCAGCACTTCAATTCATTGTCAGAACACCTGACTTCAAACTTCCCAGAATTATACAGTTTTTTTTCCAGTCTGAGGTCCTCCAGATATTTTAGATTACAGCTCCCACGGATCCTGCCCACAGTTGCTGGGGCAGATAGGAGCTGGAGTCCCAAACATCTAGAAGTGCCCAGGCTGTGGGGGACAGGGAGGCTGCTCTTGAGCATTGGTTGCACAGCCCAAAGTTTGGCAAGTGAGTGATGGAAAGGCAAGAGGGGGGGGAAACAAAGCAGTTGGGCTGCTTTGGGGATATGGGCTTATGCAAGCCAAGCCAGGACTAGAAAGAAGCATGGGTCATTGTGGCCACAGTCAGGCACTGCCAAAAGCAGGAAAGAAAAGACTTACCTTGTTCACCCATCATCAGGTGTGAAAGGCCTTTGAGAAAGAGAAAGAAAGGAAGTGAGAAAGGTAGTAGAAAAGGAGAAAGACAAATATAGGAAGATGCATGTGTCTATCATTTATATAGCCCAATAGTATTGGCAATCACCACATACTTGATGAGGAAGTATGGATACTGTGCTCCATGCATGAAATTGCATGTGCATGCATGCACACAAACACACACCACAACTTTCCATATTAAAGGGGAAAGCTTGGGCTGCAGAGAAAAGATTCCATTGATGTCAGTGAGAAAACATCCACAGATTTTAATGGAAGGAGTGTGTTCTTAGTCAGATGTCAGCGTCAGACACTTGGTTTGCAGGCTTTCACTCTCATTTTACAAAACATGTCAAAAAGCTAATCCTTACTCCTGATAAAGGTCTTACAAACCACCATTAACCACAAATCCTTTGCATATCTCTGGTTTTCATTTCGGGTATACACAAGCGTACACACACAAGCTCCACCACAACACACGCACACAGCTATACTCATGTAGCTGCCACTTTTCTTCAGAATTTGTATGGGCAGTATCTTAAGAGTTTGGAGATATCAGATGCACCTGTCGAATTTTTTTGCAATCAACAGTAGTTTTCATGTTTTTAGTAATTTGTTTATCTTTTTCTATTCCTTCACCCTTAGAAATTTAAAATCCAGATCATCCAAAGTAAATATTCATCCAAAAGAACTCTCCACCGGAGAAGGGGATTACTATTTGTAATAACCGTGCGAGTATGTATATGCATATACACACATATTTAAATGTTCAAGATTACTAAGGATTTGGGGGGGCAGAATCAGAAGCCACATGTTTTACAATCCCATCCCTTCCTTCTACTATAAATAAATGCAACAGATTTCTTTTGATTAAGACATGTCCTGAATTATTATTATTATTTGCTTTTGTTTTGAATAGATATGATTGAATGTTGCATTTTTATTTCATTTGGGGATATTCTTGCACAACTCAATTTATGGTTCCTTCTGCCACTGATGCCTAGGAAGAAAAAAACATATGTTTGTTCAGTTCTTATGAATGCTGTAAAAGCAATTTAAGCCCTGGAATATGCTGAAGCATGTCATACAACCTACCCATGAAAAAGAAGTGCTGAAGCAACAAGAAACCAATGTGTAATTGAAGTTTGCTACAAGTTTCATAGTTTTTAAAATGTATTATTCTTATTTATATCCTATTTTGACATTGGACTCTATTCGGGATTCTCAGCAGTCTTTCATTTGAGGAATGGCTCAAGTCCACATCTACATAGTTCCAGAAATACTGAAGCATCACTTGTTCTTATCCTGGACTTGAGGTTGTATATTTTTACTACTGCTAACTATGGAGGAGGAGGAGGAGGGGAGGAGGAGTTTGGATTTGATAATCCGCCTTTCACTCTCCTTAAGGAAGAAGAAGAAGAAGAAGAAGAAGAAGAAGAGGAGGAGGAGTTTGGATTTGATATCCCGCTTTATCACTACCCGAAGGAGTCTCAAAGCGGCTAACATTCTCCTTTCCCTTCCTCCCCAACAACAAACACTCTGTGAGGTGAGTGAGGCTGAGAGACTTCAGAGAAGTGTGACTAGCCCAAGGTCACCCAGCAGCTGCATGTGGAGGAACGGAGACGCGAACCCGGTTCACCAGATTACGAGTCTACCGCTCTTAACCACTACACCACACTGGAGGAGGAATAGTAGCTGTAGAAAAGCAACAGCAGTAGGAGAACTAAAAGGCATTATCTTGCCCCACCTAATTTTCCATTCTTAGGAAATGTCCCTGACAAGAAATGGATCAGTAACGGCTGATCTGCAACTGCAGTTGCACTTTCAAGTATTTTAATGATTATTAGAATAGTTTCCTATGCTTTACACATTATGTACTCATTACATGGAGGACTTACTCTCCATGTGCATTAAATGGGGAGCTAACGTTTGTCTGCCACTAACAGTATAGTCAATAGGTCCAAGAAATAAGGTTCCCAGCAGAGCCTAGAGATCCTACTTTTTTGTGTGTATTTTTGTGCCGCAGAAACATTTAGGTCCTTCTAGATGTTAGGTTCTAGAGATGATTGGCACTTGGATGACTCATAATATGTTGTCCACAATTAAAAGAAAAGTGTGCTGTATTTATAATGCTTGGGACCCTTCCAGTAAATTAAAATTTAAAAGCAGCACAGAAATGTTAAAAGTAGAATAGTAAGTCAACTAACACAGGGGCTTACCCAAGTTTGGTTATTATTCAGCAGCAGCATCAACTGCAGTTATCTTCTGACAGGAAAGGAGAACTGCAATATTTGATTTCCAAACGTGTCCCCTCAAACATTGCCCACATGACCCTGGCTTGCCTGGCACGCTAAGCTAAACTCTGACATGATCAACAGCAGGTGAACTTGTGGGCTCAGCTGCTTTGCTCCTCCATGGCATTTTTTCCTGCTATGCCATAGTGAGCTGAATGAAGGTTTAGCTTAGTGTGTCACCTGAGGCTATGGACTTGTGATCAAGCACTCTTCTTGCTAAACATGAGCTATAGCTAAGGTTTGCTCTTGATTATAGCTCTTCTTTGGTGAGAACAGAGCCGCTCACAAGTTAGGATTGTACATGGAAGGACATGGGTTAGGACATGTAAAAAATACACATACAATACAAAAACATATTTTATAAATCAATGGGTTCTCAGTTCATAGAATTATAGAATCATACGCAAACAATCTAAACATTGTTTATGTAGAAATGTTTTAATTCAAAACAAATGAACCAAAATGCCCTCTTCTACATGCTAGAAATATGCTGCACTCTTGCAAAAAGAAGGTAATTTTAAAAATAAATAAGCACAACAAACATTTGCTTTCTTTTAGGGCTTAATATATGTAAACATACAAACCAACCAACAAATGTCACCCCTTCCTACAGCAAAGTTATGGGTCCATCCTAAGAGGTTGCTTCTATAAATGTTAAAGGTAAAGGGACCCCTGACCATTAGGTCCAGTTGTGGCCGACTGGGGTTGCGGCGCTCATCTCGCTTTATTGGCCGAGGGAGCCGGTGTACAGCTTCCGGGTCACGTGGCCAGCATGACTAAACCGCTTCTGGCGAGCTAGAGCAGCACACGGAAACGCCGTTTACCTTCCCGCCAGAGCAGTACCTATTTATCTACTTGCACTTTGACGTGATTTCGAACTGCTAGGTTGGCAGGAGCAGGGACCGAGCAATGGGAGCTCACCCCATCACGGGGATTCGAACCGCCGACCTTCTGATTGGCAAGCCCTAGGCTCAGTGGTTTAACCCACAGGGCCACCCGCGTCCCCTATAAATTTTAGAGACTTGCATAATAATTTAACAAATGCAACACTTCATCACAGCTAACACAGCTCTCAAGTATTTTGTACTAGAAACCTGTTTCTCAATACAGAATGCCAAATGTGAAATGGTCCGTTAACTCAACAAATCTCTATACACAGTGAATAACAACTGCAAAATTGTTGTAAGAAGCTTCTTAACTAATGATCCTGAAGTAGGCAGTTATCCATCTGAAGTCCCAGCCAATTCATTTTAAATTTTACTTTGGATAAGAGACTAAGGAAAAGCACAAAGTTAACATTGGCCCACATCCTTGAAAACAGATGCATCTATTGAGACCAAATGTCACATTTGTGGGGGCAAAGAAAACTAAACTTTGGAGTTTTAAGTACAACATGATTGCATAATCTTTTAAAAGGTTAATTTTAATCACGCTAGATCTCCAAGTACCGTTTTCAAGAGTTAAAGTTGTCTGTATATAAAAATCAGAAGTGTACAGTTCCACTTTCTATATGAAAGTAAAGAATTAAGTGTCACTAATTGCACAAAGTGCTTAAGGGCCAACCCTTGGATCTGCATGCAGCCGTAAGGACATTTTAAAAAGTAGCTTCAGAGTACAATTACATGAAAGAGCAATGCAATTAAGCAGTGGTCCTCATATCTGAGGACTTATTAGGGGGCACTTTGGTAGGGTGGGGTAGTTACAATGGAAACCTTGGAACTGCAGCCTTTTTGTCGTGCTTAATTATGCTCAAGCTCTTAGCACTTACAGAGCAGGAAAATTAAAGCCACTAAACATAAAGAAGTAAGAGAAGTGCATTTTCTTTTTTAAAAAAACCAGCTTAAAATGACAAGTGATTGAAGCCATGAAGGACGATGGAGTCTTTTTGTTCTTCTTAATTATAGCTTGTCCTGTTGTACTCAGCCAATGTTGAACTGGGTGGAGGGGTGTTTTTTGTGTGTATCAGCTGGAACAAAAAGACTCTGTTAGCGTGTTGGAAGACGAATGGTTCTATTTAGGCCCAAAGACTACCATTTCTACCTTTGAACGGCAGCAGGAAAGAATCACAGAACGAAACTAACAGCACAGCAAGAACTGGACTTTATCCCTCAGAGCACTACCAGGCACTTAGCTTTGGATTCTATCAAGAGATGGGGCTAACTTCCAACCATAACTGGGAATCTTGAACTCTGAGTTACCTATATAAAAACCAGATTATCTTTTTTTTTTAAAGGGCAAGCACACTCCTAGCTTTTAAAAGAAGGAGCTGAACTACGAAGAAAGAAAGAATTACAGAGGAATGCAATGCAAAGAGAGAGAGGTTCTCAAAGGATTTGGGTTTCTGTTGGACAGGATGTGATGAGTTGTTAGCCTCCAGCATACATAGTGCCCACCCATCCTTCACCACTGGGCACACCTGTAGCTGGGCTAGAAAACAGTCATTCTCATCCAATACATCAATGGCATATGCAGTAGCCAAGGGGCTCCTTACAGGCCCCAACAGTACAGCTAGCCAGAAGCTAAGCAGAGATATTGTAGCCTGAGGCCCATTTCCAATCCAATTACACAAAACAGCTGTGCTATGCCACCTCTTCCATCTCCACTTGAGATGCCCATCTTAGGACTAAGTCTCTGTCAGTGGAAGAGATTTTCAGGGGTAATATATGGACTAGAAGAATTATTTGCATGCATTCTTTCATGCTGATGTGGTAAGAGTATGAAAGGCTGCAGAGGATTCAAGTTACTTTGAATCTGCGCTCTGTTTAATAAGTTTTAATGGAACACATATGTGTAGAGGCATTTAAATGGAAGTTCCCACAAACAGGAACTAGATAAATAGCATGACTAAAGAGTGGGTAGATGTGTGCCAGTAAGAAGCTTTACATATCAAAGAATGTGTAATCAAGGGCTCATTGCAAAATATTCCACTCTCCAATTATTGCTACATCTAATGCCCTCAAAACTGAACAGCTTACTTGACTGACTCTTGAGGATGCCTCATCAAATTGCTGCCATCTTGAACTGTGCTCTGAGCATTTGGGGGCAGAAGAGATCATGTGCAAATAAATCCAAGATGGTAGCCAGCCATGTCCTGGAACTGGCTCTTCCCTTTGTTAAATTTAAGTGAAATCTCATTCTAACCAATACTATGAATGAATTAGAGCACCTCCCACTTCTGACCATGTGCAAAGATACACATAATGGGAAATAGCAAGAATGTACCTAGTTGGAAGAACTGTGCAGATTTTAAACCTTCATTCCTTCCATGTTATTTCACATGTGATTTCCAAATAAGTGGTCTAGAAACAGAGCATTTGTAAATATGAATAAAATATTTTATTATGGGAATAAACCGTTAATTATGTACATGGCTGAATTTTCAAATTTAGAACAGTGGAAGAATTCATTTGAATTTATAATTAAGTCTATAAGAGGAAAGCTTTAATGAAGTTATTGATCTCTTTTAGAAAGAATGGCTTCAATTTAGATATGCTCACACACAGTGAGCTGCTGTCTGCTTGAATTAGCCCATTGCTAATCCCAACCTAGCAACATTGAGGCCCTGCATTGTGCCGATGAAATTATTAGTCACACCACTCATCCACTTGTTCAGGGAGACAGCAGAAATTGTGAGAGTCTCTCACTTCCCCAACAGGTGACTGGTGCTTTTTCATCTCTTTCATTCCTGTTCAAGGTGTCCATTTTAGAAGTAAGTCTGTCAACGTTAGAAAGAGGGGTGGGGTTAGAGGTGAAATATGGGCTACATAGAAAGCTACTTTCATTTGACTGGGCAGCAGCTATACAGCTACAGCCATTGGGTAGAATTTTAAAATTATGAACCAGAGTTATCACCTGTCTGCATATGCAGTTCCTCTTACAAGTAATGATGCACATGGAGAAGCCTGTTTATATGCACACCCTAAGCAGCTTAGGATCAGGTTACCCCAGAGATCACATGCTCCCATATGAACCTCCCTGTACAGTAACATTGACCATAGATGCTGTTAAGGACTGGTTGGACGCAGAGGAATAGTGGGAGGAACCAGCTGGGGTGAACTCCCAAAGGAAGAAGGCTCCAAGCCAGGGTAGGTGGTGAGATGATGATGATCAGAGGTCAGAGGGAGAAGACTGGGAGGAGGAAGAGGTGTTGGAAGCTGAAGAGGTAGCACGGCTTGGTGAGAAGGGGGAGTCTGGGGCAGAGAGAATTCCAGAACCAGAAGTGGAAGCAGGAGAGTGGGATGAGGGAGGCCAAGAGGCAGAAATGTTTCAGGCTGGTGAAGAATCAGGTGGTCCCTCCCCCTCTTACCGTGACAAGCTCCCCTCCCTCCTGGTCTCCCAAAACCTGGAGAGGCATGAAGCAGGAGGAGCAGAGACAGGCACACAGGCGCAGTCTCAGATTACTTGGGGGAAACCTGGGAGAGGAGGGCACTTAGGCAGCTGTGGGAAGGTGGCCTCATAGAGCCACAACTGCCTCATAGGGGCAGGACCTACCGAAGAAGAGTAGCTGTGCTTATCAGGCCTGACATTCCTGTGCAGAACCTGGTTGTTGTTGTTTTTTCTTAGAAAGAGTTAACTCCATGTGATTTACTTCTGACTTGCTCTTGACAGAGGCCCTGTGCTCCACTGCATCCATATGGAATTGTAGGTGGGCATATTCAAAAGACAAGACCTTTTTGGTGGTGCTCCTATAACTACAGAACACTTTCCACCAGGATTCTCTTTCCTTCACCAAAAGTTTGACACAATTCTCTCTTTTCAGCTGGCTTTTAAGGTATAATTGGTTATTTTGCTGGAACTTGTGTCAATATATTATCTTTCTGTCTTGTACTGTTTAAGTACTGGCATTACCAAACCAATAAATGCAGGAAAATGGGGGGATGGGAATACAAGTGTTCATATAAGGGTGACCTAAGTGAATGAGAAGCTGTGCTGGTGTAAAGGATCAGCAATCTAAAACATAAATACTGGGCACACTTCAACAACCACCAGTGCTGTGCAACCTCCATCCATTTCAGCAAGGTTAAGAGAGGGCTCCTGAGAAATCCCCAGCGAAAAGCTACACAGCAACCAAGCTGCCAAGCTGTGTATTACTTGTTCACAGCTGTTAGCATCTACTATGAGCAGGTGAGCTCCTCTAGTCTGAAGGCCAATTTGGACCCAGCAATGACAGCTCTTCAGTTCCTATGAAGTAGGACATAGCATTCTGGCACCAGTAACTTGGCAAACAGAAACAAGAGCTAGGAAGCAGGACTATCCTAGGGGAAAGCCACAGAAAGTCTGTAAAGGTAATAGAGGAAGAGAAGCTGGAATCCTGGGGGTTTCAGCTGGTTTTAAAGCCCCCCCCCCCGGACATCCTTTTTAGTGTGCATTTATGAAGATTCCTGCTAACCATGATATTGAGGCAGTTATGCACAACCCCACTTTCAATACTATTTGAGCCTACAAAGGTTTTGAAGTGGTCATGCTGCTTCATTTCCAATAGGTGCATGTTCCATAGCTTCCTGCTGAAATTCTGTAATTTTTCATATCACAAATGGGGTTTTTTTTGGGGGGGGCTGTTCCAATTTTATTGTCCTATGGTGCAAGAATGCCCCTCCAGATGGCAATAATGCAGCAACCTTGGGAAAGCAGCACCGACCACTAATAAAGTGGAAGGGTGTGTGGATCATCCAGTATAAATTCACCACTACTGAACCTTTATTGTGTCGGTGGCATTGCAGGCTACATAAGCAAGCAAACAAACAAACAAAACCCACAAGTCTTATCAAAGTGTTTGCTTCCCCAACAATTTCCCCCTCCAAATCTGTCTCTTTTAAGATTTCACAGGAACTAATCAAATTTCTAATCAAATGCTCTAACTTCAGTTCTTTATCAACTTTACCCTTGCACTGAGAGCTTCTCTGCTAGCCTTAGAAACCTTAAGGGGCTATCTATTTTGTTTTTAAATGTTCTATTGTTTTTAACACTGGATTGGAAGCCGCCTAGAGTGGCTGGGGAAACTCAGCCAAATGGGCGGGGTATAAATAATTTATTATTATTATTATTATTATTATTATTATTATTATTATTATTATTATCTGATGATGGTGACGCACCCACAGCCATTGGATGAACCATGTTTGCTAATGGTTTCTGAGACTCCCAGGTAAGAATGTGCAAAACCATGACGACACAGAAATCTCAGTAGCCTCATCTAATGTAATTTAGTAGCCAAGTGAGTCCAGAAGTGGTGGTATTGGCAGAAATAAGGTCAAGCAGCATGGTCCCCACTGTTTAATTGCTATCAGTCCTATACCTTAATAAAGGCCTTGCTAAGAAAGAAAATGGCCTCTATGCAAGACAATGTGTTTTTTAAGACCCTACAATTTAAAAAGTGATGGAGGGCACTCCAGCCTCTTTCCATCTATGTTCTAATAGATATTTTATATAGATATTGATATATTTCAATTCTAATAATGTTTAATTGGTTTTGAATGCGTGCTTTTTTTCTATGCCTTTAATTGTTTCTGTTTTAGCCGTAAGCCACCTTGAGTCCCTGTTGCTGCATCATTATTTATTGGTTGTTGAATTTGTTGTTATAAAAATAAAACAGTGTTATCTGCTTTGAGGATGATTTATGGAAAAGTGGAATTGTTTTAAAAACAAACAAGCATGTGGCGAGTCCCTGAGGATATGAACATGAGAGACCTGGCTGGCAATGACACTTCACTATATATACATCAGTGGCAAAAGGATTCACAGAGACCTGGTAGTCTCCAGGGACTGAGAGGTGGAGCAAACAGTAGCCAAGCCAACCTGCACTATTGACCAAAAACATGCTTGCAGTTCTAAACTGAAATAGAAAAGTTATGAAGTGGCTCTTAAAGAGGGCGAGGAGCATCACAACTGATCATTCCTCTTGGTGGGCTCCATGCTAACAGGAATGGTAGTCTAAAAAAATGAGATGGCTGGCACGAAAATAAAAGAGTTCATTCAAATCAAATTCCAGTTCACTTGATTTTGGCTTGCCCATAGAGAAAAGTCTTGGGGTCAAGCACTTTGTGACAGCCAATCCTAGGCTGTTGACTGGGGTATTAGTTGTGGCCTGTCTAGCAGGCAAATAAAATGAATCAATTCATCAATACAAGTCCTTTGCAGCCCTACTGCTGCCTGCAGGTAAATAGTTGCATGATAAAGAAAATTCCTAAACTGTCCCATAAATCTATAAACAGCCTGGGGCACCTTTCTGCATCAAAACAGGCTGCAACAGGGATGGCCAACTAAGGACCTACAGGCCAGATCCAATCCTCAGGGCAATTTTATCAGCTTTGCCAAATTTGAAGTAAGGTAAGGCGAAGGCACCAGATATATGTGAAAATGTGCCCTTTTGCGCACCCTGCCTGCTGAATGCAACTGCAGCTGACAGTGACACGTAATTGCATATAGGCAAATCCATAGCATATCTCCAGGAGAAGAGGGAGGGTGTGGGGAGGGGCACACAAGCCTGTGTGTATGCAACAGGTGCTCAGAGAATGCCAAGTCCACTTGTATCAGTTAAGGAAATTTAACTGAGCTGCAATAGTTAAGGGGTGTGAGCAGATCTTGAATTGAGAGGGGTGCTGTTGTGCGAGGACTATTGTGAAGCAGGTGCCAAATGAGAGCTAACTAGGCATTTTGCCACTCTTACAAATATCCTATAACTCTTCTTCCAGCACCAGATGTGCTGAAAAATGCTTTGCATGCATCTTAACTCATTTCCATGCATCTTAACTCCTTTCCATGGAAGCCCTCACCCAGAATCTTCTGTTCTGGGCGGCATGGGAGATTTTTACTTCTACTCTTATCTAAGTTATATGACATGATGTCCATTTAGAATTGTGTATGAATACCTGGTTCATTTAGAGAGGGAAAACACATTGCAAAGGCAAATATGAAATGGGTGTTATTAGTTGATCAAATGTCTTTCGGAATCATGCCTGGAAGAAACACAGTGTCACATGACCTCTTCCACCCTTATTATCAGTTGTGTTGTGAGGATGTACTGCCTTATTCCATGCTGATATGGTCCGTATGGTGAGCGAGGAAAGCATGATACAGAGAGAATAGGAAGAGAACTGTAGATTAACTTGCACTCTTGACTTGATTGATTTGGGGCAGGGGGAGTTACACTCCTAGGTGTAAATCGAATGACTTAAGAGAAAGATTATTAATCATGATGATTAATTATGATGGTTATTTATTATGATGATTAATTCACATTATCATTTATTGGATTTCTTACCCACTGTTCAATGTGAGGTACCAAGGCAGGTTACAGCAACATAAAAAATCTCTGCCTGTCAAAGCCCATTGCACAGCACTTCCCAACAGCCAGCTTTCCTTCAGGCACTAAGGAACTACGGTGCAAGGGATTTGCCAGCCCTGTGCTTGACAGAGCACTGCACACAGGGCCGGCAAAGTTGTTTTCTACAGAGATTGGCTGCATGATTGAGTTCCTCACAGGGAACTCAGTCACACAGCTGATCAGGCAGGGCTGAACTCATCACACATCAGCTGCTGGACAGCGACTTCAACCCTACTTGCTATTCCAGGGAAACTCATGTGACTGATTCATCAAGGACTGGCCGAGCAATTGGGTTCCCCATGGAGATCTGTGCAATGCAGTCAATACTGCCATATCTCTATTTGCGCCATACCCAACACTGGGGGCAAGTGGGCATAGTCTGAGGAAAGCAGTCCCTTGGGCCAAATTTGACCCATCCCAGGTTCCCCACCCCTGCCTATCAGTTATCTTTCTCACCTTGATAAGAAAGAGAGAAAAAACTCTCTACAAAAAGCAACTAGGGGATACTTTTGATCATGGTTGAGTGACCCATCCCTGCCACTGTACAAGCCTCCTGAAACTGCTTCTCATTTTTTAAAAATGGTGGAAAGTTACACACGTTGGCATGAAGCATGAATCTTGGTCCCTAGTTTTGGCCTTTTCCTCTTCTCAGAAGCTGGTACAGCACCTATCACATGGCAAAGCTTCCCTGGATGTGAAAAACACAGCAGTTGGGTTGTGAGTTCACTATATGGGCCAGAGACTTCAGTGGCAGGCAAACCAAGACCTTTAATATTGTTTGTTCATTCATTAGATCAACATCCTCCACCCCAGAAGTGAAGGCTATACAGTAACGTTAGGCAGGGGAAACCACCTAGGAATTGGGAGTCAGCATTCTCTGTGGATGAATATTTCCTTGGGGTGGATAAATCCAATATGCTGGAAGAGCACAAAATGAAGCCTCATTCTGAAGCCTCATTCATTCAATCACACATATTACAAATGAAGAAAACCCTTAGACTATATGCTCTAAGGAATATTCCAGGACAACAATTAACTTTATATTTTTTTAGATTTACTGCTTCTTATTTCAGCTGCGTTTTCATCAAACCTTTGAACAATTCAGCAAAAACAACATTTCTTCAATAATGTCAGGTTCACACTGTAGCAACAGAAGCATACCAGGTCTTCACTTCTTAAGCAACAACTGACCTGAAATAGGTTAGAATCCAAAGAAACCACTAACTCAGTGCATCCTCACTATTCTTCATTGACATTGCATTTGCTGTGTATAATTCTTCACCATTTTATCATGACAAAACAAACATTCCACCACACTGCACCTGTAAATACCATCCTTGCAGTCTAATACTTTTCCAATCACTTGCTTGAAATATTTGCTCTAGGCTCACCCCAGTCCTCAAAAGAGTAGCCTTCCACACTAGCAAACACAACACTCACCTGGAACACGATTGACATCTGATGAAGCATTTTCATAGGAAGCACGAAAGGGAGGGGGAAGAGAGGGAGAGAGAGAAAGAGAGAGAAAGTATTAGACACACAACATGCGCACACACAAGCAGCTTAGCTTCTTTGCATGGAAATCAATTTCATGCAAAACCAGAAGTTTTGAAAGCCACCCATCTATGGTCATCAGCCCACCCATGCAAGGGAAAGGGCTTGGCTGGCCCTCCTCTGTGCATGTAGAAGTAAGTCAGATGTCGTATCTGTCTGGACGGAGAGAAAGGTTCCGGAATCAGATAGGCCCAACCTAGGTCAACTCCTGCAAGAATATTGGTTAGAATATTCTGTGTCATTTCATTTCACACACAGTTTCAAACAAGGGAGAAATAAAGAGCATAACCCCTGCAGCAGGATAGCTTCATTCACATAAATTCAAGTACATTCAAGCTATTTTCAGGAGGAAAAGAAAAATTAGTTCCCTTTTCTGAAAGGGTTCATGTGAATTTATGACCAGCTGTGAGCTCCAAACTCAGCCCTCAAAGGGCTAGCACAAAAATAAAAAGACAAGCCATTTCAAGACATTCTGCCCACTGTTCCCTGTGACCATCCTTCATTGCAGACAACATGGGAACTTTTGAGTTTTTGATGCATGATCTTTTCCCAGGCAAGGGTAATAGTTCAGTGGCTATTGCACCCAGCAGGCTCTCAGCTTAGCAGGTCAGTTCAAGGAACCAAGCCAAAATCATCAGCATTAGAACCAGATTGACCTCTCTGGCCACTTCTGTCACCTGGTCCTTGCTGAGTTAGCAGCTCCAATAGCATCTTTTGGTGATCTGCAGGGATGTGGCTGACATGCAACAATGAGCAAACCAGTACTATGTAGAGAGCAAAATACCTAGTTCCTGGAGTTCATGAGTGGGGAACCTTTGGCCTATGGGGCAAATTTGACCTGCCATGTCTCCTCATTGACCTGCCAAGCCATTTTCCTCGAACCACACCCAACAGCCTCACACCTAACATCATATGTAAAATCAGGTGTAAAGGAGGTAGAGATGCAACTGGAACAGCTGCCCATGGTGAACTCACTGGAGAGGATCCCTGCAAAAAGCATGGCTGAACTCACTGCTCATCAGCTGATGGATGGGGCCTTCAATCCTGCTTAGTCACTACATCCTCCCATGGCTGCAAGCCAATGTTGATAAGTGGGTGGGGACACCCAGCTCTCAATCACCTGATGAGGTGACCCATGGGGCTGAGAAAAGGTAAAATCTGGCCACCAGCTCACAGACACATTGAAAGGGAGTTAAACAAATTCATAGAATTCAAGGCTGCCCATGGCTGCTAAGTCATGATGGAAATATGCTGCCTTTGAATATCATTTGCTGGTGAGTAACAGCAAGAGAAGGGTCATGTCCTCATTCCCTGCCTGTGGTTGGCTGCCATGGGAAATCTAAGCTAAGCTAAGCCTGCTGGATGTGGCCAATGGCCCATCCAGTCCATCATTCTGTTCTCACAGTGGCCGACCAGATGCCTGTGGGGAACCTGCAAGTGGAACCTGAGCACAACAGCCCTCTCCCTTCCTGCAGTTTCTAGCAACTGCTGCTCAGAAGCATTATGCTTCCAACCATGGAGGGAGTGCACAGTCATCGAGCTGCTGGAGCAGATAAGCTTTTGATGTGATTTGGCAGGGCTCTTCTTAAATTCTTGTTAACTTACGAAAGCTAGGCACATGCTACAACCCATAATGAGAAACTTCTGGATGGCAGATCGGTTGTCAATCCCAAAGTCAGCCATTAGTTCTCTTTCCTATTGGGGCTCATCCACACTTCCACTTGTCCCACACGTAGAAAACATGGGTCTGAGAACTGTTTTCATCTGTCCAACCACTTTTCCAGGGCGAACCGACTGTCTGCCACCAAATCAGAACAGACCTCAATCCACAAATAATAATAATAATAAATTGATTTTTCTTCAAATTCAGCGGGGTTTTCCCAGGAGGAAGCAGCAGAACAAGCAAAATTGAGGGTGAAACCTTAATGATTTTATCACATTTGTCTGTTCAACCTCCCCACCCCAGCAACTAACTATGAAAAACCAATTAATGCTAAAACAATTACAAACCTTAATCAAAAAGCAACAACATCATTAGATTTAAAAAGCTGAGATGATCTTCAAGGGGTGGCTCTAAAATACTGTACTTCCTTAGATCTTTTTGGGGTTTTTTTGCAAGACTCATTCAAAAAAGAAAAAGAAAAGAAAACCCCACCCAGCATCAAGCATGAGGAGAGGTAACAAGCATATACTATAGATCGTAAGTAATCTCAATATAATCTGAATGTCAGAAGAGTGTTTATCCCAAAGCATCTTTCCACATTTGCATGTGAGCACTTGCTAGTTTGTGGCTAGATGGATCCATGTTTACATGAGAAATGAAGAGATGTCTTACTATATAAAAGTCCTCAAGTTTGACTCACATCAATTTCCTTAATAAGGTCACATCCCAAACACACACACATATTCACACACCATCATGTCACAGAGCTAATTTATGAGTCCTTCCTATGCTGCGTGATTTAAAAATGTGATGTCCCCATCAAAGCAATTATTAGATGCCTATGAGAAAATGTCCCCATGTTCCCATGCAAAGTGCTAATGCTTACTGGATTAAAAGTGGATGGGGGAAAGAGGGAGGAACTTTTTAAAATGTAAACTCACTTGCAGGCTTTTAAATGTTTAATTCAAACTTAAGTCATTAACCTACCGTAATTGGTTTGCTGTGGCTCATGAAGCTATGTGCTTTCATTCAGTTGTGTGGGATAAGAGAAAATATTTTTGGAGGGGCAGCTGCTACCTCTTGCTATTGCATGGAGTCATGCATGCTTTCTTCCTCCCACAGAACCTACTTTCCATAAAGCTGTCCACCATGCAGAGCTCAGGAGTCAGGCTTCCTCCATGAGGCTATAGAGAATCAGAGTCTGCTAAATGGCACCAGCCATTAAATCAGTATTAGCAGTAGTAAAAGTTATGTTGGGGGAGGTATATGGCAGGCTAGCTGATTGAACTACCATATGGTCAGGTAGTTGTTGCCTCATTTGCCTAAAGCTGTGGGCCACCTCCTTACTCAACCCCAGAGCTGGTTACATAAGCAATGACAAATTTATCTGGGTAATGTAGTTTTAAAAGCATGCCTTTTTGTTTCTGTGTTGAATGAAAAGTACCCAGCCAGATTTTTCCCACTGTTGGCAACAGAGGACTCTGCACATGTGTGGTTCTCTGGATTATTGCCATTTTATAACAGGTCCACATAGCAGATGAAATAGCTGGCATAGAACTGTCCACATATTTACAGCAACATACATTATATATATGTTCAGTTCCTCGACAGATATCAAGGCAGCGTATACTCTCCAAATATATATATTTGGAGAGTATACGCTGCCTTGATATCTGTCAAGGAACTGAACTGAGAAACCGAAAGGATTATATATGCTATTACATGGTAAGTCGCTTTGGGATGCCTCGTGGGAAGCAATTTGTGAATGAAATAAATAGTATTATATTAATATAAGAAAACTATGCTGCAAAAATAACAATACAGCGTAGGGCCTGACTGTTTCACAAACATTGTATGCTTAATAGCCAGGCTTTCTTTAAAAAGAAGACAATTCGTGCGCACCCCAGACGTAAGTGAGCACTCTATGTGAGAGGTGGTCCCATGCATGGATAGTTCATTTGGAACTGACGAATTCCATGTATAAATTCATTTAAAAATTATTCCTCCACCATCACTACTCTCACCTTGGGCCCACACGCTTCCTCCTCCTCTGCCTCACATTAAAGGACACATTCTACTAATGTAAAAACACGGGGATTCCTGGGCCGTCCGCGGGCTGGATTTAGAAGGCGATTGGGCCGAATCCAGCCCCCAGGCCTTAGTTTGCCTACCCATGGTGTGGAGGCTTCCGTGAACATGTTTCTGTATACATAACCCCTTACCTCCAAAGGCTGCTCATGCTCCAGCTAGCTTCTGCTACCTGCCCTTTCCTTTCTCCGACTGTGCAGAAGAAGGAAGTAAAAAGTCCTGTATGAAACTAGGAATGTACTGCAGACCCCACATCCCTTCTAAAATACCAAGGATCACAGGCCTTTCTTCCTGGGAGAGGTTATCCCTTTCTCTACTTCAGAGCACTTCAGAAACAGCAAAGGGAGTCTCTTGACAAAAGGCAATGGGCTGGATTTCCTTTGTCCTAGGCACAAGGACCCATTCACAGTGGCTTTGTAGAGTGCTGAGCTGCAAGCCAGGGTTGTTCGCTTTTGCTCTTTGATGCTAATAGCTCTGCTCAAATAGGGATCAGCAGGGCGACTGCCTTTTGTCAGGTGTGGCGGTAGCCACCTGGGTAGGCCCCAAAAAGGAATGGGGGAAAGATCAAGAGAGATGAGAAGGAACAGATGATAGCATAGCTCAGATCATTGTCATGGCTGTAGCACAAAATGTCTGGGGCATTTTATTTTTAATATTTCATGTGAGGTTTTGTCGCTGATGAAAGGTGCTGTGCTGACAATCCGGGAGAGAGGGGAGGGCAGAGAGGCCTTTGTTGAACTTCTACAGACTAGACAGCATCTGGGACAGGGGAAGCCTATGTTAGATGCCAACCCTCTGGACACTGAGCAACACAGGAGAGCCCCACTTCTAAAGGAGGGGCAGGCAGCCCGCTTTCACGGTATAAGTCAGCTCCATTCTCCCTGGCATTCTCTGGACACCTGTCTACCGGTAACCAGACAGAGAATCCCCTACTCCAGGTTTCTGAACAGCCGTCAGATGGGAACCACCCAGGATGAAAGGGAGCTGTTGACCTAGTAGTGAAAGGCTTCCTCTCCAATTACTAGGCCACTTGATCTCTTTAGCTACACCTACCTAGGTGGGTCTTGGATTACTTTCACCCTTTGTAGGTTTTGATGGGAAACGTCTCAAATAATAGACGTAAGGGGGGAAGGGAGAGAAGAAAGGTTGTGAAACAAAGGAAAAGTTTTTCTATTCAGAAGGCACAACCAGACATCCTGTTGTGAATTCGGCAACCTTCCTGTGACAAACATTCAGTAGACGTTCCCATCCTTGCTCATCTTTTCTCGCCTCACTGCAACTCGGCCAGGGCACTACCCAGTCTGACTACATGAAATGAATTTTTGCACCTCAAACCAATGTAGGCTGGTGTATTAGGGCAAATGGGGCACTGCTCCATCAACCTCAGCCTGTCTTAAGCCGGCCTTCACATGCCCTGCCTCCACACCTACAACCAGTACGGGATTAGCACTGTCTGTCAGCTTCCCACCTTCAAAGGTGGGGCTACCTTTGAAGGTGACTCGGAAACTACAACTAATCCAGAATGCGCCAGCTAGACTGGTGACTGGGAGCGGCCGCCGAGACCATATAACACCGGTCTTGAAAGACCTGCATTGGCTCCCAGTACGTTTCCGAGCACAATTCAAAGTGTTGGTGCTGACCTTTAAAGCCCTAAACGGCCTCGGTCCAGTATACCTGAAGGAGCGTCTCCACCCCCATCATTCTGCCCGGACGCTGAGGTCCAGCACCGAGGGCCTTCTGGCGGTTCCCTCATTGCGAGAAGCAAAGCTACAGGGAACCAGGCAGAGGGCCTTCTCGGTAGTGGCGCCCGCCCTGTGGAACGCCCTTCCAGCAGATGTCAAAGCGATAAACAACTACCTGACATTCAGAAGACATCTTAAGGCAGCCCTGTTCAGGGAAGTTTTTAACGTGTGATATTTTATTGTATTTTTGGTTTTTATGGAAGCCGCCCAGAGTGGCTGGGGAGGCCCAGCCAGATGGGCGGGGTATAAATAATAAATTATTATTATTATTATTATTATTATTATTATTATTATTATTATTCCTCCTCCTTGGTCTCAGTGTTGCCCTTTGGCCCATGCCATGTTCCCCAATCTGAACTGTGTTCAAAGCTGCTATTTTTGAATCATCATCACACAGGCTCCTTTCCCCACCACCATGAGGCAATCAGGAGCTTCAAGGGAGCATTTTTTACAGTTAAAATGGTGCAGCGAACTTTGAAGAACTCTCAGCTGATCCAGACTCCCACCACCCTCCAAAAACCAGATCTGATCACAGCTCCCCCAGAAGCCCTATTCAGGTGTCACTGTTGTCAAAAGGAATTGCAAGCAAAATACCTTTGCTCTGCCTCTGTCATTTTGAAGCTTCTTCCAGCTGCTGTTGCAGTCAACCGTCCAGTAATGGGGAGCCTCCTATACTCACAGAAGCTTCCCAAACACATCCTGGTGCTCTAATGTTCTAAAATGTGTGGGTGGAGCCACCACGCATAGTGACATCATCAGCATGAAACAAACCTAATGGTGAAAGCTTTTGTTTGCCACATAAGGAAAACATATAGGTAGGTGGAACTTGTATGTTTTCCCCACAGGGAAAAATAGGAGTTTGGCGTGCCATTATTATTTGGGAAACCAGTATGGGGGCATTTCCAGCAGGACAACGATTCTGATTCAGTTCCATCTCCCCTAATATTTCTTTCTTTCTTTCTTTTTTTAAAGCATACATTACAAATCTTAATCAGAGATCTCCTGCCTCATATCTAGTTGTACCCTTAGTTCCTGGCTGACTCTGCATATTCACAGTTTTGGAGTGTAAAAGGTATGGAAGGGGTAATAACACCCCACACTATTGCATCTAAACTGTGGCTGAGGACAAACTGACTCGTTTATAAAAACAAAACCTAGCTTTTCACGACCCTGAATTTTTCATGCTCATCCTCAACTTGCTGTTGATTCTCGATGCTGCCATCCACAAGGGTGGGTGTGGTTACTTGATAGACATTTGAAAACCCTCCCCTTGATTAAGGGACACACCATAGATGAATGAAGAAGAAAGTGGTGACAGCGATCACAGCATCATTATGCAGGTATGGATGCAAACACACCCCAGTGCCAGTTGTGGAACTGTCTTCTCACAAAAGTGCATCTGGCACCTTCAATATACAGCTTTCGGTGAAAGCTGAAGTCGCACCTCTTCACTTTGGACACCTGATGTGTATATTTTTAGGACTCGCCTTATATTTGTAATTTTAAGTTGTTTTAGATTATTTTATTTGTTGTAACTCACTTTGGAAGGCAGGAAATAGATTGTAATAATGCCTAGGGAGGTACAGCTGGTGCCTTCATTATACACCTTTTGGTGCCAGGCAAATTTTTATTATTATTATTATTTATTGAAATTATACACCACCCTATACTCAGTGGTCTCAGGGCAGTTCACAAAATAAAATCAAGATATAAAACCACAAAATACCTAATAATAATTATTATTGTCATTATTATTATTATTTATTTATACCCCGCCCATCTAGCTGGACATCCCCAGCCACTCTGGATGGCTTCCAACAAAATATTAAAATACAGTAAAAATAAAAACAGCAACCCAGGCCTTTGGCTGATTAACATCCTATATAACCTTTTAAAAGTATTTGGGTGAAGGGGTGGGGTGATTGCTTTGTTTTGTTTTTGCTTTTATTATACATTTTGTATTTTTATATTGTATTCTAATGTTGTTAACCACCCTGAGATCTTTGAATGAAGGGTGGTATACAAATTTAACAAGTAAAATAAATAAATGATCTGTTCTCAAATGGACGCACCGTGGGTCAATGCAGAATCCATATTCAATTTCATTTTCAGAATGAAACTAGTCTCTTAGGAAGCTTTTCAGGCACGCACAAAAATGCAATAGATCTGGATTGTGTGTGCGGACTACAAGTACCATAGAACTGTAGAGCTGAAAGGGACCCTGAGGATCATCTAGTCCAACCCCCTGCAATGCAGGAATATGCAGCTGTCCTATACAGTGATCAAACCTGCAACCTTGGTGTTATCAGCACCATGCTCTAACCAACTGAGCTATCTGTCTCCATTGATTCTAGAATAAAACGTCAAGTGTACACTGCCTGTAGCCGGCATAAGACCACAACTAGATGTTTCAATTGGCAGGTTGTATTGTGTAGTGTGTTGCTTATCCTTCACTCTCTCCACTCCATCCTGGAGGAGTGCTAATGTATGGGCAGGTTGCGCTCCTGCTGACAGTGGTATGCTGCTGGAACAAAGGCCAGGATTGGGAACACACGGCAAGCCATGAAGTGACTCTTAGCTGAGCTCCTGCGGTAGAGACCGCTGTGCAATTCTGCCATGCTCTGCATAACACTGAACACTCTGGAGGTAAATAGTCATACAAAGAGCAGAGCTGAGAGAGGGTGAGTTTGAGAAGCGCAGAAGTGATGATTAAGCAAAGGAAGATCTGGTAAAGTCTGTGAATTGGCTAGAGCTCTAACCTATTTGCTGTACCCAGCCTTCAAATTAATAAAACAAATCCCTTGGTAAGTCTGCCAGAGTTATTAAAGGATGCTAATACTCCCCTAGAGTAATCTGGAGAAGCACAGCTGGAGCTGGAGAGGAAGTGCCGTAGCTTGGGGAGGGAGGTGGCATGGAGCGAAGACCCTTCAATCCCACCAGATGACTGTCAGGGCTGTCTACTCCCGTCCAGCCTCACCCAGAGGGGATGTGAGGCTAAGTGTGGAAGGAGGGGGAACGGGGGATTGCAAGGCTGAAATCTCTCCTCCCTCCCTCTGCTGCCAACCTAGTTTTGCATGAGAGAGGATTTTTCATTCTGCTGCTTTCTAAATTGTGCCGCCTAGGCATTTTCATAAGAACCAAGAGTGGGAAGTCCCACTTCTCAGAATCCTTGCTAAGGAAAGCTCCAGCCCTGAGGGGCCTGCAGAGAGGGGTGACAGAGGCCACACTGGTGCCTTGGAGAACGATGGTTTCTACCCATTCCTGATACATATACCCCAGGAAGAGATGCAACCATTTGAATGCTGGGTGGTGGCAGGGGAAGAGGAGAAACCTTCTAAAGCAGCTTTCCCCAACTTCATACCCTCCAGGTGTCAACAGACAACAACTCCCATCATCCCTAGGCAACATGGCCAATAGTTACCAGGTTTGGGGGAACTACTCTAGAGGGAAGACATTGCACAGCATTGCATGAATGCACGCATGCAAATACTGACTTTTAGCTCAAGACTTTACACAGCATCATTTTATTATCCCAGTACTCTTGATAGTCTACCCAGACGTAGCATCATCATCTAATCTAATTCATTTTATTAGTAGCACATAATGCCCTTAATTTCTGAACAACGTGAGCTGGATGGAGGCAGAAGCCCAAAGAAAGAAGGGAGGAAGCTATCACTGCCTATCTCTGCTCCCAAATGCCCCCACACACATTATAGCCATTTATTTAGAAGAACTCAAAACTAGGCAGTTTGTTTCCTGAGGGATTCAGCCAGGACCATTTGGTAATTTATCTTTACAGAAAAGAAGACTCATCAAAAGGTGCCCTAAAGGGTAATGAGCACCAACTCTGCAACTCAAACTGAGATGTAGGAAGAATGCTGTTTTGCCACACATCTACTCCCCACAATTTTAGAAAAACTGAATTTCTATCTACTCCGGCACGTCCAGTCACAGATGAACACAATGTAAGAGCTCAGAACATTTGAAGAAGACTTTAGTGACAGGTGAGCTCTGGGCAATGTGGTCTCAGAGATCAAAGCTGGGATCTCAATACTCATTCTACTGAGGTCCTCTGAGCAGTCATGCCTCTAAGGCTTTAGGCCAATGAATATCACTCACTAATAATCACAGCTTACCCATCTTTTCTTGCCTCTTCCTACAAAGAATATACCATGGAAAAGGTTCCTTCTCCCTGCCTGTCACTTTCCATAAAATTTAGATTCGTACAATAAAATTGCGTAATTTGATTAGGAAATACATGGCGACTTCTGTAGAGCTGCCTGGAAGACCTACAACTGGGCAGAAAGCCTGGACAGAAATGTATTCAATAAATAAAGAAGTTAAATTAAGACAGAGAAGAAATGGTTAACTAGGAAAGCACCAAGTGTATTTTTTGCAGAAGAAAACAGCCAATTTATACAAACTGTACAAATCATAACTTACGTAACACATGTGTGGTTTGTACTTGGGTATCTTTACCAATTACAAAATGCATTGGAAAAAGTGAGTACCATAAGTATTTGCAGGGGCCAGGCCCTGAGCACAGTGAGGAGTTGCAGAACCAGGCCCTTGCTGTGTTTGTCTTGGGGGAGTTGGGTGCGGCCTGGCAGGTATGGCCAGATCAGATGTGCAGCACCTGGAGGCAAACCCAAGAGGGGCATATAAGGCCAGCCTTTCCCCCTGGTTCTTTGCCACAGCAACATGGTTTATGCCCCGTTGCTGCCAGTCCCTTTTCCTGCTTTGGTTCTCCTGTCCTTGCTCCAGTTCCTTCTCCTGTTCCTGTGTTCCAGCCTCATTGAGTTTCCATCCTCCATTTAGCTGCCACCATTGTTACCATCCACACCTTGGTCCCAGTGTTTCAGGTCTGGACTGCTGCCACCTATGTCCCAGACCGTGACAATGTGACCCGTAGGTCCAATTTATGGCAGTGCTGCTAGAGGATGTAGCTGCTCCCTCACCATGAATCATGTGAGGAAGGTAAACACTGTGATTACTTACTTTCTGCCAACAGCAGCTCATTGACCATTTCTAGTAATGTGTGGAACAAACCTTATTCCCTGATCTTCCATTGTCAAGGTGGATCTGCCCAAACCAAACAGGTCCTATCAAACTTAATCTAGTTTGTTCAGTATACTAAGACAGTTCCTCTGCACATGCTCTGATCTTTATATGAGGTCCTGCTCCAAAACCCTCAACCTCAGGGGGAAAAGTTGGTGTCAGCTAGGGCTATTTCTATTGTAGCAGTTTCCCTGGGGAATGACTTGTTGAGTGAGGTGACATCCATCAGTCCCCATCCCTATACTGGTTTTGGTGGTTGGAGAAAGCCAACAACATACAGAGGGTCACTGGTAAGACACTACTCTCTCCATACAGGGAGTATAATGTAAAGATGGCCATAAATGTTCAGCAGTGACAGCAAGAGCCTCAATTTATATAATCTGCCACATGGGGACCCAACATGGGACCCCATTACATGAAACATGGGGGCTAGAATACTTTTCTATGCATGGAATACATGCTCAAATCTTCACAGCACTTTGCTGGTGAAAGCTCCACTAAATTGTGCTGATGGAGTGCTTAGAGGCAGGCTGTGAATTATTAAAACAGAGGTCCGTATGCTCTGCAGTCGTGTGCCCCCCGAGTCAAGCAAAAAATGGATTAAGACTCCTTAAGTGTAACTAAGCTATAGCAAAAGATAGACTGTTCAGTTGGCAACACTCACTTCCTCATCTGGGAATTTGGGGTAAGCCAATCAATGAAAATAGGAGTGAACAGAGCCAGTCATATGCCCCCTCAGAGCTCCTGAGGGATCCTAAAAAGGGCTCCAAACACACACACACACACACACACACACACACACACACACACACCAGCCTGGTTAAAACTGGATGTTGTTCCATTGACTCAAAGGCACAAATCAACAGCAACACAGGCAACACGTGTGTGTGTGTGTGTGTGTTACAATGATTGGGCAGAGGCAGAATCCTGCTTCCCTTGGTCCAATCAAGGATTTCACTAGATGAGGAAGATCAAGCAGGATTTTGTACATCCTTTGCATAACTGTGGGCATTGTTGTTGCCATGCCATCATTATTGGCAGCCATTTCATCACCCAGCAGCATCTAGGTGGCCACTGCTTAGATCAGAATACTGTTGAACTCACCTATCAAGGCCATTTTACATTCTTGTAATGGTTCTTTGAGGGCCATCTGATCTCCTGCAGCCCTGTTACATGAAAACTGGCATTGGGCAAAGCAAGACTGCTGCCTTAAGCAGATTCTGGAAGCTGTGGGGAGCAGCCCTTCTGAGCCCTGCAGTTGTTTCCCTCTGCTGGAAGACAGAGAGGTATAGTATATGCCATAGAGACAGAGCTATATGTGCTTCTAAACCACCCTCAGGTATGATGGAAGAAGCCTCAGGCAGCAAAATGTCTTGGGCCAGCCCTGAATGCAGTAAGCCATCTGAATGGCATGCTTTCACTCCTTTAAGGAACTGGTAAATCAGATCCAGGGAACTGGGAAAATGTATGCTTTCTTTGTATGTTATGTTTTGTTTTCTAAGCCCCTCCCCCCCTTCTAACCCCCTGCCTCAGAGAGAGATATTTTCACCTCCCATGGCTGGCACGCGAAAGCCGGCCTTGCCAGTCACAACCAGAAGGCTTTTTCCGCGGCCAGCTGGGATTGTTCTGACAGCTTTGCCTTCTCGTCACGTCATCCTGTCATTACCCTCCTCCTCTTCCTTAGATCAGCCTCCCATTTTTCGGCATTAGGGGTCAGGGTCAAGACGTAATGAGGAACATCACAATGGAAGGACACTTTTTACCTCAGCGGCAGAGAGGGATCTGGAAGTTATGCTGTGATCCAACGGCCAGCACTGGAGGCAGCAAAACACAGTAATGGGGGGGGGGACAACTCCAGATGCTGATACAAGATCTGTCCACTCAGTTTAAAAACTATGGGAATGTTAATGGTCATACATAAATATGACACACACTCTTTCTCTTTTTCTACAGTATGATCATCCTTTCTAGACAAATGCAATTCTATCAGTCAAAACTGCAGGATGCTAATTAGGGCATTTGAAACAATGCTACGTATGATTTCTGCAATTCTGTCCACTGGCAAGAACTTTCTGCTGATGGATTAGAATTTGCATTTTTGCTCATTCTTAAGAGCTATAAAGGGAGGGCACAACTTGGTGCGACACTTGTGCTCAGTGGCTCTTACTTCCTAGTCATGTTTTTTTAAAACTGAAAAGCAGCCTTGGAGGCCCAAATCAAGATTGGAGGAAAAGCAAGCAAGCACTGATTGCTTCTTTCCTGTAAAAATGGTACAGGGCTGCCATGCCACGCACAAGCTGCTTCCATACTGCAGAAGAAAATATATGGGGGCCCTGTATCTTTTTCCCTTGTGGGGAGAAAAACAACCCAGAGAGCACAATTTTGAGCTGGAAAACAATGGAACAGGAACAGGGCTGCCAACTTGAATAAAATACTGTTGGGGAAGTAAGCCCCACTCTGCATAATTGATCACAAGACACACGCACGCACCATTTGAATGGCAATGTCCATGAACTTGGGGTGGGGCCCTCAAATATTTTATTGGGAGGGTTGAATGGACCTTGGCTGCTAGGAGTTAGCTCCTATGAAGAGGAAAGTGTTCAACAGCCACTAGCTCTTTCTTCTTCATAATTGGCAGTGTGCCAAGAGCTCCTATTGTTTAAACATGCACAAATTCACCCTCATAGAACTCCATTTAATTTGGCCCCAGCACTGAAGAATCAGAAGTTCATGGGGTTAGCTGGGGCATCTCCAGTCCTATATGGGAAACCCGAATGAAAATCTAGCTGCGCTAATCATGGAAAGAAAGAACCTGTTAGATCAGATCAATGGCCCATCCAATCCATCATCCTGGTCTCTGGGGCCAACCAGTTGCCTGTGGGAAACCTGCAAGCAGGATTCGAGAACAAGAGCAATCACCCCTGTGGTGGCAGTAATGCTTCTGCTGGAAACCTATATATTTTTAATCCATATAACTCTGGGGGCAAAGAGGGGGATTATTTTTAAATATGCTTCTTAAGAGAAACAGTTCAGTTCACATCATTGTCAATACAGTCCAGATCGCAAAAGGATGGACTTAGACCTAGGAAACTGTTCCAGTCACAGTTCTGGCATGGCTTCAACAGCTGGCCTTGGTAAGATCAGTACTTCCCACTATAGGTATAAACCAGAAGTGGTCAACATTGTGTCCTCCAGATGTTGTTGGACTCCAACTTCCATCAGCTCCAGCCACCATGGCCAATTTTGTCTGGGATGGTGGGAGGTGAAGTCCAAAAATGTCTGTCTCACAGACCAGATGAACAAAGAAATGTAAAGCATTTTCTATTATGGGAGAGCATACTACAGCACTTTGGGGGAAAATTACAAGAAGCTTCTTATACATCCTTAATATGGAGTGAACTTAAACTAGACTTGAACCAAAACTACGTATTCTTTTGCCAATGTTTTCCCTGGCCCTGACAAACACTTCCTATTCTTAGCTCCTTTTCCCCCAGCTGCTCTTAGTCATCCACACTGCCCATATTTCACTATATGCTCAACTGCCCTCTCTGGCCCTCAGTGATGTCATCATGCAGCTAAATCTGACTGGCTGCATAACATTATGATGTCAACCTCTTCACCATGGAACCCCTGACTGTATGAGATTACCTACGTGACTTGCTCCAGGGATGGAAGAAGCAATAGCATCAGCAAGAGAAAACAATGATGCCAAACAAGCTTTTTAAAAAGGTAAAACATTGCAAAACATTTTCCCCTCCCCTGGAGAAATTTCTACACCACCAAAATTCTATTTTCAGGTAGAAACCAGCACAAATGGACAATATTTGGGCAGAGCTCTACAGAAAACTTCATGCCCATAATCATTAAATTCCTGTTTGGATTTATTTCATTCCCATCACACTGCCTAACATTAGTTCAACAGCTAGCAGGCATCTCTTACTAGGAAATGTACAGAAAAGCAGAGGGGAGGCATTCAGCTTCAGAAATGAAGGGAAGTGGGCGAGATGGGAAGCAGGCCATTGTTAACACCAACTCCTGGAATAAAATGAGAGACTAGGCAGCTCCATCCCATCCTGAGGGAATGCACAGTAAAACATCTGACTTCATGGAAATATTTCAATTTGCTATTTTTGGAGCAAATATGAATTTGTCAGAATTACTGAAGCAAGGGGTTTTTCCCAGCTCTCTCCTGAAATGGGGGTGGGCACAGCTGAGCAGATTGAGGGGAAATGTTTCCCTGTGACAAGAACCATAATTTACATCTTAAGTTGTCAATTTAACCATCTTCTTTATTTGTTCCCAGTTTTCATTCTCTTCATCCAAGTCCTTCAGCAGAACAGCCAGTTCTCTCTGGGGTGGCAAAGTACAGAGAAAATATGGAATAGCAAAATAAATATAATAGTGGGGAGGGAGCACATTTCCTTCCTTTCACTCCTACATGTCACAAATGGCTCAAAATTATTCATCAACTCTCGCCAATGTCAAAACTATTGTTGAGGGGGAGCAACACAAGTCAGCAGCTAGTTAAATATTCACACAGGGAGGTAATATTTAGTATACCATCCTCTCCACGATGGAACACAAAATGTCATTTGATTTTAATTATATCTTAAATCAATTTCCATTTGTCTGCTTTGTTTTCTGCTGGTGCATGTTGTTAATTTTTTTTTATATATTTCAAAGCACATCAGAATTAACAAGCCTGAAGATCAGGGCTGCCACCAGCAAAGACTAGGGAATAATCCTATGCCCACCTGTGTGACAGGGAGAAATTCACCTGAAACAACATATTCCACTCTTCCAAAAGTGTAAAAGGAGAAGGACAGGAAGCTGGATCTCTCACAAACTCTGATACAACAACTACTGTTAAATTTAAAAGGCCCTTTAACAATTGTAGCAACCTGGCAGGATTTTAAGAAGGGGCTCATTACCCGTGAATTCCCAGGTAAACCCAGGAGTATTTTACCCCCAAACTGTTTAATAGGAAGAAGATTATAAACATATAATCAAGTGCACAGTGATATATATGGACTTCTCATGATATGGCCTCAGCCAAGCTGTTAAAAACTTGGAGAGCAAGATAACAAGTTTGTTGACCAGTATTAGCACAACAGAAGCAAGTTACAGGTCCATGTGACACCTGCCATTAATCTAGCCCTAGAGACCAAAAGAATAGTTCTCAACCATTTTAAGCAGCAGATTCTGGAGACATAGCTACACATTTGCAATGCTGAGTTAACTCAAAATATAGTGCGGTTTCAGGATCATAAACTTCCCACTCCTGTCACCATGCATTCTATATAATGCAACACCTGGATAGCTCAGCTGGTTAGAGTGTGGTGCTGATAATGCTGAGGTTGCAGGTTTGATCCCCGTATGAGATAGCTGCATATTGCTGCATTGCAGGGTGTTGGACTAGATAATCCTTAGTGTCCCTTCCATCTCTGATTCTATATAATGTATATGCATGCATGTATTATTATCTTATATTCTTATGTTCGATCCTTAGTTCTAAAAAATGGGGAGCAAAGATCATATATGCACAAAGGACTCTACATGTAGCCATTACTTCATATTAAAGTTGAGCAATAGCACATTTTTCATGGTCATTTCCTGCAAATGCCAGGGAGGCACTGTCTGCAACTTTGGGGAAGCTGGATACATGGGGAAGTTGGATACATTTCTTACTTCATTTGTTTAAAGAGGACCTTGCCATACTAGATATGGCGTACCAGAAGTTTGTTGGGGGAAGAAAAT
This sequence comes from Podarcis vaucheri, assembly GCF_965113315.1. NCBI lineage: Eukaryota > Metazoa > Chordata > Lepidosauria > Squamata > Lacertidae > Podarcis > Podarcis vaucheri. Next base: position 30,405,796 of record NC_138759.1, read on the forward strand.
ATATGTAGATCACACATATAGGGTAATTACATGGACTTGGCTGGATCCCTAGATTCAAAGCACAGAGCTAAACACACTCTCCAGTAAGAGAGCTCCAGCAGGGCTTAAAAGTTCAGCGACAGTGAAGCCTTAGGAATACAGGCTTCTAGACCCTTTTTAATATCCTGTTTAGTCTGCTAACAGCGCTTCCCCATTTCTACCCCTCTCACAATGTATAGACCACACCGTTAGTAAATTTAAATGCTTTACTTACAACTATCAAAGGTCAGATTCATGTGTTATTTCATGCAGCAGCAAGAAGAACACAGGTACAAAATTATTGGGCTAAAAAACACAGAAACGTATTTCTGTGCATGTGGCCTGGAGCTGAAGCAGTACCAAGCCCAGACATGTTTCCTGGTCATCAGGACATGATGAAAGAGAGTGAACAAAGAAACTTCACTTCCTCATTCACCAAAGATGAAGGGGCATGACCTAACTGAGTCTAGCAATAAAATTCTGTGGTTTTAACCCATTCGTGCATTAACTAGCCCTAAGCTTGCTAGTTATATTTGGCTGCAATTTCCCACAAAGGTTGCATCAGTCTTCCTTTTAACTATTACAAAAATCTGGTCACTGCGAGCTGCCATATTTCCTTTTTAAAAACCAAGAATTTGCCTAGAAACAATATTGCTATTGGGCCATTATCGGTTCAGAACAGTGTCTGTAACTATTAAAAGGAAGACTAATGCTAACCTCTGCTGCCTTGTATTTATTACAGTAAGCACCCCCCTCCCTTTGCAAAAAGAAAGAAAGAAAGAAACCCAACCCTTGAAGATCTCTCTCACACACACACAAATCTTCAAGCCTGGCATTCCAAAAATGCAAAACAAAAACAAATCAGGGCTGAAAGCTTCAGGTCAACATTACTTCAACCACATCTAAAATAGGGGGAGGCAAGCAAATGCTTTCCCCCTGTGCAATGAGTTTAGTTTTCTCAACAGGTTTTGAGCTGACTGGCATTCAAACAAAGAACAGGCACTTTAATATGACTGTTTAAAGAAAACAGTGTGTGTGACTGTGACCTCACAATAACCATATAGCTCCTGGCCGGTCACTCTATGTTCCCATGGGCCATTTAGAGTAACGACTTCATTTCCTACAAGCCTCCATTATACATGTGACTAGATTTAACAATGGTGGCAAGCAGAAATCTCAGGTACACATCTCTCCTCAGCAGGGTCTGGTTACTAAGCTATTACAGAAAATGAGGGTGCAATCTTGGGTGCAATGACAGGGAGAGACCTCTCAAAGGCTTGTTATATACAGTCCATATCGCCCATCCATTTATTTGCCCAAAGTCCAAGATTACCAAGATGCGGAAAGAATTGCTACTTTGGAAAAAAAATCAAGCCATTCTCGAACAGCAGAAAATAACACTTTTCAGGTGTAGGTACATGCAAATCATCATACTTCACTTCCATTGCAAGCTGCTTTGAATTTGAACCAAGGATCACCAAGGCTTAGCTTTAAGAAACTTCTCTGGACACCAAGGTTCTTTTCTAGGCAACCCTGAAGGCAGTGTGGGGCAAATGAGTGCATTGCGGGGGGGGGAGTATTTTACTTTATGGGAAATTGTCCTTTTAATTTGTGACATGACAGACAGTGACAGCCTCTGCTTAATACAAATGACAGCTGGTTTTAAGAACAAGATCCATTTAAGAATAAGACCCTCTGAAAATGTCATTGAACAAGTTGGGGTGAGTGCTCATATGGAATAGCCCCCCAAAGTCTGCTCACTCAAGACATTTCCCCAACCAAAGGTGAATTTTTCATGATCATAACTGCCCTATAATTGCTTAAAGGTAAAGGGACCCCTGACCATTAGGTCCAGTTGCGGACGACTCTAGGGTTGCGGCGCTCATCTTGCTCTATTGGCTGAGGGAGCCGGCGTACAGCTTCCAGGTCATATGGCCAGCATGACTAAGCCACTTCTGGCGAACCAGAGCAGCGCATGGAAGCACCATTTACCTTCCCGCTGGAGCGGTACCTATTTATCTATTTGCACTTTGACATGCTTTCAAACTGCTAGGTTGGCAGGAGCTGGGACAAAGCAATGGGAGCTCACCCCGTCGCAGGGATTTGAACTGCCAACCTTCTGATCAGCAAGCCCTAGGCTCTGTGGTTTAGAAAACCAGACCCCTATGATAATCTTGTGGAAAAGCTGGTAAAATGTGGACTGAACGAGGTAACTATTAGGTATATTTGTAGCTGGGTGATGGACCAAACTCAAAGAGTGCTCACAAATGCTTCTTTGTCATCCTGGAGGGGTGTGGGACAAGTGGGGTGCCTTCACCTACCTGGTGCTTTTCAAATTAGAATATAAAAGCCCTGCTGAGCGAAATCAAAGACCCATCTAGCCCAGAATCTTGTTCTCACAGTGGCTAACCAGATGCTATGGCAGCACATGAGTGCAACAGCATTTTCTTAACTTGCGTGTAATTCAGCTGTGTATCTCCTCTGATACTGGAGGCAGGACACCGCCACCATAGCTAGCAGCCATTGATATCCTCAGCGAATTTGTCGAACCCTCTTTTAAAGCCTCTTTTAACGTTGGTGGCCATCACTACATCTTCCCCACCCAAAAAATGTTTTGGGCTTAAGTTGTGCTGCCTGGGAAGAATGTGATTTGTAGTTCAAAATCTCTAGAGGGCACTAGAGGTTGATGAGAGCATGTACCATCTGCATCTGTGTACCAACTGCATCTTGCTCACTTTGTGAGATTTGAGAAGACAGCCATATATCAATATAATCTTTTTTGTTTAGGTTTATTGATCAGTTTTTCCTTTTTTTAAAAAAATGGAATGAAGTGACTAAGCTAGGCCTGGCTTGTGCTATTTGTTGGTTTGAATAAGTGAAGCAAAACAAAAGCTGCCTGTGTTGACCTGATCATTCATCAAACCCTCGGTTCCTGAATTTTTAATTTAGCCTGGAAGGAAGCATAGCCTCTCTCAGTAAATGGATAAGGAGGGCAGGAGAGCAGAGAAATTGGCATAGATAGCCAAGAAATGCAATCAGTGTGCCAACTCCCCACCTTAACCCTCTTTGAATTTCTTCATCTTCATAGCCTTTAGCCCAGCCTCCCCCATTAGCCTGGTGCCTTCCAGATATTTTGGATTACAACTCCCATCACTCCTGACTATTGACTATTCTGGCTGAGGCTGTTATGAGTTGGGAGCCCAAAAAGTCCGGAGGGCATCAAGTTGGAGAGGGTTGCTTTAGACTGTGTGTTTTCAAGTCCAGATCCATTCAGTTTTAGGGAGACGGACAGAATTTCACAAACACAAGTATTAACAAAGGGGGCAGGGACAGAAAGGGAATAAATCTAGCTTAAAGTAAGATTTGTATTTCAAAACTGACTGAAATCAAAAGAGCAAAGAAAGGTGCTCACATAATCCTCAAAATGAAGGAGAACAAACCTGGTTTAGGAGGGGGAAGATGTCTCATCTGATTCAATAGGCATAAATAACAGTACAAAGTAGAATAATGGACTAAAATAGACTAAGGAAATGTTTGAAATTATGTTGCCAAGAAGAAAGTAGAGGGGAGGCGGAATATAGGAACTTGTGCAATTGCCAAAAAGTAACTGAGGGAATTTTAAGTGTTGAAAGCACTGAACAATAACCTGAAAACTATGATCAATATTTCAAAAGAAGAAGCAAAGAAACATAAGCATGCGTTTCTTGAGAAATTGAGTACAGGCACTACAGGAGTCAAACACAACTACTCAGTTTCTGTAAGTAGGACCGCAATTCTGATCACATACACACCCCAGGCAAAACTTTCCTGCCATGCCAATGGCAATGGCTCCAACAGCTCCTTTGATAGAGGCGGCCCATCTGACCTTCCCATCCTCAAGATCATGTAAGTTGAACTACAACAGGTGTAGTCAATTGAGCATCATCAAGATATTAATGGACTCCAACTCCTATCAGCCACAACCAAAGAACAAAGGTCGTTGACATGGTTCTACTGTAGCAAATGCTAATCAATTCTCATGAGGACTTTTTTTTGAAAAGTTACTGCACAAAGTGCTTTTATTGTGCTGGTTTACAGTTGTCTTAAACAGGTCTTCACTGGGGCTGTTGATAATAATTTATTTATACACTGCTCTTCTGTGTTTATACTCCAAGTGCCTACAGCAAGATGCACATAAAAAAATAAAGCAGGAAACACAACAGGTTGTATTAGGATCTTTTAAACAATCAAATCACATGGTAAGCGGAGCCAGTTCAAATGCTCCACAGAACATCTCCATTTGCTATTCCTTAAAAACAATATTAAAACCTCTACTCCCTCCATCTCAGCATATTTCCCTTCCCATTCATAGCCCAATCTGATGCCTCAGGCAGTTCCCAAACATGAAGCACTTCTAAGAATGGAGTGGATGTGTCTGCAATGAAGGATTGTGGGAGGACAGTGCAATTCCACTCTAGCCCATGTTGCTGTCACCGGACAGCAGCAGAACTCTAAAAACCCTACTGGTTTCCTCCAGCAGGGTTATCAGTCATGACCAAAGGGATGGCCAACACCAAAAGGCAAGAGCGGAAAGGGAGACGGTGGACTGACTCAGAAGAAAGATCATCAGTAATATCACAGGGCGCATAGTCACCTTTTCCCTGGACAATGTGCTGTTGGAACAGAGGTGAAGTGTAGGTCTTCTCTTGAATGCTTTAGGGATTGTTCATCCTCAGTCTCTTCTATGAGATACTTACAGTGCTATAAATTGTGAGGTTCCCACTGCTCACCAGAATCCCTGATGAAATATCATTTTTTAAACTACCTTCCCATGAGTTTAGAAACTGCATTTTCTGCCAGCCAAGACACTGAGATCCACAGCATAAGTGGGAAGCAAGATGAATGCCATGAATCTGGAGAATGCATTTCCTTCTCTGCATCACACCTCCGGTTTCTCAGCCTAGGGTGAGTTTCCCAACACAAAGAATCACAAGGATGAGATACATACCAACCCTTTGAGTCATCTTCACCAGTGACATAAGAAAGGCGATCTCTTGCCCACAGAGCAAGCATGCCATGGAACAGTTCATCTGAAGTCCACAATCATTTACTAGTATGATGGATGATAGTGCCTAACATTGCTCATATAACAGAGAAACCTGTCCAGAGTTCAAGATAGAATATGCTCTGAATAGACTAGGATGGTAAAACATCCTCCAAATCTATCTCACATGTAAGACCCAGCAAAGTAACTTCTAAGGAACATGCTGGTTCTACTGGCCATGTAGTCTCTCCCTTCTCAATGTAGGGTTTCCCCCTCATCTCCTTCCATTGCCGCACACTATGCACCTAAGACAAAATGCATGCTATTTTGTTTTAAGAGAGGGTGCTATATCCTCATAAATTATCAGCCGTAAATTAGAACAACTTTCAGGACCAGACTGAAAGGCTGCAGATCTCCTTCCTCTCTGATATTTACTATTATTATTAATGACAACAAACTGTGCTTATGCTGCACTGTGCAGCCTGGAAGCACTTTGCAGCCATTAATTAGTTTGTCTTGTTTCTCTGGTGACCATCTGGATCACCATCAAATTAAGACATGATTGGAAAACAGCCTCAAAATGTGCAAAATAAATTTGCTCTAGGAAGAATGAATGGAAGTATAAAAGGGGTTTAATTGGAGCTGGTTCATACAAGTGTTCTATGGCCTTCCTCCACCCAACATCCGTGATGATGTTTTGCCACCCCAGGTGGAAAATTATTGGGCTGATGCAGTCAGAGCTCCCCATTTCTTATTTGCTCAGCTCCCCATTTCTCATTTGCAGCCATCTGCTAAACTGGGAGCTGGGACCATTTAGACAATAATGTCACCATCTCATTTAAAACAACAACAACAAGGAAGTGGTTGTTTGAATCGTCCCTAAGTGATGCACACAAAAAACAGCACCATGGATCAAAATAATTTATATTGCTCTGAAGGGCCTATGTCACCCTGCTTCCATTTACTGTACAGTCCTGGGTTACTAGGGACATTCTTAAGTGCCATTTTCCACAGGAGAATTAAGTCCAAGCTGTTCAAATCACAACCAGAAGGGGAAGACATTGGTCTGCCCTCAACCTCTAACAACAGGGCAAGAAGCAGACAAATGCAGTGGCTGTTTACCAGTTGTGAATTCTTAACAACAAGCAATTTATATTCACTCATCAAGGAAGATGCAAGTGGAGGCAAATATTATGGTCATGTTCATTTGTTTTTTGATTACAAAATGTATGCAAATTAAGAGCAGCCATCAGGCTCCTGGAAAAATGCCAAAGTGGTTATTAGTGTCGTGAAACTGAGGGGAGGTGGCAACAGGGCACTGCATTCCTGCAAGAGAGAAGCAAGCAGCTGCCATCCAAACCCATCTGGAACAGGAAGCCACGGCCAAGCCAAAGGCTCAGGTGGAAGGTAAGCCCTACAGTAACCTGTATTTTTTAAAAGGGGGGGAGGGTTCTGAGAAATCTGTTCACTCTGCAGTTAAAAGTGTGATAATTACAGAGTGGCAAGCTTCTCTGTCATTCAGGAGGCAGCATCCCCAGGAAATCTTGCTCTGTAATCAAGGAAAGAGGTGCAATCAGGCCCCTATTCAGGCTGCGTTTAGAAACAGCCCCTGTGGGAGGCAAGAGGCTTTTGAGAGGTCCCTTTGTGAAGCTGGCAGCAATGCTGCCTCCACGGTTCTGCTGCCACCAGAGGAGTTCGACACAAGCGCTTAACAGAATTTCCATTCAGCTCCACCTGCAAAACCCAAATACTGTCTCTTGGCCAGATGTGCGGCTTGGGAAGTGCATCTCCTTAAAACCGTGCAAACTGGAAACCCCTCTTCTGCGAACTGAACTGGCAGGAGATACAAGACCCCAATGCCTGCTGTGGTTACAGTTTATGTGACAGGCCTACCCAAATTAAAATCATACTATGGAAGGCACTGGGGTTGAATGAGGTGATCTTTGGGGATAGTCCAATTCTGACGGGGATATAGGGGGCCAAACCAGACATCACAAACACATATGTTACATATGCATGGGAATGTATGCGTAAATATAAAACATGGTCAAGTGAAGATAAACCTGCGTTTGCAAACACACACCATCATACACATATGTTCAAATCCAATTTCCCTAACTGTTAATTTCCACATTCTATCCAGTTCCATTATATCCAGTTCCAGAACTATATTGGGAGATAGTGGAATACAGTAAACATTCATAACTTATTTCCATTTTATTTGCAGACAAATTATTTCTGGAAGCAAAAAACTCGGAAATGAGCACCAAACTTGCACTATCTTCCACTATACAGTGGTGCCTCGCAAGACGAAAAGAATCCGTTCTGTGATTCTCTTCGTCTAGCGGTTTTTTTCGTCTTGCGAAGCAAGCCCATTGAAGGGCTATTAGAGGCTTTTGGAGGCTTTTAGCGGCTTATCTGCTGATCGGATCAGCTGATAAGCGGCTTAGCGGCTTAGAAAAAGGGGGGAAAGGGGGGGAAACCAGCAGGAACTCGCAAGACAATGTCGTCTTGCGAAGCAAGCTCATAGGAGATTCGTTTTGCGAAGCACCTCCAAAACGGAAAACTCTTTCGTCTAGCGAGTTTTCCGTCTTGCGAGGCATTCGTCTTGTGGGGCACCACTGTAGCTCCTGTAGTGGCTTTTATGTCACCTTCAACAGATCACTACCATGCACAGTTATAACCTAAAGTTGTTGTTTTTCAAAACTGACTGCACCAGTCTCCAAATGGTCTCTGACTGAACTGGTCACCTGTACATGCAATGCACTTTGCAAAATTTCTCCAAGTATTTATTTAGGAAATTTTACTGTGCACTGAGGTTTACTAACTGGAACTGCTGTTTAGATTAATGAATCTGGGATACTGTAAATGGAACTCCACTATCAGTGGGGTTCTGCTAAGTATTTATTTATATATCTTTTCCCCCCATCCACAGAATAATGAGCTTGTTGTGGTTTTGCCATCTGCAGACACAGGTATCAATCAATAGCCAAGTAATGGCCTGAACTCTGTCAAGAGAACTCATTATTTAAAAAGGTACACGTTGCATTTAGCTATTAAAACAGGAGCTATTGATCGGGGCTCATCAGCTCCCAGCAAAAGCCAGTGACCATCTGCAAAAGGAGGCGGAAATCCAAAGGTTGGCAAATGGTGTAAAAACTGGTTAATGGTCCAAAGCGAGAGTTGGATTAATGCTGATGCCACCCTGTTGAAAAGTAAAGCCATTAATAATCATGATGATGATGATGATGATGATGATGATGATGATGATAGGGAAATCAGAAATATGATTTCTGCACATCAGAATCAAAGAAATTATTTCTTCCAGCACTGAAACAAGCAGGGCAAGGTAACGAGCAGGCAAATTATTAGAAAACAGCCAAAGTCATCTGGATCCGAGTCTTCATCCAGCTAAAGGAAATGGGGATTATTTCACCCGACAGCAACTTACTGGTACGACTCAAGGAGAAATTCATCACTTGGCTTTCATTTCCTCTTGGTCCCTGAATAGCTTTTGTGGCATGTGTTTTCATTTGTCTCTGGGTGAGGGAAGTGTTGAACCCCTTCTTTTACCTTCCTTCTTGCACAGCCTCCGGCAACACCAAAGTGAAGATACACAGTCACAGCTCGTAACAAAGTAAGTGTAAGGCTGAGCCTTCATCAGAAATCATGAAGAGGGAGGAAGTCAGAGGTGGGTGGAGAGAAAGAGAACCGTTTCCCAAAAGTAATCAAACAACTCAAATACCAAAAACAAACAGAGGCAAAAGGGCACAATCAATTAAATCATTTCCTTGATGTTTGTTTCATACATTGTCAGGTTTCCTATGTTTTTGAGCTCATTTCAGAACTCCTTGTGCTAAATGTTATGGCGTATATAGTGGTGGTGAGTGCTTCCTTCCTCTGAGCGCTTCTATATTAGTGGAAGATTTGAACAGGACAAAAAACAGGGTTGCAGAATTGGTGTGCGCCAAAGGTTCTTCCCCATCTCAAAACACTGAGCCTCGATACTGCATTTGAAGTAACAAAGCCAATGATATTTTGGCATTTTATCCATCTCTCCCCCCAGAACCGTTCCATCACCTTCAGCCTGGTCAGATCAATCAGCACGCACACACCTAAGCGTCATTCAAAATACTGCAGATAGGAGAATTTCAACAAAGCACTCGAGCTTTGCCATCTCTGTCCCAATGCCCATATACTTACTTTGTCCATTCTCCCTTGGCCACATAAAGGAGATCTGTGCTGCAGCTATTATGGCACATCTCAAATGGAGGAGGTATAGGGGAGTTTCTTTTTCTACTAACTAACCATTTGTCCATATTTCTATTTTTTTTAAAGGCAGGTGGTAGTTGCAGGCCCTGGTGGGGTGGGTAAGAGTAATGAATTCTACAATTCTGCCAAAAGCACAGAACACAGGAGAATCCTTAATAACCAAGCTGTGAATGTGCAGCAATAAAATGAATACAGATTCAGGTTATAATGCTGGCAGTTCCTATACTATTTTGATTTCTGGTTTAATATGGCTAGCTAACAATGGGATTCCCGTATGTCATTCTGAAGAGCACTAGGTCTTTGGAAATCCTAAAACAGACAGTAATAAATGAGGCCAATGATCACTGGACTGCTATATGGCTACAGCAAAAACCCAGGAGAAGAATGAATGATCTCTTACCTTCAGAACAGAGTTTCCCAATGTATCCAGTGGCTGAGCAATCGCACTGTGGCTCGCCATCCAGGAGAAAACAAGTTCCACCATTCTCGCAAGGGTTCTCTGTGCATAGCCCTTCCATGTCCAGGCGGACTCCCTGGTGGCCCAAGAGTTGGGGTTCTGAATTGCCGTATTTCAGGTCCAAGATAAATCCTTTAAACGGTGGCTCACTCAGGACACTGTCGAGGGTCAAGGCAGCGGGGCGGATGTCTGACGGGACACCTCCCACAAAGAGGTCGCTGACAATATTCATGTACTGGCGCTGAGGGCGCACTTCGCCAGGTTTGGCTTCCCCGTCCAGCACAAGAACAGTCCGGAGGTGGTTGCGGCTAACCATCAAGAAGTGCAGGTTGCTGTCATTGACCTGCTTATCCGTGACAACTGTGGACTCAGCGCAGTCCACGCTGAACCGGAGCTGAATGCGCCCATCCACCAGGGACAAACAGAGGAAGTCACAGACACCGCCATCGTCAAAGTAGAGAAGCAGCCCAGCTGAGACGTTGGTCTTCAGCTGGAAGCTGAGGTCACTCCTTGTGCTGGCATCCCAGCGGAGGTAACGGGCCCATTGGCTGGGGAGCCCCATGAACTCTAGTCCAAGACAGAGGCTGAGCAAGGAGCCCAGCACCAAGCTCAGCTTCAGGGTGAAAGAGGCAGAGCGGAAGGTAAAGCCCATTTTTGAAAGAAGCTTTCTTTTTTTCTCCCTTACGAGAAAAACAAAATTAAAGCCACTCACACCAGAGAGGATGGCTCTGGCAATAGGCACTACAGCCGTTTAACTCCACAAGAGAGGAAACACTTGACTGGAGAGGCAAGTTCTCCTTGCCAAGGAAAGATCTCAGCTATCCCTTAGGATCCAGAGGCCTTTATCCTAGAAGGAGAGGAAATGGTGCGAGGGATTCAGAAGGCGGGTGGGTTTTGTTTTCAACGGTTGAAGTTTCCTGCTGTGGCCTTGCGTTACTGACCCCAGCTGTCTTCAGTGAAGGGTGGAGGGAGAGTCAATGGCCTGTCTCCAAACTGTGTTTTCTTAGAAGCAATGGAGATGGCAGCAAAGCATGGCAGATAGTGAACTCATCAAACATGGGACGCCTTGGACAGAAAAACCAAAGTCAATCTTCATTGTGTACCGAAGATGATCCAGCCCCTAATTCTTCACTTCTTGGCAATCAGGCCCTAGAGAGACAATGGAAGAAAAGAGTAAAAGGGTTAATTCCACTCATCTTGTCTGCAACAGGCCAAAACAAACCTATTTACAGTGGTACCTCGGTTTACAAACTTAATCCATTCCAGAAGTCAATTCTTAAACGGAAACCATTCTTAAACCGAGGCACGCTTTCCCTAATGAGGCCTCCTGCCACCGGTGCCCTTCCACCGTTCAGATTCCATTCTTAGACCGAGGTAAAGTTCTCAAACCAGGACACTATTTCTGGTTTTGTGGAGTTTGTAAACCAAATCGTTCTTAAACAGGACTGTTCTTAAACCGAGGTACCACTGTATTCACATTCAGCCACTAATATAATAATACTAATATATAGCCCACTCTTCAACTAAAAATACTCAGAGCAGCATGCAACACAATAAAACCATATATTATAAATAAAAAGTACAGCTACAACTGACCATATTTTTTAAAAAGCAGTAAAGGGGGGGAATACAACAATTAACACTTTTTTAAAAAATTCTAACAGCAGGCGGGATAAAAGATGTCACATATTGGCCCAGTTTGCAAGCAATGCTGAGCAGATACAGCAAATATCACAGCTGCTTTTCCCCCCCACCCCCCTGCTGTGATGCCAGTGAGAGCTAAGACATGGCTTGACTTAGCATTACATCTGAGCTCCGACTCACAGTTTGTATCACACAGACAAATCATGAGTGGTAAGCCAGGAGAAAACTTTGGCTACAGCTCAACTGTAGCAGGGCAAATCACAAGCAAGGTTCAAATATAATGCTAAGTCAAGCCATGCCTTAGCTCTGGGTAACATAACAGCAGCAGGACATGGGTAGGAGCCATTTTGGCTGCAAGTGCCCACAAACTCACTAATCCACACCTAGTCATGATATGGCTGAAGTGATGTGTCCAAACCAGGCCGTTAAAAAACTGGCAGAAATAAAACTAGGTGTTACACTAGAAGAAAGAGCAGCTTCTTCAAAAGTGTCTTTCAAGACACTAAGAGGAAGCCTGACCAATTTCTACTGGGAGGGCATTCCAGAGATGCAGCACCAGCAGAGAAAAGACCCTTTGCCTAATGCTCACTTGCTGGATCCTCAAGCAAGGGCTGTGCCATTGATATTAATTATTGGCCAGTCCTATATCAGAGCAAGTGGTCCATAATCTTAGTCCTAAGTCATTTAGTGATTAGGGCTGGGCAATATCTGGTTTTCAATATCATGATATATCACCATCTCGATATATCATGATATATATCTGTGGCGGCAGAGAGCCCTGCTGAGCCTCCCCGCGATGGCAGAGGGTCTCGTCATACCACCCTACAGAAGCAGAGGGTGTGCCTCCCTACAAATCAGGGGGACCTGCTGCACCTCCCCACAGTGGTGGAATGTGCACCACACTTCTCAACGATGGCAGAGGGTCCAGGCGTACTTCCCTGCAGAAGCAGAGGGTGGGCCGCACTTCTCCACAGAAGCAGGGTCTTGCCATGCCTCTCCATGGCAGCAGAGGGTCCCACCATATCTCCCTGCAGCAGCAGAGGGCCTTGCCATGCCTCCCTGTGGTGGCAGAGGGTCCCATCGTACCTCTCCACAGTAGTGGAGGGTGAGCCGTGCTTCCCCGCAGCAGCAGAGTCTTGCTGCACCTCCCCACAGTGGCAGAGGGCCCCACCATACCTCCCTGCGGTGGCAGAGGGTGCACCACATTTCCCTACAACAGCCTTGAAGAGGCTCCCTGCAGCGGTGGAGGCCCTTAAACTGTAAGGAAGTAGTACATTTAATAAAAAATATTCAATAAACTTTCATATAATATATTTAATATATTTTCAACTAATTTAAGAGTAGTTTAAGTGATTTACTAGTCAAGTTGCATCTGCTTCCCCACTCAGTGGTCTAGGTGGAATCTATGCATGCATAAGCCCCACTGAGTTCAACTAAACTAACTTCTACCTTCCTGGGAGTAAGCCTCATTAGATTCAGTAGGGCTTGCTTGTGAGTAGACACACATTTACTTGCACTGTTTACTGAAAAACACCCTCTCTGTCATCATTCTCACATAGTACCCAACCTCAAAAGTCTGGTTGCACATTTGGGGCTAAATGAAATTTCTAGACTGTTTTCAAGGCACAGAGCACATTACAGTAACCCAATCTGGTAATACCAGAAGCCAAGTCCACCTTGTCTAGGAAAGACATAAATGAACTTCAAATGATGTTCCCAGCCATGTAAAAACCATGTTCATAAGATCACTTCTATGAACTTCCAGGGCCTGGTGAAAAGTGATGAGCTACCCAATAATCTCAGGAAGCTTACAGAAAATCAGGTACTGCTAGGCATGCTACATGTGCCTTGCAGACCTCCACTGTAGGATATCCAAACAGCTCCTAGAAGCTCCATAAAACATCCTCCCTGTAAATCCCATCAAATATACAACTTCTATGCCAGCTTCAATCTTTAATTTGATAGACTCCAGAGCAAAATGACAGCACACTGCAGAGACAGAAATTCAGTCACTGAAAGTGGTTTTTTTATTATTATTTTCTTGCTTTAAATTCCCTTTGGAGAGGACACAGGATTAATCCAAAATTTTCAGTGATTTACTACTACTGAAGATGCTAGTGTTTCACAGACACTACTGGCTGAAAAGAACCTATCTTGCAAACACCTGGACACTGTGTTGCATGCACAATACAAAGTCTTCCTTAAGGACTACTAGACTGTTCAGCTCTCATAAATGTAGACTATAGTGGATCCACACGTAGCATAATTCTATTTCTGGTTCCTTCCCATCAAATACAGCACCTCATTTTTTACCCAAAACAAAAGCACTGCAAAATGGTATCACGTTTCCATGCAGTGGGGCATCATGTTTTGAGTTATCTCATTTGTTGTTCCCTGCATGAATCTGCCCTGGTGCATAGGTTGCACTTAAGGTACAGTAGAGCAGTGAACCCAAAGCTTGTGATCCTCCAACACTGTACAAAGAATTAATACTTTCTGGGACCTGCCCTACAAATGTAAGCAGCCGCAGGTTTCCATGAATAAATGCAGTTAACATCAGAGGGAATATGCACACTATGGGAGGGCATGTGAACCAGAGGCTCACCCTTGATGTGTATGACCTTCACACTAGGGCTGGGTGTGTGAACAAACCCTTAGATATTAAATAGCAGTGTCTCCTCCCTTCCCTTCATCCCTGATCATTGGCCTAGGGCTGACAGCATTTAGAATCCAACCATACCTGGTGGGCACAAGGTTGGGGAATCCTGTGATAGTTGTTAGTACTGCAGAAGTCAACCAAGCATTTTGTGCTCCCTAGCCAAACTCAGTGTATTGTAGACAAGGGGGTCTCTGTGCATCTATTGTTACAGTAAGTCTTGTGTGATGCTATTCAGAGGTAGATGGGTAAAATCCAGTTGAAACCAACTGGTGGAGTAGGAGAGCTGGGAAAAATTCACATCTACCAACCAAAGTGCCCCTTTGGTTTCAGATGGCATATGGGTAGACGAGTCTAAAATAGACACAGGACACAAATTTTCACAGCCCTCTAGCAGCTATGGTGGCTGATTTACCAGAAGTAATGTATACTTGATTCTGAGAAACCAAGCCTCCTGATGTATATTTTGCTCTAGGAGGCTTAGTCTGGTCGAGTATACACTTCCAGAATATACAACTTCTCATCCTAGTAGCACAGTGTTGTCTACTCTGACTGACAGCAGTTCTCCAAGGTCTAAGGCAGGCATAGGCAAATTCAGCCCTCCATATGTTTTTAGGACTACAACTCCCATCATCCCTGACCACTGGTCCTGTTAGCTAGGGTTGATGGGAGTTGTAGTCCCAAAACATATGGAGGGCCAAGTTTTCCTATGCCTCGTCTAAGGAATGTGATATCAGGAATCAAATGCAGGACCAAGTCAGAGCTACAACCCCTCCCATTCTAAGACAAGTGCAGCAGAGCTAGGGTCTAGTGAAGCGGGGCCTGAGCTAGGCTAAAATGTGGATGATCTAAGACAGAACAAGTACAGTATCTGGCAGGTTTGAGGAGGAGCAGAAAATAGGATCTGTAATTTACCAGCTTTTCAAATCCTAATACTGGATTACCATACAGAACAATCTTACACTGGCTGGTTCTTGGCATGAGATGAGGAGCAGATGACACAAGCTGTTCACTGTATAGACATCACACTAAAAACAGCTGGGGTAGACACTCTTATCCTAACATTTCCAAGAGCTCAGCGGTGGTTTATCAGCATTTTGTCTGCCATTCTCAGAAGGCTAGGCCAGAGTTGATGCTAAGCTCTTTCACTATCCCTAGAGCACAACTGCTAGAGTGGGATCGCTGTGAGACATAGAGATAGAGATATATCATTGTGGACGGTAAACTAGGTCCAAAATGGAAGATGTAACGCTCCCACACTGCACCTTAACCAGCACTTAAAACAAGCCAAATGAAAACAAAAATTAAAATCAGTGTGACAATACAACCTGAAAGCAAAAAACGATGTGAACATTCACTGCCCAGTGTAAGATGCTTCCTGCGGCAGTCTGCTTGCAGCTTGTTAGCTAAACTGCTATAAACGCAAATGCAATCAAATCAAAACCAGGGGGAAGATAATTCCTTTTAATTGCTAACAGCTTGGTTCTGACGGACGGAAGCGGTGAAAAACTGGAGGCACTGAGAAACCTTTATTCCCTCTTGGGTCTTGCAAAGTTACAGTGGAACATCCTCTGTTTACCATTCTCCTCCTAGCTCCCCAGTGGTCATACTAAAACCAGCTTGTGATTTGCGCAGAAGAAGATAACCAGGAGAGGCGAGAGAAGGCCCAGGCCTGGAATTATTGATGAGATGGGAATAGAAATATAATAAATTGTACATTCGCCAGAAATATGCTCCTGCAATTCAAAGGCCCTTAGAACTTGCAGTGATGACATAACTCAATTGCTGTTGAACTAGCATTTTTTTTTAAAAAAAGTCTCTCTTCTCCAAGAAAGTCTGGGGTTGAGTTTATCTGGGGGTGGTGAGGGCAATAAAAAGATGGCATGCCTGAAAGCACTCTCATCTTCAGCCCAAAATAAAATGGAAATATCAGGCCTTGAAACACAAATTAAAGATCCTGCAATACAATGCCCAGAGAAATTGTAAGGAAACAAAAACCTTGCCAAAAGAGGGTTGTTACATTGCCCACCCCTCAGCAGTAAATAATTGGCTTAAAAGATGAGCCACATAACCTCCTGTGTTAAGAGTGGATTGGTGGCCATTTTGCTTCTCAGCCAATGAAGATTTGTGGATCGAGCTTGATGGTTTCCCACAGGTGGTTACTGTGAGAACTGCATGCTGCACCACAGTTCAAGAAGGACACTGACAAACTGGAACGTGTCCAGAGGAGGGCAACCAAAATGGTCAAAGGCCTGGAAACGATGCCTTATGAGGAACGGCTAAGGGAGCTGGGCATGTTTAGCCTGGAGAAGAGGAGGTTAAGGGGTGATGTGATAGCCATGTTCAAATATATAAAAGGATGTCACATAGAGGAGGGAGAAAGGTTGTTTTCTGCTGCTCCAGAGAAGCGGACACGGAGCAATGGATCCAAACTACAAGAAAGAAGATTCCACCTAAACATTAGGAAGAACTTCCTGACAGTAAGAGCTGTTCAACAGTGGAATTTGCTGCCAAGGAGTGTGGTGGAGTCTCCTACTTTGGAGGTCTTTAAGCAGAGGCTTGACAACCATATGTCAGGAGTGCTCTGATGGTGTTTCCTGCTTGGCAGGGGGTTGGACTCGATGGCCCTTGTGGTCTCTTCCAACTCTATGATTCTATGATTCTATGAGCTATTGACCTCATCCAGCAGGCTCTTCTCATGTTCTTATTTAGGTGGATGCACAAGATGACACCTTACATTTGCAGAAGGGCTCACGGCAATTGCTACATACCCCACAAGTGCCGGGACATCCTATTTTTTCACATGAGAGCAGAGCCCTGCCACCCCCACCCAAAAGAACATTTTGGGGTACCATGATCTCACACGAGTCATGTGACTTGTGCAGGAGCATGGCCAGGAAGATGTGCAGCCCGGTTTGGGGACTCAACATAATGGAGGGTATGTTGCTAGCATTTGGATCTCTTCTGCAAGATGAGTCCGAGAGAAGGGGATGACCTCTAATCTATTAAAGTGACTGGGGTAACCAAAGACAATGGATCCATTGCCTTAGAAAGTTATGGTTCATGTATATTCAGTGGAAGAAATGAACTCATCCCCCTACCCTTTCCTAGTATCCCAGGATCATAAGTGGGTGGAGATGACTGGTGCTGCAAATTATCTGAGGAATTCTCTGCTAGCAGGTGATACAAAGAGCCAGTTTTCTGTCAAAAATCTGTGCCTTTCTCCATGTAGCCTAAGGTGATTGCAATGACTCACTGCTACAATCTCTGATAGCGATGGATAAAACAGAAGAATTCTCTTCTCCTCTCACTAGCCCCTGTCAAACTCTAGAATCAATGAATCGTTAAACTGTGCTCTTTTGCACAATCTTAGTTAATTTGCACCTGAAGGCCCCTAAAGAACTGAAGCTCCCGGGCAGAGATGCCGTTATCTTGGAAGAAATCTAAAGTTGCAAAATTCACAAGTAGGCAGCAGGTTATGATGTGAAGGAAGATAAGAATGTGCAGCAGAAAGGTCACAGTGCACCTGTATCGAACAACAAAATCAAGATATTTCCGAGGGCATGGGCAAATGGTCCACTGGCTCTCCAAAAATCAGTCTATTATTCATCATTTAAAATGATTCAGCTAGACTTTAAATGAAGAACTTGACCATTTGGTATCTTTGAAAATAATTTTCAAAAGTATCGGTATTCACATAATGGGGGCTTATGATTTCGTCTAGATCCAAAGGAATTCAGCAAATATATTAAAAGGGAAAGTTAACTGTTGGAGCTGAACATGAGGCAGGTAAGTAATTTGTTGACGCTGTTGGAACCCAATATTTATCAACAATATAGATTTTGTTAACTTCCACATGATAGACAGAAATCACTTGTATGCACTTTTAATATATTAAAATAAAAAACAAACCTTGTAAGCTTCCTTTGGGGTTCAGCTCAGTTCATTTGTCTCTTTTATGAGATAGTATAGGGACATAGAAGCTGCCTTATGCTGGTGGAACACCACTGGTATACCTCTCTCAGGACTGTCTGGAAACTTTCAGGTAGGGGACTTCCCCAGCTCTACCTGCAGATGCCAGGTATTGAAAGCCAGGACCACCTGCAGGTAAAGTGGATGCTCTACCACTGATCCCCAGCCTTTACCCACACTAAATAGTTGAAGGCATGGAAAATACAAATGTATTGCTGATACATTCATTTAGGTAAAAAAATAGATAAATGCACATCAAAAGATGGGGGAATATATCCAGCACTAGAATGGGCTACAGCTGCAAGTGCAAAGCTGACTTAAGCAGAAAGGCAAGTTTAAAGTTCAAAAAACTAGATATTTAGTTGAAAGGGTAACTGTTATTTCCTGTTTCTGGTGATACTGGATAGTGGACAGCGAATGAAAATTTGGAAAAGAACTTTGAAAAGCTGGTGCAATTAACCCAAACAACTTCTGTTCTTAAATATTTTGATAATAAAAGAAAATCTAAATTGTCCACTGATGCAATAAAGGAGGGAACTGGAACAAGAATACAATGAGTGGCACATGATTTTGATCCCTTACAGAAAAAGAGTGCCAGTATGCACAGATGGAAAAGGAAGTTTTGGCCTTAGTATAGGGATGTAAAAAGTTTCATCACAAGCCTTTGGTACCAAACACTAAAAAAGCACTGGCAGGTGTCCATTTCAGGATCCAGAAACTCCATTTCCAGCTTCATCTGAGAGGAATTAACTGCTGACCGTAAAACACCAAAGAATCTGGTGGCAACAGACATGTGAGCATTCCTTACAGGTGTAAAAAAAAGGCCATGGGTCATGTACTTTTCAGTGTGCCTATCTCCAAGCCAAGGATACATGTCATGTCTCTCATGTCTCTCATGCTCCCTGACTCTTAGAATGCTGCTATGGCATCATTCTAAATGCTGGAGAGGCAACACTGGTTCCAGTAATAATCCAAGTGGCATAAGAATTTTGGGGAGAAATTAAGCTCACTTTGCAATGGAAGCAAGCCTTACAAACCAGGTGGTTCCGTATTTCAATGGCATCGCTACTTTTAAAACCAACAAGGGGGCAAGGGAGAAACCACTCACCCTCACATCTAGAAAGTGTGGGTCAAGTGGAAAACCCCTTGGAGCCATGCTTTCTAGGCACGGCAGAAGCAGGCGTGTGGATAAGCCTTCAGTTACAGTGTGCATAGACTCTAGGCAGTATTGGCTAATGTATGTACAATCAATAATACCATATTCCACAATGTATAAATCTTGGCTTGCACTGTTCTGATGTGCAAGGCCTTGAAATGACCGCACATCCCTGGATCCCTCAAAAGCAGGCATTTTATTACAGCACACTTCTTTTCTGTTTTTGGAGCACAATAATCTGAATCATAGATGGCTGGTATATTCATGTTCCCATCCAACTTGATGGTATGATCCAACATGGTATAGTGGTCAGAATGTTTGGCTAGGACCTGGGAGAGCAGGCTTCAAATCCCTACTCAGCAATGAAGCTCACAGGGAGACCTTGGGCTAGTCACTGCCTCTCACTACCTCACAGGGTTGTTATGGGGATTAAATGATGAGGGGGAGAACCACGTACACCACCTTGAGCTCCTTGGATAAAAAGGTGGGATATAAATGAACTAAATAAGTAATAGATGCCATAGCAAGGTTTCCCGGGCACACAGCATTTAGGAGAGTGCAGTGAACACGCTAACCAGAACAGATCTACTTAAAGAAAGTTACTAGTTGCTTCTTTTGCAGGGAGATTGCATTTGCCGGATTCGGTGACTAGAACTGGACAAAACAAGGTACTCAGTCATACAGTGAAAGACATCCATTGTCAGCAACCACCCAACTTTCCCAGGAAGGGAGAGTCCTGTCTTTTGAGCATGATCAAGAAGCAGCAATTCTGGCAAACCATCATGTCAGGTGTCATGTTCTGGAACTTCTTATGTCCTCGCTCTCTCAGAGGTGCCGAATCTGCATCTAAAATGTAGCCCTTCAGACGGCACATGACAGCTCACACAATCTGCTGTTTCTGGGAAGCATTCAAACAGGCAAGTCCCCAACCACAGTTAAGGGCATGTATCTGGCTATTTCTGCTCTGTGATAGTTGTACATCTTTTACAAAATTCACCGCCTTCCCACATTAATCTGCAATAATAATAACAACAACAACAACATCCTTCAATGTACATATTTAAATATGTATTTTAATGTGTGTATTCTCTCAAAATATACTTGTTTAAATCAGTACTCTGGTAAAGTTAAATTGCCATTTTTGCTTTTGTAGAAATGCAAAAACTTGTAAATAGCTGAATTCCAATCCACATTTTAGCCTGAGAGGTGTGGACCAGGCAATTCCTTATAGGTAAAGGTAAAGGTACCCCTGACCATTAGGTCTAGTCGCGGACGACTCTGGGGTTGCGGCGCTCATCTTGCTCTATAGGCCGAGGGAAACAGCATTTATCTGCCGACAGCTTCCGGGTCATGTGGCCAGCATGACTAAGCCGCTTCTGGTGAACCAGAGCAGTGAACAGAAACACCGTTTACCTTCCTGCCAGAGCAGTACCTATTTATCTACTTGTACTTTGACGTGCTATCGAACTGCTAGGTGGGCAGGAGCTGGGACTGAACAACAGGAGCTCACCCAGTCGCGGGGATTCGAACCACCGACCTTCTGATTGCCAAGCCCTAGGCTCAGAGGTTTCGACCACAGTGCCACCTGTGTCCCTTATAGGAATCGTCAAAAATTGAATTCCTCATGCATCCAAAGCGAGCCTCCACTTGCAGCCTAAAGCAGTACAGCTGAGACACAGGCTTACCACTTCAGTGGGAGCTATTTATTTTATCCACTTGAAATATTTGTATACCACCCTCCACCCAATAGATTCCAGGTTCACTAACATAATAAAAAAGACTATATGAATATAAAATACACAATAAAGCCATCATATTGACAATAACATTAGGCACAGCTAAAACTGTATACCAGGCCAAGACTTCACAAAAATTAAAATGCCTGAGAAAATATCTGAAGAATCTGAAGTATCTGAAGAAGTGTGCATGCACACAAAAGCTCATACCAATAACAAACTTAGTTGGTGTCTAAGGTGCTACTGGTAGGATATTTTTTTTTATTTTTAGAAAATAGAAATGCCATAACCTGGTACAGGAAAAACTGCAATGTAGGCACCAGACACAATTCTTTGGGAAAGTTCCTTGCTCACAGAATCTGAGGAAGCTCACCCAGGATATGAATGGAGATCCATGCCCAATTGTACCAATGTCTCCTTCCCATCCTGCAGCTCCATTACCAGTTGTCAGCCATGTCCACTGCTGTGCTCAAACGTTCTTCCACGATGCACATTTAAAAAAAACACCCAGCAGACCAGACATAGCCAAGGTGGTGCCACCCAGATGTGTGGACTACAACTTCCAGTGAGGATAGCTTACTGTCATTGATGGTGGGCACTGTAGTCCACAACATCTGGAGAGAATTACATTGGCTACCATTGCAGAAGACATTAACAGGGAATGAAATGCAGGGAATAGAATAAGAGGATTACATCTCCAGTTAGGTATAAAGGAAGAACACGAATGCAAAATTCAAGACAAGCAAGATTCATACGCTCTGTGCTTCACCAAACCCTATCATTACTTAATCCCAGAATGTGGTATGCTAACTGAATAAATCTCTCCTGATTAAAATGAAAGGGGAAGGTTGTCCCATTTCTTCGGTATATTTACCCCCATGTGTAAAGTGCTTGTCTTTCAGAACTACTCAGTGGGAAAAACGAGGCCTTCTCCAACTCCACCCATGTCAACCAGTTTTAAAGCCTGAACAAGAACTTGAACAGGTCTCATACTAACAGGAAGCCCTTTTATCTAACAGAACATTCCAATTTTTTGCTGATTCTCCCTCCCCACTGCTTCAAGCAATCCCTGCTCCTTCCTCTCTCTCTCAAACACCTGAAGTCTGATCCAGGGAGTTGAAGAAAACTGCCAAACACCTTGGGAAGTGACACAGGGACTACAGGGGAAGATGGGTTGGTCAAATATTGCTTCCCTCCCAATTTGGCTAATGGAAGGCTCTGATGGATGAAAGAGTTTTGCATCAGTGCAAGGGACACAACTGAACACAGCCCAGTGTCTAGAAGCAATAAACTTAGGGTGAGTATGTGTCTTACTTTACAGGGGACAGCCTACTCTCTGGAGGGCTGTCAGTCTTCCACCTCAAGGCATTCTCTCTGACTGAAGGGCCATTCCATACAAGTCTGGTTTAAAGGGACAGAGGAAGATTGAAGTTGCCCATCCACCATTAGGGATCCGGACAGCAGACTGAGCAGAGCACACAGGTCAATTGGTCAGTCTTCCTCACTTTGGTGAGATGTACTTCTATTTAAATTATAGTAACTATTTCCAAATCTGCATCTAAACAAATAAAATTAGCATATGCAAATATGTGTCCTCATTTTTGTTGTTGTGTTTCCTCTATTTTTGGCAACACATCTGTGGCCAAGTGCAAATTAAGTGGGGAGGAGGAGGAGTGCAGCCCTATTTTAATTGTGTCTAGAGGGGGAGCAGAATGCCTTAAAGCAGGAGTGGGCCACATGCAGACCTCCACCTGATATCAAAAGACCTCTGCAAGTGAGTAGTTCAGACCTCCGGCAAGAATGACCTGCCCCTCCCCTGGCTGGGGAGGAAGACGAAGGGAGGGAGGGAGGGACATGGATATAAACAAGTGATCCCACCCACCTTGGGCAGGATGTCTGGCCCCAAGCACCAGTGGTATGTGGCCCCAAACAGATTATTCCTGAGTGAATATGGCCCTCGACAGAAAAACAGTTGCCCTCTTAACCAGGGGAGCGCATTGTGCCATCTTCAGTTTCCATCTATGTGGCCTGCTTGTGACAAATCCTGCCCAGAAAAGTAGCATTTCGTATGTATTTAACAAATTTAGCTTAGTTTAATTTACCTTAAGCAACCAGAAAAATAATTTCCACTAATCTACCAGGTCATCATGAACCACGTGCAGAACGAGGTCAAGGAGAGATAACAACTCACAAGGTATTTTTGAGCCTTGATACACTCTTGCCTCCCTGGATTTGGATTTTTGAACAGTATGGGAGGCAAAGCATGGAACTTGTGATGTAAGGTGATGGCTCAGCATTCTCTGCTTGGGGAACCCTTGGCTGGAAACACACTGCTTGCTCTATTCAAACTTCCAAGTCGCAGGGATGAAAGTGTGTGCCTAGTATTTCAGAAGAGGCTGGGAAACCTTTCCCTGGACTGATTGCTAGAACACCCATAGCAGAGAGATCTCTGCCTCAGTTTCCACAAAAACAATGGACACCTTGCCCAGGTCACAGAAGCAGCTTGGGACTAAAGTCAGATCCACCTGCTTTAGAGCTCTGAGCAGGGAGACCCCACCTTTGTTGCAGAACAGCTCTCCAAGGCTTATCCACACTGTGTGGAGAGCAAAGTGTATGAGTGACATTATCTAATTGCAAGTTAATTTCCATAATTACCCACTGGCACACTTTTTATGTAGGGTTAATATCTTTGCAAATGTCTAGCCACATGACAGACTGCTCTGGAGACAGGGAGCTGGTTACCATGCTGACATATGAGTATTTACCCAATTGTTCAAAAAGATTTCATAGTCTGGATTTGTCAATCTCCCCTGCCTGCTTCCTCTACTTCATGAGCCACTTCCCCCGCTGCTAATTGCTCAGGGGTGTATATATTTTAAGTGTTGCTTTGAGCAGTTCCACATGCAGGAAGAACAACATGGGCTTTAAACTGAGACAGAGGCAAAGCTGCCACCAGCTTCTCACATATCTCTATTTTAAAAAAGCCAACCGGTTTAGGATCTTCCCAAACACATCGTCAAAATGAGATGACAGTAACTGATCCCATAATTTGTTTGAACTATGTACCAGGGTTCAATCAGGAGTTCTTCTGTTGAGATTCTTGATCACTGAGCATATTGGTTGATGTCAATCAAAATCTGGAGGTTTTCAGTTCCTGCCTGAAAGGCAGCTTACAAACCACCAAACATAGGAGCCAATTCCTAGGGGCGGGGGGCCTCAGCACTCCAATAAAATATTTGAGGGGTCCAGGACCCCCAAGGTTGATGGGTATTGCCATTGAAATGGTGTGTGTAAACAGTGTCATGTGATTGATTATGCAGGGCAAGGCTTACTTCCCCCCCACCCAATATTTTATTCAAGTTGGCACCCCTGCCCCCAAATATCTTCCTCTGCAACAGGCAAAGGCAGATAAAATTTGAGCACTTTGTAGGAAGCATTCTTAGTTTTCACAGTACAGCAATGGTGCCCAATATGCATGACCTGCATGAACTATGTATGCCCTAAAACAGAAGTGGGTAGGGATGTAAGGATATTTCAGCATCTTGTTTTTCCAATCTTAAATTCAATTCCTCACATTTTGCAGCAACTTACAGTTTTGTGGTGGGTTTTTAAACATTAAAATTATTCACTGTTTTAGTGTGAATTTCTCCCAATGAACACATCTTTGTATGCAATTTTGACCAATGGACACAATTTTGCAAGCAATTTCCTCTAATATAAAGCCTTTTGTATATTATTTTCACCAATCTATTCATCTTTATGCACATTGCCCCCTAATATATGCAGACTGGGTACCTACAGGAGGCATCTTCTAGAACAGGAATTCTTCCATACCGCTGTTGGCATCTGTCTGTCTCGAGAGACAATGGACTGCACCTCTGGGGGTGAAGACAAACTGCTGCATTAGCAGCACTGAAGTGATGTCCCCAGGGTGTAAGCCTGGGCAGTGTATATGGAGGTCCCAAGCTGCCCAGATGACAAGACGCACACACACCCCAGCCTCACTGATGTGGTCCAAAGGAAAGCAGAGCAATACGCTTAGCTGTAGGAGTTGCCGGAAGGAGGCATACAAGGCACCATCCTTAGTGACTGCACTCCAGATTTATGCAGGGTTTACTCCTTAGCCTTTACTTTTCCTGAAGATATCCCACAAGACAGTGGAGGTTTAAGATCAGAGCTTTCCTTCTCCAAGATGAGCTACCTTCCCAGGCTGGCGAGCTCTATTTGCCCTTCACTTCCCTCTACAGTATACCAACTACTAAAGGTAAAGGGACCCCTGACCATTAAGTCCAGTTGCCAATGACTCTGGGGTTGCGGCGCTCATCTCGCTTTATTGGCCAAGGCAGCCGGCGTACAGCTTCCAGGTCATGTGGCCAGCATGACTAAGCTGCTTCTGGCGAACCAGAGCAGCGCATGGAAATGCCGTTTACCTTCCCGCCAGAGTGGTGCCTATTTATCTACTTGCACTTTGACATGCTTTCAAACTGCTAGGTTGGGAGGATACCAACTACTAGGCTGCTCCTAAACAAATTCTGACTAAGAATGAAGGGATAAAGTGCAGGGAAGGAAACCTATGTTGCTTAGAGGCACAACAAAACAATTTCCCCATTTCTGAGCCATGGAATGCAGGCATCTTTTGCCCAATGTGGGGCTCAAACCCATGACCCTGATATTAAGAGTCTAATGCTCTACTGACTAAGCTTTATCCCAGGCACCCACCAGAGCTGTGCTTTCAACGGCAACTCTATGTGCAAACCAAATCAGACTCAAATCCTACTCCCTCCCCCCTCCCAAAAAAGTACACCCTATTTGGCCCATAGGATCAAATACTAAGCTTGTGTCCTCCTCCTCTTCCAGCTTTACTTTACTTTGCCTTCCTGAAGGTGACCATTCCTTTCCTCCCTTTCTTAAACAGAACGTGAGGTTTAAAATTCAATTTCTTCAAAGAGTTAACAGTACAAAATGTAGAGCAGGATTTCGGGGATGCTGAAAGCCCCATAGCCAATGCGTCAGTCAGGTGGAGCCCAGAGTTGAAATGCCACCAGTGGCTCCACGTGGGGGGGGGGGGAGGCCAAGCAAAATGGCAAAGCCACACCACTCAATACCAGCTGCATGGCTGTGGCAGCACAGCCAGACCCTTCAGAAACACTCAGCCTGGGAAGCCATCTGGCTGTTCAAAAAGTTAATATTTTATAATGGTGATAATCACCCTTCAAGGTTCCTTTCCCCTGGGACTATTAAACTGATTCAGTTCCAAACCTGAGCTGTTTGGATCTGCTGTGATGGGAAAACAGGGGTGGGGAAAATCGGAGGGAAAGCACACACAATCCTTGTGTGTCCCCCACCCACAACCCAAATCACACGCAA
This sequence comes from Podarcis vaucheri, assembly GCF_965113315.1. Lineage (NCBI taxonomy): Eukaryota > Metazoa > Chordata > Lepidosauria > Squamata > Lacertidae > Podarcis > Podarcis vaucheri. Next base: position 30,432,097 of record NC_138759.1, read on the forward strand.
TATTCTGCCCTACCTCCCCCCTCCTCACAACCTCCTTTCCTAAAAGAAGCTATATATAGTCCAAGTGTGACCTTTAACCAGCCTACCTAGCCTGAGCTCAGCATGAATGCGATTTACAGGCCATTTCTGCTCTCCAGCTTTCTTAACACAAAGAGGAGGAAGGAGAGAATGAAAACCCAAGCACAAAGCAAAAAAAAAAAAAGTGTTTTTTAAGGGATAGGAAAATAACCCTGCAGAGCAATCATGACTAGGGCTGCTCAGGTGGCTCATTCTGTTCCTTTGCAGGACACAGAAATGACCCCCAGTGTGTTAATTACACCCATTACTACAAACTCACCAATAACAAGGACTAGCTTGGAAAAGGAGGAGGAGGGGGGCAGAGAGCTTGGCTTTTTGCTGCTGCTATGCTGCCATCAAGGCAGAACTAAGGTTTCCTGGCAGAGCTTAATGGCTGGAAAAGTGGAAGAGACCTCCTCTTCAAACCTCTCCTCGGCCATGAACTCTCTTAGGGAACCTTAGGCAAACCAATCTCCCTTTTGTCTCAGGCCCCATTTCTCCTATCTGATACTACTATTAGCCTACCTTGCAGAGATGTTGTACATAAGGGTCTTTTGGCTGTGGCAGCTACAGACACAACATACATTTACAGCATGCGGCATCCCTCAAAAGGTCCCAGGAACTGCTGTTTGCACCCATTGCAGAGCTACAATTCCCAGCATTCTTGACAAGCTACAGCTCCCAGGATTATCTGGGAGAGGTAATGTGCTTTAAAAATGCTTCAGATTACGTATGCACACACACATATATATATAAAACACTTATTTGTAAAAGAACCCAACAATCTCAGAGCAGTTTACAATAGGAAATAAAGCAACGTTTTGATAGAAAAAGTTCAAAACAGCTATTTAAAACATTCAAAAACAATTAAAAACAGCAATATGCTAAAAACAGGTTGAAACACATGTCAACATTCTACATATCTGGGCACGCTTGTCTAAAACAATAATATTTTAGCAGGTGCTGAAAGATATACAGTGAAGGTAGATGCCTGGTATCAAATGTGATTTAAATGTATGGTGTGCAGGAAGCCTGCTAGTACTGGCTAATATAAAGCCTGCCAATTAAGCCTTAAGAGGAACTCGGACAGTGACTACATTACATGACAAGAGTCAGAAGCAACATTTATAGGCTCAAGTGGAACCCCATTGCCCACCTGAATCACCCTGCCCTTGCTGAGCTGGTAGCTACAATGCTGTCTTGCCATCCAAAATAGTGATGGCAAAGAGCAGCAAAAAGGCAGGCCAGTCGTTCCATCGTACAGCAAGCTACCACAGTGGTGCAGAGAGTAAGCAAGCTGGGTTGTCATGTCACCAAAGTCACAGTCTTCAGATCCCAGCCCTGCACTTATACATTTACATTCTGCCTTTCTCCAAAGAGCTCGGGCTTGTATGCATAGTCCTCCCTCCACTCTATCCTCACAACAACCCTGTGAGGTTGGTTAGGTTGAGAGATAATGACTGGTCCAAGGAGACCCAGTAAGGTTCGTGATTTGAACCCAGTTTCCCCAGCTCCTAGCCCAATTCCTTGGCAATTGCACCAAACCCATCTCACATTAGAACTTGAAATGGGCTATATGCAAACCAAATATTGTCATCTACAGTGTCTGTCACCTAAACTTTGATCACCACAGGCATGTGGCCCCCCAACAAATTATCCCTAGTGGAATGCGGCCCTCAACAGGAAAAAAAAGATTTAAAGGCATAAAATAACACAATCCTGCAAGAAGAGAATTCCTGGATTCTCTTCATCATCCCTAGTCACTACAGACTCCAGTAACTTTCATGTTGAACTGTTCTTAACATGGTACCAGGCTGTTCAGAGCTGCACTTTATCACTTGCTTGGAAGGGTCGGTGGCACTGTTTGTAATGCTTGTGTCCAAGTCCCTTTTTTTTTCGGCCCATCCAAAAGGAAAATGGGATTCAGACTTATGTTGGCTTCCGTCTAGTGTGGATCAAATTCTGCTCAGCTGCAGGCACTGTGAACACAGCTGCCATGCTGTGGTAGTCCTGTATGAACTGCTCCCCACCGGTCAACATCATAGGATGCAGCCTGGCTCAGCTTGATGTGAGTTACAGTTGTAAGATGTGAAACATCAGCTCCTCTCAAAATCAGCTGTTCCTCTCTCTATGTCGCAGCTTCCCATGGAGATAATGAGCCCTATTTTTGTCAAGTGCTTTTAAACCTACCAAGGGATTTATTGCAGTGAGGCCCATACTATGCTGCAGCATCTCAAATGCAAGAAACCCTTACGACTCCCTCTTCACTTCCTACTCGCTAACAGCTTACGACTTCCTACTACTGTGTATAGTAGTTATTTGTTCCCAATGAAATCTCCCTCTCCTTATAGTAAACCCTGCTTGCAGAGTTAGGACACAAGAAGCACTCTACTGGGTCAGAAGTCCTCTACTGGTTCAGGATCTTCTTTACCCACTATGATCTTCCCAATACCTCTCAAAAGATTAATCACAGGCCTTGAAAGCCAAGAGCCTTCTAATCATTTATCTTCAGTGTCTGATATTCAAAGGCAGACTAATCTGTGAACATGGATGTTGCTTTCGGCTACCATTGCCAATAGCCATCAATAAACAAATTCATGGAGAATATGCGTAATCACATTTTAAAGTAATCTTAGCCACAGAAGTGGCTCTGCCCACACTCCACACCATGAAACTAACCACAAGTGGCACTGGGGTTACCTGGTCACCAGGTGAAGATTAGGTGCATCTCCCTATGGTACTGAATGACAATCCAGTCAATGGCTTCTCCAACCTCACCACTCTCACACCCATCAATCTCTCCTGCCCGTGGTTGGGCAAAACATTTGCTTTAACACAGGCTATAAAAGGAATGGGGTGGAAGAAGCAGCTGCTGAATCACATTTTGCCTATTTTAGAGCTCTTAGAGTAGGGGTGGAGAATATTTGGCCTTCCAGGTGTTTGTTGGACTCCAGTTCCCTTCAGCCCCAATCAGCATGGCCAACAACAACCTAAGCACATAAGTCGAGCCTGCTGGATCAGGCCAATGACCCATTCAGTCATGCATCCTGTTCTTACAGTGGCCAGCCATATGCCTGTTGGGAGCCTGCAAGCTTGACATGAACGCTACCGCACTCTGCCCCCCTGCAATTCACACATGATCATATAACCAAGGCAACTATCTGTAAACAAAGAATAAACGTCCATAAAAAATGGAAAAAGTAGTTTCTTTCCCAAATAGGTTTTATCTTAAACAATTGCAAACACAGTAAATAAAGAGTTCACTTGTGAAATACCAGTGGTTCAGTGCTCGGGGGTCGTTCCAGTAATCAGATGTTTCGTTGCTAAAGAGCTTAGTCATCAAGCTGTCAAAATCAATTGTAACAGAATTCTATCACTTCTTATGTGCTTTTTTTAAGAACCCAAAAGCATCAAACACTAACATTTCCCATAAGGGAGATGCTCCATCTAAGGATGATGGGAGTTGTAGTCTAGCAACCTTTGGAGGGCAAGAGGTTCCCCCACCCCTGTATTAAAGAGGCACACACATGAACTTCTAGTTATAACCTGGCCGCCCTAAGTTGCATTAGAGCAGGCACCCCCAAACTTGGCCCTCCAGCTGTTTTGGGACTACAACTCCCATCATCCCTAGCTAACAGGACCAGTGGTCAGGGATGCTGGGAACTGTAGTCCCAAAACAGTTGGAAGGCCAAGTTTGAGGATGCCTGAATTAGAGCACCACAGTGGGCAGTGAGACTGATGCAGTGAGGAGGTCCCTTCAGTCTGCTCCAGCCACTCCTGCAATGGTAATGTTGGTAGGAATGGCACCAGTGCAGGAGATGATGTGTTTAATCCTAGATAATCTGCTGTGCTTAATCCTAGATACTCCAAAAATAAAAGTACTGATTACAATAGGAACCATGAGTTCTCATACAGAGTGCATAAAAGCATTGATAATGTAGCAGAATTGGATAAAAAAGTTGGATTCCAGGTGGAAAAATCCAAATTGGAAACAGAATTGTTAGATCCAAAAACTAAGAATTTGTCAAGAATGTATAACTTGCTGTTGAAATGGAACACTCAGGATGAAACGGTGAAATCAGCTATGATTAAATGGGCACAAGATGTTGGACATAATATAATGATGGCTGACTGGGAACGGTTATGGACCACTGGTATGAAATTTACGGCATGTAATGCCTTAAGAGAAAATTTAATGAAAATGATTTATACATGACACCAGTTAAGCTTCAAAAAATCTACCATTTGCCTGATAATAAATGTTGGAAATGTAATGAGACTGAAGGTACATTCTTTCACCTTTGGTGGACATGCCCAAGGATTAAGACATTCTGGGAGATGATTTATAATGAAATGAAAAAGGTATTTAAATAGACCAATGGGCATGGTCGGCCAATTGGTGTTAAAGAAGGATAGAACTTGTTTATGTATGCAACCACAGCAGCAAGAATACTCATCGCGAAATACTGGAAGACACAAGATTTACCCACCAGGGAAGAATGGCAGATGAAGTTGATGGACTACATGGAATTGGCGGAAATGACTGGCAGAATCCGAGACCAGGGAGAAGAGTCGGTGGAAGAAGACTGGAAAAAGTTTAAAGTCCATTTACAGAAATACTGTAAAATTAATGAATGTTAGAAAAATGTTGGAATGAAGTTATATGGCTTTAGTAGAAATGTTATAAGGAATTAAGTATAAATAGATTATTAGAGCATTAAAGGGGAAAATAAGGTTAGAGTGTGTTAAGACAATTATAGGATAAAAAATAGAGGAAGATGGAAAGGAATTGCTGAAACAATCAATAGAAGTGGAATACAAAAAGAGAGGTGTGAGGAGGTCGTGGAAATTAGTGAAAGAAGGATAAAATATTGAAATTGGACTGTGTTTTAAATGGTTTTTGTTTTGTTTTGTTAGTTGTATGTTAATGTTTTGCAGTTGTGTTCCCCCCCCCCATTATTATTGTACTGTATTATTGTATGTCTTTTCCTTTTTGGTTTTTTGTAGCGTCGTGTTCAATTTGTTGGAAAATTAATAAATATTATTTTTTTAAAAAGATAATGTAGCAGAATTAACAAGGCAGGTGATTGTTGCCTGATGGCTGAAATGGTTCAGCTGGCTCAAAGAACTAAGGTTCTGGTGCGAAAGAAAAAGAGAGAAGGACATTGCAGTAGCACTATTAGATCAAGTGAAGTGGGTCATAAATGAATCAGAAACTTGCAGCAGGGCTGCCAACCAGCCGGAGAGGGAGGGCTGTCGTGGTCTGCCCCTGTGCTGTCAGCAGGTGTTTGCTGTGCAGAAATGAACAAGTGAAGCCTTTCGTGGCACGAGTCTACAACACTGCTGGCTGTTAATGACTGTATACCCAGCTAGGCAAAGGACAATTATAGGACCACAGAATAAGGAGGATGAAAGGAGGCATGTTGACACAGAACTTTGGATAGAATGCCTTGGTGGAAAGAGATGCTTACACACACAGAGACACACACACACACACACACACAAATAAAATAAAATAAAATACAGGCACTTTGGTGAAACTTATTCCTTTGGTGTGATCCTATGCCACTGAGAAAGTTATGCAAGTAACACAACCACATGGGCAAGGGACACACAAGGTTCAGTCTCCTGGCTGGTACAGGTCCTCAAAATTGCTGCCCCCTTCTCCCGAGTCAGACTCCAGCCCCACCTTCCCCTGGTCCACACTTGTCAGCATCTTGCCAGTCGCTGAGGAACTCATGAAGTAACATGGAAGACTTCTCCCAGAGTCAATGCCAGCCAGTGGACAATCCTCAGCTAGATGGACAAATAGTCTGACCAGTTGAAATACAGTTGCCTATGTTTCTTGGGAGATAATCTAGGCTTGCCACTGAGTGCTTTAAATGTATCTTACTTTTAAAAGACACCTGAAGACTTCCCTGTTTAGGGAAGTCTTTAATGTTTAATGTTGTGTTGTGTTTTTAATATTCGGTTGGGAGCTACCCAGAGTGGCTGGGGAATAAATGTATGGTGCTGCAGTGGACTATCATATCCCTTTAAATAGTTATGGCTTCCGCCTAACAATCCTGGGAACTGTGGTTTGCTAGGACCACTGACTGAGACCCTATTCCCCTTGCCAAACCACCATTTCCAAGTTGCTCTTAACAACCAATCCCTCTTCCCAAGGAACAGATACTGCTACTTACTAATGTCTATTTTAAAGCACAATTGTGATCTAGAGCCTCTAACAGCCATGGTAAAACTATGGTAAGATGTATTATATTCATATTTTAACTGAAATAATTACAATTTACATCTGTACACAAAAATTAGCATATACAAACTTTATGCAAATCCGTGTCTTCTTTTTATTGACGCTTAAGGGCTACCCAACATGTGCTCCAAACTCCTTACAGTTCTCCAGAATTTTATATTTTATTTTAAGCATGCAGTTCTGAATATACACATTTTGAAGCAACTCCACTGAAGCCAGGATAACTTATTGCCCAGTAAGCATATTTAAGATCAGGGTGCTAGAAAACAAAACCAAAAAACCTATCTGTATATTTTATTTGGTTAGATCAAAATGATTTATCCACTACCTAGCTACAATTTTCCATTCATTAAATCCTAGTCCTCCGACTGGAAGTTTAACAAATAAATGAGGGTAAAACACACATCTATGCACTTCATATTGAAGCGAAATCACATTTGCACATAGGATGGGGCATTCCAAAAAAGCTACAACTAATGTAATGTTTAAAAAATGAGATTATGCTAGACCTGAAGTACAATTAATTATACCAATATCAGAGGGAGATACAGTGGCAAAAATGTTTAAGATCAAGGTGCCAAAGCAATAGCAAAAGCCATTTCCAACTTATTTTAGCAGGTGAAAACTGTTGTCAGTTTTAATATACTGATGAAGGGAGGGAGATATTTTTATCCTGCCAGTATCCCTTTAAAAGTCAGCCAGTCTTTTAAAGAATCCCCTGCACAGGGACACACAGTGCAGTGCCCTGGAAGACAATTGACATTCTGAATGACTGGGCTGTGAATTCAAAATCCCAGACCAGCCAGCCTGGAAACAAGGAACCAAATTCGTATAAAATAAGAGAAAGAAAAGCTGCTGTTGAAAATTTTATTTAGTTTCACGAGTGTGCTAGGTGCTGTACGCAACACAGCATTCTCCCCCAAATGCTTTTATCTATATTAGATGACAAAAAAAGGCTTGACAAGTTAGTAGAGAGAACAGAGTCCAGCAATGGAGGAGTGAATTATGAAAAATAGGCTGGCAATGAAAAAGGCTTACTAAGCAAGTGGGTCTCAAAGGGTAAAGCTTACAGTGCAACTGCATATTATGGGATGCATGGGCAGCACCAGGTGTCAAATATGCCCTCTTTGCCCCATTATATTAGTTACACTGAGCCCATGTTGCCACAATGCTGAACTGTTGTGCATTTTCCCCATATCTGGTCCCTGCCACTGGCAGGACTGGAGTGCTGAAATACCATGACGGGCTGAAGTAAATCTGGCATGCGTTAGCCACAGAAACCTGGATTCCTGTTTCATCTAGTTCAGAACAGTCTACACTGAATGGCAGCAACTCCCAGGGTTTCAAACAAGATTCTCTCCCAACCCTATTGGGAGCTGCCGGGGATTGAACCTGGAGCTTTTTGCATGCAGCACAGCTGCTCTGCCACTGAGATATAGCCCTTCCCCAATGGACCTAGAAATGGAACTCACGAGGATCTTGTGTCACTATCCTTCTGAGTAGGCATATATAGGATTGTGCTGTCAGAAGCCAAACAATTGCAGTTACCAAAATTACTGCTGCATCTGAGATGTAGGTGGCTGAAGCCAGTTATTTAATATCACATAACACCAAATTTAGGCATTCTCTCTCTGAACAGCTCCTCTATGGTACTTTTTTTTTTTTTTTTTACTCCTAACTCCACAGCCTACAGATTGTTTTAGGAGAGCTCAAGGGCAATAGGGATCTCAGGAGAGTGGTAATAAATGACAGAGATGTTTCTCTCTAGGGCGCAAGTTCCAATCTGCCTTTCAAAGATTAGCAGTGACTGAAAAATCTGTTGTCATGCAAAGGTACCGTACTTCAGTATCTTATAGGGAGCAACTACTGAGAGTACAAAGAAATGTTAACACTTAAGACACTAATGTGCTTTATTAGCACTATTAATGTGATTCCATGTCAGCAGTCTCAGGTTAGCCATATACAAACTTCCACCAAATATGCTTGCCATGGTAATGTAAAGTAGCTGGTTATGTTCACTGATAACTATCTAGTCTGACCATTACCAATCAATTAAACCTGGGTAGACTGACTTCAGTCTCAGTGGTCTTCTGTTGTTTTTTTTAAAAAAACATACTAGAATCTGTATGGTCTACCAGTGCCTTTTCAATTTGCAAAGTGGCAATACAAACCCAGGAACTCTTCACTCTTGCAGTGCAATTAATGTTAAACAACCATGTGCATTAACTTTTGCTTAATAACTTAAATAGTGGCTTCCTCGATCACATCAAGGTCCACCCAGTTACAACTTTTCCCCCAAAGATCCCAACAACTATCAGAGTCTAAGAGGTCCACTGGAAACAGCAGTAGTTCACCACTGGGTTCTAATCTACCTTCTGCCCACTCTCAAGTAACATCCATCCACTAAGCCTCTTCAAGGTACTCCTTTCAAATAGAGGTTTGATAATATCAGGGAACAACTATTATGTGACCATGCCATGACCCACAGAGGGGTTTTTTTTTTTGAGAGGATGGCCTTCTCTGTTGTTGTGCCTACCTTGTGGAATGCTCTCTCAGTTGTGATCAGGCAAGCACCAACTGTTTTTATCATGTCAACGTGAACATGCATTTAACCAGACTTTGCCTGAAGCCTCAGTTACTGTGAAGTTATTTTACTGATTAGTTGGGATGTTTTTATGGTGTGAACTGATTTGGTATTTGCTTTGTAAATAAATAGTAGTAAAAGAAATACTTTTAAACAAATACACATCCATTGAGAATTGATACGGTGCCAAAAAAAACACTGTTAACATCTAATTTTCTATTGCTAAGATGTCTGAAATATAAAGTAGCTCAAAGAAGTCTTGCATGGAATCTTAGTTATAACAATCTTTCATGCTCAAGAAGGGGGGGGCGCATTCTTGACTGTATGGGCCTCAAATGGGTTAATATAATACATTTATGTTATTTTTCTCCCATACTACAATGTTTTTTAAAGCAGTTTATGCTTGTATAATTAGAATTTTTCTTTAGATTGCAACATTGTCTTTAAAGAATTAATTAGTAGTAGTAAACTTCTTTAACACACAATGTGTGTCCCCTCTCCACCACAGCTTTCCCCAACCTGATGTCTTCATGATGTTTTGGATTACAACTCTCATCAGCTAAAGCCAGCATAATCAATAGCCCAGGATGATGGGAGCTGTAGTCCAAAACATCTGGAAGAAGCTTGGGGAAAGCTGCCTGACTCCACTAGCTGAACTGAGGTAGGCAATCATTATCTCTCTTCTTCTTTCCCCCCTGGCCTTTAGATGGGCCCAGTTCTTTCAGTCTGTTCTTCAATGTGGTACCAAAAAGAGAACTAGAGAATGACTTGGCACAATCTAGTCTTGGTTAGCCCATACTCTTTTGCATCCCAGTAGATCAGATTCTAATCAATCAATCAATCAAGTCCACTGTATGATTGCAGTTCCCTGTGACCCCATGCTCACATGTGATTCGGTAGAAAGAAATGTCACTCACTTGGCATCTTAGCAATGCCAGTCATTATGTAAAGCTTTATCACCATGTTCCCTCTATTTTAATGTATCTCTTCAGTTCTCTAAAATACACTTTGCGGGCTGACAAAGACCAGCACTGCAGAGTGGATGATTAGATGTGTTTCTGTTGAAGGATACTTTGAAAACCTGCGTGAAAAATAATTATTACTGAAAACTGTAGTGCTTAGGCCAAGTCATGGAGAATAGCATGTTACTTTTTATGCACACCCTCTTTAACACATCTGCATGTGCTCCAGGATAACAATTTTTTAATTAGAGGAATGATATGGAAATAAACAAAAGTTGTCCCAAGAATTCATTGTTACTCTGTCTATGGAAGGGGAAGTTAACATGGACCCCTACAGCTCCCAGGAGACAGGAGTGCCTGGCGTGCTCTGGTCCATGGGGTCACGAAAAGTCGGACACGACTAAACGACTAAACAACAACAACACAGCTCCCATAAGCCTTGCCAGCATGTGGTCAAAGATAATGGGCATTGTTGTCAATAACAATAACATTTGGAGGGCACCTCATTGGCTATACCTGGTCTAGAAGATGCTTGGTGCAGCTAGCAGAGCCCAGCAGCTAGAAAGTTAATTCTTTGCAAGTTTGTTCAGAAGTTAATGTTGTATTTTACATTGTTGTAACCCACCTTGGGACCTTGGAGTACAAGGCACGTCACACACACACACACACACACACACACACATACATACACACACACATACATAGATTCAGTGTATTCAATAGGTTTACTTCCTAGGAAGAGTATTGAAGACTGTGATCTAACAGCACAGTCATATATACTGTACATTTACTCAGAAATAACTCCTGCTGTGTTAAATGGAACTCACTACCCAAGCAATTACCGTATAATTTAGGATTGCAGCCTAAGTTACTTATGTGCAAAGGACCCCAGTTGAAACCTGGACTCTTAGAAATTTACTAGATAGCCTGCGGCAGCATTTTCTCTCACCTGCAGCCACTCACCTCTAGTAGTCATATCATTGAATGGAAGAGGATACAGCTTGCCTCTAGTGCACATGTTCATAAATTATTAATTATTATTATTTATTAAATTTGCATACTCAGCCCATACCTCCTGGTCTCAGGGATGTTCGCAACATAAAATCACACCACCAGAGCCAATCCAGTATTTCCACCAGTGTGCCCAAACTGTTTCAAAATCACCACCTTTCCCTAACCATCCTGGTATGTGGCAATGACACTGCTACCAGGAGGTCAGCTCCACACCACCAGGCCACTTCTAATGGACATTTGTTTTCCCTATCTTCAATCCAAGTAACCTATTTTACTTTCAAATCTGTGGAGGAAAGCCCATTGCATACATGTGTTTAACATACAATAAGCAGAACAGCGCTTCCAACAGCATGAACTGGTCTCGGGCAGTGGTCTTTAATATAACAATAGGAATCTTACATTTATGGTCCTGTTTTCTCCTATGAAATGATGGAGACTCTGGCCAGCCCAATACATTTTGCTACTAGAGTTGAAGAACAAGATGGCACCTCCCCTCATTCCATGTTCGGAGGTCAACCAGAGTGGCAGATGAATCTTACTAGATGTAATCTCCCAGTACATCTGAGGGCAGCAGGCTAGCTTAATGGACAGAGACCTTTGTGGAAGGTATTGGTGGCTAGGATAACTCTGTGGGAGCTCATGAGAAGCAGCTCTTTCCACACTGACTCACTGCATGGTCTCAGGCAAGTTAATTCTCCATCTGCAAAGCAAGGATTATAATACAATCATAGTGGGTGTTGTAAAATTTAATTGTGTCTGTGAAATACTTTGAAATCAGTCCAAAGCTAAAGGTGAACTCAAGTCTTTCTATGAAACATTAACATTATTGTTTAAGACTCTGAGGAAGAAGAACCACTCCTGAAAGTTCTATCTAGCAAAGGAGAGGGAGAGGGGAGGGGCTGCTTTCTGTCAACATTTCCCCACCAGGAAGGATCAGGCATTACTTTTAGAACCACAATACCATTTATCAACTGCAAGCCCTCAACGTTATCCTATCTTTTCACAAGAAGTCATATATTTCACCTTTTCTCTATTATCTTCCTGAAACACCTGTCTTATCGGGATCCTCAATCACAGGGAGAGTTTTTGCAAGCGCACACCTACAGAACCTTTTCGCACCTTGTACCGAACACAGAGGGGTTCAAAGTGCAGCCCATGTAATAATAATAATAATAATAATAATAAATTTTATTTATATCCCGCCCTCCCCAGCCGAAGCCGGGCTCAGGGCGGCTAACACTAAAATAGTGCAACATTATAAAAACATCATAAGAATTAATTAAAATCAGAATTGATGGCAACCATAAACTAAAGTATTGTAAAGATTGCCAAAGGAGGGAGTCAGGCTGTGCCCTAACCAAAGGCCTGGTGGAACAGCTCTGTCTTGCAGGCCCTGCGGAAAGATGTCAAGTCCTGCAGGGCCCTTGTCTCTTGTGACAGAGCATTCCACCAGGTTGGAGCCGCAGCCGAAAAAGCCCTGGCTCTAGTTGAGGCCAGCCTAACCTCCCTGAGGCCTGGGACCTTCAAGATGTTTTTATTTGAGGACCGTAAGTTCCTCTGTGGGGCATACCAGGAGAGGCGGTCCCGTAGATACGAGGGTCCTAGGCCGTATAGGGCTTTGAAGGTTAAAACCAGCACCTTAAACCTGATCCTGTACTCCACCGGGAGCCAGTGCAGCTGGTATAGCACCGGATGAATGTGATCTCGCAGCGAGGACCCCGTAAGGAGTCTCGCTGCGGCATTCTGCACCCGCTGGAGTTTCTGGGTCAGTCTCAAGGGCAGCCCCACGTAGAGCGAGTTACAATAATCCAGTCTGGAGGTGACCGTCGCATGGATCACAGTGGCTAGGTCAGGGCGAGAGAGGTAAGGGGCCAACTGCTTAGCTTGGCGGAGATGAAAAAATGCCGCCTTTGTTATAGCTGTAATCTGCGCCTCCATAGAGAGGGAGGTATCGAAGATTACACCCAAACTCTTGACGGACGGTGCTGGCACTAATTGCACCCCCGCAAGAGATGGGAGTTGCCCCCTCAATCCCATATCGTCCCGTCCCAGCCAGAGGACCTCTGTCTTCGAAGGATTTAACTTCAACCGGCTCCCACGTAACCATCCAGCCACAGCTTCCAAGCATCTGATCAGTGTGTCTGGGGCCGAGTCAGGATGGCCATCCATCAACAGATAGAGTTGGGTGTCATCAGCATACTGATGGCAGCCCAGCCCAAAACTCCGGACAAGCTGGGCGAGGGGGCGCATAAAGATGTTAAAAAGCATCGGGGAGAGAATCGCACCCTGAGGCACTCCACACACCAAGGAGTGGCGGGATGACAGTTCCCCCCCAAGCGCCACCCTCTGTCCCCGACCAGACTGGGGACATTGCAGGCAAGGCTTGTGCATGAGCCCCTCAACAGTTTAACACCTCACATGCTGAAGTGAATGCCTGAACACAGCTTCAGTGGCTGAAACCAGAAAGGGATACTCAGTTGCACACAATATTTAAGCAAATGGAACTCCTGGTTTTTCCTCTGGCTTTATCTGCACATTTAGGAACTTTTGGCTATGAAAGCAACACAGGAGCAGGAACGGGAACTTGGTGTGTGCCCCAAAATGGCATCCACACACAGGGTGCATACACTCCGAAGAAGGGCATAGCTACCAAGATATCATACGCTGGGTTAAAATTTGCCTTGCAGCACTCCGTATTTTCCTTCATGTTTCTAAAGGAAGATGAAGAAAATAAAAGCCTATTAAAATGATTCATTCACCTGTCTCACATATGCAATTCTTTGCTCCTTTTCCTCCTTGTACAAATCTTACTGGCAAGAGGCATGTCTGTGTCTTAGCAGCAGAGGAATAAAGCAAGCTTGTACAAATTTAAATAATTAGCCAGCAATCAACCCAAAATTGCATATGACTTTTATATTTTTAGGATCAAAATGTTAGCTCAGAAGGGATAATAAGGATTGCAGTGGCCTCCATAGATGGTTTCGTTTGGTGTTTTTTAGCTGTCATTTCTGAGCCTTGCTTTAAAACGTTCTACAAAAACAAGTTCATCCATCAGTCAAATTGATATCAAGCATTCAGACTCAAAGATGGGCAAGTTCTTTGGATTGTCAAAAAAAAAGCCAAAAAAATCTAATATTACTGGTCAGATGGTTGCAAAGGAAGAATGTGGTGGCTGCATGATGAGTCCTGGTTTCTCATACAGTAAAATGCGGAAGAACTAGACGCTTCATATTCTGCAGCACTAGAACAGCAGTGGGGAATCCTCTGGCCCATAGGCCACTCTTGGCCTGCCAGCAGCGTCCAATTTGTCCCACAAGGCTATTTCCCCAAAAAGTACATCCGCCTGTCAATCAGTTGGTGTCACTTGTGATAGGCAGGAGTGCTGGCTTCTCAGCACCAGACAATTCAAAGAGTAGGTTAGCAAGGGGCAATATATTTTGAGAAGTAATGTGTTACATTTTTTAAGCTAAAATGCAAGGAAGCAGAACAGGTCAGCCCAGCAGAGAATGAACCCCATGGGCCTGTATCCTGCAAACTGTTTCCGTTATTATTTAACCTTGGGGTTTAAATCATGGCTCTTTAGAATGTACTCCACTTCACTGTTCTTGGGTTTCATTTATTTATATCAATGACAGGGAATTTCGGGATGATTTGTATTTTGAATGCATGCAAAACCACAGTTGAAACAAATACACTTTATATGTTGAGCAGTACCCAAGCTCAGGCAGAGAGTTCATCAGTCTTCTTCACTCTTGTATGTTACAGGGATTGCCTCATTTTTGTATACAAATCAGCTCTTAATGAAGATCTCCTGAAATGGCTAATGGACTAGCTACCAAATGAATTACCTTGCAGGTTCTTGGACTTTCTTTCAAGAATCTTTGAAGATTCCGATCACTTTACCCTATTATCTTATTCACATGTTTTATACAATATAATTGCATGGGGAAAAACCCATTTGTACATTATATATTTTTGACACTGTTCATGCCCGCTGTTTCCTAACTTTACCCCTCCTGTCTCTTGGCCTGTTTACCACTACCCCACCACTGAAGAACAGGATAAATAAAAACAATGCTTTAAATAAATAAATTGTTATTTGTGAATGTTTAACCACAGCCCAAAACATTGAGTTTAAGAAGGTGAAGCTTGTCTGGTGTCCTTTCTCTCCTTGAGTCTGCTCAACTCTACTATTAAAGGCACAGAAGCAGAGGTAGTATTATAAAACAAAAATTAAAGATGACTGCACAGCTGGGACTGTATACACCATCCCTCCCATTCTCTTCAAATGCTGATGTCCATCATACAACCAGTGCAAATAGCAATAGGCACAGCCTGTAGAAGTGGCAAGTCAAGTAAGAGATAGCACCACTCAAATGCTCACTAGTGTATATAATCCCTGCATAACTTGGTGTGGGTAGGCAGGCAGGCAGCACTGGAGCATGAGAGAAGAAGGGAGAAGTGCACACTACCCCAGAGGTAGCCAACATGGTATTCCAGAGGTTTCCAAACTGTGTGTCGCAACACATTAGTGTGTTGGCTGCAGCATGTATGTGTGCTGCACGAAAGCTCTTATAAGGGGCTAGTTTAACCTCTGGTTTGCAAGTGTCACCAACCTGAAACGTTTGGAAAGCCCTGTGGTATCCTCTTGATGTTGTTGGGCTCCAACTCCCATCAGCCTCAACGGAATGGCTAACAGCTAGGAAAGGTGAGAGTTGGTTACCCCTGCTCTGTGCCACAGCCAGGCCAATAGCCTGTTCCACAGTTGTCAGAAGAGCCATAAGAATCCCACTGCTTTTACCTCTTGCGGCAACTATGCTGGAGGTCAGCTAAGTAACATACTTGAATGTATGAAGAGCCCTGCTGCATCAATCCAGAAGCTCATCTAGTCTAGTGCTCAGTTTTTGCAGTAGCCAAGCAGATGCCTGTAGGAAATTTGGAAGCAGAACTTGACTGCAGAAGCAATCCACTGCCAGTGATTCCTACCAACTGGTATTAGAACATTGGACCGCATGACCCGTTCCCCACCCCACCAATTGCCAAGAAAAGACATCCTACTAACAAGTTATTTATGACTTACTTCAACGGCAGTCTCTTGTAAAATGAAAAAAGGCACTTTGATACTCTGTGTTGTTAAGAGTTTGGACTTTTTTTTCCTGTGTGACTTCAATATCCCCACTTTGCACTTCTGCCTTCATGATGTGTGGTTATCAAGATAGAACCACAATACCAATAGCCCAGAAAAAGAAAATTAGCTGCTTCCCCTTTCTAAAAGCCATGTTTGACTGTAATTACTTTTATACTTGCTTGGGAAATCAGGCACCATTCTCAGGAGGTTTTAGAAAGTGGGGGAGGGGGAGAGGGGAGGAGAGAGTAGGGGGGGAATTGAGAGGAAAGGTAAATTGGATAAATCCAATTAAAAGTTCCTGTGGTCCTTGCCCAAACTTTTTCCCTCCGCCAAGACACAGAGTATAGTGGAGAGCATGTTTAATTTTTAAAAATGTATCACTCCTCTAGTCCAAACATTTCTGACATTAGTCTAAAAGCCCAGCTATCAGTCATCAGAGAAAGCTTTGATCTTGAGATGCCAGCAGAAAAAGTGAAAGCCTTCCAGACAGAACTCTGGAAGGTGGGGTAGCACAAAAGAAGCTAAGGATTAGTTACAATAAAGCTGCACTGCTCATGTTACATTCAGACATGGAAAATGCAATGCATTGGCAGGGAGGAAGTTACAGCATCAAAGACACTGCAGTTTCCCTTCAAAAGGAGCTGCATCCTACTGGTTGCCACCCACTTTGAGAAGGCATGGAGTGGGGGAAACATGTGCTATCTCCGCTGCTCCCTTGCTAACCTTTGTGCATTTAGCACAGAAGTCTCGGGGATTCAGGAGAATGTGCTTATGTGCTTAGAATCCTCCTCAGTCAAGGTTCCCTGTTTCAGAAAGTGTTCTAAACGCAGAGATCAGAAGTGGAACAGGCAAGGACATGGGTGTTGGGAGACAGCGCTGGCATGTATTATTTGAATCACAGTAGATCTAGCATACAGCCAAAAATTGCCAGTGGATTTATTCTCAGTGGGAAGCTGAAACCCCTTTCTTGCCTTTTATCTTATTTTTAAAAAACACTTTTAAAAGTGCTTCTGAAAGGACACCAACACACAGTTTAGGAGAAATGGTGGCAGCCTTCAGAGTTCTGCTGCTGTGCCCATGTCACTAAACCTGATGGCAAAACATGTTTTAAAAGAAATAGAAAAAGAATTGAACGAAAAAGGAAATGCAAGGCTGCAACTCCATCTTCCCAGCTGCAAAGGCAAATGTCCCCTTCTCAGGGCCGGACTAGCGGTTAGGCAGGGTGAAACTGCTGCCTCAGGTACCACCCCTGCAGGCATCCCACCACCTGCACTGACACCGATTTCCAGCGAGATCTAACCGAAATCACATGACATATTGCACAGCGCGCAAGAATTCACCAGAAAGTGGTGCTGATTCTGGTGTCACAGAGGAAACACTGGGATGACACTTGGAGGGTAGCACTTCCCATTTTGCCTCAAGCAACAAAACAAGATGCATCAACCCTGCCCCCCCCACTTCCCTCCAAAAACATTTCAGGCATCAAACTGGAACTCTCAAATTGGGACCCAGAAGGCTGACACCAATTCCCCAACTTCAAGTGAATAATTTGGGGGTGGAGGACTGGCTACCTTGACACAAGCCCTAGAACTTGCAGATTTAGTACAAAAAAAACCAGAATTGTGGCTTAAAAGATGCAAAAGTGCTACAAAACGGGAGGCAGATTTGCGCACCCTTAGATAGCAAAACACGCTTGTTGAAAAAAGGGAATCACTGTCTTGAGCAGTGTCCACATTATTCCTGCCCATCTCAATAGCCCACATTCCCTCTCCTCACAACCTTTTATTCCTCCTTTACTTTTCCCTTCTGTATTCCTCTTTAATCAAGATTCCTTCCTAATCAAAACAAATACAAGGAAGCAATTAACATCTTAAAGGAAACAGATGGTGAAATGGCACAACTTGTTTATTGCGTGAAGACCTAACGTGTTATCTCCTCTACATTCCTATGCTTTAATTAAGCACAGCCATAGGTAGATTCAATGTGCTCTGGAGTGGGCTCATCAAATTATTGTTTCTGAAAAGCTGGATGTTATAGGAGGCAGAAGAAGAAAGAAAGAGTCAAGCCCCGATATCCAAAACATAGGCTAGGAAGAGCAAATCCCTGTGCAAGAGGGATGACAGAACAAGATATTCATGGGAAATCTTAAAAAGGAAGACACTGAAGGATCAAAGGGTCCATGTTAGAAAAACGGACAGAACTGCCAGCCCTTCACCTTTTAATCTCATTTTACCCATTATGAAAAATACACTTTATCCCACACTTGGGGAAGGACATAGCTCTGTAGCAGAGCATCTGCTTGCACACAGAAGGTCCCAGATTACAGGTTCAACCTTCAACATCTCCAAGTGGGGCTGGGAAAGACCCCTGCCTGAAACCTGTAGAGCTGCTATCAGTCAGAGTAGACAATGCCAAGTTAGATGGACCAATGGTCTGACTAAATATAAAGCATTTCCCTATGTTCCTTTAACCACGTTTGAAAGGCCCATGTATTGTTTCTCGACGCTTAAAGATAAGGACACCCTACAAGCCTATTTCATTATTCATCCTGTATGCCCAATGGAAGAGTCAATGTTAATGATGACCACTTAAGAGTGCAAGAGTCAAATAATGCTATACCTATCCCTCCCTCTGCAGCTCAGTTTCCTTGCAAAGACACAGAACTCATCTACGAATGCCACGAAAGTTATATAGCACAGAATGCCCATATATATATATATATATATATATATATATATATATATATATGCAGGTTTTGGTGTCTTCGGGTGTCTTCCCGTGTAAGAGTCGGGGTGTCTGTGCGACGTTTCGACGAGGTCTCACTCGTCATCTTCAGGCTGGTGCTTTCGGCTTCTTGTTACTGGAACAGAGCAGAGTCTGGTGTTTGAGTTCCTATAAATACTGTTGAGGGGTGTGGTGTATAGCCTCCAACGTTCTGGGTAGAGAGGAAGTTCCTAGATTAGTGTGCCTTTTCTTCTTTTGTTCCTTAATTACTTGAGGGATATCTTGGGTGATTTCATGAGTGATATTCTGAATATCACTGGGTGGGTCATTAATTACTTGAGGGATATCTTGGGTGATTTCATGAGTGATATTGGGTGATTTCATGAGTGATATTCCCGTGGCCACACGGGAAAGAAAAACTAGATAGCTTCCTCACACATCTCAACAGCCTACACCCCAAAATACAATTCACTATGGAAATAGAAGACAACAACCAACTCCCCTTTCTTGACGTCCTAATCTACAAAAAACCTGATGGCTCCCTAGGACACACTATCTACCGGAAAAAAACACACACCAACCGCTACTTACATGCACAATCACACCACCACCCTGCACAAATAAACTCCGTAGCCAAGACTCTCATCTCCAGAACCAAACGCCTGGCTGACAAAGACCACTTGACAACTGAGTTACAGAATCTCTCAAATGTGTTAATCGCCAATGGATACCAGAAAAACAGGGTTACGAAGCTAATCCAAAAAGAAACACCCCCCAAAAACCAAGACACAGAAGAATACAATGGCATGGCCCTCCTTCCTTATATCAAGGGCACTACAGACAAAATCAGCAAAATCCTCCATAAACACAATATCAAAACAGCCTTCTGCACCAACCAAAAAATAGCCAATATCCTCAGAAACCCAAAAGACAAAATCCAGCTGGAAAACCAAGGGGTCTATGAAATACCCTGCAAAGTCTGCCCAGCCACGTACATTGGACAAACAAACAGACGAATAAATGCACGTATCGCAGAACACAAAAATGCCGTCAAAAAAGAAGAAAAAACTTCCTCTCTTTTCCAACACATGAAAGAAACAGGACACGAAATTAATTTTGCAGATTCCAAATTGCTCTTTAACATGGAACATCACCACAAGAGAATAATCATGGAAGCCATCGAGATAGAGAAACACCCTCACAACATGAACAAGCGTGACGACACGTCCCGCCTGCCAGACATCTGGAAATTAGCCCTCCCCACAAAAACCGACACCAGAACCAGAGGCACACAGAACGCCGTCACCAATCAACCACACCAGACCCAAACCCAGACCCTCTCCACAGACATATTACAGACTCCATCCAGCAACCAAACTATAGTGGCACCTCCGGATGCTGCACCCCCCTGCAATCCCTACACAGATCTGGCTGGCACAAGGCACAAAACCATAGCTCGCCCCTATACACGAAGCCAAGCCAGAGCACAACTAAATGCAGCACAGCCATCTTCTCAGAAAAACTCTTCACAAGCTCAAGAGGTCAAGACACGAGAGCTTTAGCAACTAATCTACACTTAATGACCCACCCAGTGATATTCAGAATATCACTCATGAAATCACCCAAGATATCCCTCAAGTAATTAATGACCCACCCAGTGATATTCAGAATATCACTCATGAAATCACCCAAGATATCCCTCAAGTAATTAAGGAACAAAAGAAGAAAAGGCACACTAATCTAGGAACTTCCTCTCTACCCAGAACGTTGGAGGCTATACACCACACCCCTCAACAGTATTTATAGGAACTCAAACACCAGACTCTGCTCTGTTCCAGTAACAAGAAGCCGAAAGCACCAGCCTGAAGATGACGAGTGAGACCTCGTCGAAACGTCGCACAGACACCCCGACTCTTACACGGGAAGACACCCGAAGACACCAAAACCTGCATTCCTGTACCCGTGAAAATCTACGAAAGCATATATATATATATATATATATATATATATATATATATATATATATAATAATATATAAAGCACAGAAAGTGGCCCTTTAAAAATATTAGCCTCCCTAATTAAAATGGGCCTTCACTGAAGAAGGCTGCATTCTGTATACTTTTACCTGGGAGTAAGTCCCATTGTACTCAAACATGTTGGACGGCAATGTAAAAGTGTTGGGGCTAGGGTGCAGTCCTAACTCCAAACCACACAGAGCTTCCTGGCAAGGTGGAGACACCACCATATTCACAATCCTGCTGCACACAGTGACTAAGAGGGAAGTGGAGAAAATTTCTTCCTAATCCCTGCAATAGCTCCAGGCAGGTGCAGCACTTAGATTGGTTTCAAGTCCCGTGCCTCCAGTGGCAGCAGGATCAGGTTGTGATCCAGCAGATTCCAGGCCAGCTTATCCCCTGGAATTCCCCATTTTGGGGTCAGCTGGTCTCCTGCCAACGCATTAAGCAGGAGAGAGAAGTCAGCAGTGGCAAAGTGAAACTTATGTCAGCTGGTAAGATCCGTATAGTTAAAGCCATGGTTTTCCCAGTAGTGATGTATGGAAGTGAGAGCTGGACCATAAAGAAGGCTGATCACCGAAGAATTGATGCTTTTGAATTATGGTGCTGGAGGAGACTCTTGAGAGTCCCATGGACTCCAAGAAGATCAAACCTACCCATTATTAAGGAAATCAGCCCCGAGTGCTCACTGGAAGGACACATCCTGAAGCTGAGGCTCCAATACTTTGGCCACCTCATGAGAAGAGAAGACTCCCTGGAAAAGACCCCGATGTTGGGAAAGATGGAGGGCACAAGGAGAAGGGGACGACAGAGAACAAGATGATTGGACAGTGTGCTCGAAGCTACCAGCATGAGTTTGACCAAACTGCGGAAGGCAGTGGAAGACAGAAGTGCCTGGCGTACTCTGGTCCATGGGGTCACAAAGAGTCAGACATGACTAAACGACTAAACAACAACAACAAATGGGAGACCAGGCTCAGTAGGCAGAGCTAAGCAGAGGGACTGAATCCAAACCCTTCCATAACCTAGTCTAAGGGTTTGTATTCTTATTATTGCTCAGTAAACAGATCAGCCACATCAAGCATTGCTATACATCTCTATATACGTGTGTGACTGTGAAGCAGGTGCTTAGCTTTCTCCCATCCAAAGCAACGTCTAAAAGTGCTCAGCTTTGGCCAGATCAAGGCTAAACTGATAAAAACAGTTTTAAAACTTGCATGTTTAAAATTTGCACCATTAAAAAATTAGCAAAATATGGCAGTATATTGATCAAAAAGCCACAGTTCCGTAACGCAACACCGAAACGGAAGGCCTAGCACATACCAGGGAAATGAACACAATAATGCCCACATCTGAATGCAGCTACAGGTTTAATATCTCTGTGAAAACTAAGCCTAAATCTGGGAGCCAAGTTCAAATTCAAGACACCACTGTTGATCCTTGTAGCAGATCCACCGTTTAATCCAAGAAATATTCAATCCCCTCCTTTCCCTGGGAGAATTTCTGAAAAAGGTGATGGGGTCTGGTGGGGTAGAGGCGGGGGAGAACTAACTCCTACAACTCCTCAAGGAAAATATAAACTTGAACCCGGCTCACTCTTTGAAAACTACAGCCTATAAAACACTTTGCAAACTACTAAGAAAAAGGAACAGGCCTGGAGTAATTTACATTCCATAACTAAAATATTAAGATTTATTTCCTCCTCGCTCTCTGTAGAAGTGGCAGCAACAAAGGATTTTTCACTGACATGTCACGAATATTGACAAAGCAAGCAAAGGTTTGTTTTTCCTCCCTCGTTCACAGTGCAAAGTCATGTACTTGCAAGTGATATTTATATGTGGCTTTCTTCAGCATCTTCTGCCTCAAGCCAGAAGCTTGTCTGCTGTCCCTTCATGTTGAGAACATGCAAGCTTGCTTGGTTTAAAAGGTCAGTTGTAGCTTGATGCACACAGACTCTGATGCAGAAGTCCTTTATGGGGGTGGGGAAGCAAAAAAGAAACCATCCTAATATTAAGCAATATGTACTGTGATTTATTTCTTTTTTACAACTGAATGTGGGAACGAATATGGACTTTTTTCTAATTTTCTATAGCATATTTCATAGTAAAAGTGATTTATTAAATTAAAGGCTCTTGCATTAAATCTAGGAGAAGCCCATGGTCACTGCAACCAGCAAAGCACGATATGTGATGTAATATTTGCACTCAGTAATCTTGCCTTGTTGTTGCTATTTTTAATTTTAAAAAACATCTGCAAAACTAGTTAAGACCTCATCTAGGGTACTGTGTCCAGTTTTGGCCACTGCACTGATGAGATGGAAACAGACAAATTGGAGCAGGTTCAAAAGAGGGCAATTAAGACAGAAGGCAAGTCTTATGAGGACAGGTTGAAGAAAACTGGGTATGTTTAGCCTGGAGATGAGAAGAGGGCACACAATAGCACACTTGAAAGGCTATCACATTGAAGACAAGGACAAAGACTTGTCCTCTGCCAAAGGGCAAGACTAGATCTAATGGTATATTTTGGATGAACAGTTGCAAAAACTGCAAAAGAGCACTTTGACAGTGGAACTAGTTACGCGTGGAATGATGGGCTCCCCCTTCACTCCGCCTTTCCAGCAGAGGCTGTACTGAGCAGGAGATGATATATATGGTAAAAAAAAATGAGGTGCCAATACTCATTTATTGATAAACGTGCCAAGGTGCTAGCACAAAATGGCTGCCAAAAGCAGCAAAAAGAGAGGTGATGGTATTCTTTACCATTGAATACTGCCATAAAAAGGCATACAAATAACAGATTAAGGTGTCAATCCACAAACCACTAACTCTGTAACAGACCAACTAAAGTTAGTAATACAGTTCCATAGTATGAATCATGGGGCTTTTCACACGTTCTATGAATACACGAAGTGGGGTGGTAATCATGATCACCTCTACTATCTCTGCCACCAACCTCCACATGTTCATCTGAAGGTCTGAACAGAGCCTACAAACATGCAACAGTACACGGATACAGCAGAACTAGTCACCCATTGCAAATACAGTGGTACCTCTAGCTAGGAACTTAATTCGTTCCGGAGGTCCGTTCTTAACCTGAAACTGTTCTTAACTAGAGGCATGCTTTTGCTAATGGGGTCTCTTGCTGCCGCTGCACTGCCAGCACACGATTTCCGTTCTCATCCTGGGGCAAAGTTCTCAACTTGAGGTAACTCTTCCAGGTTAGCAGAGTTTGTAACCTGAAGCATTTGTAACCTGAGGCATTTGTAACTCAAGGTACCCCTGTATTTGTGCAATATGGCAACCTTCAATTTGCACTTAAAACTCAGGGAAGTTGGAGGCTCACGGGTGTTAAGGTACAGTTTGGAGGTTCCCAGTTGGGGGGCGGTTCCATGTTGCAGTGGGTTGAATTAGCTTGTATCAGTTCAAAGTAAGAATGGCTATCTCCTGATCTGAGGGCAGGCAGGTTGTTTAATTCATTCTGAGCCAAATTTAAGAGAAGGGGGGAAGTGCTATCCACTCTTTTGTTTGAAAAAAAACTATCTAAAATTAAGGCTAAGAGAGTTATTATTTTATTATTTATTAAATTTGTATACCACCATTCATCCACAGATCTCAGGGCAGATGGCTGTTGCTTATAATGTAACAATATTGCCCAGTTCTGGCTATATTACTGAAAGTTTTCCTTAAGTCATTTCAGAAATCTACCCTGCTCCATTTTGCCATTACAAGTACTAAGATCATCAGTGTCAGTGGAAACGAAGTCCACAGAAAAGCACATGCATGTGTGAAATTAGCGCACATGATAATTTGCATGTGGGTGTTGTGTTTCTTCCTAAACATAAGCAGTTTCCATGTGGAAAAACCGTGAGTATATAGCAGCCCTTCAAGTAAGAGGTCTTCAAGGCTAATGAAAAATAATTTCTTCTTGGCAGTATCACGGCTAGATTCAGAGGCACATCCCTACGCAAGTTTCTCATGAAGACGTTTCCAAGTTATTTAGTCCACAAGTTGGGGCGGGGAGGAGGGAGAAGAATTGGCAACTGCACTCCCTTCATGGAGAAGTTTATCTGTGAATTAACTGATTAAAAGCAGAGCAGCTGAACTGCAATAGGAAATGGGTCGATAAGAGACCTTTAGTGGATGGGGAGCCATTGATCAATAATTACTTTTCTGCTAAAGAGTCTTTTCCTGAAGTAGCAGAGGCCCTCCTTTTGCATACATCTTCAACATTTGCATTAACCTTTACAGCGCAAGGATTAAAGACAATCACACCACAGACATTCTATAAGCACTTGATTCTATCCCTTTCCCCCTTCTTCATCTCCCATTTAAAAACCTGGGCATGCTGCTTATTGGCCAAGCACTCCACAACTCCCACCTACCTCCACACCTGTGCAGTTTTGTGACCTACTCAGCTTAATGCAGCCTACCAGCCGTGTATGGTGGCCTACCTAATTCCAGGGGTTTTTTCCTGCCTGCCAGGGACTTCAGCTTGGTGTGTCACAAATTGTGAAGGCCTTCTAGACATGTCCAATACAAGGACGGCAGGCATTTCTGGGGAGAAAGAAAAATAGAACGTCCAGGAAAACTAAACACTCTGAATATAGTTGTGCATCTTTCAACACCATTACGAGGGCGCTAATATAGGGAGCCAAGAGTGTCAAACCAGAGACCATCACCGATGGAATTCTTGGGCATATGGAGTTATTGGCCTGATCTTCATAGAGTTAGAAGGGTCATCTAGTCCAACCCCCTGAATGCAGAAATCTCAGCTAAAGGATCTATGACAGATGGCCATCCAACCTCTGCTTAAAAAGCTCCAAGAAAGAAGAGTCCACAACCTCCCGAGGGAGACCATGCCACTGTCGAACAGCTCTTACTGTCAGAAAGTTTTTTTCCTGCTGTTTAGTCGGAATCTCCTTTCTTGTAACTTGAAACCATTGGTTCAAGTCCTACCCTCTGGAGCAGGAAAAACCAAGCTTGCTCCTGACCCAGATCAGAAACATGATGGAGAGCAAAGGTTTAAAGCCCCCTTATCTTCACTGTGTCGCAATACCATCTAGACCAGGCATGGACAAACTTGGCCCTACAGATGTTTTGGGACTACAATCCCCATCATCCCTGACCACTGGTCCTGTTAGCTAGGGATGGTGGGAGTTGTAGTCCCAAAACATCTGGAGGGTCATGTTTGGCCATGCCTGATCTAGACCAAAGGCCCGTCTAGCCCAGCATCCTGTTTCCAACAAGGCTGACTTGGGGAGGGCTGTAAGCAGGACATGTGGACAATGGCTCTCTCCTTCTGTTGTTCCCCTACTGAGAGGCATGCCAAGTGATCCTGGAGTAGATATATTGAAGGTCCTGGTTCAAAAGAGCAGGGAAAGCCATCAGGAATAAAACTGTTAGAATGAGCAGATGGTCAAAGCAAAGGACAGGAGCTAGACACGGAAAGCTTGAGTGGCCTAAAATACCTGGGGGAGGGAAATTCTAGAGAGTACCTGAAGTGGACAGGCATGATATAGGGCGTAACAGGGGATTCGTCCTGGGTAGCCTAGCGTCCAGGCATAGGACCAAACTTCATGCAGTGCCAAATCCATTACTAAAAAAAACACATCATGGATTTTAGAGTTAGTAGTAGGCATGGAGGCAATTTTCATTGTGACTGCCGCACTCAGGAAAGGGAGTGCCTCTCCAGCCAAAATTCTGACGAAAAGCAGCAGTAGGAGACCCCCCCCCCAGCAAATAGTAGTGCAGGGGGCTATTTTTATGAGAGTCATGGCTGAATCCTGGAGAGGGAAGGGCTGCTCCTCCCCTTCCTGCATGCTGCCATGCTGATTAAAATTGTCCCCACAACTATTATTATGACGCACCACTCTCTCATTTGGAAGTCCTCTGATCTTCGTTGTGTGATGGTGCTCTGCAATTACTCAGTGATGAAGAAAATGCATTCTGCATACACTCAGGAGGCACTTACATATAATATATATAATAGGAATATATGAGAGCATTTAAAACTGATGCTAAGGCATCAGTAAACCAGGGCCCAAATTAAGCTCTGTTGATTTCCAAGCATCTTGTTCCAGATGGTGGTAGTGGGCAGCCAATCATCATCCCACTTGCTTGTAGGTTACAGCAGCCTGAGAGCAACCTTCCAGAAGCCACATGTCATTGATGGGTGGGACTGAAGTCAAGTGGGCAGGGGCCAGAGATACAACTCTTAACCCTGTGCAGTGGGCTACAGTCTCAGCCACACATTAAAAAAAGAACAGGTTTCTATGCTCATCTCTCTCCATCCTGGCAAGTGAGAAGCTTTTCTGCCATTCAAGGGCACACCCCAGCCATGGGGCACACCCATGGAGCAAGGCTGATGAAGAGTAAGAACTTGGGAAGAGTCCCAGCCGCCATTCAGAGAGGCCTGGGTAGCTGCATTCAGCCCTCAAGGCAAGAGCTTCCTCATCTCCGAGTTACAAAGTAAGTTCATAAATCAACTGTTGCACAAAGCAAACTTCTAGTGAAGGAAGAGGTGGACTGCGTGTTTAACTAAAGTCTAGTTCCAGTGCATTGTCATAACTCAGTGGTGGGCAGACAGCAGACCAAGATCTGCTAGTCAATTTCCAATTGAGTGTTTACAATCAAAACATGTGACTCTATACTCCCAAAGTGGGGAATCTCTGATCTGTGGGCCCAATATGGCCTATCAGGCCATTTTTGGCACGCTGCACCCACTTTCACCGCACTTGGCAACATATGGGATACCAGGCACAGAAAACAAAACCGAGACTTGGAATTTCAAGCAGCCACTAAAATGAGGAAGAACTGGGAGTGGACTTTCAAGCACACTCCCAATTCTTCCTTTCAATCATCAGCTTGAATTCAAGCCAGTGGTGCAAGAGATCTTTGTTCTGCATCTGCAACTTGAGCCACACCCACAAAGGAAAAGTGTTACTGTGGGTCATCTGATGTCACTGTGACATTAAGTGACAGGTGGGCCACCCTTCCCAGCTGTCAAAATAGCCCACAAGGGGTGTGGGAACTCAGGATCCTGTTTGCTTACTGGATATTATTCCTCACCTCTGCTGAGTCTGACTACTGGTCCATTTAGCTTAGTCTCCTCTGAAGCGACTTGGAGTGTCTTTCCAGAGGTCTTTCCCAGTCCTACCTGAAGATTCCAGGAATAGAATCCGAAACAGTTTGCATGCAAAGGATGTGCTCCACCACTGAGGATTTTGGCAAAACAGACTGAACTACGTAGAATTAATAAGGTACTTCTTACATTCTTAAGGAAGAGTACATACTCAGAAACACTCAATAGAAAATTGTGTATGCCTTCGCTGTTAAAGGGATCCTAAAAACGAGCTCTCGCTTTGCCATTTTAAACAACTGTATGTCTTCAAGGAGACCAGTAAAAGTAGGTAGACCACACAAAACTGAAGTCAGCTCACCTCTGTCAACTGCAAGCACCACTGCAAGTCAAAAACAGCACACAACTGAGGGGAGCACTCACTCCACTATTTTTTTTAAGGATTTCTCAAGTTGGTTGGAAATCTAGGGCAGCCAAGAGGAGTCTTGCACTTCAGCTCTGAGCTGCAAATCCCTCTGCTTTTTGTTGAATACCTGGTTGCTCCTTCCCTCAGTACTGCTAATACACATCAATCCTAATTCACAACAGCCCCCTGCTGTTCCAATTCATTCACCTCCCCTGAGCAGAGATTGCAATTCAAGGCAAACTGTGAAATGCCTTGTGATGGGGACAAAAAGGCTCTCTAGGGACAAGCTAAGGTCAGCAAACTTACTTTGTTTGGAACCTCTGATCCACTTCATCCTGGGTCTCCTGAGGTGACAAGAGCATGCACTAACCAAATGAGCCTTTAACAGATTTGTCCAAAGGAGTGAATAAAGAAATTTACTTTGACAGCTATAATGGAACAAGTTCTGTAAACAAAACACAGCAGGAGAAAGTGGGGGGGGGGAGGAGGGAGGAAAGAGACCTCAGCATTTTTTCCATTATTATTTTTTTGAGAAGTGCTCTGTCTGCTTTAAGGACAAGTATTCTGATAACAGTGTAGCAAAGTGTTCAAAAGACTTCCTTTACATTATCGCAGTAATCCTTACAATGGCTGTTTAAGGCAGAAGTGTATTATCTCCATAAGGTGCTGGGGCCAAGCAAAGGGAACTTGTCGAAACGGCCACTCAGAGTTTATGTCCAAGGCAAGATTTGAGTTGGGAACTTCCCCATTTCTGCAGCAGTCTTCACATGTTGCTCAACATCGAAGGAAGAATGGAGCTGAACTGTTGGGTCCCACTCAAAATGTCACTTGACTGAGTTACCCCCTCCCCCCCCCCCATATATCTGAAAAGTAACAAGTAACTGAGATACATGAGTAGAACGAGGGCCCTGTTCCTCTGCTTATGTGTGACAGCACACAACGAGGGGTTAAATCTTACAAACTACAGTACATAGTCTTTCCAGGAGCAAAGCACAGAACAAACACCACATAGAAGGCACTTTAAATGCATCCCTGGAGCAGCTCTGTTCCTGTGTGGAAACTTAATTCGTGTGTGGTTGTTGCTTACCATTTAAGCTGAAGAAGACTCTCCCCACTAACACCAACTTTTTGGAAAAGGAATAACTCCTACTGACATTCTTCTGTGAGCAAAATGCTTCAGAATCCTTTGCCTAGCTTATCTTCTGTTCCTATATGTTATCCATAATATTTTCTCCACCACCACGAGAGGTGAAGCTGGTGGTAATGTGTGAGAAGGGGTCTTCACAGCAGCATTGAGAGCATGGAATGCCCTGCCCAGGGAGATCCTGCACTGGGTACTTTTAAATTCCACTTGAACATATTTTTTTTTATTTCAGTTGGCCTATGTTGGATGGAAAACCTCTGGCCCCTAACGGGTTGTTGGATTACAACTCTCAGAAGCCCTACCTGGGCTTAGCCAATGGTCAGGGATGCAAGGAGCTGACCTACAACAAAAATCTGAACAGTCACAGGATCCCCATCCCTGTTTATGTGATTTTTCTCTCTTCTCTTTGGATTGCTTTGCTGCTGTGCTGGTTATAATTTCCCATTCTTATTGCTGACCACTGTTTTTAATCGCTTGGTTGCAAACTGCTGTGAGCTGGAAAAGCAGCACAAAAGTATTGCAAATTTTAAATATATCTCATTTATTTATTTACAACAAATTCCACCATTCCACCAATGCTCAAAGTAACTAACTGGGATTGTAATGCAGCAAAATAAAGCACAATGGAATAATAAAAAGTAGTCTTTAAAGATGGGAAACTGATGAAGAAGAGATGACATCTGCCCTTAGGTTAAACAAAGGTGCCAAGAACTGAGCAGGGTTTGTTTTCAAGCTCTCTCCTGCCCAAATCTCACTCCACCCAATAGGTAAGCTGATTTAAAACAAAAAAACATGTAGAGTTTTCTGTATCAAAAGCAACAACACTTTTGCATTTATAAAATGTTGTATGTTCCCGGTGAGTCTAATACAGGCTTCCTCAACCTCAGCCCTCCAGATGTTCCGAGACTACAATTCCCATCATCCCTGAGCACTGGGTCCTGCTAGCTAGGGATCATGGAGTTGTAGGCCAAAAACATCTGGAGGGCTGAGATTGAAGCTGGGCAACTCAGGCTTCTGGGATTACCTTTTTTACCACCTTCTTTTTTTAAAAAAAAAAGTAAAACCTTGGGTTCCACCATACTATGGCTGTAAACCGCTTTGATATTTTAAAATAAAATTGTAGTGTATACAAATATTTTGTAATAAATAAATCAAAATAAATACCAACTATACTCAGCAGCAACAACCGAAGCCCATTTCACAACCAGCCTTAAGAATGCATGCAAACCCCACACACCACTAAATATATGTTTGTTCCATCATGAAAAACATTTCAGCATTACAAAGTACTGAACACACTGGGCTGCATTAAACTTATAGAGCCATTGGAATTAATGAACAGCACTATGTTAGCTTGAACCTGTTTTACATTACATACATATGCTGTTTCTGCATTTATCAGCCACACATTCCAAGCAAAGGAGGTTGCTCTTAAATGTTAATGGGGGGGGGAGAGAGAGAGACATATTTAGCTTTTGCCTCCATGTTGCAGCAACATAGTACACACCATGCAGCCTGCTTACTTTTGCTCCCTGTTCTCTGTGCCTTTGTTCCCCACGGTGCAATACTCTTCCATTTCTTGTAAGAGACAAAGCACAAAGGACAAAGTCATTGGCTCTTGACTGTCACTGAAGCACCACTCAAGCATTCTTAGCTATTAATTCTTCCCCTCAGCCTACTGCTTCAGTGTACCTATTTTACAGGAGGAGAAAGAAAGGCAAAGTGAACAAAGGCACATGCAGTCAATGAGGAAACAGCAGATCCCAAGTGTTTCCATTTGGAATCTCCAGCTCTACACATTCAACTATACAATTGCATTAGCTTTAGTCTTTCAACGATCAGTAAAAGTGACTAATGCCTTTGTTTAAACACTAATTCAGGGCCTGACCTTTGAGTCAAACTGTTCTGGAAGAAAGATATCATGGAGGCAAATGAGATTTTACCGGCCTAACAAAGGTAGAATATTTGCGGTTTTCTGAAACAACAAGTACACAATTCTGTGTTTCAAGAGACGCTAGAACAAAGCCTTGGAAGAGATGGTAGAGAATTTTCCTTGGTCTGCATCTTTAAGTGAACCAATCAAATTTGCACCTTTCAATTAATACAAAGATTGCAATGTCATTATTCCTCATATTCCACTTCTCCAAATTTTGCAACACAGCTCTCAGCTCAAAGTGTGTGTGTGTGCGTTTAAGATAAAATATATTTAGAAATGTGTATGAGATTAAAATGCTAATTTAAACAAGAGGTGGGGTTAAAAAATGCAGATTAATGCAGAAACCAGATGGAACAGATTTATGAATAAACGTATGCGGAAGTGATATTGACTGGAAAGCTACAGCCAAATCCAAGGAAATGTGGGTTCTTTTAAAAAAAACAGCATTCAAGAACAAGCCCAAATCTGAAACCCAGGTTGCCCAGCCCCAGGCGCACAGGAGGGCGGAGCCAGCCGGCCGCCTCAGCATCTCACTGGCTCAGTCGCCCCCAAACTCGCAGTGTAGAGCCACCCACAGAAGAAGAGCCCACTGCGGCGCTCCGACCGACGGGCAGGCTCTTCCCCAGACTCAGGCCCTGGACTCTCGGCCTGGCGCCCCTCAGAGCCCGACGCCCAGGTAGCCCACACCCCTAGTGCCTGTGGGTAAGATGGCCCTGTTTGTTTTTTGCAGTCTTCAGAGTAGTAGAGTACTGGACCATTTAAACAAGATTTTAGCTGCAGCTCATTCATTTTCAGCTTTGTATTGCTGTTATTTAAAAAGTACGCCTAGATATTCCTTTGTGGTGCCTATAACCTAAGTTTAAGGTGCCATTTGGCTCTTAGTTTTCACATATCAGTTTCTATTTATTTTTATTTAATTAATTAATTTATATACCGCCGTATACCTGGAGGTCTCATGGGGTTCACAGAAAAAAGTTTCTAACACTGCCACAAGTAACTGTTGTAAATTTAAAACCAGTAGATGCTTTCAGTCTCTTCCTCATAGTGCACAAAATAAGGAGAGGAAATTTGCACAAACCCAAAGCTCAGCACATCTCATTTACATAACAAATCACAATTTCCCCTTTACTTCTGAATCAGGCTATGGTCACTTTCGATGAGCCTCACAGAATGTTATGTACACTAACTCAGGAACCATACATGATTATGAACATATGTTCTCAATACTGCACCAAGACTAATCTTTGCACCCACTTTTAAAAATGCATCTTTAATCACCTAAATACGTAGAAACACACACGCTCTCAAAACTGGAAACCTACTTACACAAAATGCAAATTGTCATTAGCTAATCTAGTTCAAAAGGGGCGCGGGTGGCACTGTGGGTTAAACCACAGAGCCAAAGGCTTGCCGATCAGAAGGTCGGCGGTTTCAATCCCTGTGACGGGGTGAGCTCCCATTGCTCTGTCCCAGCTCCTGCCAACCTAGAAGTTCAAAAGCACGTCAAAGTGCAAGCAGATAAATAGGTACCGCTCTGGCGGGAAGGTAAATAGCGTTTCCATGTGCTTCTCTGGTTTGCCAGAAGCAGCTTAGTCATGCTGGCCACATGACCCAGAAGCTGTCTGCAGACAAATGTCGGCTCCCTTGGCCAGTAAAGCGAGATGAGTGCCGCAACCCCAGAGTTGTCCGCGACTGGACCTAATGGTCAGGGGTCCCTTTACCTTTAATCAAGTTCAATTTGCCACCAACAATTTTATTCTGGAATTCAACAGAAGGGAGATCAGGTTGAATTTTTGGTAGGTTTTTTGTTTAAAAAAAAAGCCCAACAAAAGCAGCAACAAACCTCTATTTCAGCTGCATTATTTTTCTATCACATTATCTCACACACAACACTCAAAACAACTAAAATTGAAAAAGTAGAGGAAAATTGTCTTCCTTTTAGTTTGTTTACTCAGTATGTTTGACAGTACTCTGTATACAGCCAGATGCACAATTTCCTTGGTAAAGCACATCAGTCAGGATTCCCCTTTTATTTGCAAGAAGGGAAATATTTAATACTTAGGAAAGTATAATTGCAAAAGAAAAACTGTCGAGGAAGGTAGGAATCAAGGGTGGAAACTTACATCTTTGTTATTGACTAGAAAAAACAGAATAGCATCCTTAACAAAATGTGTACTGAGAATTATATTTATCCACAAAAGTAAAAGACCCTACTACAGGCATGGTCTTAGTTTATATTACTCATGAAAATCACCATCATTTACCATGCATAGGGATGAGTCAAGTTACAGAGAACTATAAGGAAAGAATTAAACAAAGGTCTGAACAATTTATTTAATACCAGTACCGGTTCCTAGTCTTGAGCCAGCTGATCGTCTCATCCTAATCCAAAGCCTCAAAACGAAAATACAGTAACTTTCCACAGCAACCCAAGGGCTTTATTTCAGCAGTACCAAAATCCAGCTCAACAAGTGGAAAACCTGATGCATTCTTAGAAGCCCACCACTCTGTGCACTGTACCACAACCTATAAAAGCCAGAGGATGCACGGAGCTTCATGCGGGCAGCGACAGCTCTCCAAGGAAGCCCAAAAATAGCAGAGAAAGATGCTTCACATGTTAAGGGAGAAATTGATGGGAAGCACAAGAAGCAGATTCCAAAAAGTGATGAAACAAGATGGATAGAATCCAGCACACGATGAGATGTCTCTTTGCAGACTGGTCAGTTGCCTCCATGTCACCCTTTGTGAAAATCTCCCTCCTCTACACGCAGCGGCGATAACTCAGCCCTTTGAAAAAGGTGTGGGAGTGATGCAGGGTTTGGACGGAAAGAGATGGCAGGGAAAGATGAAGGGGGGGACCTCATATGGGCAGTCTACGGCTGGAAGCTTTGAAAGCACAAGGTTTCTGCAAATGCCTCTGCTAAAAGCAGAGGCAGGCTCCTGGATCGATTATGCATGCACACCACTGAAAACACCAGCCGCTTAAGTGCCAGAGCCCTGCTGGATAATTTATAGGCCAGTGTTAGTATTCACAGAGTGGTGGGCAGAGTTCAGAGGAACAAGGTAGAGAATAGAAGTTTAAGACAACTTTCATATATCACTTATCAGCCATTCACTGCAAATTTCTGGGCTTGTTTCACAGACGTAAGCAAGGGGCAAAAGCCCAATCAGGGTCTCGGTGGGTACCAGCAGCCGCTCCAGAATAAATGAAGGGCATTGATCTGCATCTTTGAAATATGATTAGATAAAAGCTGCCTTAATTTTGAAATCAGGTCACCTAGTATTATCTTTGACGAGCAGCAACTATTGGGGTATGGGACATTCAGCAGTTGCCTTCATTCCCTGTAGCACTTTTCACATGTTCATTTGAATAGGTAGACAAGGGGGAGCAGGATTCCACTTGTTTAGGATCACTGGTTGTGAGCTAGTTCATGTGCAGCAGTAGGTGAGGAAGAGCCCTCCACCAAATCTGTACATAGCGTGGGACCAGAGGCCACAAGCAGGTAAAATGCTACTCTCTTCTGTTCAGAGTAATCTGTGGAAAGTGCTTGTGCATTGTCTCCACACACTGTAAGCTACTGTGCACTAATGTCTTAGGTACAACTCAGAGTAGTAAAAACCCTACTGCAGGCCTGTATTCACAGTCCCACCAAGAATCTGCTGTTATTGACACCTGTGTGGAGCCTGAACACAGCGGTCAACGTTCAACCATCTAACATAAACAACACAGTCTAGTGACACTTTTCAGACTGAAATGCCTTGTTGAAATACCTTGCAACTTGCATAAGCATCTTAATGCAATTCCTCCTGTCCTGATCTGTGATTATTAAGAGTGCTGCTTTAAAAGCATCGTTATCCTACCACCACCCAAAAAATCACCAGGTGTTCTCAGATATTTCCTCCTTATTTATAATTGACATTTTATCAGAGTTTTCCAAAGCAGAGTTACAGAAACCTTTATGAAAAGAAAGCTCCTGTTATTGAGGAAAATGTTGCTAACTTCTGCGGAAGTCTAAAACCTCGCTTAAACTTCAAGCTATGCTGTATTTGCAACTGTGTTCATTCCAGGAGGTGATAAAAATGGAACAACTGGTCCTACCAGAGGCTGTCTGTGGTTTTGCATCTGTTACAATTAGTATTTTTCCTGATAATACCAAAGTCCCAAAGCCTTTTTAACCATACTGCTACACCCAGTGTGCCAACATAAACATTCTTGCTGCTGCCAATAAGTACCAAATAAATTTTTGCATTTTGGGGGGGGGGGTTAACCAGTAACTGAGTACTCCTTAACAAGATTGCAGGCCCAGGCTGCATATTACCCCACCCCACCCCCGCTCAGGTGAGCTACCAATAAAGGAGACCACACAGTTGAATGGGATCAAATCAGGCCACAACTTTATTGACAACAGATGAAATGGTTTGGCATAGGCATTGGGTAAACATTTATTTCCGGGCTGCCTACCAGAAATGACATCAGGGTCAACCCGGCAGCAGGGATTCCTATGACTTACATCAAATAGGGGGATCCCTGAAGGGATCCCCGCCTCTAGGAGTGCTGATGCCCAAGCCCCCTGTCTGGGCAAATGGACAGAAGCAACTCCATCATGGATCCCTTTAACGAGATACCCTATTTCTGGAGGGGAATGCGAGGGTACACCCCCCTTCCAACCAAGGCTAAGCTCACCCAATGCCAAAACTGCCAAAGTTGTGATGATTGCTATGGGGTAGGCAAAACCTCCAGGTCATAGCCAATTCGCTTGGTAGGCAAATTCCTACCTGGCCTCACTAGTACGACGACCACCGCAGCCATAGAAAGGTCAATTCAATGAGTACAGTCATACCTCGGGTTGAATGTGCTTCAGGTTGAGCGCTTTCAGGTTGCGCTCCGTGGCGCGTTACTTCCATGTTTCACCAATCGCGCATGCACACTCAAAATGATGTCACGCGGATGCGCGGAAGCGACAAAACGCAACCAGCAGGCGTGCCATCGTGCCTTATGTTCCATTCAGGATGTGAACAGGGCTCCGGAACAGATCCCGTTCGCATCCCGAGGTACCACTGTAAATGCAAAATTACCAGAGTGGATGAGTTGATCCAACAAAGAAGAGCTGGGCATCGTGGGCTGGCATGGGCTGTTTTAAATCCCCCGGGAGCAGACATGAGGGCAGGGGTGGAGGAAGGGGGTGCGATGGGGGTGGACCGCCCTGGGTGTCACCACTGAGGGGGAGTGACAAAACGCCAGGCAGCACTCACAGCGGGGCCTGCAGCATGCCCAAACCACATCTCTCTTCTGGAAGTGACACGGTGGCTTGGGCACCTGCAGGCTCCACGCTGCCCCTAACGGTCCACCCGCCGGCGCCACCCCCCTCAGCTGTAGGGCGGCTGAGTGGGAAGAGGCAGGCAGACTCCTTGGAGGCCCCGCAAAGTGTCCTGCCCCAGCTCACCCCGCCCCTGGGTGAAGGGAATGTGCGATGCCCCAGGTGCCCAATCAACTTGCTCCATCGCTGCTGAGGGAAGCCTGATTGCTTCCTTAAGCCCGCCCCTGGAGAGCTCAGCCCTCTGGGCCAGCCTGCCATTGGCCAATTTGGCAAGCTGATGCAGAGCAGGATTTCAAGCCGGGAGCACAAGCCAAAGCTCACGTTCCAGCAGGGATCAGACCCTGACGCCCAGCCCTGCATCGCCAGCGGGAACGGAGGCGCTGGGCATCCCGCAAAGCCACCACACCCCTAAAAAGGGGGTAAGCAGATTTACCTGAAATCCCAGAATCAATCTCTACAAAACTACTTCATTTGGAGATAATTCCACATGCAAACACAGCATCTCCTGCTCACTGAAACAACTCTGCCTATTCCCCTGTGCTGCCCCTTACGCCTGGAACTTTTGCTGTTGTTGACTGAACTCACTAGTTGCTTTTTTAAAAACACAAAACTAACTCAAGATTACTTACAAAATAGTAGCAGATAAATTAAAAGGCACAATCAACCAAAGATGGCAACAGGCACACATGATAGTTCATTGCCATGATGGATAAACCACACACACTATCTTCTCCAAGTTTCTTGGCTGCATCCTTGTCCTAATCAAGATAAGCTTCAAAATTGTCTCATAGAATCATAGAGTTGGAAGAGACCACAAGGGCCATCGAGTCCAACCCCCTGCCAAGCAGGAAACATCCCTTAGATTTAGAGAAAAGACTAGATCTCATGCAGAAGTACATATTTTCTAGTCACTCCATTTAGAAATGAGAATTATTTCATGTGTGGAGTAGAAATTCGCTTCTTAGTTAATCATCTGGCTTTTTTGACAATTTAGGACTCAAACCAGTTATCCAATAAGAAAGGCAACAGCATGTCCATGAATGACTTGTTTGAGCCAGTGTACCAAAATAAGGTACATGAACACCCTTGGTCCCTGCAGCTATTTATTTTTATTTTTATTATTTTTATTATTACCACCCCCACCCCCATACACACTCTGGGTGGCTTCCAGCACATATAAAAGCATAATAAAACATCTAACATTAGCAACTTCCCGATACAAAGCTGCCTTCAGAAGTCTTCTAAAAGTTGTGTAGTTCTTTATCTCCTTGGCATCCGACAGTTAAAACACATGAGCACGCTTCACATATAAAATTAGTACTTGTTAGAACTACATTCAGGCTTGCTTCTTCCTTCACACATGCCTCCTTTTTTTTTTTTTTTTAGGTGCTTCCCCAAACCCCGCATACCTTCCTATCTGAGTACTTTTCCCCTGGCACAGGAGAAGGCAAACTCCAGGGCTTTTCCTGCTCTTTCAAGCAACAGAAACAGAACCCGTAAAAAGGCAGCTCCTTTCCTGCTTTCTTTCTCTCCTGAACATGAGAGGCACAGAGCAACAGATCTGGAACATAAAGCATTATTAATAGCCACTGTCCTGCCATGATGAGTCACCTCACCACATAAGCAGAATCACAAGCAGGTTTTTTTGTGTGTTTTTTTTAAAAGCCCTTTCCCAACAATCGTAGACCAACAAGGTAATTTATTGGCAGCATTAGAAGTGAAATACCAATCAATTGCACTAATATTGAAAGCACACTATGGTATATCATTGCCTAGCAAGGGAGGGAGAAGTACTTGCGGAATCCAACACAGTGATTCAAAACTCATTCCATCCTTCTGGGAATAATAAGATCCCTTAGATAGCTATTAGAGACATTCTTTTAGTCACCTAGCCATAAATATCCCATAAGCAAGAAGTGCTGCGGCGAATGCAGAAATCCGGTCACTGTGCCATCGTAGAAAATTATCCCCCCCCCCTTCTAAAAGCAGATCGGTTCTATGGGAAATTTCCAAATGGGCGGGAGAAAAGGTGTCCCACGGTTTCAAAGTCACAGGCATACATACCTGCTCAGATTTCCCTGTACTGTGTCATGTTCTAGGACAAGGATAGGGAATATATTTCAGCTAGATGGCCACATTCCCTCCTTGGGGAGCTACCTAGAGGTCCCCCCAGAGGCAAAAGTGGGCAGAGCAACTACAGTGGTATCTTGGGTTAAGAACTTAATTTGTTCCGGAGGTCCGTTCTTAACCTGAAACTGTTCTCAACCTGACGTACCACTTTAGCGAATGGGGCCTCCCGCTGCCACTGCCGCCACTGCCATGCGATTTCTGTTCTCATCCTGAAGCAAATTACTTAACCCGAGGTACTATTTCTGGGTTAGCGAAGTCTGTAACCTGAAGCGTCTGTAACCTGAGGTACCACTGTAATGTGAATTGTACCTTTATAGAATCATAGAATCATAGAACTGTAGAGTTGGAAGGGACCCTGGGGATCATCTAGTCCAACCCCCTGCAATGCAGGAATATGCAGCTGGTCCATACAGGGATTGAACCTGCACCCTTGGTGTTCTCAGCACCATGGTCTAACCAACTGAGCTATCCAGGCCTTTATAGAGTCAAGGTGGTTTATTTACACTTGGACATCCTTCTCTATTGTCCATCCAGGCAAGCAAGGAGAATCATTAAAGTTAAAGGACACATTCCAACCAGGCAAATATGCACAAAGATGATCTGGTGCAGGTGTGTGGCCTGAGCAAAGTTCATAGAGCTATATTTAGGGCCTGCGGGCCTTGTTTACCCTTAAAACTGAGTGACAATGCAAATTGTATGCATGTTTTGTCCAAAGAAGGCCCCTGAGTCCCATGGGAAGAGGGATTGACACTCTGAGAATTGCAGCTCTGGGAGGGGAACAGGGGTCTCCAAACAACTCTCAGCACATTTAACAAATTACAGTTCCCAGGATTATTCGGGGAAATCGATGACTGTTTAAAAGTAGTATGATACTGCTTTAAATGTATAGTGCTTTAAATGTATAGTGCAGATGAGGCCTAGGATTGTGGCGACTGTTGTATGTGCAACTATGCTGGGAGGTAGGGAGGGGAGGAAGGAGAGGTTAAAGTAAATAACCTGCCTATAGTATTTGATTTTTTAAAAATTACAATTTCAGCCAATTGCCCACCTGAACAGGAAAGCTTGTTTCAAAAACTGATGCTGACAAAAGGTGAAATTACTCAGCACATAAGTAGTTGTTGGCATCTGTCTCTCTTGGGAGACAATGGAGGAGTGTACCTTGTTGTAGCTGTACAGACAGATGCAGGAAATACATGTTTTGTTGCAGCTGGGGCAGATAAAGGCGTCCAGTTGTGATGCTGCAGACGCACCATGGGGTTTCTTTTCTCAACACTCCTCCCAGTGGCCATTCCTTCTCTGGTCACGGCTATGGATGCACAACCTGAATGACTGTCTCCAGCCACTGTGGTCATCTACAAGGGATCCCCACATAGCAGGGCTGATGTTGCCAGCCTTCGTGCCACATTTGCAGACATCTTTGTAATTCAGTTGGTCTGCCAACGGGCCTAGTGCCTGAAGAAACCTGCCCGCAGAGCACGTCCTTGGAGATCCTGCCCTCTTCCATTCTGTAGACTTGACCAAGCCAGCATACGCGTCACTAAGACAGGAGTGTGAACATGCTGAGAATGTGAGCTTGGGAGAACACATCTTTGTTTGAGACTCTGTCTTGC
Source organism: Podarcis vaucheri (assembly GCF_965113315.1). Lineage (NCBI taxonomy): Eukaryota > Metazoa > Chordata > Lepidosauria > Squamata > Lacertidae > Podarcis > Podarcis vaucheri. Next base: position 30,472,455 of record NC_138759.1, read on the forward strand.
CATGTGATGTCCAAAATCTTCCTGACACAATGCATGTGGAAGGCATTGAGGCATCGCTCCTGGTCATTGTAAATTGCAGACCACTCACCTCCATAAAGCAGTGTACTCAACACGCAAGCCTGGAGAAGCAAGCCATTGCTGTAGTTGCCTTGCCAATATGCTCAGATTCAATGGAGATGTTGCTGATTATGGTGGAGTCCTGGTAAATGAAATCATCTACCACCTCAAGCGAGTGGTCACCAATGCTGATGTGTGGAGTAGTGGTGAAGTCCTGACCCAGGATGTTGGTCAAAACTCCCTGCAGGCTTGGGCAAAATAGTTGATGAGTCTCTGTAGAGCTTCCTCAGAGTCAAGGCTGTCTTCTGCTAACAACATCTCTCAGATAAGGACCCGTCACACTTTTGTTTTAGTGAGGAGATGTGCCAGGTTGAACAGTCCCCGTTGCTTCTTGAATATCTTCAATCCAGCTGAAGGCACAGGAGATCAGCAGGGAGAAGAATATGCCAAAGAGTTGGGGCAAGAATACAGCTCTGTTTCACACGGCTCTTTATACAGAAGCCGTATGAGGATGAGCCATCGTGCTGGACGGTGCCCCACATGTTCTTGTGGAAGGACACAATCACCTAAACATTAGGAAGAACTTCCTGACAGTAAGAGCTGTTCGACAGTGGAATTTGCTGCCACGGAGTGTGGTGGAGTCTCCTTCTTTGGAGGTCTTTAAGCAGAGGCTTGACAACCATATGTCAGGAGTGCTCTGATGGTGTTTCCTGCTTGGCAGGGGGTTGGACTCGATGGCCCTTGTGGTCTCTTCCAACTCTATGATTCTATGATTCTATGATCTTGTGAAGCTTCCTATCTTGCTGGGTGGTGTGAAGAGTCCTTTTCAGATGACAGGATCAAATAGCAGCTGGCGCAGTGAGAAAACCATGTTGATTGTTGACCGCTGAGCTCTAAAGCTGCGTTGTGACTTGGGATAGTTATGTCATAACTGGAAAATTGTGGCCCCACCTACAACTGAGCCCTGAAAGGTTTTCACAAGGGAATGGGACCCTCAGGCTGAAAAGAGGCTTCCACTCTTGCCCTAGAGCTTCAGTGGAAATTAAGCAGGTATGGACCTGGTCAGAGAAATGGAGAATGGAGAATGGTTCACTAGAAGGTGAATGCTGTTACTTATGGAGCCAAAGTAGAGCCCCCCACATACAAGACAAAGGTATCACTAAGTTTAAAGGAGCCCCAAAGTCTGCAGGAATACTACAATTACGGGGGAAACTCCCCCCACAAAAATAGGACTGAGCATGCACAGTGGTCATGTTATGCTTACTTTTTTGACAGTCAACTGTGTGAGATTGAATGGATTGGTTGGAATCCAGAAAGTAGTATTCCATTCTGCTAACTTTTGTTGTAGTTCTGACTTGCGTTATTGATCTTATACCAGCACCTGATCATTTCAAAAAGGCACGTGTGTGTATCTTTATAGCTATGCTGTAGCTATTTAGCTACATAGAGAAACTGTATGCCACTCCATGATTCTAGGATGAAGGGCAGTATAGAAATTTAACAAACAAAAATGTAACCTCAGAAGCAGCCTCACATTGAACTTCATCAGTTAAGTCTCTCTGAAGCCAATACGTATAGACCATCGTGGTTGTCTTTGTTTGCAAAGCCACAGCCCAACAGAAATCAAAAAGCAACTGATAAAACTATAAATGCACCACAGCATATTTGCCAAAAACAAATTGAATTTGAGCGGGCACACTCTGAGGTCACAGACACATACTGTTCAGGGTGCATTTGTGTGAAAAAGAATCCAATCAACCTCAGGCCTACTCCTGATGCGGGGCCATCCATCAAAGGAGCTGAGCTTGCTTCACATAACAATAATAGCCACCTCACCCACGTAACAAATGGGCACAAAAAGAAAGTGATGGGCCTTGAGTTATGCAGTCTTTAGAACAAAACCAGAAGCTTGGGTTCCAAACATTGCAGTTTGCTCACAAGAGTTGCCTCCGGCTTGTGGGGCAAAAGGCCAGAACACAGACTAAGAAATTTACAGTGCAACAAGTGTAATATTGTGGTATTCCTGCTCAGGGTTCCAGACAGGTAGCAAAGCCCTCTTCCATTGCACTCCATTTAATTCCACTTGGGACAGTTTTCCATCGTCATGTATACAGTCAACATTCCACAGCCACTAAGCATGCTGTCTTCATCGGGCTTCTTAAGAGAGCTCCCTCCTTACTTTTTTCTCTCAAGGTAGTCTCAGCGTTTTCTAACACCTACGTCTTCTGCATAGGTGGGGCAGTTGTGGATACATAAGGATCCAAACGTCGGTGTCAGATCTACATATTTTGCCATAGCGTGAGGAAGTCTGCACTCCCACCACCCACCCCTCCTGCAGGTTTGTGTCTAATCATCCTTGCTGCCACCACTGCTACCAAGAGAAAGATGACTACAGGTTCATGTCCCATCCTGCCAATGTGGCAGCTTCTTGCCTTCCTCTTCCTGGGGTGAGCAAGAAGGTAGGGCCATTCCTAAAAAACAATCCCTTGGAAGTTGGCACCTCTGCACATTCACCAAGTCACTAAGTTTATTCTGCCTTCTAGCATAAGTTAAGTCAAGACTCAGACTAGTTTTGCTTTACAGACTCCCTCTTTTACACAAATTAATTGGTTTGAATATGGGTGAAGCATGCATGCAAACCTGTTGTCCATTAGCAAAAATAGAAATAGTGTACAATTTCAGGAGGTGGGAGGAGGCAAATTTCCAGGAAAAGTATGACAATTATTTCCAGGACAACAGTCAAAAAAAAAAAAAAAGGAGAGGGAGAAGGAAAGGAAGAACTGCTACAGACACAGCTTCCAGAACAGATTGGAGGAGGTGCTATTCCTATTTTAACAGTGCCCAAATCTGCTTGAGGCAGGCTGCTTTATTCCACCTAGTGGTAGGGTAGAGCTCAGCCACTTGGCTACATTTGGGCAGCCTGCCTGAGCCAGCATACTTTGGACATAATTAAGAAGCAACAAACTATCAGTTACAGTGGTATCTCAGGTTACATACGCTTCAGGTTACAGACTCCGATAACCCAGAAATAGTGCTTCAGGTTAAGAACGTTGCTTCAGGATGAGAACAGAAATCGGGCTCTGGCGGCGCGGCAGCAGCAGGAGGCCCCATTAGCTAAAATGGTGCTTCAGGTTAAGAACAGTTTCAGGTTAAGTACGGACCTCCAGAACGAATTAAGTACTTAACCTGAGGTACCACTGTATTTCATTTAAATAATAATATTAATACTGTAATTATAATAATATAATAGGGTGTCATTTCAATGGTCTTAGCAAAGGCACCAAAATGTCAGGCCAGTGAGATCAGATGCCTGTTCATTGCTTACATTTTTTTAGTCATATGAAGAATTCATTCTAGGATGGTACGGTACATTTGAGCAAGTTCTGCACACTATCTCACTAGAGTGGTACATGCCCTGCTTATCCCCCACTTGGATTACTGCCATTCTCGGCAGTAGAACTCATCCTGTGGAACACCCTCCCATCGGATGTCAAGGAGATGAGTAACTATATAAACTTTAGAAGACATCTGAAGGCAGCCCTATACGTATAGGGAAGCCTTTTAATGTATAATGTTTTTATATATGTTGGAAGCCACCCAGAGTGGCTGGAGCTACCCAGTCAGATGGGTAGGGTACAAGTAATAATGGCAATATTATTATTACTATTTAATTTATTATAAATATATACATTTTGCTAGTTATAGCCTGGTGTTGCTGACAAATTCTAAGAAACAAAAACATACTGAATTTTTTAAATGGAAAGTGTAATTTGCTAGTTTCAGGGCTGTGTACAGCACCACACATCTACATTCCAGGACCTTGACCTGGGGGAAACCTGACCTGCATCCAGGCTTGAATCAATGTTTAATTAAGGTTTTTAAAGTCCTATAAGATCAGGAGAGGGGGAGCAGGGGAAAGACACTGATTCTCCCTTTCCTCTCTTCCCAATTGAACCGCAGAGAGCAGAAGGGCTGGATCTTACTGGGTGCTGTTTCACCCATGCATTCCCTGTAGGAAACATGCTGGCAAACCAGCAGACCCCTTCAGCCAGTAGAGCTGCACCCTTGGCACACAGTTCCTACAGTGCTGCTGCATGGGCTCGACAGGCTTCCATGGCCTCCACAATCTGCTGCCCTGCTCCTGCATAGTTTCCTCCAGTGTGTCCCACCAAGGTGTGGTTCAGCCCTAGCTGTCCTTGCCACCAACACCTGCAACTCTGTGGCTGCCATTTAGCAGACTCACCTTTCTGACCATCCCTCAACTGGCTCCTGCATCAGCAGTCATCATCAATGGAGGGGGAAGCACATAACTGACAGTGAGAGACCAACTGTCTTCTGGCACTGGCTCAGCACAGGAACAGGAGACAGGTCTTCTCTATTCCTCTCCCCCACCCCAATCTCCTCTTCCCACCTTGGGACCTCTGCAGTTTCAGCCATTTCCTTTGGAATCCTGCTATGGTCTACTTTCCAAACACATTACCTGTGGGTAACATGCTCGTAAAGCAAACCCCTGCAGCTAGCAGGTGAAGGGTTCAGTTGCACTTATGGACTGCATACACGTGTTCCCCTGCTGGGAACATGCATCTAAAGTCAAAATGCAGCACAGGGCTGTTTGAAAGCCCTCTTACAGCAGCCATGGGTTGCATTTGGCAGAGGCTGCCTGACTCTCCTCCCAGCAACCCACCCATTAACAAACCTAGATTCCTCCAGGCAGCCCAACCCAGGGTGATCAGGGGTTGTCTTGACGCAATTCAGGCAAAGTCCAGATCAGAGCAAATTGGCCTGGCTTTGTTTGGGCTTTGGCGGAAACTGGTGTGTAACCCTTTTCATTTCTTGCCAAATTTGGTTAACATCATTTCAGTTTTGACAGGTTCAGCCCACCATCTTGATTCAAACTGGAGTCCAATGGTATCCAAATATAGACCAAAGACCACTCCTCCATTTCAGGAACCACTGTCAAATTGGGCGACATTATTTGCATTGCGGTCCAAATCAGTGCAGTTTTGAATAGTTCGGTCTGCTTCAAAATGACAGCCAACAGTATCCAAATATAAACCAAAAGTCCATTGCTCCATCTCAGGAACTGTCATGCAAACTGATTTCATGCCAAATTTGGTTTAAAATCTTTTCACTTAGGAATGGCTTTGCTCACCATCTTGCTTCAAAATGGCCTCCAACCATTTATAAACATAGACAAAAACCTGTTCCTCACACTTGGGAACAGTCATGCCAAGTTGGAATGATAATATCTACAGACACATCCAAATTGGTGCAGCTAGTGTTAGGCCCACAGAAGAAGGTTTTAAGCTGCTGCTTCACAATGAGGTAAAACCTCCCAACATGTTGAACATTGGGGTATAAGTTTAAATAAAATCATGATGTGTAACCATTGATTGCTTTATCCAGCATAAGTTTATCTAATCCCCCTTTAAAGTCATCCAAATTGGCAGCTGTCATTGCATGTTGTGGCAGCAAATTCCATGAGATGACTATGTGCTGTGTGAAGAATGCTTCCTTTTGACTGTCTTGAATTGAGATATTTGCTCATCCTAGTCCCAAAACAGATGAATGGCAATACCACTACTTCTTGTGTTCCTCCACAAGTTCTTGTTGAGAACTATCCATTTAGTCCTACTCTCTTTTCCCAGTTCCCAGGTTCCAGTATATAAGAGGATCCACCATCTTAACCCATGACTGCTAAGTTTTACTCAAGAGCATTTGGCAAAGGATTTTATCAGAAACATCTTGGAAGTCCAAATGTAAAGCGTCTACCACATCACCCCCAGTCACCTGGAATATGCTTTTCAAACTGTTGAGTTCCATACAATGAGTAGCATACTATTTGCTCTTACCTGTGATCATGTCCAAAGTACTTGCAACTCCATTGCCTCCCTCCCTCTAAAAAGAAGAGCCTGAAACTTGGACTTCTATCAGCAAAGTCCACCAGTCCAGGAGGCTCTGCAGATTTATTATCTGTTCTAATTATTAATTACATTTATATAGCACCTCTATATTCCAAGGAGCTCAAGATGGTGTACATGGTCAAAAGAATGACTGCTTGTGTTAGCTGGCAACTTTGCTACAAATGCCTATCTACAGCTCATTTGATTCCCTCCCTCTAGAGGGCTTCACCAGCTGTCTGGGGCCAGACTGCCAGACACCAACAAAGGGACTTACGCCGAACAACTTGCATCTCACCAAGATGAATGCAACCCACCAGATATGAATGGTGGCCCATGAAGGGCTTGAGGAACTCTGCTTTTTTCCCAGGCCAATGCATGCATCAGAAACAGGAGATTAGATCAGGACTCTGGTAGGCTGCCACATATGGCTATCAGATTGAGTTTGGCTTGGTGGAGCAGAAATTGTGCAGGCCCAGGTTATGGCAGGCTCCCAAATTACACTTATCACTCCTCACCAATTGTTATTCTTGCCCACCCCTAAAGCTCGCATCCTGCTGCTGGAAATTTGTTTGGATGCAGGAGATGCTGCGGCAGCATCAAGGGCATTGCAAGGAACAATTCTGGGAGCCGAATGCCCCTCCCTGCCAAACCGAAAAATGCGCCCACATCCCGGTGCAGCTGGAAAAATGGAGGGGGCCTGTCTTCCATCCTCTCATGGTATCAGACTGTGCTAGTTACCAGATGAGAAACTGGCATCTTCCATGAGATTCAGATAGCCCACCACTTTGTTCCTGGGGATTGAAGGCTCCTGGTGTTAATTAGCTCCTGTAATATGATGGATGACAGCAGGAAAGCCAGAAGTGACACAGGCAAATTGCATTCCAGAATGAGCCTTCCCTCCTCATCAAGGGCACTGGAAAGGGATCTGGAGAAAGACAGGAGCTGAGCTGCAACACCACCACCTGGACACAGTGTATATAAATACAATGAGGCTGTGGGAATCGGGAACAAGGAAGTCCACCCTCAATGCTAACAAGAGAAAACAAAGAGCGTTTGACCTGCCACAGGGGAGCAACACACACAGGTTTCTTGGGCTGATCCCTGTTGACATGAATAAATTGAATCCTTGAGGAAAGGATAAGATTGCCCTGCCCTGATTTGGTGGTCGAGCCCCTGCTGCCCATGGGAAGCAAAGGAAGACACAACTAGACACAACAACATACTAAGGAAGAGAAGGCGGCAGCATCCTTTTCTCTCCAAGACTGAGGCCAAAGGAGAACAGATGAGAACTGGGGCAAGGAGGCAGTTGGGTGGGAAAGAGAAAACCAGCCATGTATCTCCCATGATGAAGTTAGGGATGGGAGATGAGACAGGCCAGGGAAACTGGAAGGGATGGCCTGGGTACTGCAGCACCATACCACAGAGGTATAAAATATTAATATAAAGTTAAAAGGGGGGTATATCCCTAGTGTATGAACATCCATACATCACCTTAGTTCATTGTATCAACTGCCAGTGCATAGTCATCCCATTCTCCTGCAGTCTTCTCTCTCTTCAAGCACACATTGTCCTAGGACCAGCTCATCCACTAGACAAACACAGTACTAGCACTGCATGCAAGCCCTGCAAGGGGAAATGGAGATACTATGTTCTGCAATTAACTGTCCCAGAAAAAGGATGCTTCCAGAAGACCTATTTATTGAGTATTCATCCAGATTTGCTTGAGGGGAGACTAGATGATGTTGCATCAAAGGTGGTGTTCTCTCGCACTTCCCAGTGAATTTCCTGTCACTTTCCTTATTGCAAAAACTCTGATCTTGGAGAAGCAGATCTGTTGCACAAGACCTCCCAAAACAATAATGGTGAGACCTGAATTTTCGGGTATGTGATTGAATCCCACCTGAAAGCAGTGTCAGTTTGGAAACACCCAAAGGTAGAGCAGCAAGATGAAGAGATTAGGGCAGAGGGGACAGAAATCTACAGTGGGGATTGCAAAGAGACAGGAATCAAGACCAAGAGATACATCTAACCCGATTTATAGATCCTAATAATGTCTAGGACCAACTCCATTCTCCACTTACAAAATAACAATTACAGAGTTCTATTTATCCACCCTAAGCTTGCTGTATTGAAATGCAACCTTCACAAATTCAGAGCAATCACCTGGTACAGCTCTGTTGGAGCTATTACTTTAAACTGGGAGTTGCACATCTGAATATTCCCCCATTTAAACAACAACCCTGAAAATCAGCTCAGTGGCAGATGACAGGCCAGGATGGTTCTCTCCAATATGTTTGTTTTCTTTAAATGGCAACATTTAACTATGCAATACCCTGTTTACAGTCTAAAGTGGAGAGTCCCAGCAAGACTGTATTATGTGATTACTCTGAACACAGAGATCAGCTCTCAGGACTCAGCCAGTCCACAGAAATTGTGTTGTGGTTGATTTTCAAAATGCAAGTGATTTTTAAAATGGAAAGTGGAATAAGGGGCACTTTGAACTTGGAACCAGGGGGAAGAAAAAGGAGCCACCGAAAAGGAGTGCTCACTTGTCTCCCAAACACATTCAGTACACTGACAACACTCCTTCCAGATCAAGGCTTAGTTGCAAAAGCCTTTTGCACGTCAAACATATTGCGTGTCAATAACTATATTGTTATTGCCCAGACCTTAGTAAGAACAATCTTTGAGATACTTTTTATAAGTGCCTCAACTTTCTGCATCAAGGATGATCCGCGAGGTAATTCCAGTAACTTCTTTTTGCTGGTTAAAAATGACTAAGCACATAAAGGTGCCTTGAGTAAGCATATGAGTCTGAATTGTTCTTTTTAATGAAAAAGAGCTAACTCACCCTAAGACAGTTTTTGACCTTGGCTGTTTGGGGTTGTTGCTTTCTACGCCCTGATACAGCATCTCCTGCATCTGCCAACTTCCAAACTTCCACCTAAAGTGCAGTAGACTATGCAAAGCTGCTTGCCAGGAGGACGGGGAGGAAGAAAAAAATAATGAGGAAAAACAACTCCCTATATTAAGACACACACAAACAGAGAGAGAGCGAAACACACAAACCAGAATCTGAGAGGTGGCACAAACAGGAAGCCCAATGTTCACCAAAATGATACAGCTTAATTCTACAGGAATCAAGGAGAAGGAATAGCCACTTGCAGATTTTGATCATGGTCATACAAAACCCTGGAATCTGCTTTCCGGCTAATGCTATGCTATATATTACATGAAAAGAACCAGTGGAGTATGCACATTATTTGGTGCTAGAAAATATATCTAAACCTGGGGTGGTGAACCTATGACCCTCCAGGTATTCTTGGACTCTAACTGCCATCAGCCCCAGGTGACCCGGCCAAAGGCTATGCTGGCAGAAGCTGACAGGAGTTCTAGTCAAGCAGTAACTACAGGTCTGCAGGTTCCCCACCTCTGATCTAAAAGAGAAAAGCCAAACTCAGGCACTAGCATTTAGCACTTCAATCCACAACCTTTTTTTTCCCCCAAAAGAAAGTCCCATTCGTTTTAACAGGACTTCCTTCTACATCATAGGATTTGAATCATGGGGATGTTTTGCGGCAGAAATATCAAAAGTGGCCAAGGGCTAAGAGGCCAAGAGACCTGAGCTCCCATCTCACACCAGAATTAAGTTGATTCAAGGACAGAGATGGGACAGGCCACTGGGACACAGTTATCCTTTTAATCATCATCATCATCATCATCATTTAATTAAGGCTATTACCTTGCCCCTGCCCCAAAATGCCTTGAAAATTATTCAGGCCAAGCAGAATTTTCACATATTTTGATCTTCATGTTGAAATCGTCACGTTCAATGGGAAAGAATCTTTAGCCAAACAGCTAAGCGAATTACAAAAAAAACCAAGCAGTGTTTCTCGATCTTGCATCCAAATACTAAACAGTGAGAGGTGGAGGAATGCAACATTTTGTCAGCTTCAAAGAGACTTTTAAAGTTGCAGCATAACTTGACATTCCCTTCATCTTCATTTAAAAAAACTTACTGTTCAATCTCTGCTCCATGGATGAGTACAAAAGAACCATCACGGGTATGGGAAAGTAATAACCAAAAACTCAAGAGACTGATATTACTTTCTCAGGGTGGGAGTTTCAATTTAACAAGTGTAGCACCCCCTACCTGTTGCTTAGCTGGTCACTGCACTATCACATACTGCCTTGGTGAGAGCAGCAATACAACCTGCCAGTTACTAAATGGGCTCGAAAGAATAAACTTTCTCAGCTCAGCTCTAAGAGGCTGGACCTGGGCACACCTGAGAAGCAAAAAACCAAGGAGCTTTGTCATTTCCCAGTATTTGCCTATGAAAATTGTGCAAATCAGATGCCCCATAAGCCTTGCATCTCGGCTTCTGCGGTTCTCATTTGCTAGAATTCCTCAAGGTCAGCGAGGAAAAGGAGAGCGAGAAAAAGCAAATGGAAGACGAAGACATTGCACTACGAGCACCTTATTCAGCCCATTTCTGTTACCAGCTAGTAAAGCAGAAAATATGGAGACCTTTGAACACTGCAGCCAAATTCAGCCACATGCAGAAATAAAGAGGAAACTGTCTGCCGAGATGACGGAAGCCATTAGAGATCATTCCTTTCTACCAGATTTGCTAACCGCACTACAACACACCCATCTAATGATGGTAAGAAAACAGGTTTGCCTCAAGGAGGAAGGCCTTTTCTAAAAAGGGAGAAAAGGGATTTCAAAGGGTCAAGACACCGTGTCAACCCTTTGCGCCCAGCTTTCCTTCGCTGCTGTGCCCTTCCCCACACTTCCAGGCACGCTCTCCACCCACTGCCTAGCAAAATTTCACCCACACAACATCAGCAGGGCTAGAAAGCGGCTGACAAAAAAAGAGAAAAAAGGAAAAAGATAGGGCGTAACTGGAAGGAGGTTGCAATGCTTTCTTGAGACCAGAAAAAGCCATTTCTCCCTCTTTCTCTCTCCCCCCACCACCCCACACATTCTAATGGTGAAAGGCAAGTTTCTTCTGCACCCTCCTGCAACACACATACAAATGTCACCCATGATTCGATGCCCTCCGATCTCATATGAGTATGCAGCCTTCAGCACAGAAGTACACGGGATCAATTACATCCCTGCTATGTCTGATCAGAAGCACGGAGATGCTGGGGAGGAAGTATCTGGAGGGACAGCGAACAAGGACAGGCCTGGAGACAGTAGCTTGGTCCTGGATGTGACATGACTCCCACATCCCTCTCCCTTTGTATTGCAATGCCCTCCAGCTTGGACACACACGTATCTGGCCTTTGTGAGGGGAGGGCGCCGTTGGGTGCCTGCATGCATGCCATATACTCTCCAGTGTTGCAGGCTGCATCTTCCCCAGAGTACGCTTTCCTCATCCACAGCTGCCTGGAGTAACCTTTATTCCAATATGTCGCAAGCATGTATTTCACGGGTGGTTAAACCGAATCATTATCGCCAGGCATTTACTTGACCAAAAAATGTTATTACCCATCGCCGAGTCTACACAACACAAAGACACCCACCCGCCTTCTCTTCTCCAGCCCCCTTCTACCTTCGTTACATACCCTCCTTTTCAACATGCGAATCGTATGACAACATGCCCGGGCTTGGGGGGGGGGGACAGAGCAGAAGGAGCAGGCGGCAAAATGCATAGGTGTGCGTTTGGCATTTGCTGTATTTTCCAGTTCCCGAACAACGCCTATCAGCTCTCCCCCAACCCAACACGTAGATATAATTTCAAAATGCAAGGTATAGAATTAAAACCACGGCCTATCGTGAAGATCTCGGATATTAACCGTGATCCGCACATGCATTGGGAGCCCAGATATGTGGGGCACAAAGCAAAGGTCATTGTGCTACGGTTGTAATACACATGCACACACCCCAAAAAAAAGCAAAAAAAAAAAAAAGCCGCAGAGCCATCAAGAGGTAATACAGAATTTTCTCGTCAAGAGCCGAAAAGCCTACGGGGGGTGGGTGGGGGGAGGCAAGAGGAGGAGAAAGGGTGTGTGGATAGAAAAACAGGGGAGGAAATGGTAGAAAATGAGGAAGGGGCTTATGAAGACCATACAGCCCTGAGTCTAATCCCAAAAATTACAGTCCATTGTCCGTCCCCCCCCCATCCCCACTTAATATACCTTATTTGCTCTCCAGTCTCCCCTACCAGCATTACAGACAGATTTCTGTATCTTGGTTTTGCAGCAGTGGGTCTAATAACTCGCTGATCAAAACCCCTCACTAAAGATATCCCCTCCCATTCTTTTTTTTTTTTTTTTTTTAGCTCTGGCCTAAAGAATAATGTGTTTTTAGAGATAATGGTGGCTATTAAAAAAAAAAATAGAAGAGGACACATCACAGACATTATTCAAGCAGCTCCCCCGCATCACCTCAATCTCCCACAGCACGCACCATGATTTTTTCTGATTCCCTCCCATTCCTCCCCCAACCCTTTTCCCCACCCATCAAGAACGACAATCATAAATAAAAATTTACCGAAAAAACCAACAACAATGAAAAAAAATTGGGAAACGAAAAATCCACAACTCAATCTGGATAGCCGATCTCAAAATCCCAAGCACTAATCCGCTTGAATTCGTTCTTGCCCTTATATAAGCAGCAGCACACCAACATGTTCAGTGGAAACGCAGTGTAAAATGAGGCCAGGGTAGAAGAGCCATGGAGAACGGTGATATCATCGGATATCAGCTCCATCAAGGAGCCATCATCACCAACATGATGAAATCAAATGTGGGGGCCTCAAATTTTAATTTATTTATTTACTGACGTGACATTGTTCCACAGACATCCCTTTCCCCTCCGTTTCCCCCCACCCCACCCCCCGTTGTTGTCATATAAAGGATGATAAGGAATACACATATTTTGCTCCCAAAGCATACTCCTCTACCAAGAGATACCCCGAAAGCTCCAGAAAGAGCAACCTCACTGGCCAAGACTCTTGTTTATATTTCATTGAATCAATTAATACAGCCCCAGTTGTTTTAAGTATCACCGATATTTTGGTGTTCGTAGGTAAAACCCCGAGACGTCTCCCCTTTCCCACAATAGAGAGGAAAGAGCGATGGAAAATAATTCCATCGATGCCCATAATAAAGGGGCACAAAAGCACATACATACAGAAAGGCAGCAAACTAAAATGGTAACCGTCATCTCTCGCGGAGGGGGGGAAAGGGGGGGCTTTTCACCAGCCTTTAGATAAACTTGTAGAACTGGGTACCGTGGACCATTTTAACTTAAAATGAGAGCGACAACACCCCGGCGTCTCATGGTATATTTAATGGCCGATTCTACACGGTGAACAGACAAGCTCTCCTTGGCATCTTCTTTTCCCCACCCAGATAACATCCTTCTCTCTGACTTTTCGCTAGACTAGTTAGGAGTTCACCCCCGCAAAATCCAGTCCCCAAAATATACCATGGCACAAATACTGGTTAGCGGTCATAGGGGGAAGGAAAAAATTCTCTCAGAGATCTGAGCATTTGACACTGGAAAAAATCTCATGCTACAATTGAAGAAGAATAAAAATGAATTGGTTGGGGGAAGGGGGGGAGAAGCTATTTTCATCGAAATTCTGAATATTCAGGCCAAAGAAGAAATGAAGAATGAGAGGTTGTTAGGTAAGGAGGGGGACCCTGGCATTTCAAAAATGGTTTCGGGAATTTATTTATTTATTGGTTATTCTGCCTTTGAGGTCTTTTATTACCTACGCATTCTTTAGTTTATTTTAACCAAAATTGCAAAAAAAACAACAGAGCGAATAAAATTCACTTTTGTGGGAGGAAAGAAAAATGTGCTTTGGTTTGGTGTTGTTGAAACAAAATAATTTCAGAGATTTTGTTTCCTCATCATAAAAATAAAATAAAATGTAAATGTAAACAAAAGACCATGACACTTGCACGCAGCACTAGAGCTGGAACCCATTGGAAAGGGAATTACATCACTGTCCTTCATGGTTTAAAATTGGAAAATAACTGAAGGTTTGGATGTTGGGGGGTGATTTTTTTAATTTAAAAAAACCTGGGTATTTCGCACACATTTTTAATTTATTTATTTTGCATTAAGAAATCATCCAACCAACCTTTAAGGTCACTCCTTGCCTGGAAGCTCACAGCACTTGCTCGTAGTGGAAGTTTTCAGGCAAAGACAAGTACTAAATCATTAATATAAACAAATGGAAGGCGGGGAAGGAAGATTCTTGTAATAGATCCAAAGTAGTATGGGGGGGGAGATCCTTCAAATCTTACTCCCTTTTCATTCCACCCCCCTGATAAAAAATATTCAGGGTTGGGATGGGGGGAAAGAACCTAAAGAAGATCTAATATTCTTACAAAAAAAAATATTTTGGCTTCTTAAAGAGATCCCTGCCACAGTTTAACCCAGCACTGCCTCTTTCCCTCAAAATAACCATTTTATTTTAAAGCCAAGTGCTCAGTGCAACTGATCGTCGAAATGAATCGAGTTAAAGGTACTGGTCAAGGTTTGGAGTTTGTGCTTGTCACCTTTAAAAAAGAAGAGGAGGAGGTATTTGGAGAAGATGTGCAGTTTTCCTCACGCTCAGGCACACGTAAAAATTACTTTCTGGGGATGAGAAAATCCAGTATGAGGGGAGAAATAACTTTACAAAATCCTGTCCACCATAATAAATCTCTATAATACTGAGGGTAGGCGTTTTGGGCAGGCTTGGGGGGGGTGTTTTCTTTTCTTTCGAAGACCCACTCTATTCTTCACAGCTCTCTCTGGTGAGAACTTGGAGCACCTAACACCTTCCGAAGCGGGGGAATCTCTCGAGTGGGCGCGCTGAAATTCTCCGTCCGTCGTGGGGAGCGAGGCGTTGTATTCCATCCTAGGGAACCATCTCCTTCTCTCTCCCGCCCGCCGCCACCGAGAAAAGTCTTACCTTGGTAGTTGAGAAGCGAGTGGGGTTGTTTAACCAACTCTTTGTTTGTTTCCTTCTTTGGGGGGCCGCTAAGAAATCCAGGGGTGTCTCTTGCCTCTCTCTCTCAGCAAGAGAGTGTGGTGGGAGGGGAAGCGCGAGGCGGGACCGGGAGGGCGTTGTCGGAGGCGCAAAAACGCGGGCTGCGAAGCAGGCTGAGGGAACGCGCGATGCAGGCAGCGAGGAGCGAGGGAAAGCTTTGGCGCGCCTCAGCCCCTCTCTCCGCGAGTTGCGTGCGAGGAGAGATGCGTAGAGCGGAGCGCTCTGCCTGAGACTGTCGGAGGAGCCCAGGAATTTCACGCACTCCGGAGCCGGCCCCTCCCCTCTCCGGCGCGCAGACCCCAGCATTTAAAGGGACAGCCGCGGCTGTGTGTAATTCGGGGCTCGCGCTCCTCCCAGCGCTGTTTTGCAAACAGCTGAGAAGATGTAATCTGGGGACATCCTCAAGCCCAGGGATGACTAAGAGGCAGGTGCTCGCCAGCCCCGCTTTCTCACGCCGCAAACTCCAACTGGGGAAGGCAGATAACGCGCGCGGCTCCTTCTCTAGGGAAAAGCTACGGTCAATCGAGGCGGGGGGGGGGGTTAAGCCAATTGGCTTCTCCAGAAATTAAGCAGGAGGCGAGGGAACAGGCTCTCATAGCACCGGAGGGTGGGTTAGGCAAGGAATGATACCTTCGCCTTCATCTCTTTCTATACCCTGTAGGAATTTTAATAAAAATGTTTGCCTTGTTTTGTTGCATTCTCTCAGTTCTTTTGACTGATGTGGCTCAAGGCTCTTTTACAGAGAGAGAGAGAAAAAGAGAGAGAGAGACGTATAGTGTGTGTTTGTTTGTTTGTGTGTGTGTGTGTGTGTGTGTGTGTGTGTGTTCTATCCATCTATCTATCAGTTCTGCAAGCTGCTCCGTAACTGGGCCCCCAACACTCACGAAATGCAAACACAACTGTCTGGATTTTGTCTTTGCAGAGGAGGAAAAACTGGGGGAAGAATGGCGCTCCAGCTATTAAGAGTGGCTTACTCATGCTGGGAACTAGGCAGGCACTTAAAGTTCACCACTGATAGATCACACACCGCCAGCCTTTCCCATTTAGGAATACAACAGCCTTGTGGAAAGACGGAAGGGTTTCATGTCAAGGTGTTTTTTTGTGTGGTAAGGATCAAAAAAAGTAGTTAAACAAACGTGCTGCTATAATATCTTCCTTTCTGCTGCATGTTTTATGTGCTTCTTTCACGTAGTTATTTTCACACGGCTGTCTATTGTAGGAAATGACAAACGAGGATCTAATAGTCCATTAGGAAGGCACAACCCGGTGCTTTTGCTTTTCAGAGGATTGAGAAATTAGAACGAGCAGTTTCACTTTCTGTTCCCATTCAGTTCCTTTAACTCACATGCAAGCATTGTATTTGTGGTTGCCAAATAATAGTAGACCAGATAGTCATTAACTATTTCAAAACTGGGACCCACATTTAACCTAAATATGCATTCGAGGATCCATTTCTTTCTTTTTTGCCATCTATTTGTGTGGCAATGGTGCTTTTGTTGCCACCCACCTTAGATCAGACTGCGTTTATATTTTATTTTACATTTTAAACATATAGGAAAATTCTATTCCTGTCTACTCAAAAGTAATTCCCATTGAGTTTAATGCAACTTATTCGTAGGTAAAATATCTGTTTGCAGCCCTAATATTCCAGGGTTTGTTTGTTTGTAAGGACACCCAAGGCAGATACCAAGAACAAATATCAAATACACTTAAAAATCAATGAAATGCAATAAAAATAATAATTCACAAAACTAAAGCAGAGAATAAAAAGAATTAAACCAGAAGAGCAAAGAGGAGCACTGTGCCAGCTAACCTTTCTGTCTCATCCTGATAGTTCTCCAAAACAAAAACAGGTTTATGCAACCTGCAAATAGTTTTTTCCTTTTTTTTTTTTGTCTATAAATTTTGTTAAATAAAAATATAGACAGTTCCAAGAGGCAAAGGAGAGAACAAAATGAACATGTATCATACAGGGAAGAGTTCAGGTGATCAGCTGTAATGGCCAAAAAAAGTATTTTCCTACATACCTGTCTCCTTGTAACAGGCATGGGGAATCTGCAGCCCTCCAGATGTTGCTGGACTACTGCTCCCATCATCCCTTACCCTTGGCCATGCTGACTGGGCCTTCTGGGAGCTGGAGTTCAACAATATGTGGAAGGTCACAGGTTCCTCTTTACTGGCCTAAACTCTGAAGATGGCGGACACAAGAGAAGGAGCTAGACTTTTAGTTTTAGATGGGCAGCATCATTTGGGAGAAAGCCGTCCCTAAAATATTTTAAATTACTACGATACAAAGAGCTATTTGAAGCATGGCTAAAGACTTGGGTATGTCCTGTGGCATTTTTTTACTGCCCCACCCCTTTGTAGTCCCTCATGTCCTCTCTGTGATGGTTGCCATTGTAACTGAATTGTACAGGTTAGTATTTTATGTGATATAAGGTGAATGTTGTGTAGGGGGGATATTTATAATATAAAGTAGGGTGAGTGCAAACGAGAGCAGGAGATTTGGATGAAACATTGTCTTATATTGGTGGGGTGTGATAGAATACGGATGCTTGTGTGTCAGCTGAAGACAGTTGGGATTTTGGAGAGGGAAAGAAAGGGTGGTTGGTGTGGGAGCTGAGAAGTAGGATAGGATAGGAGAGATCGGAATAGAAGTATAAGCACATGTTATAAAATACCAAGTATCCAAGCACTGTTAAAGTACCTGCTACATTCTGCTTTCACTGTTGTAATAAAGTTTTGTTTCTTCACACCACATCTCATGTTTGACTAAGCTCTGAGGTTGTGAGAACGCCAGTGATATTAGTGTTTATATGGTGAAACCAGAATACCAGTTGTCGGGAGATTGCTTAAGGTATTGGACCCCCAGTGCTGGGAACTCTATAAGGCACATATAGGGACCCAGTAGGGCTTGAGAAATCCTTTACCAGATAAAAGGGATTGGTGATTAGAATTAAAGTTCCCTCTTGCTCCTGAGAGGTGGGCATAGGTAGAGGAGGGCACGACAATATCACGAACTTATTTTGAAAGTTTCCTCAATTTCAAAAGGTCTTCACTCTGGGGCATGGATGAGGGCAACTATCTGAGGGTCCCCAGCTCTGTTAGCTGCATGTGATTGGTTTGCATTTCTTTGGATCCCATGCTTGGCTAAGGAAGTAATAGTGCAATTATAACAGAAGACAGTTCTACTGAATTGTGTGGGGCTTACTCCCAGGTAATTAGGTCACTTCATTTACCTGAAAGTAAGTCCTATTTAAGGATGGATAAATCAGTTTCTCTTGATTTCTTGTTTTTCCCATCTTAAATTTGATTCTCCACATTTCCACATCGGTTTGTGATTTAAAAAGATGTCCTCATGAAAATTCACTAGCACTTTAGTGTAAATTTCTCTTAATATACATATATTTGTATGCAATTTTGCTTAATATGCACATTTTTGCAAAGCAATATTCCCTTATATTTGTAAAAGGTTTTTTGTAAATTGTTTTCACTAATATATGCATTTACCCTAGTATATGTCTGTTTGTACACATTACTTGACTGAAGAACTGCATTGCAAAATTCAGAAAACTATGAATTTTTGAAAGAGGGCAGTGCTTCAGCTCTTGTACTGTTTAGAAAATGGAAATTGGGTAGGTTCACTTTTAAATTTCTACCCCATCCCTAGCCCTACTGAATTCAATACGACTTACTGCCAAGCAGATATGGCAAAGACTACATGCAACCTAAGCCTTATCAGACACTGAAACGCAATTAAGGTTGGTGCCTGCTATACTTCAGGGTGCTTACTGGGTTTTTACAATTCATATAGTAGTAAAGAATACTATAGACTAATTATTTTTTTATTTAAAAAAGCATTTTTTTTCCTTGTGTGGGAAAACTTGTTGTTGTTGTTTAGTCATTTAGTCGTGTCCGACTCTTCGTGACCCCATGGACCAGAGCACGCCAGGCACTCCTGCCTCCTGCAGTTTAGTCAGACTCATGTTTGTAGCTTCGAGAACACTGTCCAACCATCTCGTCCTCTGTCGTCCCCTTCTCCTTGTGCCCTCCATCTGTGGGAAAACTTACAGCCTTCTAAATATCAGCATCCTCTTAAAAATAGCTAGGAACAAAACATATGCTCACATGATCTTCCTTCAAAGAGGTCAAGCAGGAGTCTTGCTGAAACAAAACAGAAATTTGCCACAAATGCACATTGTAGAATCCCACTGGTTTTCCACTGGTACAGCCAGTGCACCTCCAGCCTGAAGACCTATCCATTACTGCTTACACCAGCATCACTATGATGTTTATGCAAATGCCTCCATACTCACTTTTGGCCACACCCACTGCTGGCATTTAGCACCTGGAGGATGTTCTGAATGCAACCCTCTATCCAAAAAAAGGTTAACAGTCCCTGTCTTAGGGAGACATTTTGCACCTCTCCAAAGCACTCCTTTGCCTTAAATTTTTAGCACAACCATAGTGTCCTGCAGGGTGCAGCTGGAGATGTTTTGTGCAGTATGAAGAATTGTGAAGTGGAAACTAAGCTTTGGCGCTGATATGGAGTTCTTACTGAGAACTAAGCGGTTTTTTAAAATATATATATGTACATAGGGGAATATAAGAAAATGAAAAATAAAATACATATGAATTTTAATATTTTCAGTCCTATAGTAACTGTATATCTGAGTCTTCCTTGCCCCTCCATTTCTTGCAAAATAGCTCCACTTTTCCTTCATCACTGTGGTTTTCTTTCTCATTTTTCCTTCCTCCCACTTGCAGTTTCATTCCCTTCCCTCCCCCCACATCTTTTTTTTTTTTGAAAAAATTTCAAGGCATAGAACATTTGTGGACCAGGGAGGGTGCACCATTAACTATTCAGTGCAGGGCCAAGGCAGCTTGGAATAAACTCTGGCTTAGTCAAATGTTTGTGATCACCCTAGACCAAGCATGGGCAAACTCAGCCCTCCAGATGTTTTGGGACTACAACTCCCATCATCCCTGACCACTGGTCCTGTTAGCTAGGGCTGATGAGAGTTGTAGTCCCAAAACATCTAAAGGGCCAAGTTTGCCTATGCCTGCCCTAGACTTCCATGAAGTGAATTTCCACATGCACCTACCACCTGGGAACAATTTAAACATGCATGTTTGCTATTTGATGATGGAGTGGAGACTTGTGTTTGCAAAAGAGCCATCACAGAACAAAGTCCAGGGCTTAGACCTCTTGTACCATCACAGTCAATTCACAAAATGCAGATGCAAGTCATCAAGTGTTGTGTACTCAAAGTGGCACTAGCTCAAGCAATGCACCGACAGGTGTCAATCAGTTCTCAGGCACACTCACTTCTCTGCAAAATACATAATGAAACGTCCTTTTATCAGACTCAAGTCTGCACCTGGGATAAAGAACAAAAGAAGAACCCAGTTCTGTACCTAAGGCTTACAGTCAAAAATTGACTGTAACTTTATGACAAATCGGCTGTCTCTTGTGGACAGACCCTGTATTTTTCTGCAATCTGCATACACTGCCTAGATGTTAGTGACAAGCATTTACCATGTAGATAAATGGAAACACATCTTCCAGTCCCTCTTTCCTGAATCTTAAGACAGAACTGAGAACCTTCTCTTTTGTTTACAGCGTCAAGGTATCTCATGCTACTCAATAAATAAGAGTTACAGTCTGCAGAACTGATAGATCGCTTTGCCCACTGTTGATGTGCAGTTGCCGCCAAGAAGCGTATCAGACACACAGCCTCCCTAAATGACACTTCAAAGCAGCTCTAAGCCTTCCCACAGGTGGAGCTTCTGAAAACTCCATAGTGACTTTATTGGTGATTTATCCATATAACAGATGCCTGCCAACAAGAAAGGATGCAGAAGGGATTTTTGCAAGCTGAAAATGGTGAATAGGAAGGGGCACAATCTGCAAACAAGAATTCAGGTGCTAGAGAAAAAGGCTCCCTCATAAAACTTCAACGAAGTCAGGGTGGTCTGCTTTATTCGTTTGTTATTTTTGGATCTATCCCAACGGTCTTGCTGTCCAAAAGACCGGCACGTTTTTATTTATTTATTTTTGCAACATGAAGTGGGCAGTGAACAGATGTGAAAAATAAAAGGGAATAATGGAGAATAAACATTTGACGCCATTCTCTGGGACGTAACCACCTTTATTGATAATATACAAAAGTGGGTAACAGGTTTCCCATTTTGTTTTTTTCAGAACACTGCATATTAATATTTATGAATAAGTGTCTCCAGCATAGCAACATATAAGTGTCTCCAGCGTAGCAACATGTTTCTAAAGTGTTGTTATGGGGTCCGCACACACAAAGGCAGGAAAGTAGTCCTTCCTTCATTCTATAGCAGGCGTAGCCAAACTTGGCCCTCCAGCTGTTTTGGGACTACAATTCCCATCATCCCCGACCACTGGTCCTGTTAGCTAGGGATGATGGGAGTTGTAGTCCCAAAACAGCTGGAGGGCCAAGTTTGGCCATGCCTGTTCTATAGGATAAGCTAGAACTGGGAAGCACAGCTCTGCACACAGCTGCCCCATAGGGTTATAATACTACTCTAGCAGAAGTATTCCCTAGCAGAGATACAGTATTTCCAGCCCACTGAGGATTGCCATTGGATCTCCTCACACCATGAACGGCTATAAATAGTACTAGCTGTTTAGCCTCAGTTTTTGCCTGGGCAACGATACTCCTTACTCTTTAGTGGTTCTCTACCATGACTGACCCTTGATTCTCAACTCCCTTTTGACAGTTGCCCACGGTTCAGCTCTGACGAGGAGTGGGCTTAAATGCCCATTTGTGTGGGAACAAAAGATGGAAAGAAATTTAAAAATAAAGCGAGGGGTTTTGGGTTAAAAATAATATTTTGAGCTGCAGATCTCTGCCAGTTGACATGAAGGGGGAATTTATTGGGATTCAGAACCCAATTCTCAGGCTGATCTCTTGACCGCAAAGTTACCACTTCTCACTGCATCCTTTGTGCTGCACCATCCTCAACACACCACGTGTGTCAGGAAATCAAGCGCTGGGTCTCTTAACCACCCAGCATTTGGAAGCCACTGCCATTGTGCAGAAGGCAAAAATTGCTGCCAGCTTGTAAACACAGAGATGGAAGAAGAGTTTGGAGTCATCAGTACCAGAAGCCTGGGGAAAATACTCCAGAAGAAGTCTTGCACTTTTAATGGCTAAAAGCAGGGAAGCAAGGGAAAGAAACACTTCTGTTTTCATGACACTTTTTTTTTTGCATGTGGCAGTTTTCATTAGTCTCTTTGACTGTTATCAGTGCTGCTATGCACAAAGCCAGCTTCAAGAATACATGGAAAAATCAGCGCTGCTTTTACACAGAAAAACAGTACTCTTACAGGGCCATGTAAATTTATTTTCCACAAAGGAAGGAAGGTTTCCATCTACTGATCGCAGGGAGCAGTGGAAATTATAAACTGGTGCCTGAGGGCAGCTCTGTGGTATGGGTGGGACCAAATAAAACAAAATCTAGTATAGATAAGACAGACATGCTGTTGGTTGGGGAGCCCTGCTGATCTAGCCAGAAGTTTTGCCACCAGCTGGGCACAGGGCTTCTCTTCCTTTGAAGAATCAGGTACGCAGCTGCTTAGGATTGCTTTTATCATCTTAGGCTGGTTCACAATATGCAATCTATCTAGAGTTAGCAGACTTGGCTTAGACTCAGTTACACACTAACACTGGTTGCATCCAGACTAAAGCAGTGTAACTCTCCCTACTTAGTACTACAACGAAAGACAGTGTGGAAGTTTCAGAAGGTAGAATACTCCGCTTGTGGGGACCAGATGGTTTGCTCATGTTTCACAACTTTTGAACCAAGTTGCACTGGCAATTGTATTTGTTTCCAGACTTAGTGCTGGTGCTAAATTTTAAAGCCACACGTGGCTTGGAACTGGCTCAGTGGGGGAAGGACTGCCCACCCCCATATAAGCCTGCTCAGGCCCTAAGATCAGCCTCAGGTGCCCTGTTCTCTAGGCCAATCAAGTTGGTAGGTACTAAGGACAGGGCCTTTTCAGTGGTGGCTGACCTTTGTGTATTCCCTCCCTGGAGAACTCTGCTTACTCTCTTCTCATGTGACCTTTAAACAAGCCCTAAAGCTCCTTTCTCCAGGCTTTGCGTTTATCTTATTCCTGGCTTCCTAGATATAATTTTATCTGATACTATTATTTATGCTATTGTTGTATCTTGTGACAGCTTGCCCTAAAAGGTGGGTGCAAAATAACAATAAGGAGATGGCAGAGAAAGGGGGTTACATGGCTTTGAGGGAATCTCAGCATTTTTGACACAGATTTTCCAAAGTTGAGCAGAAGCCCGGTATTCATAGTGCTGATTGGTCTAGCTGTTGTATCAGTCATGAAGCAACTGCCCCACCCCCAACCTTCTCAGAGCAGGGCTTTTCAAAGAACTCATTGGCTAGCCCTTGAACCATTCACAAAGCCATATCATCTGCCTCAGAGCAGACTTCGAAGTGTTTTTAGAAAGTGAGGAACATTACAAAAAGTGCTGTAGTCAGCTCATCTGAAGAAGGAAACAACCTTTGTTAAACCAAAAAAAAAAAAAATCAGAAATATCAATAGTATTGTAATTTAAATGTACACTATTTAATAGATTTACATTCTGGAGACTGAAGTTGGGGGGATGGGACTTTTCTTTACTAGTAACAGTGAGAAAGCATTACATACACACTCTAGGTTCCTCCCCATTACGTCCCTTCATGATTACCGTATTTTTTGCTCTATAAGACTCACTTTTCCCCTCCTAAAAAGTAAGATGAAATGTGTGTGAGTCTTATGGAGCGAATGCAGGCTGCGCAGCTATCCCAGAAGCCAGAACAGCAAGAGGGATTGCTGCTTTCACTGCGCAGCGATCCCTCTTGCTGTTCTGGCTTCTGAGATTTAGAATATATATTTTTTCTTGTTTTCCTCCTCCAAAAACTAGGTGCGTCTTGTTGTCTGGTGTGTCTTATAGAGCAAAAAAATACGGTACTTCCCCAAATGGAACAATAAGCGTGGGCTTTTGTTCTTAACTTCCACTTCTCCTGTAAAGCAGAGAGCATTAAGGAACAGTCTGTTTTCTGTTCAGAGGAGAGAACCTTCTATCAAACTTTAATGACATCCTCCCCTCAACATCAACCACATTTCTTTGACTCTCTGCCTTGAATAGGATTTCAGTTTTAATGAACCAATTTTTGACATATTAGCCATGAAAAGCCTTCTCCCACATTCTGAGTCTTTCTGTCAATGACCAAAACCTGGATATCACTAAGTAGATACATTTGAAATGAAATAATGAGTCAGCCCTTCAAAATCACGACTCTGAAGACATAATTCATTGGGGATGTTTTAGTTACCTACCTCTTAGAAGTGTTGCCATCATGTTTTCAACCTTTTCTTCACAGAGCTGAAAGGAACAAAATTGCTTTCTCTCCCCCACCCCCTTAGTTAAAATAGCTTTTAAATGAAAACCTGAAATTCCCAGGATTCCCCTCCCACATTATTTTCTCCTCCTTGGAAATTCATATATCTACATATGGGAAATCCTTAACATACTGCTTAACAGTTGAGTGGTCACTATAAGACTGAAAAAGCCTATGTTTACTTTTCAGTGGATACGCTGGGGATAAAAATATATAGATGCGCACAGTTTTCACGTCATCTTACTCCTACTTTTGACTGCGAAACTACAAGTAAACTTTATGGGACTTAGCCCTAAGAATAATTGAAGAGGGAAAATATGGTGCCAATTGAAAAGAGGGTGGGACTGCACACTGCTGCAGCAAATAAATGTGGCCAAACCCATTTTCCCCCAAGATAATGCCAGTAAAGGAGTTGACATTTGTGTGTAGGTGTTGGGGGGAAATAGGTGCGTGGGAGCATATGCTTAACCCTCCTCATGCACTTCTCTCTCTTGTAAGCCCTGTGCCTCTCTTGTAAGTCCCCCCCCCTTCTGTCTTAATGGGAGTTCTGGAACGGGGTGACAAAAGGGACGTTGGCAAGTGGAAAATGGATGCAGAGTGAATCACCTTCAACTGCACCAGTTATCTCTTCCCTGCATTGAAAATGAAACTGCCAATATCATAATGCCATTTCACAAAGCTATGGTGCAACACACAGTTCTGGTCGCCTCATTTCAAAAAGGATATTGCAGAGCTGGAAACAGTTCTGAATAGGGCAATCAAAATAATCAAAATAATCAAGGGGATGGAGCTAGTCCTCTAGGACCCACGTACCTACGGGACCACCTCTCCTAGTATGCCCCGCCCACAAATGACAACACTTTGGAGGTTCCAAGTCACAAGGTGGTTAGACTGGTCTCAACTAGGACCAGAGCCTTTTCAGTACTGGCCCCGACTTGGTGGAAATCTCTGTCACAAGAGACTAGGGCCCTGCGGGATTTGACATCTTTCCGCAGGGCCTGCAAGACAGAGCTGTTCCACATGGCCTTTGGTTTGGACTCAGTCTGACCCTTATGTTTCCCTCCCCTTACGGTTTTGACCTATGGGCTACTTTTAAAACGAAGCTTCATTTTAAATTGCATTTTAACCTGTATTTTAAATTGCTTTATTTTATTTTTTTCTATTATGTTTTTCTTGTAATTTTATTGGTGTTAGCCGCCCTGAGCCTGGCTTTGGCCGGGAAGGGTGGGGTATAAATAAAAATTATTATTATTATTATTATTATTATTATTATTATTATTAGGAAAGGTTGCAGCATATGGGACTTTTTAGTTGAGAAAAAAGACAAGTCATGACATGACATTCAGAAAACAATACACGGCATGGAAAAACTGGATACAGAAAAGTTTTTCTCCCTCTCCCATAACACTGGAACTCATGACCATTCAATGAAGCTGGATGCTGGAAAATTCGGGACAGACGAATTAAATAATTTCTTCAATACACAGCACATTGTTAAACTATGGAATTTGCTCCCACAGGAGACAGTGATGACCACCAAATTAGATGGCTTCAAAAGAGGTTAAAACAAATTTGTGGAGGATAAGGTTCTCAACGGCTACAACCTGTGAAAGCTATGCTCTGCCTCCACAATCAGAGGCAGTAATCCTTCTGGATACCTTCTGGATACCTCAGGAGGGGAGAGAGCTCTTGGGCTGAAGCCCTGCTTGCAGGTTTCCCATGGGCATCTGGTTGGCCACTGGGAGACCAGGATGCTGGACTAGATGGGCTATTGGCCTGACCCAGCTGGCTCTTCTCGTGTTCTTAAAACAAATTCAGGATTGGGAAGTTGGGAACCCCATGTATGGCTCAAATAATAGCATGTCCTCACAGATCCCTAGCTGAACTTTGTATTTGTCTTGAACTAGAAACCAACCATTTCCACAGCTGAAAATGAAACAGCAGAAGGAAGGGATGAGGTACTACTACAAGTCACAGATCTTTTGAGGTGGGAGCTGCAGATGGTGTCCTGAGTTGCATTTGGTCCAGTCCCATTACAAAATGGCTCCCTCTAGTATTCTGAAAGTTGGCCTTTTTGTTTCTAAAACATTATCCGTTGAATCACTGATAGAGCATTAACACTGCCAAACGTCTTTGTGAAATGGAAAGCAAGGTGTTCCAGATTATTTGTTATATCTAGGTTTTCTAATGATAATGCTCAAGTCACAGAACAAGGGTAGCTGGGTTATTTATTGTCCATACTTATTTTTCTTTTCTTTTCTTTTTTTGCCTTCCCACCCACTTTTGTCAAGTTAGCACTTTTAGTATCTCCTTTCCAGAAGCTAATACCCAAGGTGAATTTAGAAGTGGCAGGTCCAAATTGTGATCGGATCATCTCCGTTGTGGCAGCCGAAACTGATCTTATCTGGATGGTGACCTTACCCACTTCAGAGAGCAGAACTCATTACAATAATAAGGAATAACAGAGACAGAGAAAGAGCAATCACAGCAGAGCCTGGAAAGAATTCACTTTACCATCATTTCAGAAGATTAGTTCTAAGCCTCTCTCCTGTAAACGTCATTTTTCACTCCAGCAGGAGGTCCAGTTCAGAAATTATTCTGGCCGACTCACAGGCTGTATCTCTTTACCCCTGATTTGCAATCCATTTCCACCTCCTCCTAGCGCACTCAATTGCATTTGTTTAATAGCTAAACACACGATGCTATTTGATAATGCAACATTTTGTTTGGGATATAATAGGAAGGATTATCAATATACCTGCATCTGTATGTGAGACGGCACCTAAAAATGAACCCATGAGGATCTTGATTATAGAAATGGGGTGGGTGGGTGTGCGCGCGCATGTGTGTTTGTGTGTGAGTGCGACTGGCATTGAATGCTGCATATGCTTGCAAGAATGTAAATGCACATGTGAAAATACTGCAGGGGTGTATTGGTCCATTTGTAATCGGAACTGACCACTGGCTAAAGCTATTGCTGAGCACACCACTTCACGTGTATATTTCCTATTAGGCTCACAATCATTGGACCTTATGGGCTGCTTTCAGCTACTGTGTCCTGACAGCACAAGGATTCCTGCTTGCATAGTGGGGCTCCCCCCCACACATCTTCCCCCTCCACACACATTGTTCCCAAATCTAATCCAGAGGGTTGGAGAAACCCCTAGAACAATTTATTGGGTGCACAGGGGGAGATATGGAGGGAAAGGAGAAAGGAGAGAGCACAAGGAGAAATCACCAGAAGAAAAATATCTGTCAGGGGGCTTTTAGCCCAGAGCTGCTCTGCTTTCTGGAAAGAACATGGCTATTTAGTCTGTGAATGACTGAGGTACCAGCAAAGGAGATAAAGATGACAGTGCTCCCTTAGTAGCATTCTTGGTGGGGCAGGACAGCCCAAGTATAACATACAGTGGTACCTCGGGTTAAGTACTTAATTCGTTCTGGGGGTCCGTTCTTAACCTGAAACTGTTCTTAACCTGAAGCACCACTTTAGCTAATGGGGCCTCCTGCTGCTGCTGCACCGCAGGAGCACGATTTCTGTTCTTATCCTGAAGCAAAGTTCTTAACCTGAAGCACTATTTCTGGGTTAGCGGAGTCTGTAACCTGAAGCGTATGTAACCTGAGGTACCACTGTGCATAATTTCAAAACTACCCGGTTTACCTCTGACCCCACTAACTTGGAGCTCTGGCCCAGCCCACTGCTGCTGTCATGTAGCCCCTGACCAATTACCTCAGAGGGAACGTGGCTCTCATCCCTGGTGCATGCTCTTATTGGGCACCCAGTTGAAGGCTCTCATCTTGGTACTTAATGGCTGGCAGTTGGCCTTTAATAGTCTCTAAATTTGCCACCCAGCGCAGCCATTTTACTTTCCTTGGTGTGGCACCACCCTCTGTATTTCTCACTGCTTTTAATGGTGTCACTTTATCCTGCCTATAACTGTACTGACAATCAGGTCCCCCTCTCCCCTTAGACATAAGCCTTGCTGCTACACAGAACCTTATGGACACAGAAAGAAATTGGACACCTGCATACTCCACACTCCATACAAGTAACATATGTCTGGTACATATGTGCCTGTCATAATCCCTTACTTGTGCTTACAATGGACTTTTGATCATGTGCTCATGACATCACAGTAGGCGGCTGTGAATTCAAGCCATTTAACTTGACCCTGTTTTGGCGCAGCATCTCTGAGTTTGGGAGACACAGTACATCATAGAAAGAGATCTGCTGCTCTCAACACCAGCTCACATGAGTTTTACAGGGTGCAGATTTAGTATGTGTTTTTACCTGTAATGTGATTTTATGCTTAAGAGCTCCTAAGTTCAGGGGATGCAGGGCCTATATTAGTAACAGAGCCACTTCAGGGCATCTTAGAGCAAAGTTCTATAAGGCAGGAGCAATTTGTATTTCCTTTTCTTCAATCCATATCCCATGTAGTGGCAGTGGGCTTTAAGCTTTCCAGCCAGGTGTCTACTGTTCCACACATGCAGGTTTGCACAAGGGCCCTTCTGAGCTGCCCTAGTTATCTAAGAGAACTAAGAGAACGAGGAAGGCAGGGGCGCACTTATTTGAGCTGTTCAGGGCTGCCTCAAGTCACCCTGCGACTTACTGTAACAACTTTATGGTGAGTTCCAGCACCTATTTTTCTCGGGGTGAAAAAAAAAGCACCGCTTTCACCCAGCAAGATTGCCTGTATGTCCCAGGATATGAACTGGAGGCATGTGAGACCAATGCCTTGTGGAAGCCAAGCAGATGTGGCTCTGGTCAGTAACTGGATTGGTGACCACCTAGGAACCATATGTATATTG
Source organism: Podarcis vaucheri (assembly GCF_965113315.1). Taxonomy (NCBI): domain Eukaryota; kingdom Metazoa; phylum Chordata; class Lepidosauria; order Squamata; family Lacertidae; genus Podarcis; species Podarcis vaucheri. The sequence continues at coordinate 30,501,664 of NC_138759.1, forward strand.
CCCTGAGTTCCATTTTGGAAGAGAAGTGGGAAATAAAGGTTAAATAAACAGATACCTACATAAAATGTTCTATCTATCCCCACCACTCCCAGCAGGACTGGGGGGGGTGGACTTAAAAAAACAACAACCTGCATTTATAAGAAATGCAAAACTTATACAGGTTGCAGGATTTAGCTTTTCTTGATGCAATAGAAGCATTAGATGACAAGTCTCTAAATGGCCCTTAATATCTCTTTTCTTCTCCCCCCGGCTACTTTCCTGCCGCTATTATCCTTCTGTTCAGCTCCATATCATGCTGCTTCTTCAAGCACTTTTAGAAGTTCCTTAAAGAGGCAGGCATACTTCTGCAAACATGACATGAAGGCTGGCAACATTAACCCCACCCTGTGGGAATCCCTTGCAGACGACCGCAGCTCCTGGAGACAATCAGTCAGGTTGTGTATCCACAGCAGTGACCGGAAGATGAGTGACCACTTGGAGGAACGCAGATAGAAGAAATGCAATGTACATCTGCAGCAGCACAACCAGACTCCTTCATCTGCCCCAGCTGCAACAAAATATGTCTCTCCCGTATCAGTCTCCACAGCCACAGCAGGTGCTGTAACTCTCCAACAGTTCGACTTCACTCCCAAAGGAGCAGTTCTCCACTGTCTCCTGACACAGACAGATGCCAGCCACAACTTCAGTGCTGGCTGGATTTTAAAGCCTGGATTGATTTCTATTTTTGCAGTGTTATGTACTGAGTTGAATAGGATCCAAACTGCAGCAGTCTGATTGGTCCTAGAACAATAGGATCCAAAATGCAGCAGTCTGATTAGTCCTAGAACAATAGGATTCAGAATGCAGCAGTCTGATTGGTCCTAGAACAATGCAGCAGTATGATTGGTTGGCAGGAACCACCCAATCCTGCTCCAGATAGAAGTGAATCCACAACCTGATTGGCTTACAGTAGAATTCCGGAATTAGCCAATCATGTGCAGCCCATTGTGTAAATAATGTATATAAAGCAGATACTGTGAGGGGACATTCATTCATTCTTCCTCACCACTATGAGCTGAATAAAGAGCATGAAATCACTTTGCGACTCTGAGTATATTTCAGCAGTTTAAAAGGTGATCAATGTTCATTCATGGAAAAATGCCACGGGTGATGCCAAGTAGGTGGACCAACTGTATTTCAGATGGTCTTCAGGAGAAGTTATGTAGGAGCCTCAAAATGTTACATTCCCTTCTCATGCTCCATTAACTGAGGGCTGGGGCCATAGCTGAGTGATACAGCATGTACATTGTACACAGAAGTTCCTCCACCTAATCCCTGGTAACTTCCATTAAAAAAAGGTGGAGGTACAGATGGTGTGAAATACCTGTACCTGGGACCCTGGAGAGCCACTGCCAGTAGATAGTATTTGCTGAATGGATGTATAGTCTGACTTGGGATAAGACAGCTTCCTCCAATATCCCTTCCTTAACCGACACCACCTGTTTCACTTGCCTGTGTTCTTGGCAAGACCATCCTTTGGTCTTTGCAGCACAAAGACTTATGACATCACAGAAGGCTGCCATGGATATTCTCTGGCAAACAGGTTGAAGCAAGCTAGTTAACCCAGAGCTATGTGAGATCCTTTGGGACTAGGAACCTTTACAGCCCTGATCAGTTAGACGAGGCAAAGTCCATTGAAACAAATGAGTTAGCTGTGCTTAACTCAGTGCAGGAGTGAACTGCTACATGGGAAGGTGCCACATACCAAATCCAGACCATTGGTCCATCTAGCTCAGCAACTGTCTATATTGACTGGTAGCAGCTCTGCAGGGTTTCAGGCAGGAGTCTCTCCCAGCCCTACCTGGGGATGCTGGAGACTGAATCTGCATGGAAAGCAGATGCTCTTCCACTTAGCTATGGCCACCCTCAAATTAAAGTATTGCCACCATGGGATGCAACATACCTTAGGCACCACAAGATATGTGTGGCAGTTTCAGTTGCCAAGCACTTGACATCTTTAAGAAAAGACAACCAAGAGTGCCTGCCTGCCTTCTCCTTTCTCCATAGTCAGGCCATATTTGACTGAAGACCAAGAAGATAACCTGGGGGAACATATGCTCCTTCAGGCAGGGGCAGACCTTGGTAATATGGCACCCTGTGCAAGGCCAAAATTTGATGCCCCCAGATCCCTTGCACTGCCTTCCCAAGCGAGGTAAGTGAGGTGCTGGGCTTTGGGAAGGAGGTGCAAGGGCTCTGGCAGGGTCCTAGCTGGGCAAATGCTAAGTAGGCTTTGGAAAGGAGGCGGGAAGGCACCCCCTCGGATTGGCACCCTGTGCAGGAGAACCCATCATGGTGCCCTAAATCTGCCTCTGCTCCAGATGTTGCTGGATTACAGCTCCTGTCTTCAGTGGCCATTGTCATATTGGATGGGGATGGAGCTGGAATCCAGCAACAAATGGAGCAGAGTTCTCTGTTCTGTTTCTGTTCAGAGATTTCTCAGTTTACCCAGAGGTAGGGTGGAGGCTGTGGGACTACAAGATCTAGAGAATTCTAGCAAGGGATGGAAAGTGGCTACTATCCCATAGGGATGACTCAGCTTCAGAGGGGAAAACCACAAAGCCACAGTAGGCAAGTACTTTATGATGAACTACTAAAATGTCAGAAAGTAATGAGCAAGCTTTTGGCAGGAGATCTGGCCAGTAAGAAAGAAACCCTCCCAGAGAGACATCCTTCTGAAACTGTAGAGGACCACAAGTTAGATTCCTACTTCCTTTTCTCACCAACCTCTCAGAAGTTAGTAGCAAGATGCAGCTTCTTTAGCATGAGGATTGATTAGTCCTAGATTCTCCCAGGATTGGTCAGCTGGAATGTTCTCTTTTCATAGAAATATTGGAGACCCAGCAGCTCTATCTAATATTGAGCCTGGCAATCCTATTTTAAGCCGGCAGGGTGGTTAACGTGTGAGAAAGCCAGAGGGACAATAAGGCCTCAGGCCAGGCCTGGAGCAGAGACGGTAGTGGTGGAATTGTATGGAAAGAACAAGGCTGGGAGACATAAGATTCCTAAATTCATGTGGCAGAGTGCACAGGTTTTTAACAGCTGTATAGTAGGAATCACTGGCTGCTTCACCCAGAATTATAATTGGGGGGACTACATCTGTGAAAGTGATCATTTATTAATTGGTGGTACCATAGTAAATCCAAATCTCTGGAGAACCTGTTGAAACCAAGCAAGCTGAGCTTTCAGATAGGGCTGCTTTTAGTTTCTCTGACAGAGGCTCTGTGCCCGCAACAACAGCATGGCAAGCAGAAAAGGAACAGATGTTGCTTTTTCTAAAAGATGACACTCTTTAGATGAGAAGTGATGCAAAGGAGATAAGAATTTGTGTGTCTATAGTAACTGTGTGTAGAAGGGCACATTGCAACAGGTAAAGCTATGCAGTGAGATAACCTGTACTTACAAAAAGGATTACAAACTACAGTGGTACTTCTGGTTAAGTACTTAATTTGTTCTGGAGGTCCGTTCTTAGCCTGAAATTGTTCTTAACCTGAAGCACCACTTTAGCTAGTGGGGCCTCCTGCTGCTGCTGCACCGCAGGAGCACGATTTCTGTTCTCATCCTGAAGCAAAGTTCTTAACCTGAAGCACTATTTCTGGGTTAGCAGAGTCTGTAACCTGAAGCGTATGTAACCTGAAGCATATGTAACCCGAGGTACCACTGTAGTTGAAAAGAGTACAAATTTCAAAGACACTGGAACCCTGTCCTCTTTCCCCCTTGGTCATCCTGACATCCTTTGCAAGCATTCAAAAAGGACACTCTTTGGATAAAGACCTTTAGAGGGTCAGTCAAGGACATGTTTCTGCCTGAGGACAAGTTGGTGTCTCCTCTCCCCAGTGGCAGACCTACATTTCTGGGGCCCTGAAGACTGAACTGTCATAGGGGCCCCTTCGCAACCAGCAACAATGTCTGGACAACCACTGTTCTCTTCTTCAATGGGATTGTTTCATGATGGATCAACACACTTTTATAACACCTGTGCTACTGACTCAAACTTCGGGATTGTTGAAATATATACAACTAAAAATTAATCAATTTGATTCAAATCAATGTGACTCAAATTGGATCTACTAGTCCCAATATTTTAAAGCAATTGCACTAAAGTTGCTTCCGGGGCCCCGCTGGGCCCTGAAGTTCAAGCAGCTACTGAAGTTACAATTTCACTGTTAACTAGCCTAAACATAGCAAGCCCTGTGCAGGCTAATGGAAAGTTTACTTTGTTTGTCTTCCCAGGCCAAGCTACACCTGCTGAAATTATCTTAATTCTCTTAGGAGGCAGTTGTCTCACCTCACCTCAAGTGTGGGCCAGCCCTGGGCAACTTCCTATGTCCCTAAGGCCAAATTAGGAAGATACCAATTTTAAAAGAATACTAATTGTAAAAGAATGGCTTTATAAATAGTAGGTGCAGGGCAACCATTCCAGAGTAGGGAAGGCTTTACCCCTTTAAGCCCTACTGTGCTCTTGATCTGAATCAGGCTGCCCAGGACTTGCTATTTCCATTGGAAGATAAGCTCCCATTGGCATAGATGGGAGCTTTTCCTCCAACGCAAATAGGAGAGCTGGGAAACTGGATTTGAACTGGGAGTGCAGCAAGGGAGGGGGAAGGATTAAGCCCCCAATCACTTCAGGATACCAGTCCAGATCCATCCCCCACACCTGCCATTTATCTTTTAAAGATCTGTTACTTGCAATTGCTAATTGTGTAAATAGCTTTTTGTCCAGTTTGGTGCTTACACACTAGAAATAAAAGACTTGACCGAAATTCCAACTAATGCAGGAGTGTATGTTTAGGTTTTTGCCCCCTGTGCTTTAAAGGCACCATATAAATGTGGTGAAAGAGAGGACAATGTAAGCAGTTCCCCTCCCAAACCAACCCCAGCATCCCAGACCAAATACAAATCATGCTTCAGGGCATCATATAAATTGCTATTATAAATTCATATGGTGCACCAGGGAGTGCCTCATTGTGTGTGATTAGAGACTGTCTCGAGAGCAGTTTAGACACTCAGCCTGCTGCACGCAAGCACTGCCCCGGGGCTGCTGTTACTGATGCATTGTTACAAAGTGCCATAATAAAGCATGAGCTAAAACAACTTAGTTGAAATGAAGATTAATATGAAACATGTGTTCCCCTCCTTTCACTCAGATGGAACAGTCCAATAAATAGATGCTCCTCAAGGCTGAGAACATTGGGCTCCAATAACAATCTGATTGGCTGATGGCTGCCATTGCTGAGGGCTAGTGATATGTTTCCATAGAGTCTACAAAGCATTCGTGGACAATGTCACTGCAGCATCTGTAAAGCAGTCAGTGTGAGCCTGCCAAATGGTGGAACAGTCAGAAGAGCTGAAACCATCAAAGAAAAATGTTTGAAGAGCACTTAAATTAAAAAACAAACAAACAACCAGATATAGTTTGGTCCTATAGTTGCCTTACTATCCTTAATACCAGTGGCATCAGAGGAAAGAGCAACTGGCCCCTCATTCATGTTTTCTTAAATGGAGATCTGTCTCCTCAGGTTTTGTCCATGTTCTACATGGTCATGCAGAGCTCCTTCCTGCAGTGCTGCGGAATCCGTTTTAAATCCCTAAACAATCTGGCTTTCCTCTTGAGCTATTCCACAGTCACCTGCTGAATCTGATGGGTTTTAGAGATGGGGGGGGGATACATTTGTTCAGTGTGCATTTTAATGCAAACCTACCAAGTTCACACTTCCTGACCCAATATGCAAATCGGAACACCGCCCTCCTTTGAAATTCACACTTCTCTGAATTTTGCAGTGCACTTCTTCAGTCAGAGCATACCTATGACAACTTATATATCTGGGGAAAGTGCATGTAAAGTTTTGCACATTGATGAAAATAACATATAGGGATGCATTTTATTAGAGGGAAATTACTGGCAAAAATGCATACCAAAAAAATGAGCAATGCACACAAAAAAAAGCACAAGGTAGCCTTCAACTAAGTTTTACTCAGCGTAGACCCACTGAAATTAATCTCATGAACCTAATCATGTCCATTGATGGATCTATTTTGAGGAAAGCTTAGTTGCATGCCACCCACATGAATTTTCATGTTTTAAAAAACGAAGTGTGCAAAAATTGGAGGAGAGGAAAAACTTAAGACTGAAAAAATGAGAAACCGAGAGAAACTGACACTGACAAATGCATCCATCCATAAAGGATAGTTTTTTGAATAATCAGCCCAGTTTAAATTTCCTTTGCTATGTTTTCCATCTGCCAACTGGGTGGATGAAGTTAGCATCCGGATATCTTCATTGTTAAACAAAACACTTTATTAAATTTGCATAAAATCCACAGACATGGAATATTATGGGTGATATTCAACTAAGTCCTACTCAGAGTAGACTCACTGAAATTAATGAACCTAAATTTGCCCATGTCCACTTATTTCAGGGGATCTAAGTAAGACTAGCAATGAATATCACCCTAAATCAGCTTGCAATGGCCTTTATGGCAGATTTAAGCCACTTATGCTATGAATCTTTACCTAGTAAATAATGAGTTTTTTTATAAAGTTGAGCCAAAACAACTGACCTAATATTGTGTTCAAACGTATCCCCGATTTTTATTAAGTCTTGCAATTTCTGATGGACACAATTGTGTTCCTTTGATCTTCTCAAAATTATTTCCCTCCTCCTTTGCCTTCATTTTGTCCTTGGTCTCATTGCCTTTGAATCTTGTGTAAACATTATTTGCTTTGAAATGCATGTATGGTGCAGCCGAACAATTTACTGCCCCATCCCAGCAACACATGCAATATGGTAATATTGCTAAATATCTGTATTCCTTTGATACTCTTTGGAACTTGGCCTCTTTGTACATCTTCCCTTCCTCTTTGCTCTCACTGTTCTTGATCTCATTTGCCCACATAGTCACATATAGTGCAATCGTATATGAATGTAAGAGCAGCCTTTCTGGATCAGGCCAGTGGCTCGCCTAGCCCAGCATTCTGTTCTCCCAGCAGCCTATGGGGAGCCCAAAGTCAAGACCTAAGCAGTCTTCTCACTGTGATTTCCAGCAACTGGTATTCAGAGACATACTGCCTCCTCTGTGGAATGGGAGAACATTGTCTTGTCCTTTTCCTCAGGCAGCAAAATGGCTAAGGCTGGCACTGACTACATTACACATAGCTTGTATGTTAGTAACCATGTGGTCTCCATCATCTATTCTGGCCTTGCTCTTCTCCAAGTCTGCTATTAAGAGTAGGTGCTTATTCCTCTTGTTCTGCTGCTTCCCCCCCCCCTGGGGAAAGGGAAAAGGGAAAAGGAAAGGACTGCTGGACGGTAAAGTCCAGTCAAAGGCAACTATGGGGTTCGGCACTCATCTCACTTTTCAGGCCGAGGGAACTGGCATTTATCCACAGCTTTCCGGGTCATGTGGCCAGCATGACTAAGCTGCTACTGGTGCAACGGAACAAGGTAATGAGTGCCAGAGTACACGGAAACACCGTTTACCTTCCCGCCTCAGCGGTACCTATTTATCTACTTGCACTGCACTGGTATGCTTTCAAACAGCAAGGTTATCAGAAGCTGGGACAGAGGTCACCCCATTGTGCGGATTTAAACTGCCGACTTTCTGATCGGCAAACCCAAGCGGCTCAGTGGTTGAGACCACAGCGACATCCACGTCCTCCTCTGGGGAAAACCACTCTTTAGCACTTAACTGGAGCAAGCAGCAATTTGGGTTCCTCCCAGATGGCCATTTGTTATGATCTATCACTAAAGAATGGATTTTCCTTTGGAAAGGAGTGGGGCAAAGGGAAAACCACTCGGACTCAGGCCTAGAAAATGTGCATCAAGAGGAAAGCCTCTCGGACCAGTGCTTTCTAGGCAGGGCACAAGTGGAAGTGTGGATGAACCCTAGTAAAATGAATCCCTTAGTCATTAATGAATCTTCTACATGGGCATCTCCTAATCAGATACTTTGTCCTCACGAGTATAAAAGTTTGAATTTTAATGTAATATCCTAGAGCCCCTCAACTTTCTGGTTAACATTTGCAGCCTTCAGCAACTTATATAACAGTGTGGGACTGTGTGGTTTGTTTTTTTTAAAAAAGGGTGTTTCTGTGTGATTCCACTGACTCAGTTCTGCAGCTGTTAATGCCAGAAGGTTTGTTCTTTTTCTTTACGTGCAATTGTCTTTACTAGCCCTCAGTAAAATCTGCTCTGTAGGTAGAGTAGGAAGGGATCCCATATGACTAATGCTTGCTTGTAGCATAGTTCCTACCATACCCCACAAAGAGCTAAGAAACTCACACTTGGTTAGTAGAGGATGCCTCACTTGAAAAGGCCTGAGTGGTATTTTTATAATCCCCTTAAGCAAAAGGTCCACAAAATACATTTGGGTTGCATGTTTGGATGCCGAATAAGGTCTTGAAGGCCAGGGTGGGAAATGGGGGACATTTACACAAGATGTAATACTGATTCTCACCTAGCTCTGTCCTACTGCCTTGCCTCCACCCATTGTTCCTTCCTTCCAGTGATTTGGATCTCACCTTTCTGCACACAATATACCCAAGGTATGTTACAATATGCACAGTCCAAGCACCGTAAAAACAACATAAAATAATAAATTACAGCAGATTCAGACATGGCAGCATTTCTAAGGAGCTCGCTGAGGCAACACACTGTCTGTAAAGAAGAGGAAGGCAGGGCTAGGTGTACCTGTTTGGGGAAACTATTCCATTGTTTGGGCGTCATAGCAGAAAGGGCTCTGTCTCTTGTGCTTACATGCTGAGAAGGGCAGAGAAATGGCAGGACAGGGTTGTCAGGCAGTTTCATATAAGAAAAAATTGTCCTTAACATAACCAGAACCCAGTCTGTTTTGTGCAGGGTTGGAGAACACATGGCCTGCCAGACATTTTTGACTACAACTCCCATAAACTCCAGCCACCATGGCCAATAGCTAGGGGTTATGGGAGTTGTAGTCCAGTGACACTGGGTGTCCCGTGACACCCAAGCTCCCCAATCCTGAATTAGGGTTTTTAGGGAAAATGTATCTCCTAACTATTCTCAGCACCCTTAATAAACTACAGCTCCCAGAACTATTTTGGGGGAAGCCACAACTGCTTAAAGTGGCAGCATAGTGCTTTAAAGGTGTGGTGTCAATGTGGCCATAGAATGGAATTCTTGTCTGATGTCAATAAATGCTGGTGCTGATAACTTTAAGTTGACCTGACCGCTTAGGTCAGTGGCTTAGTGGAAGCCCTGCTTTGTGTTTCACCATCTGAAATACTTCAGGTAGCTATGCAGTTCCTTGCCACAGGAAGCCTAGTTAATGTTCTCTCTCGATGTCTTTAGAGTAGGGGTAGGGAACCCAAAGTGTTCTTGCCTGGCTAGAATGTGTCATTGAACTCTGTTAATGCCTCTTACTTGTCTGGATGAGGAGAAAGGGGTTTGTACGTGTGGATAGAAACTACCCTACTGCACAAAGGTAAATTTACATTCATTACTCTCACTATTGCCTGTGGTGTGTGGCCTTTGGAAGGCTTTCCAGAAGGGAATTCAGCCCTTGAGTGTAAAATGGTTTGCCACCCCTGCTTTAGAGGACAGATGCTGCTACTCAGACATGCATTAGTCTGGATAATTTTATATTAAATTGTTTACATTTTGCCTGTTGCTGATAATTTGGTATTAATGCTACTGTTTTGGATTTCTTTTTTTTAATTTTATGGTATATTTTAAGGTGGTTGTTAGTTGCCTGGAGAGCCCTTTTGGGAATGGAAAGACAGGATATAAATGCTTTTAATAAGCAAACAAATTGGGTTTTATTATCTTCAAGATGATGACCACTTGCCAGCTGAAAGCCCTAGAAGTGTTCATAAACTGAGGTAATTACTTTAATCATTAACAAGAAATCAACCTTTGAAAAAACACTGCTCCAGCCTTATTTAAAGCCAGTTACAGTAATGACTTTCATTTGTACATAAGAAGAACCCTGCTAGGGTGGACTAAAGGTCCATTTAATCCAGCACCCTGTTTCTGATACTGGCCAGTCAGATTCATCTAGAAAGTTCACAAGCTGGACATGAAGACAATTGCCTTCTTCTCCTGTTGCAAGCTGTATTGATGGCTATACCTCACCCAAACCTGGAGGCTCTATATTATGGCTAGTAGTCATTGATGGCCTTAGGGTGCAATCCTACATTCAGTGCTCAATCAAGTGAAGGGTGTTAGGATGAGGCAGAGAACTTTTGGAGTTCAAACCCATTCCACCTGTAGAATTGACTCTGTATGCTACACAAAGGCTCTGCCAGCTAGGCCACCCTGCAAATCCCTGAAAATAGGGAAGCATTGTGAGTGGGCATGGATGGCACAGGGGAGGAGCGCATCTACATCAAATCCTACCTGCTCTGCATTCCATGACGTCACCCAAAACATGCCACGAGCCTGCCCTTGTGTAAGTAATTTCCCTCTAATTAATTCCAGTGGGAAGGAATGAAGTAGGGACATAATCACAACCCCTAACATGCTTTTTGTGTCCTCCCAAAAACAATTGGGTAAGGGCTGTACTTAAGTGATAGAGCATCTACTTTGCTTTGAGAAAGTCCCAGGTTCAATATCCATAAGCCAGGGAGGGAGTCCCTGTCTGAAATACTGGAGAGCTGCTACAAAATGACACTGAGTTAGGTGGACCAATATTCTCACTCAGTACACTGCAGCTTCCTATGTTCCAATGGTTTGGGTGCTACAGAACTATTGTTGGTGGACTGGGATGAAGCCCAGGGCCTTCAGATTCCCAACCAGCAGATTGCTTGGTTATCCTCTGTGCATCTATCGAAGTGCATTTTTAAGCTTGTGACCACCATCACATCTTGTGGCTTCAAATTCCACAAACTTTTCACTGAGACTGGACAGAAGTAGGCACTGAAAAGCAGCCAGAGAGACAGTCTCAAGGAAATGGATCTGCTGCTACAAATAAATGACAGTTACATGACGTAGGCATCTCTGTTTTTAGGAGGCAAGCAAGCAGGGAAAGGGACTAATTAATAGCAAGGAACAGATGCCCCAGCAATGCTGGCATTGCTGACACTTTTCTGTTTCTGGAAATGAAACCCCAAATCATTTGTCACAGAAATAAACAAAATGACATCAAATATTTAAACAGAAAGAGGAAGACTGAAGAGGAGATAAACCACACAGTAAACAAGGAGAGAGAAAACCCACCCTCTACTTAGCACATCTGTTTTCCCTTCCACACATTGAGTTGACACACTGCAACAGCACAGCTCATCGGATGGCAGGATTTACAAGCTCGCTGCCACTTCTTAAAGGGGTTGAGATTCTGCAATGAACATCAATGGATAAAAGCTGGGCAGCCTGCCTTAGGCAAGGCAGCAGAGACAAAGTCCACGTTGAAGGGTAGCTTTTGTGAAGAACAGTGAATGTTAAAGAGTTTGTTTCACAGCATAAATCCATCAAAGCTTTCGTTGTTCTGCCATTTTGCCCCGAGGATGCATTTATGTGGCTTTCACATCTTTTCCAGGCCCATGACACTTTTCAATGTGCATAACACACACACCCCGTGGGCACAATCCACCAGGGACTCCTCTGTGCAAATTTCATTGAAATAAATAGGAGCTGCACAATGTCACCGTACAATGTTTTTGGAAGGGGACTTGTGCAGAACAATTTCCCAGTGGCTTATGGCCTGCTTGACTTTATAACAAAATAGTAATGCAGGTCACTTTTACTCTCATTTTCCAGATGGGGAACTAAGGTTTTAGAGATAGTGAATTGTGCAAGGCTGTGCACCTTTTCCATAGTAAGTTAGAAGTCTATTGTATCTGATTAAACAGTGCCACTGTCTCTGAGTGCCGTCCTTTCCTACCCTGTTCATTGCAAGAAACAATTATATTTCTCCCTTGGGAATTTATCCTGATACTGAAGGAGATAGAAAATATAGCCCAGTGAGTTAGGTATTCTGAAACTGGCTTAATTTAAAGATACCATTTGGAATAAAGAGGCTGTCAATAACTTCTAATTAATAATAATCTGTTCTTAGGAATTTCTAGGATTAAGTCAACAAGGCAGTGAGTGCATGTCTAAACAGGTTTTTCTTAGTGCTGAATTGATATATCCTAATCACAATATTACCAGCAAAGGAAAGGGATAAATTATCATTAGGGCTGTGATGTTTAATCAATTGATCAAATGGCTTTGCCATCCTGATGCTCTCCAAATGTCTTGGACTACAATTCCTATCATCCCCAGCGAGCAGAGACATCCTGGTTGGAGCTAATGGGAGTTGCAGTCCAAAACATCTGGTCTAAATGATTACTTTTGCTTGTTCGAAATGATTACAAATCTCTCCAAATTAATTAGATATATCTTCTTAGAAGAAGCCTTTTCCATTTCCCCCACTCTCATCTTGGTATCTTCCATTTCCCTCTCTCTTCCGCCCACTCCTCAGTTGCTTGACAGAACTGGGAGTATGACTTAGTTGCAGGCATGGAGGCTTAGAGCTTTTGTGTGTGCAACTGCCATTGCTGGTCCTTGTCTTGCTTGTAGAGGAGTCAGCCTGGAAAGGAGAAAAGTTGGTGATTATTCTGTCTGACCACCAGGGGAAGGCAACACTCTGAGCACTTGCATACTTGCAGTTCTGCAGATTACCCTGTAGTCCCATTGAAATCAGTTGAGCTTACTTCTGAGTAGATTGATTCAGAAAGCATTTTATTTACAAATCATGGGACTTATGCACATGCAGATTTGTACACGTTTAATCTGTTGATCAATTTGACTAATGTGTTTAACCAACTATTTAATTGTGTGACAGTCTTACCGCTTATGCAGTGCCCTCTTAGAAAACATAAGCATAACAGATAAATGGATCAGTCAGTGCATAAAGGAGCCAGGGTCAATTATCAATCAGGTCAATGACCTGATGAAACATAAATCACCAAGGATCCCCCAGGGAAGGGTGCAACAACAGAGAATACCCTTTCATGTGTTCCCAACTCCGAAACATCAGATGACAGCAATGCATATATTAGGGTCTCCTAGCTCATTGCGTGGACCAGCAGGCTAATGTAGGAGGTGATGGTCCTTTAAGTATCCTGGCTATAAGCTGTTTAGGGATTTAAAAATAATGAAAAGCACTTTGAATTGAGCTGGGAAAGAGACTGGAAGGCAATGAAGCTATGGGGAAAGGCAGCTTAGTGGCAGAGCACACACTTTGCATGCAAAACATGCCCAGTTCAGTCCATGATATATGCAGTTTAAAAGGATCAGGGAGCAGAAATGAGAAAGACCTCTGCCTGAAACCTGGTAGAGCCACTGCCAGTCAGAGTAGATGCCGAGCTAGATGAACAAATAATCTGACCCTGTATATAGCAGCTTCCTATGCAACCTAGAACTACAAGATTTCAAAGCTGCACATTAAAGTCTGCTATAAAGAGTTACTGATAAAACTGTGCATTTATTGCTGACATTACACAAAAGCCACAATATTACACACTACATGACCCTATGTCCCAATGATTGCCAACTACTGGTAAAAAGAAAAAGTCTATTTTCTTATCTCTCACCCTATTTCTGTTTCTGTTTATAGCTGACCCTTTTTTGTGACTCCAGAAGAATTGCTTTGTCACTCTGAGGATGCAATCCTATACACATTTGCCTGTGAGCAAGTGTCCCACTGAACTCAATGGGACATACTTCTCAGTAGATATACAGAGGGTTGCCCTTTAAATTTTGCTTTCCCTGGATTTCGAGTCTGCCTTTCCAGATCTGCAAAAGGGGAATCGGGCTATATTTACTTGTTTGGGATGGAGGAAAGGGAGGGTACATTGGCTGAAAATATGTATAAAGTGCATGAATATTTATAAAGATCTCCGAGACCCTTGGATGAAAAGTGCTATCTAAGTGCAGATTATTAAACCTGTCATTTTGTTGAGTGCTCTTGCAAAGAATTCTTTCCATTTCTCTACCCCCCCCCCCCGCCCAAATCATTGAAAACAGGTGGGCGTGTGGCAAGCACTCGGCACACAAAGAGTTTAGAAAAGCTCCAAGAGGCTTAAAATAACTGTTGTATTATGGTGCTTCAGCATGTAAGACTGAAAATTAAGCTTTGTGCAAACTCCATTATACCAAAATGTGAGTGCTACTGTCCATGGTGCTGAATTTTAAACTTTTCCCTCCTCCCTCGCCTCTATTTCCCTCTTCACAGCAGTTTCTTGTTTCATTCTCCATGGGCTGACCTTAATGGCCAGACATTTATCAGTGTTCATTCTTTTACTAAACAACATTTACTCCACATTATATGCTGGCTCGGCTGCATCACAGAGATATTGTAAATGGCTCTGCAGTATGTTGTTGCATTAGTTCGCTATAGGAACCTAAGCCCCTAGTATAGATTTCTATCTCATATCCAGGTTACCTGCCCATCCTGACTTAGTTCAGAAGAAAGCAGATTGAGGCATAATTGATCTGTGACCTCTTTAAGACTTTGCTATGTGTGTATTTTTAATATTAGCTAAATCATGGTATAGCAATACATCTGTGGACAAAAGTAAACCCAAGCAGCAGGCTTCCTGTGTGTTTATACAAACAACATGTTCCCTTTGGTTACCAACAGGTAATTGAATCAGTCATCACAGTCCCACAGTTATTTCCATTTACTGGGTTCCAGTGCACACAATAAATGCTTATGTCTGCAAGGGCTTCCTCGTTTGTAGCCACAGAATGGAGAGACAGGAGCTTCTCCCTTCATTAAAGTAAATTGGCAAGTCCTTATGCTGAAGTTCCATAGGTGCATAGGACATGACTTATATTAAGCCAGACCACTGGTCCATCTAGCTCACCTGCAATATTCCTTCCTTAGTTTAACTATTGGCAGCTTATTGACATCACCTGTTTCAGTTGCCTGTGTACTCGACAAGGCCCTTCTTTGGTGTTTCCAGCACAAAGACTTATGACATCACACAGGTTGCCATGGATATTCTCTTCAAACAGGTTAAAGCAAGCTAGCTAGTCCAGTGCTGAGATAATTTGAGATCAGGAACCTTTACAGCCCTAGGCAGTTAGACATGCCAAAGCTCATTGAAAACAATGAGCTTAGATGTGCTTAACTTTGCATAGGAGTGAACTGTTTCATAGGAAGCTGCCATATACCAAGTCCAGACCATTGGTCTATCTAGTTCAGTACTGTCTACACTGACTGGCAGCAACTCTGCAGGGTTTCAGGCAGGGGTCTCCCCCAGACCTATGTAAAGATGCTTTACTGGTGGATGTTGAACTGACATGTGCTCACTGGACAGACCAACTACAGGTAATTCATCATAAATTAGAAAGAATCTGGAGGATAATTGCAACCTACCTCTAATATTATATGGGGATGAAAATGGCTGGTCTATAGTAAAGCTTATATGCAAAAGGAAATTCCAATATAGCATTATAGGTGAGGTTGTGGAAACTGTCAGGATAGTTATAGAGCTATAAAATATTGTTGCAGATACATTTCATGGAATTTCATTTTTAATAATAAAGTAAAAGGAAATAAGTGACTTTTAAAATGTTGGCATGGAGGACCACAATAGAATATCTCTCCTTTCTTCTTAATCCTAAATAAAAGCATAACCCAAGCAGACATAGTATGAACAGGCTGCATCTTCCATGTCAAGAGATTTGATAGAGGCGGCAGAAAGTGCCATATTTCTTTCCTCACCCTAAAGGACAGTTCAAGAACCAGGATTTGGGAGTTCCTCAGATAGGTTAGCCCAATAGACCCCCATGTGGAAAAGGTGGAGTGTGCAAACTGAGAGGTCTCTTGATATCCTTCTGACTTGCTTAGAGAATCTGTGGAAAGTAAGATGTGAAGGACTATCAGAGGGGTGAGTCCTTTTCCAGTATTAAAACCCTGGCAAATTCCCGGTTATTCCACCCTTAGGACCTACTAAAAGAATCAGTAAAAACATCGGAGAGCAGGAGATACTTCATAAAGTACGCAAGTGGTAAACCGAGACTGTAAAGAAGGTTCCGCTTGATGACAATTCCATTCTAAAGCTATAAGAGCAAGAAAGACAACTCAGAAGTTATAAATTTGAGTTATATGAGCTGAAATCTGCCTACCAGCCATGTGGCTTGTTCTTGATAAACCCCTGGTTTTGCAGTTCCAGCCAGGTAGCAAAAATGGGCGGTTTATCAGTCCCACTGACAAGACAACATACATGGCTGGTATATGGCTATGAGGGCCAGTTGGGCTGTTAAGAACTTTCTGCTAAGCACATAAAGAAACATGTGTAACAGTCATCCACCCACCCACACAAATTTGTGTGTTTTACTGTGTGCATGTGTGCTCATAGGACGGCACTTCCCAGTGAACAGAGACCATATTTACAGGCAGAAAAGCCATACATATATGCAATGTGTATGTGTTTGCAATTGCCACTCTGGACCCCTTATATATAGTAATCATTGCTGTACCTACTTTCTATTTAGAAAATGTGTGACTTTGAAGCTTTCCTAAGTTGCCACAGCATTTGAAGGGCTCTTATACTTCAGAAAAGGTCTAATCCTCTAGAATTGAAGATTACCTATATCCATGCAGTCACATTTGTGTTAATATTTCTGAAGTTACGCAGTTGAAAGCCACAGAAAAGGTGATGAACAAAATATCAACAGGGTTTTGGCTTTAATTGGATTTTAGAAACTCAGTGAATAAAATTGATAAATATTTATCACTGCTGATGTTCTAATTAATCACCATCCTAGGTAATTCCCTTTTCTTTCCTCAAATTGTATTGCGGACACTTTCATTATGCTACAATACAGTTCATATGTTGCAGAATCTGGCACATCTCATGACATACCTTTATAAAAGCTCAATCACTCTCCATGTGATAGAACTGTTAGTATATCAGTCCTCCGTTGCTGTGTGTGTGATTGTTACATCACTTGCCTGTGTTTATTTTCTAGGCTTGGAAAAGCCTGAGAACGGAAGTTAGCCTTGTCTCTTCCGCTTTCTGTGTTTGTGTACTTTTTACTTTCTGTTCTCACTCAGAGCTGAAGTGAGAGAATGCCCTGACCGTCTGTCCTGTAAATATTGCTGAATAAAAGCTTACAATGAGCACACAATTCTCCACTTCGTTTCTGCTGATCTCTACTGAGTGTGCACGTAGACATTTGCTGCGTGTCGCTGGAGCATGCCGGGACTGATGATTTATGGACATCCCAGAACTGCGCGACACCAGGAGGACGCCCAGAGAGGTTTCATCTCATCCCGGGGGCTGCCTGGGCCCCAGGGTGTATCCTGACATTAACCACAATTGTGTAACCTAAACCTGACCTGCCTCTTTGTATTATTTCAACACTTCTACTTGACAGGCTGGTATATAACTTCTTTCTTCCTCACAATAATCCTGATATAGGTGTCTTTATTCCCATTTTATGGATGAAGAACTGGAACCTCAAGGATCACCTCTCCACATATGAACCAACACAGACCCTGAAATCATCATCTGAGACCCTTCATCATGTGCTTGAGAGGTCCAGAGGGTGGCAACATGAGAACTGGCCTTTTCTGTGGTGGCTCCCAATTTGCGGAATGCTCTCCACAGGGAGGCTTGCCTGGCACCTTCATTGCATCTATTTAGGCACCAGGTGAAAACATTCCTCTCCTCCCAGGCATCAGCTAATTAAACAACCTATGGCCCTTTAAACTGGTGGGGCACTATTGTTTTTGTTTATTATGTATTTTTGTGCTTCTATATTGTAAACCACCCTGTGACCCTTGGATGAAGGGCGGTGTAGACCTTTAATAAATAAATACATAATAAATAAACTCTGAGATAATGGATTGCCCGAGACCTCTTAGCAAATTCCTGTCTCAGTAAGACTTGAATCAATGTTCCCCCGAATGTAACTCTTTGCACCTCTTTAACATGGGTTAACCAATATGCAGTCAGTTTTATATTTATAAAAATATTTATATACAATACTGACCTTTCATATAGTGGTCTCCCAAAAGAAAAATAGAGCGGGCAGGGTTCAACTAATGAGCCCTATCAGCAAGATTCACAAGAACTTTTGCAATTGGTCTTTCCCCCCATTTTCCTCCCTCCACATGCCTAATGTGCCGCCCCCCCCCCCCGAAATTGGTTTGGGAGAGAGAATCCCCAGAACAGCACATGGACAGGGGGAAGGGGAGATAATTCCACCTGGCAAGCTGATATGCTTGTGCATACAGAACATTTATAATAGCACAACGTCATATTCCACCCACAAACTTGAAACCTAGTCAATGGCAGGTAACCGCTAGGTCAACAACAGGTAATTTAAAGACTGCAACATGGATTAATGGTCAGCAAAGGCCTCAGCAAGCACTGTTGCCTTAATGGATATGTTTGCCTCAATTCATGGGGGGAAGTGGTTCCACAGGAAGGGGGCAGCTACAGAAAAGGCCCTTCTCCTGATCGCCATGAAGTGAACCTCTGCAGCATATCAATTTGGAGAGCCTCATCCAGCCAGGCTGGTCATTATGGAAGGTAACATTTAGCATCTAAGCTCTTCTGGGCGTGATTTTTGAAGGTGAGGTTTAGCATCAGAATGACTATATAAACATGAAGAAGAGATTTGGAACTAAAATCCCCATGTGCTAATAACATGCCAATTAATTGTTTCTCACAGACACCTTTTATTTGTCCCTGTATAGTATATTTACTTTGGCTTTCTACTTTACAACTCTTTTTCTCTGAGTGGGGAAACATATTTTATTTACTCCATTATTGCTCCACAGAGATCAGGATCAAAATGGAAGCAACTGTTCTTTCTCATTGGCGCCTTTCCTTTCAGGGAACACATTTGATTGGTGGTGCAAATTGGTGCTTTTGCTCTAGAAGCATAGTTGAGAGACAGTGAACAAAGCAGCAGAGATGCAGAGGGAGAACGCATAATCCGCTTTCATCATAGGCCAGAAGCACCTGTAAAATGATGTAAGAACAGTGGAGACTTTTTACAGTTAGTTTGTTGCAAAGCATTGTAGGTGGGGACTATCTTTAAAAATGGTCCAGAAAATTCATTTGGCATAGAATGTGGCTTCAAGAGTACTAAGTGGAACTAGACACTCCAGTACAGTGGTACCTGGGGTTACATACGCTTCAGGTTACAGACCCCGCTAACCCAGAAATAGTGTTTCAGGTGAAGAACTTTGCTTCAGGATGAGAACAGAAATCGTGCTCCGGCGGCGCGGCAGCAGCAGGAGGCCCCATTAGCTAAAGTGGTGCTTCAGGTTAAGAACAGTTTCAGGTTAAGTACGGACCTCCGGAACGAATTAAGTACTTAACCTGAGGTACCACTATAATATTATGCCAGCATTTTTTCATCTTCATTGGCTCCTGCAATGTTTCTTGTCCAATTCAAGGTGCTGATTCCGACCTTTAAAGATTTTTTTACAACTTGGGAACATGGCGAATCTACTTGAACCCTGAGATCACCAACAGAAGATTCTCACAAGCTGAGATAAAATGGGTGGCCACAAGACAAAAGGCTTTTTTAAGAAGTGACCCCCATTTATGGAACGCTCCCTCCAGACTGTTTTGCCTGGCACCCCCTTTTAGTACCTGAGAAGAGTTTCTTCAGTTTCACTGATCTTTTAAGGCCCACTTTTAAAATCTCTGGCATTATCAGGGGGGAGAGACGAGTCCCACCATGTACAGGAAAACTATCTTTCTTTTTATAAAGTTTGGGTATTCGTGCTTTCTAATTTTTATATTTTGGGTTCCATGGAACTCCCTGCCACAATAATTCAGTTCCTCAAGGTGACCCTTTTCCACAGTTGCTCGTTCCTTTTAAAATCCTCCTCATAGGCTTAAGCATAAGGTGGACACCAGCACTGGATATAGTATGACCTGTTGAGAATATTGTTTATTAAAGGGTTTTGTGTATTTAAGGCAACACTGATATTTAAACTGGTGTCTTGCATGCACTTTATGGCAGTTTCTACAGACTGAGAGACAATGTTGCCGACACCAGCCTCTAAACAGCTTTTTGTTGTTGTTTAGCCATTTAGTCGTGTCCAACTCTTCGTGACCCCATGGACCAGAGCACTCCAGGCACTCCTGTCTTCCACTGCCTCCCACAGCTAAACAGCTTTTACCTCAAGCCAAATTCTCTAAACCACAGCTGAATTAACTTACAACCCATTGCAGCTACTAAGGACAGTCTGCTTGTGATCCCATTGCTTCTCTAGGTGGACTTCCGGCTGCTTGTACAGTTTGGCCAATTTTAAAAATCTGGTTGTGGTAAGACATTTGCACTGGGCAGCCTCCTAGTCTAACTCAGCCACCTGCTTCCTTTTTTCAGATCTTTACCAGCAAAGTATTGTTTGCACACTGGGAATAAACAGCTTAATATTCGGGCCTCATCTTTCCACTTTCACCTCATCTTTCTCTGGCCTCTGCCTCACACCTCCCTCGTCAACTGACTTCCCCAACTTTGTTTTCCAACTGACAGTTATCTCCCAACTGACAGTTAACTGCCTGTTCTTCACTGGCTTGAATATACAGCTAATCAGAGTCTTTTCTGCTCCCCAGACCAATCAAAATTTACTGATCCCGACCCTGTCTATCAATATTAAAAGTGATTGCCTCTTTCTCCTGTTTCAGAACCTGTCACCAAGAAGCCACCACTAAGCAGTCTTGCAACATATGAACAGCACAAGGCCTTGGACTTTGACAGTTGTGCTCTGACATTGCCATAGAAATATGTTTCAAAGCACAAAACGTCAACAGACAGCCATATACACAGCAATTCTCCACACTGTGTTTTCACATGGTTAGTTAGTTCTGTGGAACTTCCTATGCCTTAGGTTAATTGCTGTTTGCCATGATTTTTAGATTTCTTCTCTGATTTAAAATGATTGTTTTTAACATTACTGCTGCTGTATAGAATTTTACTTGTGTGGGTTTTGGAGTTTTAAAATTGCTTCAATTGTTTTTTGTGCATTTCCCAGAGAATTATTGTTATTGGATAACAGGTAAGTTGAATAAATAAATAAAATTAAGTCAGGCAGTATCCAGTAACAACTTTTGTCCTATATTGTTTTCTGTATAGCTAGGCACTTCTTTAACAACTAATCCAGAATGCGGCAGCTAGACTAGTGACTGGGAGTGGCCACTGAGACCATATAACACTGGTCCTGAAAGACCTACATTGGCTCCCAGTACGTTTCTGAGCACAATTCAAAGTGTTGGTGCTGACCTTTAAAGCCTAAATGGCCTCAGGCCAGTATACCTGAAGGAGCATCGTTCAGCCCAGACACTGAGATCCAGCTCCGAGGACCTTCTGGCGGTTCCCTCATTGCGAGAAGTGAGGTTACAGGGAACCAGGCAGAGGGCCTTCTCAGTAGTGGCACCCACCCTGTGGAACACCCTCCCATCAGATGTCAAAGAAATAACTATTTGATGTTTAGAAGACATCTGAAGGCAGCCCTTCAGATTTAGGGAAGTTTTTAATGTTTGATGTTTTATTGCCTTTTTATTAATATTCTGTTGGAAGCCGCCCAGAGTGGCTGGGGAAACCCAACTAGACAGGCGAGGTATAAATAATTAATTATTAATAATAATAATATCCATTAAACATGATAACCATGTTGGTGGAGGGGTTTTTCCATGGGCAGATTCCATAGCGCTAGTCTTACATATAATGAAGATGTAAGGGTGCCATCTCATAGCCCCCTGTTGGAGGATTTGTAACGCCTCATCACAATCCTGGGTTTGCAGGGTGAGCTAGGGGAGCAAAAGAGAAGGCAGGTTTCACAGCAGCAGCAGCTGTGGCATGGTGGTGAGAAAGGAGATTCATGGAGAGTCAGAAGGTGGTGATTAAAACAACAGGAGAGATCTGAATGGATTCAGAAGAGAGAAACACTGAGGGTAACAAGAAGAAATGCCAGAGATGAGTACAATACAAAAGCTAACACCAAAAAGCTAACACAACAGAGCCTTTCCCAACTCTCTTCTCACCCTCAATCCTTATTTTAAATCAGCACTTTGTCTGCCTCAAGAGTTCATCCTGCTCACTCTACTCAAACCTCTGCCATTGTTTAAAACTGCTACTATTTTCCTTTCAGTGTCTCTCCAACTCTGCTTTACTCAAACCTCTGCTGCTGTTTAAAGCCACCATTTCCCCCTCTGTGCTTGCTTGCTCCACTTAAATTTTATTTATTTATTTGTTGTATTTATATACCACCTTTACCTTCCAAGGAGCGCAAGGTGGCATTCATGGTTCTTCTCCCCATTCCATCATCACAACACCACTGTGAGGTAGGCTAGGCTAAGATACAGTGATACATCGGGTTAAGTATTTAATTCGTTCCGGAGGTCCGTTCTTAACCTGAAACTGTTCTTAACCTGAGGTACCACTTTAGCTAATGGGGCCTCCTGCTGCCACCGCGCCGCTGGAGCACGATTTCTGTTCTCATCCTGAAGCAAAGTTCTTAACCCAAGGTACTATTTCTGGGTTAGAGGAGTCTGTAACCTGAAGCGTATGTAACCTGAAGCATATGTAACCCGAGGTACCACTGTATGGTAAATGGCCCATGAACACCCAATGAACTTGAGCAGAGATTTGAACCCTAGTATCCCAGGTCATAGTCCATCCAACAGTCTAACCATTACACCACACTGGCTCTCTGCCATTGTTTAAAACCACCCATTTCCTCACAGTGTCTCTACACTGAAGGGCCGAGTTTGCCTATGCCTGGGATGGGAGTTCCAAACTCTGGGATCAGTCACTGAGAAGGCTAGCTGCAGGGGTCTTCTTCACCATGTGATGCCTTCAGGAAATGTGTTGGGAAGGCAGATCCCAGCAAGATTGAAAAGGAGTTGGCCAAGTCTGCAAAGGCTGAAAGAGGAGACTTAACCCCAGGACTTTTGGGGAGAGAGAAAGAGAGATGAACCTGCTGTGGTCTGCTTTGTCAGCATGTTTCCTGCAGGCAACACCAAACAAGACTGAACCCTCCTACTCTCTGCAGTGTGGTGAGGGGGGTGGGGAGATGCAGTGCCACCTTCCCACACCCTACTCCTGACCATATAGGGTTTTTCAAAACCCAGTTAAACATCAGCCCCACCCCAAATTTATTTGAGACTAGATCAGGTCAGGTTTCCCACAGGGCAGCCAGAGCTCTGGTTTGGGAGAGAGCTGTGTAGAGGACTAAACCTAACAGACCACACTGTCCATTTATAAATCTTAATATTTATTGGTTTCTTCAAACTCTTGGGCAGTGCCAGGCACTTCTGAGCATATAAAGAAGGCATGGCTAAGCAATGTCCCCCACCTTCCCGAAGTTGTTGGACTCTCAATATCCACCATTCCCAGCTAGTTGTCGCTGGTGGTCAGGGACAATGGGAGTTGTGGTCCAGCAGCACCTGGGAGGCCAAAGCTTGTCTCTCCCACCCCCCCACCCCCCGATATAAAGGCCCACAATTATATAAGTGGAGCTGATTGCATGGGTCTTTCCAGATTCCTTTAAAAGGCTGGTGTGCTGGTGCAACATTTCAAAGGACATCTCATTCAAGCCTCAGTATGACCATGAGGAGTGTTTGTAGCTTCTTGGAACATGTATCCTTGATCAGAGCAGATTCTTACCAAAACAGCCTCCTTGCTCTTATGTTGTTTTAATTTTATCAGTTGTCTCAATTTATGCTACTGATATTTTGTTTTGTTTTGTTTTTTGTATTTCTACTGTCGTTGAATTAACTGACTCATAAAGCTGTTGGTTCCTTCTAACACTACAGAAGTTAAACTATTACCTTCAAATAAACTTAATCAGCCTTGTGAGGTGGATATGCCTATGGTTTTCATACAAAGAATAGCCACCCCAAACTTAGCACCCTCTAAATATTGTTGGACTACAACTCCCATCATCCTTGACTATTGAAAATACAAGCTGGGGTTGATGGGAGCTGTAACCCAAAGCATCCGAAGGGCACCAGCGTAGTATATTTAATAGCAGCCAGGACACCTTTGCTGTTGCTCAGTTTTCAAAAAAGGGCAAGCATTTTCAGCTTTCGTTAACTTTAATTAAGGCTGAGAGTGCTCGGCGCCAGTGGAGACGGAGGCATATGAGCTTCAGCATTTCTTACTGTGATCAGGAATGAAATCAAATGATTTCTCTATCAACTCTGCCTTCAACTCTCCTTTCTGTTCAATGGCAGTGGTGAGCGCAACTTTCCTTATGAAGTGGATTGAGTGCTGATGGAATGAATGGCCTGAAGCCTTAATGCCACAATTACGAAGTATAGAAAAGGGCAGCACAAATTTCCTCTTTACTGATGTTCTTCCCCATGGTGATCCTGATGAAGTTCAAAAATGACAAATTCAGAATACCAATTTCCCCAGATCATAATGCCCAGATGTATTCCAGGGAGAGCTTCAGGACAAGGATATTACAAATGTATGCATCAAATTTTGCACCTGCGCACTCTGCATTCATTAAGCTGGGCGTTCAAAGGCAGTGGTTGTTCGTGTATGCTCAGAAGACAATTATTTAACCCCTTATTCCCCTTAATCTTGACAATTGCTGCAATTGACTAAAATTGGTGTGGGGTTTTTTTGGTTTTTAATGAAAGGGGATATAGTTTACAAAACAATACATTGGCTCCTGAGCAATCAATTGGCTCAGGAATTTTCAAGTTTGAAAAAGTCAGGGATGCCTCAAGGGCACGTAGCACATTCATGTGACCTTTAAAGCAATTCAGGCATCTGACCATTGGAGGGGGGGGGGAAACCTTGTGTTGTCACTCACCAGGACCTGGCTGTGCTTGTACCCACGAAAGGACAAGGAAGAAACTGAAGGGGCAGTGCCAAAGCAAAAGGTACATTATTTTGGATGGCAGCTGTCACCCATCTGCCTACAGTCAGCCCTGTCTTGTTTCACTCACCTTTTAGAGTTCAAATGTTAATAAGTATGTAGTTAGCAGGTGGTCGCTCACCAAAGACCCCTGACTAAAATTAGCCGTCCTAGGATAAGACAGGGTGGCGGACTGGATCCAACCAGTGGGCTCGATTCAGAACTGACCCACCTTCTGTGGACCAGTTTTTCAGCTGGGCTTGGCTATCCACCTGTTGATCATCTGACGTTATATGATGGCAGGTGGTTCATCATCAAAGGAAGTATCATAGGCACCCCCAATGCTTTCTCCCCACCCCCAGAAATGGTTTGAATCCAAGCCAGGGCTGCAAAGATTCCTGCCGAAAGCAGGTCTTGCAAGCTCCACTTTCAGCAGAGATTGGCTCCACTTGGGAATTGCTCAGTGGAACCAATCCCAGTGGAGTTTGTGGTGAGTGCAAAATTTTAAAGTGGCCATTATGAGCCCTTATACTGACCAAGAGACTTATACTTCAAACCTGGAAGGATAAATACCTCCCATAGCTTATGCAAGGGTCTGATGACCTCAGTGCCCTGGCTATATTCAAACATATTTGTCAAGTTCATGTGGATACCTATTTGGATATCTGGAGAGCTTATATGAACTGCCCCTAGGCACTGCATAGGCCCCAGAAACTACACTGCCCAAGGAGGCAATTTGATTCCTAAACACCCCTAGCTGTTTTTAAATTGTTATTTTAAATGATCTGATCAAAGATCTCCCAAATCGTATGTGTTTTTGGCATGTCAGGCGTTTAGAGGCACCTTGTAAAGGGTGATCTGATGCAACTTCTGATCAGATGGGCATTTTACGATATCTTCTTCAGGGCTGGATTAAGACCTTTAGAGGCCCTAAGTAAGGAAAAGATTATGGTGTGCCCCCTCTTGTGTAATTCAAAACAAAAACCAGAAAATAAGAATGTACTTTTCAAAATGACATAAAACTTACATGTATGATGAAATCCATCTACACATATATCATGTGCGACTCTTGGCAGGATCTGATTTTCTCACATTATTTCAATCTACATTAGTAGGATGCCCCTGGTTTAGGCGGG
The DNA here is from genome assembly GCF_965113315.1 of Podarcis vaucheri. NCBI lineage: Eukaryota > Metazoa > Chordata > Lepidosauria > Squamata > Lacertidae > Podarcis > Podarcis vaucheri. The sequence goes on from NC_138759.1 coordinate 30,527,645, forward strand.
GATAAGCAACAAAAGAAGAACACAAAATGTGGGGAAAGTATGTACTGGTGTGTAAGAAAGTCCTGATTTTTCCCATGGCGACTGCTTCAATTTTTTTTAATGTCAAATCCTTTCCCCTTCCTTCCTTCCTTCCTTCCTTCCTTCCTTCCTTCCTACCTTCCTACCTACCTTCCTTCCTTCTTCTTTCTTTCTTTCTTTCTTTCTTTCTTTCTTTCTTTCTTTCTTTCTTTCTTTCTTTCTTGTGTCCTTACTTTACTGGTGCCCTAATCCAGCACTGACCTTTTCAGACAAAGGTTTCTTATGCTGAGCAGGAAAGTGTGAAGGGGCATGTTCGGGTGAACATTGTTACAGCGGTCACTGAGACTGGGAACTTGCTCCTCAAATGTGCAAGTTCTTAGATTCTGCTTGTGTACAACACTGCAGACCACTGGTTTTTACCAGCAACAGTGCAGGCCAATGCATGCATCCCAAAGCTTTAGAATCCAGCTGATGAATCCATTACCTGAGGTTCATGCATTGCCAAGGAGAAGTTAGAATCATTTCCCCAAGACATCTAGAATTCTAGAGTTGTCGTACGAAAAGAAGAGCATGGGCATAAATATAACATTTGTTGGCACAGTAAGCAACATTTTTGCCCCCTTGCCACTCAGAAAAGGAGAGTCATTAACTGTCATTGTGATAGGAGCATCAAGGAGCCACAGATGGAGCAACGGGAATCATTTACATGGAACATTAGTTTTAGGAGCTCCTTCAGGGCAGTCAAAGGAGGTGGCCTATGCATAATTTTCAACTTGCCAAGGCCCTAATGTGCCATAAACATAGAAGATGGGGACACAAGACAAAAAAATGCTATAAATGTGGGAGAAACCCCTCCCTTTGTGTCAAAGCAGCTATTTTTTCACATCAGACTCATACAACTCTTTCTTTCTGGCAGGAATCACTGTCAGCTCTAACGAACAGCAGGCATTAAACATTGTGGGGGATGAATTTTCCAGATACAATGAATGGTTTGTCTTATAATGTGGGACATGCAAAAAAATTTTTTTTTTTTTTGGTTAAAGCCTGTCACCTTCTTCCTTTTGGATTGTTAGTTCATCTTCTAGCTCTTCGTCTTCTGACAGTTTACAATGATAGCCTAGACACATATGGTCAGCAGAATCCACCTCTAAAGTATTGTCTCTAAGCCAAAAAAAACCCCGCAACCTTAACACAAGTAATAAAAAAAACTGCAGCAGTTGGTGTTAAAACAAACTACCGTTCATGCCTACATTGTACACATGCCATGCAAACTGGGATATGTGTGTGCTCTAAATAAAGAATTTTTTATAGCTGAGAATAGGAATGGGCAAACTTATCAATTTCACTTTCTCTCAGTTTGTCATTTTTCCAATTTTAAGTTCAGTTCTCCACATTTCCACATCAGTTTGTGATTTTTTTAAAAATTCCACATGAAAATTTATCAGCCTTTTAGTGTGAATTTGTCCTAATATACAAATGTTGCATGCAATTTTTGTCTTACACATTTTTGCAAAGCTTATTTTGCCTAATATTTATGTTTTCTCTAATATAATACATTTTTGAATGTTATTTTCAGTATTATATGCAATGTTATCCTATCTTGACCTGCTTGAGCCATGTTCCCCAAACTACATCCACCCACACACGAGCCCATGAACAGGAGAACACAGTTTCATCCTGCCTTGGCTATATGACCTGTTCCCAGCAGCAAGCAGGATCACACAGTCAAGGCAGCAGGATTCAATCCTCACTCATCATTTGATGAGAGCGGATTAAAGTGCTTCTCAGAATTGCTGTTTAAAGCAGCCCGTGCACTTCACCAAGTGGGTGTAAGAAGCACACAAGCTGTTTCAAACAGTGCTTTTGAGAAGTGATGTAAGGCAGTGCCCATGATCCTGCTTCAGCTGAAACAGAAGAACTGGGGCTGCCTAAAAGCAGTTCTCAGGAGTGCTTTTTGAAGCATCCATCCCACTCTACTTCCCAAGGAGAAGTGAGTAGCTGCTTCAGACAGCACCCACCCTTTAAGTAAGTGGACTGCAGCTGTGGGGTTGGGGAATCTTGACCACCCCACCCACTGCCACCTACTCACTCAAAGGAAGATTGGCCTCATCCTCTTTTGAGAATCATGTTTGAGAAGTGCTTTAAGGCATCCCCAGCACTCCATTTCAGCTGAAAGGGCAGTGGGGTTGCTACCTTAATGTACCGTACTTCTCAAAAACACTATTTGAATCAACCACTTCCTTCACAATTATGTTTGCAAAATGTTAAGGCAGTCCCTGCACTCATATTTCAGGCTGAAATGTGAGCATGGGGGCTGTCATAAAGCCTTTACAAGTTTCCCCACATTCCCTTTAAAATGTTGCAATTGGGAGCTTAAAGGGCGAGAGGAAAATTTGGAATACTGTGCATTTGCCGGGTGGGCAGCCACATTCCTCTGTCAATCACATGAAATCATATCATTGAGAGACCACGTGGTCCCACTCACCTGTCAAATTTGTCCTGCAAGGCCAATCCTGATAATAATCTATCTCATGGAGCCAAAGTTTCCCCACCCCTGCTTTACTTTAATATACCGTACATATTTTGTACACATTAAATGGCTGGAAAACTGCATTGCAAAAAAATAAATAAATTGCTTATTGTTTCTGAAAGTGCAGACACAACTGTCAACTTTTCCTTTTTCTTGTGAGGAATCCTATTCGGAATAATGGAATTTCCCTTAAAAAGAGGAAAACGTTGACAGCTATGAGTGCAGATGAGGTAGATTCAGCTTTAAATATGAATTGACTCTTCCCCCTTTCCCTAGCTGAGAATGGCAATACACTGTATATTGTATAATGAACATTCCAGTGCTGGGTCTCTCCTTAGATACTCCCACCTACCCACACCTGTTTCCCAGTGAGGCCAATTGTTGCCAGGACTTCAGTAACTTATCCAGACTTCCACTTGTCCCACCACTTTCCCAAGGGAAAACCCACTCACTACTGCTGAATTGTAGCAAATATCAAAATATCAATCGGGTTTTTCACAGACTGATGTTTGCTCCAAATCAGCACTAAAGAGCAGGTTTTCCCGGGGAATGTGGCAGGAGGAACAGAAAAGCACTCGGGCCATGTCTAGAAAGCATGGAACAAGCAGAAGCCCTTGGACTGGATATTTTCGGAGTCATATACAACATTGCGTTCTGAAATGCTTCTCGTTTCTGTTGTTTTTAAATGTTTTCCAAAGTTTTGGGAGCATTAGAGATTGCCTGATGAAAACCTTAAAGAAAGTTTGGTTGGTTACCAAGCTCTTTGTCCATATCAGATGCAGTGTTGCATGAAGTGTTGCATGTTACTCATACTTTACTTTACAGGCATATGATGCGAGAACAGAAAGCACTACAGAACTGGCTGCAGTATGGGCACTGATTGTCTGCTCCCAGTATAAATACTGCAGAATAATAGTTTTTAGGTGTCCTCTCATTGTTCCTCCTGAAGCTCCTACTGCTGTCCTTTTGTTCTTATTCCAGCATTCCAATGGCTATTCTGTATGCATAGGAAGCTTTCTTATACCAATTCAGACCACTGGCCTATACAGCGCAATACGTATTGTCTACACTAATTCGCAGCCCATTTTCAGGCTGGGGTTTCTCACAGCCCACCTGGAAATGCAGGTAACTGCACCTGGGACCTTCTGCATGCAAAGCATGCAAAGCAGAGGCTCTCTACCACTGAGCCATGACCCTTCCTTTCTGGACATCTGCTTTATCTCTCCAATATACTGACCTGAATGTGAATTATTCACCTCTTGTGCTCCTGCCATCCCTGAGCTCACCCCACCTGGGTGTCAGTAGTACCAGTCTTCCCCCTGTACCTTCCCAATCTCCACAACTGCCCCGTGGACAATGACCAGCATCTGGATCCCAATTTCCCATTGGCTTTGACTTACTAGTTTGGGCATGGAGAATGAAATCTCCGTTTGATGGCTCAATGTAGGCGGCCCAGACTTTGCAAATGGTGTTCCTGCCCCGACTACCCTTGATTCGCTCACGTGGCACCTTAGCACTTTCCATGTTCTGTCTCCTTTCCCATCTTCCCTATTCTCTCCATAACATCCCAAGCTGTAGATGATGGCAGGCTCCAATGACACATCTCTCTGGGTTTGCCCTCCTGCCTGCACATATACTCATGAGCCCAGCCCTTTGTCTTTTGTTTACAGGCCATTCCTCCTCGCTTCACTTCCAGATTTACCACGTTTAGAAAGACAACGTGACCTACTTAGGCTCCCTGACCTAGTTATAGCAGAAACACTGACTCCAAATGCTCACTCTAGGAAAAAAAAGAAGAAAAAAGGACAAAGGCAGTGGAGCATGGAGAGAAATATTATCATGATTGTTGCTAATGAAAACAAACCCACCCATATTGAGCTGCCTGCTGTTGCCTTTTTCAATCACTGCTGTTTCCCTGAGGGATACTAGGCGTTCAGCTGCTCTTCCACTTCTGCAACTCTGGCACTACCATCCAGCACCATCCTGACCTTTCCTTTATTTTCTCTGCTGCTGAAACCTTAAACTATCTTTCTTTCTCTTTTTTAAATAAAGTATTGGCTGCTGTAGCCTGCTTGCTCATGAGAACATAAAAAGAGCCCTGCTGGATTTAACCAATGGCCCATTTAGTCCAGCATTTCATTTCCACCATGGCCAACCAGATGTCATTGAGAAGCTCACAAGCAAGACATGAGCACAACAGCACCTTCTCCACTTGAGATCCCCAGCAACTGGTATAAGAAGCATGTTGCCTCTGGGTTGGATGAGGTAACTGTTAGGTGGATTTGTAGTTAGTTGACTGACTGAACCCAAAAAGTGCTCATTAATGGTTTCTCGCCCTCCTGAGAAAAAGTGACAAGTGAGGTCTGCAGGGTTCTGTCCTGGGCCCGTTGTTGTTCAACGTCTTTATGAAGGGCCTGGATGAAGGAATTGAGGGGATGCTCATAAAGTTTGCAGATGATGCCAGATTGGGAGGGGGTAACTAAAGCTGAAGAGAAAAACCGGGATTCAATATGACCTAAACATATTGGAAAAGTGAACCAACAAAATAAATTTCAATAGAGACAAATGTAAGGTTCTGCACTTAAGTAGGAAGACCCAGATGCACAAATATAAGATGAGAGACACCTGGCTTACTAGTAGTGCATGTGAAGTCTTGGTGGACCACAAGCTTAACATGAGTCAACAGTGTGATGCAGCAGCAAAAAAGCTAACCCTATTCTAGGCTGCATCAACAGAAGTATTGTGTCCAGATCAAGGGAAGTAATAGTACCACTCTATTCTGCCTTAGTCAGACCACACTTGGAATATTGTGTCCAGTTCTGGGCACCACAGTTTAAGAAGGATGTTGACAAGCTGGAACGTGTGCCGAGGAAGGCAACCAAGATGATCAAGGTTTCTGGAAACCAAGCCTTATGAGTAACGGTTGAAGGAGCTGGGTATGTTTAGCCTGGAAAAGAGGAGAATGAGAGGAGATGTGATAGCCATCTTCAAATATCTTAAGGGTTGTCACATGAAGATGGAGCAAGCTTGTTTTCTCCTGCTCTGGAGGGTAGGACTCAGACCAGTGGATTCAAGGTCCAAGAAAGGGGATTCTGATGGAACATCAGGAAGAACTTTCTGACATTAAGAAGTGCTTGACAGTGGAACATTGTCAACTTTCCTTCCTCGGAGGTTTTTAAGCAGAGATTGGATGGCCACCTGTCATGGATGCTTTAGTTGGGATTCCTGCATAGCAGGGGGTTGGACTAGATGACCCTTGGGTCCCTCCCAACCCTATGATTCAATGTTTCTAAGAGATGGCAAATGTTTTACCTGCTCTGCAGTTGTTCTGACAGTTGTGTCTCTCCTGTCTCTGATGGGGCTTCATTGCACTCTATAGATAACAGCGTGAAGAGAGAGAAAAGTGGCAGCACGTTTGTGTCTCTTGAAACAGCTACCGGTACTTCTATCCTGTCACTTGCTTTCTGGCTTGCTTCACTTCATCTTTTTCTTCTTGTTCTTCTGCAAATCTGCAGGAAATGAGAAGAAACCCAACAACCAGGAAGTAGTGCTGTCAAGATAGTAAGATAAGGAAATGAATCAGCATACCTCTAACTAAAGATCTAGCAGCACAGCAGCCATAACAAAAAGTGAAAGGAAGTTAGAGGGAAATCAAAATTTACCTGCTACCAGACTTGCACAAAACAGAGCTTTGCATCCTCTCATAGCTGTGCTTCCGAACATGTTGATTCAGGTTTTAGAAGGAAAGCATAATGAGAGTTATGGATCTGCAAGGGGAGATTCACTTAAGAAAATTCAAAGGCTAACTTACGAATGTACCAAACTAACATTTTTTTCAACAAGGCAGTGTATTTTAAGAGCATCTATTATTTTCATTTTTATATCTTCTGATAACCAGAAAGTCAAAGTACTCCTAAGAAATAGTCGTAAGTGGGTTGAAATACTGGTGCAAATATTTCCACCCATCTTCAGTGCTCACGTCTCATCTCTCTAGTTGACACATGTCTGAGAAGCAGGGCTGGCCTGCCCATCAAGCAGTGCCCCCACCCTTCCAGCTTCTTCCATCATGGGCAGAAAAGTGGCACTGGCAGTGATGCTGGCTTCTGGTAAGATCTTGTGAGATCTCAACAAAATATCATGAGACCTTGAGTGCATGAGATCTCATGAGATTTCAGTGAGATCTCATGAGATCTCACTAGAAACCATTGGCCGTAGCATCACTGCTTCACAGGCACTGCAACAATTCTCAGGTAAGGGAGGTAGCAGCGGGGTAGAGCAGTGCGAGGGCAGTGGCCGGGGGGGGGGGAGAGATCACCTTAGGCAGTAGAACAGGACATGCTGCCCCTGTTGAGAATTATACCCTGGCATGCTGTTGGACACATTAGCAAACAAGGACTTATGAACCTCTTCTGACCACAATGACACGCGAATAGGAGTACATAATTGCCTCCTTATCACTGTCCTGCCCCCCTCACTGCCTACAAAAGCAGCGATGAACCACCTAGAGCTTTTGATGATTAAACAGTGTATAAATCCTGTTAAATAAAAATAAACAAATATTTAAAATGGACCTAATGGCTGAACATTCAGGAACAATACCCTTTCACCTCATATCCTTTCCAAACTCACGAATTGTCTCCACTTCAGGCTCCCTGCAAACTCAGGAAGGTGCACTTATCATTGATACTTCCTTCATGCATCAAAGCTTTCATTCAGAACATTGCAATGAAATCTTTGTCTATGCATTGTTGGTTTTAACTCTTGCTTTTCCACACAGAGAAGCTGACTGGACAGGCAGCTGAATCTTTATTTGACACTGATGAAGGTGTTGTGTCTTCCGCCACACTTGAAGCAGCAAGCTAGTTTGGAGGGCGGGTCAGGAGATGCTATGTAGCAAATGCAGTTATGCCTTCCACTGTGCACCCCAGCATCTGCTGCCTGAGGCATTTGCCTCACATTGTCTAATGATAGGACAGGCCCTCTAAATACTCGTAAGGCAAAAAAAAGTCATTACACCTGCAGCTAATGCTTTTCTCATGTTACTATCACTTCTTTGTATAGTACATTTAAAAGTTTTCACCTAAGCCCACAGTCAGCTTGGTTGAGGTAGGCTAGTTCTGAGTGATTGTGTCTTGGCCCTTGCCAATGATTGAGCTTCACGGACAACCTCCCCCCCCCCCCGCCTCCAAATCCATATACTTTATCCACTGAGCCACAATGAGACATTATGGGAGAAAGTCACTGAAGGAGATATTTTTTTATAAGCACATTCTCATTTAGCTTTACCACAGTGAATAACTTTTGTGTCCTTTGTTTTAAAAGAAACTTAATTTCTCATTTCAGGCTCTAATCATTTTTGTGTACCTTGCTGGGATCAAGCTGTGTTTCAGCTCCATTACTGTTTATGAAATGTACTTATTTTCAATGTCACAAAGTAATCTGTTGCATGCAAAACCTCGCTATGTACAATTGTGATAAGCACACATTAAAATCTGCTTCCATCCAACGACAAGTGTGAGATTGACTTTAAGATGGCAGCGCTAATGATGATGGCGATGATCATCATAATGATGATGATAAATGACTTCTGTTTATTCCTCTTTGAGGTAATGAGCCTTTAATATCAACAACACTTTTTCACGGGTGCAGGCCTAGAAATCTACTAGGTTTCTGAGGATTTTATCTATTTATCTATTTATTCTTAGAGCTGCAAAGTTAACATTTAGATTTCAGAGTAGTTTTCTTTCTTTGCCATCCAGAGCTGAGGGGTTAAACAGATGGATAGTACCTTCTCATAGAGGGTCAAGGAAGGACCACACCAATGTCTGAGTGGGAAATTCCACACTTATTATTGAGCAGTACAAGGTGCACCAGATAGTAAATGAATACCCAGTTCAGCACTATGTGTCATAAGTGTGGAGAAAAAAACTTAAACATGTTGCAGAGTTTAGCAGGGTTTCCAAAAAATAGACCAGAGGCAATATTTCATCCAGCGGAGCTTTTACATGTGCTGAAGGCATATGTAGCGTAATGCTTATCAAATCCAATACAATCAGGATTGACTCAGTCCATACACAGTTGCAGCACTTACAAAACTTAAAAACTTACAAGAAGACTAAACCTTAACACTATACAGAAACAGAAACACCACACCAGAAGGAATAGAGAGAAAGAGAAAAGACCCAGGCTCCTTCTGGCCTATATTTATAGTCAGCATGACTCTGCAGAATAGAGATAAGAGAACTACTTCAAAGCAGTTTCCCAGAAGGTATAACCCAAACCATCATTAACCCTTCTGCCTCTGCTTCTCTCACACAGAGAAGCCTCTAGTAGCTTCGAGAATCCTCCTGTATTAATCCAAATAGAAAAGAATCTTTACACATGAGATCAATACTTTCTGCACTAAGAAATGCAAACTGGCACTATGAAGATGTTCCTGTCCTGAGCCACAGTCCAAGCAGGACAAACAGCAGGTAGTTTAGTTATTTATTGGCACGGTGAGTGAAAGCACCCTGTGACTTCTCCTACAGTAAAGTTGTTGCTGTGCCTGCCTCTTCTAGTCCCTCCTGGTCCAGGGAGACAGTAGGGGAGGGGGCAAGTGGGTTCGGCTGACCCCCTCCCTTTAGACACTGTCTCTCCCTCTGTTCCTGGCACATCCTGCCCTCTTCCCTCATCTCCGACTGCTCAGACAGCTCCCCATCCTCAAGCTCTGGCTCCTGTCTCATGGGAGGGTACAAGACCCCATAAATTGCTCCCTCTGTTGGTGTTCCATGTCCAGTGTTATGTCCTGAATTGCTGGAGTGTATTTGGAACAATGGAGATACTTTGTACTTGCATGTATCTGCATGCAAAAGCCTAAAAGCTGTATATATCTATGTCTGGAACTGTTTTACTAAGCCTTATCTTCTGCAACAGAAAACTATTTGGACCTTAAGCTGCTTCCATGTGGTGACTGGTTCTGGAAGCAAATTCCACTGCCTTTGTATCTCATATCAGATTCCCAACACCTCTTCCACCTGTTCCTCAGAGCCATGACAGTACTTGAGTGTGAGGAGCATCTGGGACAGCACTATGCAGATAGCAGCACTATGTAGTAGCAGCCCCACCAGACACACTTCATCAGCCAGTAGCTATGCATTTTCATGGTGTGACCTCAGAGCCAAGGGTTAGCGAGCACATGAATGTTTTTTAAAACTGGATTGCTGGCCCAGGTGGCCCAGGGCTAGAAGGTTGAACCCTTTGCCCACCCACTGAAGTCCTGATCAAGATCAGGGCCCCTGCACCTTCTGTTTGCCCTAAGGCAAGGAGGGAATCTCCCATATGCTTCAATGAGTATTCTGACCAAAACAAATAGAAAGTATGGAAGATGGATCTGAATCAAAACTGCAGCAGGGCAGGAAAGGGCTAAAGATCTTTCACCCTGATCTGGATCCTACCACACTGTGACTAGCCACATGCCCCAGGAAATCCCGCAAGCAAGACCTGAAAACAAGAGCCTTGCCCTGTTTTGCCTCCCCTTATCTAGTGTTCAATGGCATGCAGCTTCTAAACTTGGAGGTAATATGCAGCTTGTAGGGCTTCAAGGTCAAAGTGGGTGGTTCTTGGCTACACTTGAACTTAAGTGTTCATCTTATTTGGAGGGGGCGCCCATTTTACAGATGTGGCCAAATTTCATCACGTGGACCATACACAACTATTGTGGAACGCAAGGTAAGTTATCTCTCCTTTGTTTCTATGGTTGTACAGGAGACACATTTTTTTCTCCACACACAGAAAAGCAACTGCATCTCATGCAAATGTCTCCTGCACTTTCCCTCCTCGCCAATGTAGAATATTTCAAACAAATGCATTAAACCCAAATTCCAGACACACTGGCTACATTTCTGATGGCACCCTGTGATTAAATTTTCAGATGTCTGTAAGCATTCCCAAGCCACTGTGTATTGGGTCCCCTTCACAGTTAGGTTTATGTTATTAGTATTGACAATCGTTCACTTGAAACCTAGGCCAGGACTGAAATCCCGTCTCGTCACTTATCTCTCCATTTTTATCTTGTTTGCTTCCTCTCATCATTTCAAATAAATACTCTCCTTCATAAAGATCCTCTTTTTTTTCCTTTTTCTTTTTGCAAGGAGGGGAAGACTGCAAAAATGGGAGTAAATGGGCAAGCCAAAGTGAGCTAAAAAGACAGGCATGAACAAGAAGAGGAAGCTTTAGTTTTCAGTATTGATGACATTATCCTGCCCCGCTATAGAATCTCTCTTGGGTAAACTTAGCAGATTTTTTTGCACGGTAGGGAATACCATTGTTTCCCTTAACGAAGCAGGAAATGAAAAGAATGGGCAGGAGACTTTACAAAGGAAGAATGAGCGCGGGGGTATAGCAACAAAATATGCCCTTTGCTGAAGCTCGTATTTTAGTAAATATTTGACATAATATTCCTCCTTTTGTAATGGAAAACTCAGCATAAAGTTGCCCCTAAAGATTCAAGGGGAGAGCCATATCTGGAATTTGACAAAGAAGCATTGTTTGGTCACTGCAACACAGAGGGAAAGGAGGCAAAGATGGTTAAGAGAAGACATGGTGGAGATCAGGGAGCAATCCAGACCCAAGATCCAGCAGGAGGAGTGGAGTTTGGAATAGACAGATCTCTGACTGGGTCTGGACCAACAAGGGCTATGCTGTCCAAACTCAGCCAGAGATGTGTCAGCATAGGCCAGTTAAAGCTCGCTAAGCCTAGGCTGTGGGAAGTCTCAAAAATGGGGGGGGGACAGCGCAGCAGGAAACTTACCCCTCTGTGGCACCAATGCACCCCACCCCACAACATCATGGCGGTGCAGCATGACATCATGCTCCCCCCAACCATGCCAGGCCAACTCAGCCCACCATCCCTCACCCACTGCCAGCTGCCTTACCTTTGTGGGGAAGTCAAAGGGATGCACAGAGGGAAGATGCTTCTTTCCATGCATCCCAGGTAGAGATCACCAGAGCGCCTTCCAGGAGGGCACACTGGCAATCCTCCAAATGACGCCGCAAGCATCTTAGTCCTGGCGCATCCTTTTGAGGACCACTGTGGAATTTTGTGGGGGCCCATCCCCCTTCATGAAAATATTGTAGGGGCCCTGCCCCCCCCCGTTTCCCCTCTTCCATATTCTGTTGTGCTTGGTCACATAATCTAGCAACCTAGGAGAAGCTACACTGGCCAAAGGGGTGGTGTAAATCAACCCCTATTTTAATGGCTTGCTTTCCCTCTGCCATGCTCAGTTCATCCAGCCGTAGCCTCACTGCCAAATGGAGTGTGTCATAGGTGTATGTGACTTCAGAATAACTTACCCTGACATAAATTATGCTGTTTTCCTACAGTTTTGATTGTTCTGCTCTCCTGTTATGAATAGCTTGGATTACATGGGAAATGGCTTCATACCAGGTCAGACCTTTTGTCCATACACCTCCCAGCATTGTCTGCTCTGACTGGCAGCTGCTCTCCAAGGACATTCCCATCATCTGCCACATCAGAGATGGCTGTGGCTCATCCTCAACTATAGGCCCTGCTGATGGAGACAGACAGGTTTGGAATCTGATGGCATTTGGAGGACCACAGCTTCCCCATTCCAGCATTAGCCAATCCTCTACCACCAGCACTTAGCTACTGTGTAAGAAGAATGATAGGGACGCGGGTGGCGCTGTGGGTTAAACCACAGAGCCTAGGACTTGCCAATCAGAAGGTCGGCGGTTTGAATCCACATGACAGGGTGAGCTCCCATTGCTCGGTCCCTGCTCCTGCCAACCTAGCAGTTCGAAAGCATGTCAAAGTGCAAGTAGATAAATAGGTACCGCTCCAGCGGGAAGGTAAATGGCATTTCCATGCGCTGCTCTGGTTCACCAGAAGTGGCTTAGTCATGCTGGCCACATGACCCTCGTCCAATAAATTGAGATGAGCGCCGCAACCCCAGAGTTGGTCACAACTGGACCTAATGGTCAGGGGTCCCTTTACCTTTACCTTTAAGAAGAACGATGCCCAATACTGTCAATGTGAGATTCAGATTTAGTTTAACACCAAGAGACTCTATGTTGGCATGGATCCCTGCTAGCCACAGGATTAATTGCAGCTCACTGTATTTGTACAGGTGGAGGTATGGGTGTTATTAATGCCAGAACTCAGACACTGTCTCCCTTCTTTTCCTCGTGTTGTACTGCTCAGACCTTGTCTCTCATGGTTAACTTGACACAGGAGTATTCCTTGCTCACTGCAACATGGAGAGAAGGAAAGGGAGAATGATTTGGGACAAAGGAATATGGCGTTATCTGAATGCCAGGCTCCTCAGTTGAGAAAGAAATGCTAATATAAGTGGTGAAGGCATGAGGAAGAACGAGATCCACTGAGGTGTGAAAGCAGCAGAGATGAGAGGCAAAGATTCACAGCAATGGAAGCCTTTACACCATCCAACTTTGCAGGGCAACCTCTTGACTCACAGCAGGAGGGACCCATGAGCAGCTGCTGTGAAAACACATTAGGAAGCTCCACTGCCTTTCTAAAGTAGGCATTTCCACCACCACCTGGGTGGGAGACGGCTTGGAAATCAGACTTCTAAAGGGCTGAGAAAAAAAATCATGTGAGATCAGTGTCAATTGTTGGGTTCAGGCCAAATGAGACGTGGAAACATCAGAACTTAATCTGCTGCTGAATCTTTATAAACTGAGGGTAACATGGGTTGATCCAGAGGTGCAAACCATGCCTTTCCTCACTGACACTTCCTCACACATGCATACGTATAAACGTCTTCCATCCCCCTATTAAAAATCAGCACTGAAAAAGCCATTTAAAGGAACACACAAAACAAAACAAAACAAAACAAAACAAAACAACAGCAGACCCTCTCACAACAGGCAGTTAGTGGCCAAAGACCTGTCTTTGTCTGCCAGCAACAGAAAAGTAGAGAGAGGACCAGTCTAGCCTCTAATGGAAGGGAGTTCCACGGGATCCAGTATGGGGGACCATGTAAGGGGACCATGTAAGATTCCTGCATCGCAGGGAGTTGGGCTTTATCAGTGGTTCCCAAATAGCTAAGTACTGAGCACCCCTTTTTGCAAAAGTCAAGCCACGACTCCATATTTTGAAATTTTTGATATCTCTATGGTATTTTGTTATGTGAATGGTGCCACAGACCCCATGGGTGGGTTACGCAGACCCCCTGGGGTCCATGGTCAACCAATTGGGAACCACTGGACTAGATGATAACCAAGGTTCCTTCCAACTCTACAGTTCTATGGTTTTATTAAACATCTCTCTAAGCCCAAGGTATGGAGTTCCCATAATCTCTGGCCATTAGTTATGCTAACTAATGGGAGTTGAACTTCAACAATATCTGGAGGTGGCCCTCATGTTATCGACCTCTGCTCTGAGCAGCATAATAGCTATAGGTAAAAGGTAAAAGAGGATTTTAAATGGAGAACCAAATGAACAGGCTGGTCAAGGTCTAAATTCTATTGTCAATTTTTGGTTTTAGTTTTCGTATGGTCTCTTTTTGGTTTTATTTATTTGGTCCACACCTTCAGGATGGAATATTAATGCACATAATAAATAAATGAAATAATACTTGAGGAACCATGCACAATTAAGTCATGTATCCATCCCCATCCTAGAACAGTCTTTTTGAGGTGGAAGTTGAGCACACTTGCAACTCTCTTCAAAAGGGGTGGGATCTATGCAATGCACCTAGGAAACAATATGCAACTTGTGAACTAGTATTTTTGTTATCAAAAGTGAATGTTGCACAGTGTATCTAGGATCATTTGCTGTGGGGGGAAGTGTGCTCACATGTGCACCACTGATTACTATGCATGGCCTAACTAAATGGAAGGATATTCATGTGAACAAAAAGTAAACTGCACAACAGTTTCCACAAATTCTAGAAGGTCTTTCTCTGCCAAGGTGTAATAGGCTGAATTCCTACTTCAGACCCAAGCTGATCTCATGAAATTGCCCCTGCTGGTTTTAGTTCTCCTAGTAATGAGTAGTTCCCTGCTTACTCATAGCAGCTTTACTAAAAGGGACCAACTCCAGATACCACTCACTGCGCTCAGGATGCAGCTTCTGCTAACTTTGGTTTCCTAAACTTGTCCAAAATAAGATGCAATGGTTTCTTAAAACAGCCCCTGGAGCAGCTGGACACCACTGATTTGATTGCTGCATATCTTCTCTATGTATTATATATCTGTATTGGTTTTCAGTGGGGAAAACATTTGTTGCTTTTAGCACACTTATAAGTTTAAATAAAAACAAATATATCTGTATTGACTTGAGTTATTATGCTCGGTTTCATACAGCATAAGTGGTTCAAATAAAAATAGATTGGCTATAGTAAATGTGCATCAGTTCCAATAATAACAGAGGCAGCTTTGAGAAGCACAGGAGTTTAATTTTAATGCACTTTGGATTGACAAAGCAAAGGAAAGAAGACTGGGTTTACAACAGCTTTTAGTCTAAATTTTATGTCTGAGTTCTTTTATGCTGCAAGGTGAGAATGTTTGCCAGATTTACAAAACACAACTATGTGATTAAAGAATGTCTGCATATATACATGCCAGAAGGAGGATGCAGGTTTCTTTTGCCAAGTTGAACAAGTGAGAAAACTAGAAATGTAAGCTGAGTGTCAGGGGATGATTAGCTGCTTGTGCTTAAAATTGTGCCCCCTCAGAGTTTGTGCGGCTCCACAAACCTCTGTGTGTGACAGAGCTCCTCAGACATGTCTGCTCTAGTCACTAGTAGAGTCTGACAGTGGCTGCCTGCGGAAGCGCTTCCAGCAAAGAAGTTCCTTAACGGAAACGCGTCTCCTGGACTCACGACGTGGCAGCTTCCGGCGAAGCATGGGTCTCCCTGCAGTTGCTTCTGACACCTCCCCGCTATTTTCGCTGGAAGTGTCTCTCACCCCTTTCTCTCCCCTGCTGTTTCCTGCCTGGGCTGCTGCGTCTCTCTCAGCATTACTGAGATCCTCCTCCAGAGACCCCTCGCTCCCCCTCCTTGTCCCTGCTTTAGCTGCTGACTCTCTCCCAGTCTCTGGGAGCCCTACCACCTCCCTTTCCTCTGATGTCAGTTCCCTGACATCCACCTCCCCTCCAGGGCCCCCTTCTCCCCCGCCCCTACTCTCTCCTCTGGGCGGTGAGGAGCTGAAACCCCGAAAAGAATCCTCTTCATCTTCAGACGTCTCGAACATTTCCCTCCATCGGTCTTCGTTCCGACTCGCTGAATCCTCCTCCACCTCGGAATCAGAGAACCCCTCCAACTCTTCTTCTTCGTCGGTGGTGGCGGCGAAGTATTCCCTCCGGAACCTCGCCACTGGCTGGGGTTTTCGAGGGAATCTCTGATGAAAAGTTTCAATCAAAACCTCGTCATCTACATCCTCTGCCCTGACCCAGGTGTTTTCCGACTCCGGCTCCCCTTCCCACATTACCAAATACTCTACTTGCTCTCCCTTCCACCTGGAATCGAGAATCTCCGCTACATGGTAGCTGTGTTCTTTTTCCTCCATAGCTGGTCCCCTATTGACCCTCCCCTCTCTGTCCCCTATATACGGTGACAGCAACGACCTGTGGAACACTGGGTGCAACTTCATGTGGTTCGGTAACCGGAGTCTGAAAGCCACTGGGTTGACCTGTTGCGTGACTTCAAATGGGCCCAGTCTTTTGGGTCTTAACTTCTTACAACCTCCTTTAAATGGTAACCCTTGGGTGGACAGCCACACCTGGTCCCCCACCCTAATGCTTTCCCCTTCCCTTCTGGTTTTGTCTGCCTGCCTCTTATATTCCTCCTTCGCCCTGTTTAAATTAAGTTGGAGCTGGCGATGGATCGCTTCCATTTCTTCAACGAACTGTTCTGCGGCTGGAACGCTCCAGTTCTCCCCTTCCCCTCCTGGGAAGGCTCGGGGATGACACCCGTGATTAGCCAAAAAAGGGCTCATCCCCGTGGACACGTTCTCTGCATTGTTGTAGGCAAATTCTGCCAACGCCAGCTTCTCCACCCAATCATTCTCTCTGTCATTCACATAACACCTCAAATATTGCTGGAGGACACCATTAGCTCTTTCCGCCTGCCCGTTGGTTTCTGGATGACGGGCAGTAGAGAAATTCACCTCTACATGCAATAAGCTCATGAGCTTCCTCCAGAACCTGGAAGTAAATTGTTTCCCTCGGTCAGAAACCACCCTCAAGGGGGCGCCATGCAGCCTAAACACATTTTCCACAAACAATTTAGCGGTTTCTTCCGCTGTGACCGCATGTGAGCAGGCTATAAAGTGGGCCATCTTGGTTAACAGGTCTACCACAACCATGATGGCTGTTTTCCCTTTGGACCTGGGCAGATCAGTCATGAAATCTATTGCCACTGCCTCCCATGGCCTTTCCGGCGTGGGTAGTGGTTCTAATAAACCTGCCGGTGCCCGCCTCTCCCCCTTGGCTCGTTGGCATCGGTCACACCCTCTCACATATTCCCGCACATCTTCCCTGACCTTGGGCCACCAGAATTCCCTGGTAACCAGCCACATGGTTTTGTGTTGCCCAAAATGCCCTGCTGTGGGGCTATCGTGCAGTTGCTTGAGTACCTTTTCCCTCAATTCCCCTTCAGGTATGTATAACGCTCCCTTGTAGTACAACGCCCCATCTCTCTCCTCAAAACCCCCGGGTTTGTCTCCCTCCCTCCTGAGACCCCTGAGTTTGTCCTGGGCGTATTCATCCTGCACCGTTCCCTCTACCAGTTCCCTTTGCCCCACCAATGCCGCCCCACACACCCAGCGGTCCTCGGGAATGACATGGGTCTCTTCGGGTGCACCCTCTCCCTCCAAATATTCAGGTTTGCGTGAGAGAGCGTCCGCCCTAACGTTCTCCGGGCCTGGTACGTAACAAATCTCAAAGTTAAATTTGGAGAACTCCTGGGCCCATCTCAACTGCCGTTGGTTGAGCACTCGCGCAGTTCTCCAATACTCTAGATTCTTATGGTCCGTGCACACTTGCACCTTCTGTTGTGCACCAATTAGCAGGTGCCTCCATCTCCGGAAGGCCTCATGAATCGCAAGAAGTTCCCGGTCGTACACCGTGTAGTTCCTCTCAGATTTGTTCAGCTTTCGCGAAAAGAAGGCACACGGTCGCCACTCTGACCCCTCCTTCCCCGGCTGCAGAAGAAGCACCGCCCCTATGGCTCTGTCAGAAGCGTCTGTTTCGACCCTCAGCTTTTTTTGTAAATCCACATGTAGAAGTTGTTCATCAGAGGCGAAGGCCCTTTTCAGTTCCTCAAACGCTCGCTCCGCCTCCCCCGTCCAAACAAACTTCTTTTTACTGCTGAGACAGTCCGTGATGGGCGCCGTCAGGTGGGCGAAGTTTCGGATAAACTTACGATAAAAGTTTCCAAACCCTAGGAACCTCTGCACATCCTTCTTGGTCTTGGGTGTTTTCCATTCCAGCACCGCTTGAACTTTGCCGGGGTCCATGGCCAACCCCTTGTCTGACAAGCGGTACCCCAGGAATTCCACCTCCTTGGTATGAAACTGACACTTCTCCAGTTTCACCCACAGTCTGTTGGCTTGCAGCCTGCTCAACACTTCTCTGACGTCTCTCACATGTTGCTCCTCATTCTCCGAATACACCAACACGTCATCTAAGAAGGCCACGCAATTCTTGTAGAGCAAAGGCCCCAGTACGTGGTTCATGAAGGCTTGAAAACACGCGGAGCCTGCTTGTAATCCAAAAGGCATAACGAGGTATTCAAATGCCCCCAAAGGGGTGAACATGGTGGTCTTCCATTCATCCCCTTTCCTTATACGTATCAGGTTGTACGCCCCCCTTAGGTCCAGCTTTGTAAAAATCTTTCCTTTTAGCACCCTGGTCAAAATATCATCAATCCTGGGCATAGGAAAAGCCACCGGCTCTGTCACTGCATTTAGGCGCCGAAAGTCACATACCAGCCTCGGCTTGTCCGTGTTTTTTTTATCCACAAAAAACACTGGGCTACCCCCCGCTGCCTTGGACTCTCTGATGAAGCCTCTCTTCAGGTTCTTGTCAATGAACGCTCGCAACTCCTGCATTTCCCTGTCTGACATGGCATACAACTTGCCTACAGGAAGCTGTGCTCCAGGGAGTAAATTGATCTGGCAATCAAAGGGCCTATGCGGGGGTAGTTGGTCAGCTTCCTTCTCGCTGAACACGTCGCTGAGATCAGCATACTGTGGTGGCACCTTCCCCTTCCCCATTACTTCAGTCCCTGCTAGGGTGGCTTGGGCCCCTGCTGACCCCTTTTCCCCCCTGCAGTGTTCTAAGCAATGTGCTGAACCGAAGGAAACCACTCTTTGATGCCAGCCCACCAGCGGATCATGTAAGGCTAGCCAGCTCATTCCCAAAATAATGGGAGCGCCTCCCAAGGTGGCCACATTAAACGCTATCAGTTCTGTGTGCCTTGCCACCCTCATTATCATTGGGACGGTCTGCAAGCTAACTCCTCCTCCCAACAGTTCCCTGCCATCGATCGTGGTCACCTGCAGGGGGTTGCTTAAAGGGATAGTCTGTATCTGATGTTCAGCAGCAAACTCCTTGCTCATAAAATTGCAGGAGCTGCCTGAGTCCAACAGCGCCTTTATTTTTAGGGGGTGTCCATTTTGCAGCTCTAGCGACACTTCAATCACTAGAGCAGGTCGAGGAGCTTCTGGCACGGGCACTTTCACTGCTCTTTGGCCTGGCTGCAGTGCCCTGACGTTGGCAACCAGGCGTTGGCTTTTACCTGCTCCGTTTCTCCCTGCTCTCCCCCCTCAACTGCTCCCACCATCCCTTGCCATTCCTTCCTCTGGGGGCAGACTCTGGCAAAGTGGCCTGGCTGTTGGCAGAGATAGCATTTCCGGGCTCCCTTTCCCTCCTTCTTCGCCCCCTCACTGGGCTTTGAAACTGCGCGCGCGCGGGCTGTTCCGATTTCCATCGGCTCTGCCGGCGGGAAAGCTGGCTCAGGAATGTCTGGAATGCGTAACTCCTTCCAACGTTCCCCTCTCCCTTCCCGCCTCTCCAAGGCTCTTGCCTCCTGGCGCGCTCCAATGGTCAGCGCAGATTTGGTCAGCTGATCCATAGACACCGCCCTGGGGCTCCTGGCCAGCTCGTCTTTCACAGCTGAAGAAAGACCTTCTTCAAATAGCATCTGAATGGGTGCTGCCGATAAATCCCACCCCAATCTGTGAATCAGCATGGTAAATTCAGTCCAGTACTCACGGACAGATCTGCTTCCCTGCTTGCAAGCCATTAGCTGTCTGCGCACCACCCCTTCCTCAATATCACTGGAAAACATGATATCCATTGCACGAAAGAATTTCATAGTGTCCTTTAGGATATCGTTGTGCGTTGCCATCAGGGGTCGAACCCAGTCCCGCGCCCCCTTCTCAAGATGCCCAATTACGAAAGCAACTCGCGATTCCTCATCAGGGAACTCATCAAACTGCACATTCAGGGCATATTGCATCTCAGTCCTAAAGGCATGGTAATCCTTGGGGTCCCCCCCAAACTTCTGCACCAATCCTGGTACCTTTCTGGGGAACTGAGTGGTTCTCCCCTTTTTGTCAGCATCCTGAGCCCTTCTCTCCTCGAGCCTCGCCGTCTGCAGCGCAAGTTGGACCTCCAGAGCTTGATACCTTTCTTCCAAGCTTGGACCAGCTCCAACCCCTGCCTCTCCGGTTCCGGCTGGGTTGCTCATGATGCTTTCTCCTGCACAGGCAGCATACAGAGACTGTCAGACTGCTGTCAGGGGATGATTAGCTGCTTGTGCTTAAAATTGTGCCCCCTCAGAGTTTGTGCGGCTCCACAAACCTCTGTGTGTGACAGAGCTCCTCAGACATGTCTGCTCTAGTCACTAGTAGAGTCTGACAGTGGCTGCCTGCGGAAGCGCTTCCAGCAAAGAAGTTCCTTAACGGAAACGCGTCTCCTGGACTCACGACGTGGCAGCTTCCGGCGAAGCATGGGTCTCCCTGCAGTTGCTTCTGACACCTCCCCGCTATTTTCGCTGGAAGTGTCTCTCACCCCTTTCTCTCCCCTGCTGTTTCCTGCCTGGGCTGCTGCGTCTCTCTCAGCATTACTGAGATCCTCCTCCAGAGACCCCTCGCTCCCCCTCCTTGTCCCTGCTTTAGCTGCTGACTCTCTCCCAGTCTCTGGGAGCCCTACCACCTCCCTTTCCTCTGATGTCAGTTCCCTGACACTGAGTGTCAAAGAAATTTAAGATTCTGTGGAATTCACACTTGTGGCCACAGCAAGCATCCTCCACAAGCCATACCCTTTGGGCAGTTGTGCCTTGCAATGGGACACTCGGAGTTAGCTGGTAGTTTGGCTCTGCATATTCACACTACACACACCAGCAATTACCAAACAGTGTGACAGGGCACTCTAGTCTGCTTCAAGGAAGGCAGAAGCAGACCTAGGAACAATGAAGCCTTGATAATGTACAAATAGTTACTTCCTGAGTCAAGAGGCAGTACTTGAAGGCAGAACTCCAGAAGGTTGGGTGGAACCTAGAGCAGATTTGAGGGATGCAGGGGAAAGTGAGAGGAAAGTTTCCATTGCTAAAGGAAAATCTTTGTCCTGATGGAACCATAGATGTAGTGCTATGTTGCATACAGTTTAAGAGATCAATGTGCAGTTGGGTTAGTAGCAAGGTAAAGCAGAGGTTTTATGGACAGTAGAGTCTTGACCTGGATAGACACTCTGGTGCGCACAAAATCTTTGGTGCCAGTTCTGATCATCTGTGACCATGGGCCATGCTGGCTGGGGCTGATAGCAGCTCTAGTTCAACAATAAAACCTGGAGTAATGATTGTAGCTGATAAGGGCGGTGGAGATTGAGGAATCTCCATCATGAATCTCAAGGGTCTGTGAGGAGGGGTTCCCCTCAACTGTTTTGCCACTTGGTCCAGTCACCCTGGGGCAAATATGTAAATGTCACTATGAGGCCTCATCATAGTGCTCTGCCAACATGGTGCCCTGTAAGCCAATTGTGAACCCATTCACACACACACACACACACAGAGAGAGAGAGAGAGAGAGAGAGAGAGAGAGAACTGCATATGGATTTTGTCATAGCATAACTGCCCAATTGTTATAAACTGACCTCAACAAAGACCAGTAAAATAGGCCTGTGTTTTGTCTCACAGTAAAACAATATTGATTGATTGATTGATTGATTGATTGTAAACATAAAGTGCTGCCCTAGTGATTTCTTTTTTTAAAAAAAAGCCTGAATCTTGATGATGGCAAATATAAGATCAACAATCGTTCCAAAAAAAGTTACTGATGAAATAAGAAAAATCACCTTATAAAGAGATTGACTAGTAAGGGTGCCCATGTGTCTGAGCAGATATTCCTGGCTTGAGGTCTTGGGAGGCACTAAAATTGAGGTCTACCACCCAACTCACAATGCTATGTAGCTGGCATTGTTGGGGAAATAAATTCCACATTTAACAAAAAATAAATAAATGTATGCCTCATATTTGATTCCAATTGTCGTTCTTCTCATAATACATGGATGGTTTATGCTGACGACTTTCTCAAAATGGATCTTTGCAGGCTATCCATCAAACAATTATATCCAGCATGTGAATTTATAATTACTCTGTAAAATCACTATATTAACTAGTGAATTCATAATTATTGTACATGCATATTGAGCATTTGCTTTGTTTATGTCCTACTGTGTGTTACATCAATTTGCACCAGCGCATGATGCACGTGCTATTCTTGTTTGTTGTTATTTGTGATTTATTTCTATTATATATTCTTTCTGTACATTTGCAATTGGTTTTTTGTTTCGTTTCCTGCTTTTGTCTAGCAGAGGCCTGCCTCTTTTTTCTTTTCTTGCTGGACATAGAAGGGAGGCAAACGAAGATGAAAGAGAGCTGCCATCAACCATGAAGCAGCAGACCTGTTGTGCATATTTGCTGTGCCCTATGTCTGGATAGGCTATATGCCTCCAGAACAGTAAGCTAGAACTCATGGGTACTGCCTATCAGCCAGAGTCACTCAGAAGCAACTTCTGCATTGCACTTAACAGAGTTGGAGAACAAGATTAGGAACAGCAGGGGACCCAGAAGTTCAGGACCTGGGACAGCTCCCAGGCTTAGCCAACATGTCGGAGTCCCTGCAATAGCTTAACTTAGATCTCATAACCTCCAGCAGAAGCTGAGGACTAGCGATGGGGAAGAAATCTGATTCTGTTCAAAGAACGATAAAATCTTCACTTTCTGAAACAATATGAGAATTGAAACACAGCCATCCTTTGAAATTTGCACTTACCTGAATGTTGTGATACAGCTCTCCAACCAATGTGTGTCTAAAAGCATTCATTAGGTACTGTGGGGGCTCTGCCCCACTGCTTACTTCACTTGACAACCCCCCTGACTGCTCCGCAAGATACTAATTGCTGAACTGCACTAAAACGTTAAAGAATTTACACGAGGGGTGTGGTTTTCTTAATACTAGTTGCTACACAAATGTGAACTGAATTTGAGATTAGGGAAAAGAGAAGTGGAACGAATCAAAGCTGAGAGAACCTTCTATCCCTAGTGAGGACTGCCAGAGCCCAAATTCTCAATCAAAGCAGCAGAGAGTTAGATGTCCAAAGGTATTGCATTGTGCTGCAGCTGTGTGACCTAAGAGCCATTTGATTCTTTTCTCCCCTGGAGACCCCTTGGAGATTAAATTGCCGTGGGTTGAATGCCCCAATTAAGATCCCAGAAGCTCTGACCCACCCAGTTTGTTTTCAAAGCCAGAAACATGTCCCCCCTTTTCAAAGAGATACAGTGGTACCTCAGGTTACATATGCTTCAGGTTACATACGCTTCAGGTTACAGACTCTGTTAACCCAGAAATAGTACCTCGGGTTAAGAACTTTGCTTCAGGATGAGAACAGAAATCATACTCCGGTGGCACAGCAGCAGCAGGAGGCCCCATTAGCTGAAATGGTGCTTCAGGTTAAGAACAGTTTCAGGTTAAGAACGGACCTCCGGAACGAATTAAGTTCTTAACCTGAGGTACCACTGTATGAGGAATTCAACATCTGATGCCAAGTCTGGTGAGTTATGTGTGTCATGCAATCTCCTAGGAAGAGAACAAGTAGCTTGAGATGACGAGTGACTAACAGAAAGGTTTGGGTCTCTGGTCTCAATACTATGTGGCTTGCACTGCTAAGGCAGTAGTCTGAAACAATGTTGTGAACTACCTGGGAAACCCAAAGAAATGGTGCTTTCCTTGCTTGTTTCATTGTTTCCTGTGCTAAATGTCTTCTGCTCTGAAGACACAGGCGGAGCAGAAGGGTGAGCACTGCTCTACCACTGGGATCTAGTGCACCAGCACTAACTAGCTCCTACTAAATAGCACAAATGACAATAAGTTGCTGGAGGTGACAAGGTGGGGGAGTGGAAGGTGGGCTCTAGCCTGTCCCTAGCATGGAACCCTGGAGTGAGAAATAGGGCCTGATTTCTCTGTTCCATCAAATCCCTAGAAGCCTCCAGTCTCTGGGCCATCTGTCTGTCCCTCGTGGGACCATCTGTTCACAATGATCGTCCCTCCCAGGACACTGTGTTCACTGTGACTGGCAGACTGAAGCATGCCAGAAGCTGTGAGAAAGCAACAAGCAGCCTATAAATGTGGAATTTCTATTTCCAGCATGTGAAGCATGTGTGCGCCTCTCTTGTTTTCCTGTACACCACAATGCAAGGCATTCAAAGACATGGCCCCAAAATAGAACAAAATCTGTAGCCATGATTCCTATATAGCTAAATGCTCACTGGAGAAGCACATAGGCAAAACTTGCATGAATGAGAGTTTTCCCAGCAATATGCAAAGATACCAGTGAAGTGTTAACAGTTCCTCCATGGAGGGTATCCTTTGCTGTGTGTAAGTACTAAAGCAAAGCTTATTTTATTTTGCTTACTGTTTTGGGAACTGTGAATTAGATAGATTTGCATTAAAATGTGAACCGGACCAAATTTCTCCCCCATCCCTGATTGCTGCATGGCTTCCACATATTTTGGGCAAACTTTCCAAGAACGTAACAAATGCACTTTCTATCTGGACCCTAATTTTGGAGAAGCGAAATCTTAGCTTTTATCTTATGCTAAAGGGCCATCATATGCCGGTGCTATATGAATGAAAGCATGTATTCCAGATGTCCCAATTCAGCAATGATACCCACATTTTGGTGTGCCCTGGTGTCTCTCAGCTATAAAATGGGGCTGCATATTGAAAGATGCGTGCACATGTGTTTATTATATGCATTTGACTTCCTGTTTTCAACACCTCATTGCAATTAGAAAATATATAAAGAAATAATACATTATAGATGGCTTAATGCCAAAATTGGTTTTTGTACTTGCAGATAACTTAGAAGCCTACTACGCAAGCATTAAAATATAATTAAAATATACAATTCTATGAAAATGATTGATTGATTGATGTGAAGAGGTATGCTGAGCCAAGACTGAGTGGAAGTCCTCCTCACCATTTCTCCTCTGTGCTGTATTTGTGCATTACAGTAATAATGTGCTTCATTACTCTGAAGCAGTTGTTCCAGTTGGTGATACCCACCATAGTTTGTTTCCCATGTTGATCTTTGTCTCAGTTCAGCCCAGCTGGCACTGCCGCAGTATTACCCAGTGAATACCCAGAACAGCTGTGCTGTGGCACCATGCTGTGGTTGAGTGAGCAATGAGTAGAGGGGTGCACATCTTTGCAGCCCTTGGAGTAGAATATTGCTCATACGTAGCTGGATCTTTCCTTCAGCAGTGTTGGATCAGCATAATGGACGGGTTGAGATGGGCAGCTGGACAACACAGAAAGAGGCCAGATAGCACTCTACACATCCTGCCTGCAGACAGCCACTTGCGAGTGAAGCTCAGATTGATTTGCCAGAGAGCAGGGGCAGCCCAAGATGTTTTTCCGCCTGAGGCGAAATGCTGCCCCACTGCCACCCCTGCAATGAGTGAGGGGTGTGAAGCTCTGCAAGGGCTTCCCCTTAAGGGAGCATTAGTACATCGAAATTATTGTTCCTCCATTTTATCTCTAGAAGGATCTGAAGCTGAAGCTGATCAATCCCCTCTTTCTCCTTGTTGAGGAAAAGAAGCATTTATTGCCACTCTTACTGCAGCCTCACCTCCTGACACAATATTATCTCACTGCAACCTGCCCAGTAAGCAAATTGCTTCTTTTGGCCCCAGCACAGTCTCTGCACGAAGCCTGCGATATTGATTCTGACACTGCACTGGCACACATGGTACAATTCCAGGAGGTGAAGAATCAATGAGGCCACTATTGCGCCTTCACAGCCAGAGCTATGGGAGGCAAAGGAGGATGTGTGAACAGCACGTAAGTGGAAAAAACAAACAAATGTTGGAATGTCCTCAGCTGACTCAGCACAAAAGCAGAAACAGCCATGGCTACTACTACTGCTACTACTAGTAGTGGGTCCTGCAACAAGCAAGCAAGTAAGCAAATAAATAAATCATCTACTCACACTTCTTTTACCATATTTAGTGGACTCTTGTAGTGTGTAGTGCACCTGTTCAGGTTCCACTTAGCTGGGAAGGAATGAAAGGATGTTATTCGGCAGCAGTTCCCATCATGCCTGGAGGATTGGTCCAAGAATGGGAATGTTGGTAGACTCCAACTTCAGCTGATCTTTTTTGGCTTATGGAGTCCTGCAATGGCCCAACTTACCTCCCACAGTTTTTGAACATCTTCATGAAACTGCTGGGTTCCTTGAGTTCACTGTGAATAGGGAATGATTGTTAAACCACTCTGAGAAATATAGCTCTAGGAGGGGAATATGGGTCTCCTAACAACTCTTAGCACCCTTAACAAACTACAGCTGCTAGAATTCTTTGGGGAAGCCATAGTGTTTAAAGTGCTATCATAGTGCTTTAAACAACTAGTGTGAATGTAGCCCAAGAGAAGGGAATGCAACTAGCATTTGGCAAGGAAGTCTAGTCTTTGCACCCCTTGGAAGAGACCTAGTGCCTATAAGCAAAAGAATGAGTGGGACCAAGGAATGTAATGTAGGATATATGTTTTAGAAAAAGGTACTGTATTTATGGTAGCAGATAAAGGATCTGAACAAAAGCATCATGGAAGTAAGGATGGGAAGTCAAAGTCAGTTGTATTAAAACTGAATTGAATGTGTTGAACTGTATGAAAATCAATAAAACATTATGGGTAAAAAAAAAAAAAAGGAAGAGACCCAGTGTCTCTCGAATTCCACTTTCAGAATAATTCTAGGGGGGTCTCTGCATGTTCTCTATATTTTCCCCACCTCTCTTGTTGAGTTTGTTGAAAGGCAAGTGATTTCATTAAAATCTGCAAAGTTCTTTGAAGATTAAAAGTGCCAAGTAGGATTATTAACAGAGTTCTTGTTTCATTTGCTTCAGTAACAGTGGCTCCAGGGAAAGGAAGGCTCTCAACATACGCATGCTACGCATTTGCTTGAGCCTCCACAATATTTATCAACGTTTGCGAGCTTAGAGGAGCACAAAACAAAATTGGATCAGCAGCCCTTGCATTCGTTCTGGAGCAGGTGAAAACTGAAATAAAATGTGGCCCCATGAATGGGTATTTTCTCCTCCCTCTCCAAGTTCCCCCAACATCCTGCTAATTGATACCCTACCTGGAGACTCCTGCGCAACTTGGATGCATCTCACAGAGTCAGCACATGACATGCTGCCCCCATTGTGATGTCATTGTGATGTTCCATCACTGCCACAGCCACATTGTTTACACTTCCAGCCTTATAGTGTCCTGAGGAGAGTAAATCCAAGTGATTTATTGTCTGAACACCTGGTGACAGGCAGACACTCTTCTGCGCCCGCACAGCCAGGCTAAAGCATTTTATCTCACCTCCTATCAATCAGCAAAAACCTCCAATGCATGTTCACTCTGATGCAGGCAGGATAGAGGAAGCACCAAGGGTGCAAAACGGAGGGCTTTGAAAGCAATCATTTTGCAGCAGGGTGTTTGTCACATTGGTCTCCTGCCTTTGCATTCATCCAAGGAGCTGAGGGCTATCTCCACAGGGTCCTCTGACTTTATTCTCACAACAGCCCTGTGAAGTAGATTAGGCTGAAAAACTGTGATGCTAACTTGAGGTCATTCAGTGAGCTTCACGGCTGTGTGGAAATTTAAACCTACCACAACCACACTGGCTGTCTGGAACCACAGATACTGCTGAACTTTTAGAGCCTTCCTCAACCTAAAGATTCGTAGAACTCTCCTGAGAAGTGCTGCAAATTCAAATTAAAAATGGTGTTGATGCTGATGTGCAGCAATTCTCAAGCAATTCATTATGTAGGGGAGGGCACTTGAAAGGCATTGGAATAAAGAATTGCTGTTAGGTCCCCCCCCCCCTTTAACAAGGCCAATGACTCTTCAGTGTAGATGCAAGGTGAATCGGGAGAATCCTATTTTTATTATTTCTCCCGCATAGTTATAGACTAAATGTTACTGTATTTGTTAACGGATGGGGGGGGGATGACAGGCTTCTCTGAACCCAAGATTTCAATAATAGTTCATTTGTCCCTGCAGACGCAGATTCCATAAATTGCACTACACAGAAACACACTGCTCACTCTCTCTACCTATCAGTCCTAGGCATGTAACCATATGCTCCATACCAGATCAGCTCATACAGCTCACACAGGATATCAAAGCAGCTCCACCACCCCCATTCTTATAAAGAAGAAGAAGAAGAAGAAGAAGAAGAAGAAGAAGAAGAAGAAGAAGAAGAAGAGTTTGGATTTGATATCCCGCCTTTCACTCCCCTTCAGGAGTCTCAAAGCGGCTAACATTCTCCTTTCCCTTCCTCCCCCACAACAAACACTCTGTGGGGTGAGTGGGGCTGAGAGACTTCACAGAAGTGTGACTGGCCCAAGGTCACCCAGCAGCTGCATGTGGAGGAGCGGAGACACGAACCCGGTTTCCCAGATTACGTGACTACCGCTCTTAACCACTACACCACACTGGCTCAAAGGAGTGCCAAGCATCCTCTCCTTTGAGTAAGCAAACTAGATAGCCGAACCACCTCCAAATGGCCCTAGACAGGTCCCATCGCTTCTTCACAGATGTCTCTCACATCCTCACTGGTAGCAGTGGGGTGAGGATGGGCAGACTTGCTGTTTCAGAGGAGATAGTGATGCCCTATTAGCATACCAGTGCCATAAAAACAGGAGAGAGGTGCAAGATGGTGACCCCAAAATCCCACAGGTGGATCTGGGAATAGCCATGATAGCACACTTCCAATGACAAGGGGTTTCTTCCACAGCTATTTGATGAGAGCTACCACACAGCTAGAGGAAAGATGAAACATGGCTTGTCTGTCTACACAATGAAGTCAGAACGGTCCTATATTTGCATTGATTTACTCACTTACTAAATTTATATATTATCCTTCAGACATGCCTCCAGGGTTGTTTACATAAAATCCAGCAAATTACAAAGAATGCAAGGGAGAGAGGGAGAGGGAGAATTCAAATAGGCACTGAACAGAACAACAGCTCAAACACCTCATGCCAAGAAATGTGAAAGTCCTGGACTGTGACCTGAGAGACCAGGGTTGAAATCCCAACTCGGTCATGAAACTGACTGAGTGTTCTTGAGCCACTGAGCCAGTCACTGTCTCTCAGCCTAGCCCACCTCTCAGGATTGTGGTGAGGATCAAATAGGATGGGGGGAGAACCACATCTTTTCAGCTCTAATTTAAACTAGACAGGTTTTGGCTTAGAGCTGAAAAGATGTGGGTACCAGGTAGGTGAGGGAAGTCCACAAATGTGGTACTGTGAATGAAGGACTCTCTTTTTGGTCACTGGTCCCTATATCATGGATGGTGGAGGCACATGGAGGACAGACTCTGAAGATGATCTTAATATATGGGCTCAATATGCTTATCCATTCCTGCCTCCGCCAAAACACAGGCTACGTTCAGAAAGCACTTTATTCCACTTTCTTGACATTTCCTCACTTAATTGTTTTGTTTTGCCTTTTATGCAATCTTTCACACGATGCAGAAGTCACTTCTGGAAATCCAGCGGAAACTACTGGAAGTTTAGTGGCTCATTTTCATGTTAACTGCTTCCAGGAAGGGGGGAAAAAAGTCTGTTTGCAAACCTGCTGATCCAGAAAATCACCAAACAAAATTTGGGGCAGTATCTCCGCATACATTTGTTTCCCATAGTTCCACGATCTAGCGTGACATGGCAGCATATTGATCAGAAAACCACAGTTCCATAATGCAGCAGGTACTGCAGTGTAAAAGGAACGTTAGCAACTGGGAAAGTATTATATATCCAGGGAAATTAAACAAAACAACCCCCGTGTCTGAATGTAGCCTTGCAGTAATGTTGATTGTTCAAAGAAGCCAATGGCCTCTGATCGCTTTCTTGACATTCCTAAAGAATCCCCTCCTAGCCAGAGACTCTGAAGTCACTCACCTTCCTTTGCTGAATCTTTTGTGGTTTTTCAGCCTCAGAATTTATTCAGATAACTTTGAGGTACTTCAGAGAAAAGCAGCCATAAATTATGGAAGGGCTACAAGGACTGGTTTATGACGAAAGGAATATTATATACACACAGCTTGGCAGGGGTCCAGGAGTTTAAAGGTAGACCCCATCATGAACTCATTCAGGATTAATAGCAATTAATAATTTAAATAATAATTAAAAGACAAACTAAGAGGGGGGCAAGATAGTTGCTTAGGTGGAAGGATATATATATTCCACAGAGGAGGCTTGTTCAAGCAGGGAATGCAATGCAATGGAAATAACATCAAGGCAGCGGAATCTTATCAGGGGTTGTTTCATCATTGTGAAACAAATTAAAGATTGGCTTTGGTGAGTGACTTAGATCCAGCTGACCTGAGTTGAAACACAACTCTGGTGGAGATGAATATAAACATAAAACTCTGGAGTGTGTCAAGCACACACGTCATTTGTTTGAAGGGGCTCCATTTGACCCAGGTTATTTGCAGGTGAGTCAGAGATAATAAAACAGGAAAAATAACTTTGGCGTGCTTTATTCTTCTAAGGCTGCAGTCTGATGCATACTGACTTTGAAACATGCTCCACTGCATTCAGTGGGCCTTATGTTTAAGTAAACATGTGCAGAATTGGGCACTGACAAGGAAACAAGGCTGCAATTCTATGTGGATTGGCGGGCTAATCCTGATTTCCCACACAACCAGTGGGTCAAGCTGGGTAGGTGGGCAGGGCAAGTCCTGAACTATTCAAGCCCCAGCAATCAGCTGATTGTCGGTGCTTGCAAAACAATGTGGTTGCAAACCCCTTTGGCCGAGCCGTGGCTTCATTCGCCCCACACCTGATGTCCTATATGATGTCAGGTGTAGGCAGGAGAGCATGGCTTGCCCAAAATGAGCTGGTGAGCCAGTTGGGGGCCTAATTCATCCTGTGGGCCAGAGATTTCCCACTCGTGTGCTGGAGAGAAAGCCCAATTGAATTCAGTCTGTCTTACATGCTTAGGATTGTGCTGAGTTGACATAGATTAGAATCATGGAACTATTTTGTGGAAGCTGCAAAACATTTTTTTAAAATGCTAAAAAAAAACAGTTACAAACTGCACAAAAATCAACAGAAGGTGAACTTTAAAACAAGAAAAAGTGGACAGCCATGGCATAGACATATTCACTCAAACTGGCAAAGCTTGTCAGAACAATAATATATTCAAGTGTCTCTGAGAAGCACAGATAGTGGATGCCTGTTCGTATCTCAACAGGAATGCTGTTCCACAGAACAGGGGCAGCCACATTGAAAGCCCTGCTCTCAATTATGGTGGAACAGTCTTCTGATATCTATAGAACTTGAAGAAGAAGCTCTCCTACAGACCAGTGACCTACAGGGTATTTACATAAAAGATAAGGCAGTCACTCAAGTAATCGGTCTGTACAGCTGTATAGATCCTTACGTTTGTACCAAATAATGAACTGCTGTAAAGTAACTGAGCAACTGAATTTGATTGGTTTAATTTTAACTTGTTTATAGAGGGATCCATTCATTAAATTTGAGGAAAGGGCTCCACACTGAGGGAGAGCGGCTTCCCTCCTTTCTTCTCCTTGGCATGAAGCAGCAGTGCTGACCTCCTCTTACTGGGTCTGAATCTAATCAAGCATTACTACATGTTGGGAATGAGAGGGTTGACTGGCCTTCCTTCAGGGAATAGGCTTGTGAATAAGCCTTTCAAGATTCAACCTTTATGGAAACAGACATATGAAGACACAGATGAGCAGAGATCCCAGGCAAGGGGCCAGCAAGCCTAGGCACCTGTTCTAGGGGGACAAAGGCTTACTGGGATACTTTTGATCGAGGAAGTTTAAGATGCAAAATACAGTTCAAAATGGAACTTACATATGTACCCTGCTGGGACTTTCCCTCGGTCAGAGTTCTGTGTTGCTCCAAGATAGTGCTGCGCCAAAAAAAATTATCCAGTGTGTTTTCCTACTATTCTCCATCAATTAATGAGAAAAGGAACTTCATTTGAATATTATAAAAAAGGAGAAAGAAAAATCCAGTCAACCGCTCATGAGTGAGGTACAGCATTTCCTGTTATGTTTGCCTTATTTTCAAGGGGGTTGAGGGATTTAATGGGTGTTCTTTCATTCTATATATTAGATGCAGAGGAACTGCCAAATATGTGGATGATTTCTTGCCAGTCCATTTTGCAGGATTGGGAGAGAATGAGTCTGTGGGCCACCAATTTCTACCCCCATCTTCTGTTTGTCCTGTTTGTAAAACTAGTTGTCACCAGCATTCAAAGAACTGTTTTTAGAATGGTCCCATTCTAATGGAGGGGGTGAGGGGTGGCCATTTTTCATACTACATCAAAGATGCTCATGAGTTTCATTCATTTCCTTCAGATGTTAGCTATTCAAAGATGTTCTCTGTGTCACTTGTGGGAGTGACCATAAAGCCTAGTGAACAGTGCAATGTCCCTTGTTCCAGACCACAGAGCAAGACTGCTAATGTTTTGCAGTCAGGGCCTTCTAAATATTCCTGGGAACTGGGATAAAACTATCATGGTGTCCTCCCAAAAGCATGAGTCAGTCTATAGTTTAGTGAAGCAAGAATGACTGAGCTGCTAGTGTCAAAAGGAGGTGCATTTTCCAGAGGCAAACTGTATTTCTTTGAAATGGCACTGGTACACTCACAATTGCTTGTGTGTGCAATTTGTGCTCAGCAGACCAACGCACTCCCATTTCAATTCAATGGTACTTTCTCCCTCATCGCTTGAGACCAAAGAAGTCTGCAAAGCACAACCTTAAAGTGACCTTCCAATCCTCCATTATTTAATAATTTAATAACAATTATCATCCAAGAGCTACAATTATACCCTGCGCAGGCAGAGAGAAGAATGCAGAGCTGATTACACAATCAAAATGTCTTGGCTTATTAGAAATACAAACAAGCTTCTATTAGAGATTGACATAAGTGGGCCAGCTCTTCCACTGGCGTAAACGGGCGTCGCTCCACACCAATCAACACAACTGGGGTACTTTCCACCAGCTTATTTGTGGCCCTTTGTCTTTAAAATAATCAGATCAGCTACATGGTATACATTGCTAAACAAAATCATGCCCAAACATATTTTGTATGCATATAAATAATACATCCCATAATGACACAGTAAATTAAAAGATTGGGCTCTTCACTACAATGTGATTTTTTCAGTCCTTTTATGTTTACATTGACTGTGTTGGTATTGTTGAATTGGAACAGAATATTCTGGGCTGTCTGTGTCTTGGAGCAGTTGATGGTAATGATAGTTATTTCTGCTGGTTTGCTAATCTTTGGCACTGTGGTGGGTGCGGCTGATGGCGTTGTTGGCATTTAGTAGGGATTTTTTTCTCTCTCTCTTTAATCATAAGTGGGATCTATCAGCATTCCAAAGGCCGCTTCTTTCATGACATTAGGACCTGCCTTTTTTATTTTTATTTTTTGCATACATTACTCTGCAATATGCCAGGTAAATGGTACTAGATAATAATTAATAATACTCAGATTCCAAATAGTGACAGTTTCATGCTCACTAGGTCAATGATCAAAGAAACGTGCATATACAAATCATGGCATTTTCTTAACATTGGCTCCCTCCAGGCTCCTGTTTGCTTGAGGGTGTTTTCTGCAACATGCCATTGACACAATAATAGGGCATTTGGGATGGATTTACACTGGAGCATCCACACATTCTGCTGTATTTGTTGTTTTGCAATGCTTTCCCAATTTCACCACATTATTGTTCTTCTAGTGCAACAAATGAAACAGTATGTCTACCTTGAACCATTGCAGATGTAAACAGTATAGGAAGCAGAATTGTGGATAACAGCCTTAATACTGTCTTGAGCACAAATATTCATGAATGCACAATAAGAAGGATGCATAGAAGGGCACTCACTACAGAGCAGGCTTCCTCAGCCTCGGCCCTCCAGATGTTTTTGGCCTACAACTCCCATGATCCCTAGCTAACAGGACCAGTGGTCAGGGATGATGGGAATTGTAGTCTCAAAACATCTGGAGGGCCGAGGTTGAGGAAGCCTGCTATAGAGCGATCAACAAAGAAGATGAAGATGTAACCACTTGATCATAGTCATTCCCTGTTATCCATGGCTTGCTTTCTCCTCCCTCCACTTTTGTCTGCTCCTCTGTAAAAGTTGCTCCATTTGCTTGTGGTGGAGAGAGGCTGCAGACCCAAACATGTCTATTTGGGGGAGGTGTCTTCTCATCACTAGAAACACTTAGGATAGCAGCCAGTTTTTCCCCCTACTCGTGTAGTGTAATGACTAGAGATCTCTCTCCATTAACTTGCATAGAACAAACTGCAGGGCCTCCCCCCCCCCAAAAAAAAAATGGCTGGTAGCCCACCAAGAACCCTTAGGGTAAAATGATTCTTAAAAGGTGAAATTGTCCAATTCTACTACTTCTGTCCCCCAACAATTGTGAGGATATAGCTTTTCTCACCCCTTGCAAGTCAATAGAGAATTCCCTTGATTCCATAAGTGGAGGGTGGCAGCACCACCAGAAACAGCTAGGGGGTGAGCAGTTTAATCCAGTGCAATCCTAAACATGCTAGTTCAAGTCCCACTGTCTGCAGTGCGGCTTAGAGGAGATATGATAGTCATCTTCAAGGATGAAACAAGCATGTTTTTTTTCTCCTGCTCTGTAGAGTAGGATTCGAAACCATGGCTTCAAGTTACAAGAAAGAAGATTCTGACTAAACAGCAGGAAGATCTTTCTGAGTAAATAACTGTTCGGCAGTGGACTAGTCTATATCGGAAGGTGGTGGACCTTTGTTCACTGGATGCATTTAAGCAGAGGTTGGATGGCCCTCTGTCTTAAGAGATTCCTTAGAGAACTCTACAATACTATGATTCTACGAAAAGCAACATAAAATAAGTTGATCTTTAAGCTTGTTTCAAAGCCTCTGTGTCACTTTATGTTGATACATTGCTTTCTTTTGTGATCCTCTTACCTTCGTCCGCTGTCAATAAACTCTTTTTTAAAAAAAAAAAGTACAGAGGGGAAAGAAGGACTGCTGTTGCAAAAGTCTGTAGTTATTCTTTGATATGGCATATGACTTTGTCAAGCTCCTAATGCCAATCTCATAATATAAATACCCGTCTCTTTGCAAAACTTTTCTCCAGCTCAGATTGCTAAACAAGATTCTAAGCATGAAGGCAGCATCCAGCAGACCAGGCACCCCAAAGCCAACTGATGCTCAATGGAGCTTGCACTTGGTCCCATCAGAGTGCATGCGCTAACATTATGTGCTGGGAAAGAATTAAATGGACAACAGATAAGCTTTTCATGAATGCTTCCCCAGCCAGTTTTAAATTGAACTGAATCAAATCACCCATCGCTGGTTGCGAAACAGACTCAAATTCTGCACCTTGCTTTCGAGAAATTAGCCATGATTATGCCTCCTTCGGTCCCATTGATATTAATGGGTATTAATTGCACACAACGACTTTGGACAGTGGCCAAAATGTTTTAATGGGGGCTGGCTTGGCAGGGTGGGAGGGAGGGAGGGAGGGAGAGGGGTAACATCCAAATCTGCCTCAGCAAGATTCATTACAACTCTGCTTTTGATGCTGCAGGTGCACTTTTGTGTTTTCCCTTAAATGCAGGATCACCATCACAGGCACAATTATTTGCCATCGTAATTGTCCCTTTTAATCCTCCATCTGCTGGGACTGTGCGCAATCTGGTAACTAGGTACTGTTGCAGATGCTAAGAATGGTCTGTGCAGCATAGCCCCTCACATCTAATTACAGAGGGTTTTTGTTTTTTCCTTTTTAAAAGTCATTTAGCTAAGGAAATGATGTCGGCAAACTTGTATAGAAAGGGAAGCTATTTGATTTCTAGCTCTGCATGCTGGCAACTGAAGCATTAGGGTACGGAAAATGGGGGTGCAGGGAAGCCCCAACACGAGGTCTCACTTCCCAGCAGAGTCTTTGATGAGACTCTCGGCTCACACACTATGGTTTCCAGGCAAATTTCCATTTGGTGTGCAAAGAGCTGAAACTTTTAGATTAATCCCAGATCCGTCAGCCTCCATCATTTTCAAGCAAGGCTGCAAGCTCCAGGCGAGTCAGTTTCTTTCTCCAGTGCTGAACAGCCAAAAGCCTCTCATTCTCTCTGTGAGTGGACAGCTCTGTTCCTTCCCCTCCGTGCTCCTGAGATGACCCCAGAGCTTTCATTGGCTCAGTCCTGACCATGATTCTTAAGAGAAGGAAGCCAGACGTGTGTGCATTATCACCCTGTTGGTTTCATTTTGGTCTCCTCCAGCAAGCTCAGTTCAGTTAACAATCCCTGGTACGTACTCTCCGTCCTTCGGAGAGATGCACCATCTACTCAAACAGCAAAGCTCACTCTTTGCCTCTGTGATACTCTCCAAATTCTCACCAATAGAAAATGAGGCATGTCACAAGGGGGAACTCCTTTGAAAACGAATAGTGACTTCTACATTCCTTCTGTAAAGTGGGCAATGTGTGTACTTAATAATTCTTTGTTACCAAGCCTGCACTAACGCGTGTGTGAACAAAGGTCACCATGGAAGAAGAAGAAGAGTTTGGATTTGATACCCCGCCTTTCACTCCTTTTAAGGAGTCTCAAAGTGGCTAACAATCTCCTTTCCTTTCCCTTCCTCCCCCACAACAAACACTCTGTGAGGTGAGTGGGGCTGAGAGACTTCAAAGAAGTGTAACTAGCCCAAGGTCACCCAGCAGCTGCATGTGGAGGAGTGGAGACGCGACCCCGGTTCCCCAGATTACGAGACTACCGCTCTTAACCACTACACCACACTGGCTCCCTGGAAGCATTTTGTTTCAAAATTCTGGGCTCAGAATTGTAGTGTGCCATGGGGATGCTGCATGTTACTTTCATTACTGGGGGGGGGGTGTTTTGAAGGGCCAAAACAGCACCAGAGAATAAGATAGCTCTGGGGACTCTAGAAGAGGAAAATGGTAAGCTGGGGCAATGCATAGGCATAGACTTCCTTGATTCCACTCTGGCAGAATCAACAGCTTATGCTCTATCTATAGAAATAGATGGAGTCAGGGGGAACTAGCTTTGCATTAGAAGGAGCAGAGAAGGGCCGCCGCAGATCCGGCAAGAGAGTTATCCTTGTTGTCCCTCTTGTTGCAACAGGATTTTGGTAACTGACTACTTCTAATGAAAGGGCTGGTGCTGCACTGTTTTTGTGGTAGTTATCTGTATGCTTTTAATAGATCCTATATAGAGATAGTTTTAATTCTATTAATGTTTAACTGTCTATAAATGATTCCCCCCCCCCAATGTTTTTAGTTGTTCTCATTTCTTTCTGTAAGCCACCTTGAGTCCCTGTAAGGGGAAAGGGCAGGGGCTTCATCATCATCATCATCATCATCATCATAGGAGGAGGAAGAAGTTGTTAAACAGCAAAGAATATATAGTTTTAATTCTATCAATGTTTAATTATATTTTAATTATTTTCCTCCCCCCTCCCCATGCTTTTAGTTGTTCTCATTTTTATCTGCAAGCCGCCTTGAGTCTCTGTTGGGGGGGAAAGGCGGAGTATAAATAAATATATAACAATAGTTAAACTCCCCCCCCCCCCGACTCAAACTAGCTCAGAGGATGGAGAAGGAGAGAGAATCTGCCTCCAGCAGGGGAGGCTGAGGGAGGAGGAAGCAGCTTCTTAGGTAAGGAAAGCTTGTGCGACTCCATGCCAGTGCAACTCACATCTTAAAAGTTTGTGTGCTTGTTTAGATTTTTGGCAATGCATGTGTAGGTGTACTCAATACATGAATTGGAAAACCCATGTCACATGGTATGGCTTAATTTCTAAATAAGAGAAATGGAGTCAATCTTGCCTGAAAATCAGAGTTGGGCCCTCTTGCATGGAACTTCTTTCTTTGTCCATAGATGTGCATAGAATGATGGAGGGTGAAAGTGAAGTGAAAGTGGCACTCTGAGCATGAGTACTGGCACACTTTCCTCAATAAGTGCTGTGCAAGTCCTATTGTGATGAAAACAGCAAAGTTAAAAATTGCAGCCTTACCAAGTCAACATGTTACCAAGCGCCACTTATTGTGACATTTCTTACTTCATTCTAATTCAAAAGCTATGGTTCAAATTTAAACAGTCATCCATAGTGGGCGGGGGCACACAATATATGGTTTGTACCGGGTGCAGCAATGGTTAGTTACAGCACTGATTCTGCACACTTCTCTTTTAGGAAATATGCATCAGGGTTTAGGTTTCCTGCACTTGAGCTCATGGACCACATTGCTCTTCATAGCTTCTTCATGAATCAGATCTTATTCAGCTGGTTTTATTTATAGTTCACCTCAGTGATGTATTTATAGTGTGAGGAAAGGCCAGGATGGTTTTCACACTAATAACCAGGTGCCCATGGATGCTTAAGATCTGATGATCATGTATCAGAATCAGAGTGCCCATCCTTCTAGTACCATCTCTCTGCCACAAGGCAGGAACAGCCACACATAATTCAGAGTTTTCACATAATTTCTCAGCCACCTCAAAACAGTTAACACTCTCAATAGTGTCAAGCAAAGCTGACGTGTGTACACCAAGTAAAAGGCATCTGTAATGAAAAATACAGTATATTTAGTTAACGGTGTAAAAAAAAAAGCCCACAAAGATGTCTTCCTTTTATGAAGAAGAGCTTTAAAAGAGTCATCACAAGCAGTCAAATCCGAATTAGGGACAAATCGCATCATTCTACCTACACTGTACTTAAGGTAGTTGTGCTGGACTGATCACACCTTAAGTATTACAAAGGAGTAGTGTCGCTACTGTACATTTCATGAAATTTATGTGAAAAACCATCAACTCAGAAACAACCTCACCCTAGGAAGAACACTAAGGAAGAGGGCCCTTTTCAAGCAGAGTTGAGAGGAGTTGTGGCATCAAGGAAGCCGTAGATTAGAATTGCTTAAAGTTGATCTGGAATGCTCCCCCGTAATTTCACTACCCATTTTGCAGTCAGCTAAGCTGGGTCACCGGGGGTATGTTTGGGAATGAAACACTTACCAGTGACATGCTTCCCAGTGGCTGATGGCAACACCCAAACATCCCCTCAGCAAGACGCTATGTGATAGCATAGTATCATGGGAAGGGAATTCCTTGGTGGGAAATGGCAGCCACCATAATTTTCCCGTGGTGTGCTGGTCCCATGGATTACCCGAGAGGCGAGGTCCAAGTCCAGTCCGTGGTCAAAGGTGCAACGAGGAGGCAGTCCATAGTAGCTGGAGCTGGGTGCAGGGCAGGGAGTCAGGTGAAGTCAGGAACAGGCATGCAAGCAGGGAGCCAGGGCAGGTCAGGAGATCAGGCCGGACAGGGTTCAGGAGGAACTAGCAAACAACAATGTTGCTCCCAGAACTTGGGGCTGGGGCTGGGTGGCTTTTATCTGCCCCGAGGCATAGGGCGGCCCCGATCCTCTGGTGACTCACCTCTCCTGGCCTGGAGGCAAGCACTCCTCCTGCTGTGGGAACTTAGTTCCCTCTGCCTCTCTGCCCTGAGCCTCTGAAGCCCAGGAGAGGCTGGAGGGTTACCGGACCCAGAGGCAACCTCAGCTTCCTCGGGGCTGAGAGTAGAGCACCTGCAGGCAATGGGTCCTCCATCACCTCAGGAGCCAGAGCAGACTCAGCTGATGCCTGCACCTGAGGATCCTGCACAGGTGAGGACCCTTCGGGCTCATGCCCCAGCCCTGGCTCAGCTGGTTCTGGAGGCGGGGGATCCTGTGCAGGCTGGGATCCCTCAGGTTCAGCATCCGAGTCCGAATCCCAGGACATCACACATGGTAATTTTTGAAGGCAGTCATCCAAGACATAAAAAAGAGGGTAGTCTGCAACTCCTCTCCCCAAAGCATATCTTGGTAGTTCTCTCGTCTAAAAGAATCACCAGGACCACTGCTGCAAGAAATCCCCACCCTCCATTGGGCTATGTTATAGGGCTGATACTGTGGGAGGGAGAATGGGGTGTTATTTTAATCATCAATATTGTATTCATAGCTGAACAAAATATAGGGCAAATGTTCCTGCCCTGCTGAACTCACATTCAAAATCATGAGCAATCATCATACACTCCCAGAGTTCTAATGCAACATGCAGGTGACGGCGAGGGGGTTGTTCCCTCCTTTTGCTGAATGAAGTCTGCCATCACATTGGTCATGTAGAACCTCTGCCCATCTGAAAAGGCTGGTGCAGCCTGCAAAACGATGGGTCCACCAGTCTCGTGTTCAGCCTCATCTTATTTTATCAACGTGACTACATCTGTAGAAGTCCATCCCAGGCTAATGTGCGAGGACAGCCACACAGTATGGCAGAGAATGATGCTGCAGGCAATAAGGGAGGTCAGTGTTGTAGTGGGAAATTTTGAAATTAAGACGCCCCATAGCCACACCCCAAGGAGAGTCCAAAGTGTTTATCCATGGCTGATGGTAGGTAGGTAGGTTGGTAGATAAGTAGATAGACAGATAGACTGATAATCAGACGGGCAGACCAACAGACACAAACACACAAAAGAACAGCAGTATGTATCATAATACCCAATTAATGAGTACCACAATGACTGCAATCCTATGTCCTGGGAGTAAGCATCATTGAATTCATTGGTGCTTACTTCTGAGTGTTTGTAAAGTACATTGGGCATTCATATCCATGCCTCTGCATATTTCTTTGCAGCAAAATGGCTAATTTCTAAACAGATGTGCCATAGTATCATATGTGGGGAGGGAGAGCTGCCCATCTGGTACCCCATTTGCTACAACTTTCTTTTGCATGCCTTTCTCCATGCTTTCCCCAGCCCAGGCACTGAGCTACTTGGTCTTTGCATCCCACTTGAAATGCAGGAGAGCTCCTTAAGTTGCCACTTTCACTGCTTAAGCAATTTTCCTTTCTATAAATACCTCCTCCTCCTCCTCTTCCTCGTGCATGTAACGGGCCGAGAGACTATTGTATGGAGCCCCATAAAAAGAATTTAACCCTTCTCCCTGCAGCCAAGAAATCCCATTATCCCGACTCCTTTCCTGAATACCTTCCGAAAGGCAGCTGAATCAATGTTTGACTTGTACGAGCAGCCGCCCGACTGCTATTTGGAAGGGATTCAGACAGGGATTACAGCAAGGCAGTGGATAAAAATCTATTACATGGTGGTATTTATTTTAGATCCCCAGGCACTTGAAGTGAACTCCAGCAACGCACTTCGTCATCATTTAGTGAAACACTTAATGCGCAGGGGTCAAGGAACCACATTCTGGAGGAAGAAGAAAGGGAGGTGGAGGCCAGGAGTTTTTGCAGCTACAATCCCAGGGCTTCAGAGTGCCAAGGCAGAACTCTTTAAGGCAAGGCAAGCACCATTTATTTACGGTACTAAGTTGGCTTTGTGTAAGGCAGAAGTCACCAATACCTCCTATGGCACCAGTGGAAGGTCTCGGTAAATATCCCCTCAGAAAGCCACAATACTCGTGACTGTATACCCTTGCTGCTCAGTCGCTTTTTGCATCCGCTCAGCCTCTCCTACATTGAAGACACCCCTTTAAACAAGCTCATATTTATTGACTGTCAACAGAGAACACCCTCCTTCCCTTCTGTTCTGGGCAGAGGAGAGTTGCAAAGAGATTTTCTTGAGACTGACCCAGAAACTCCAGCAGGTGCAGAATGCTGCAGCAAGACTCCTTATGGGGTCCTCACTGCGGAATCTCATTCACCCAGTGCTATACCAGCTGCACTGGCTCCTGGTGGAGTACAGGATCAGGTTCAAGGTGCTGGTTTTAACCTTTAAAGCCCTATACGGCCTAGGACCCTCATGCCTACGGGACCGCCTCTCCTGGTATGTCCCACGGAGGACCTTACAGTCTTCAAATAAAAACATCTTGGAGGCCCCGGGCCACAGGGAGGTTAGGCTGGCCTCAACCAGAGCCAGGGCTTTTTCGGCCATGGCCCCGATCTGGTGGAACGCTCTGTCACAAGAGACTAGGGCCCTGCGGGACTTAACATCTTTCCGCAGGGCTTGCAAGACAGAGCTGTTCCAGCAGGCCTTTGGCCAAGGCACAGTCTGACCCCCTCCTTCGGTAATCCACATAGAACTCTAGCCCAATGGTTGCCATTAATTAGATTTTGAATTGATTTTAGAATGAATTGATTTTAGAATGCATTTCAATTAATTGATTGTGGTTTTATGTAAACTGTGTTACTTTTATTGTTGTTAGCCGCTCTGAGCCTGGCTTCGGCTGTGGAGGGCGGGATATAAATAAAATAAAATAAAATTATTATTAGTGTGATGTCCTTTTGTTATTGATTGGCGGGGGAGGGGGGATACCTGCACTATTTTGTATTCCTGTCTTTTTTCCTGCTTTTTTAGGTGGAGTAATATATTCTGCCACACAGCCCACAGTCCACACAGCTCATATCAGCCATTTTGTTGCCTAGTGCCCCCCCCACTGCAAAACAAACCAGCAGACAACACTTTATGTAGGGAAGAGGGAGCAAGTCTAAGAAAGCAGAGGTCTCATCCCAAATGGCTGCCAACTCTTGAAATCAAAAGACAATGAACAATGCACAAGGGCAGAGCTTAAAGTTCTGTTAATGATGGACAAAAATAAAAGAGAATCAAAA
This sequence comes from Podarcis vaucheri, assembly GCF_965113315.1. NCBI lineage: Eukaryota > Metazoa > Chordata > Lepidosauria > Squamata > Lacertidae > Podarcis > Podarcis vaucheri. The sequence goes on from NC_138759.1 coordinate 30,570,363, forward strand.
ATGTTAAGCGCTGGAAGTTAAATGGAGTAATTGTTGCAGAGTACAGATAAATTAGGAGGAAATGGGAGCACTGCTGGGGTTTTTTTAAAGTAAAATACTTGAAATATCAACCTCTTCTCTGCTAAGGGAAACCCATGTCAACTTTTTTATCATAGGTATTTGATAGCCTGAAAATGAAGCAAAGTTTATCTTGGAGATGCACTTCTCTGTGAGCGGACAATTTTTATAGGTGGCAGGAATGAGCAAAAAGCACAACTATATTGGAAAGAAATTGTGGAAGTTATTTTGAAAAATAAAACTTACCAGATATGTGATAACAGTACACACCACTAAGATGGCTTTTCAGATTTTGCTTATTTATTTTTTCATATACACATCTCAAGGCAAAATAAAAGATGCACTAGAATCGCTAAGGGTGGCGCTGTGGGTAAAACCTCAGTGCCTAGGACTTGCCGATCGCATGGTCGGCGGTTCGAATCCCCGCGGCGGGGTGAGCTCCCGTCGTTCGGTCCCAGCTCCTGCCCACCTAGCAGTTCGAAAGCACCCCTAAGTGCAAGTAGATAAATAGGTACCGCTTTATAGCGGGAAGGTAAATGGCGTTTCCGTGTGCTGCGCTGGTGCAGGCTCGCCAGAGCAGCTTCGTCACGCTGGCCACGTGACCTGGAACTGTCTCCGGACAGCGCTGGCCCCCGGCCTCTTAAGTGAGATGGGCGCACAACCCTAGAGTTGGACATGACTGGCCCGTACGGGCAGGGGTACCTTTACCTTTACCTAGAATTGCTAAAAAAAAAAAATTTAAGTCCCAGTTTAAAACAATACAGAACACAAAATGGAACAAAAATGTCTTCTATTATTTCTTGAAAGTGCAGATAGTGGGATATTAGGGACACACTCGAGAAACAGTCCCTAAGGACAAACAAGAATTAGGGAGCGATATTGGGTTAATTGGGAGAGTAGGTAGAGGCAGGTGTGGATGGAGGGCTAAGATGCTACAAAACTCCCTCTCTGCTGGTGGCAAGGAATGTCCATGGATGGAGAAAGAGGCCTCCTCAGTGTGTCAGAGGACACTGGAAGAGGAAATTGCCCAGAAACAGGACATTGGGGGGATGTGTCTGTGGGTCCTAGATTCACAGATTTCCTTTTTTTTTTATAATAATTTTTATTACATTTTTCCAAATTACAAATAGGAAAAGACAGAATAAAAGAAAAGAAAAGAAAAAAGAACAGAAAATAACATCCATTTCAATAACTTATTTCAGATTTCCATTGGACTTCCCCACGTCTCCCGCATAGTGCATTCTTGATAATAAAGTCATCAGCAAATTATACCCTTATTTCGTGTTTTTCTTTATATTTTCAATTGCAATTTAAGTTTAAATCTCTTGTTCTCCGTTTACTCTAAAAATATAACCTGATATCATTTAACCCATTTAAACTTTGGTTCTTTCCCGAATGTTAACAATTTCCTAAATAATTAAACTTCATTGCTGGGGCTAACGTTCTAAATCATACGACATCTTATGTTTCATACAACTTATAATACTTTTGCAAATAGTCTTTGAATTTTTTCCAATCCTCCTCCATTGCCTCTTCTCCCAGGTCCCGGATTCTTGCAGTCATCTCAGCCAGTTCCATGTAGTTCATCAGTTGCGTCTGCCACTCCTCCAGTGTGGGCAAATCTTGGGTCTTCCAATACTTGGCGATAAGAATTCTTGCTGCAGTTGTAGCATACATAAAGAAAGTTCTATCCTTTTTTAACACCTTCTGGCCGACAATGCCCAGAAGAAAGGCCTCTGGTTTCTTGGGAAAGGTGTACTTAAACACCTTCTTTAACTCATTATAGATCATTTCCCAAAAGGCCTTCAATCTTGGGCACGTCCACCAGAGGTGAAAGAATGTCCCTTCAGCCTCCTTACATTTCCAACATTTATTATCAGACAAATGGTATATCTTAGCGAGTTTGACTGGGGTCATGTACCACCTGTATACCATTTTCATAATGTTTTCTTTCAAGGCATTACATGCCGTAAACTTCATACCGGTGGTCCATAACTTTTCCCAGTCTTCTGACATGATATTGTAACCAATGTCTTGAGCCCATTTTATCATGGCTGTTTTAACTATTTCATCCTGAGTGTTCCATTTAAGCAGCAAGTTGTACATTCTCGAAATTACCTTGGTCTTTGGTTCTAGCAACTCTGTCTCAAGTTTCGATTTTTCCACCTGGAATCCTATTTTTTTGTCTTGCTTAAAAACTTCATTAATTTGGGCATAATGTAACCAATTTTGCACCTTATCCTTTAATTTTTCAAAGCTCTGCAACCTCCAATTACCTCCAATGTTTTCTATTATTTCCCAATATTTCGGCCAATATGCCTCCATATTGGATGTTTTCCGAGCTTTGGCCTCTATTGGTGAAATCCACCTCGGAGTTTTACTTTCCAATAAGTCTTTGTATTTTTTCCAGACCATAAATATTGCTTTTCTGACAATATGGTTTTTAAACATTCCATGTGTTTTCCCCTTGTCATACCACAAATACGCATGCCAACCTAACGAATTGTTAAAGCCTTCCAGATCTAGGACATCAGTATTTTCCAATAAAATCCAATCTTTCATCCAGCAGAAGGCCGCAGCTTCATAATATAACCTTAAGTCCGGCAGGGCAAACCCCCCTCTCTCCTTTGCATCAGTTAATATTTTAAACTTTATTCGGGGCTTTTTGCCCTGCCAGACAAATTTAGAAATATCCTTCTGCCACTTTCCAAAACAATCCACTCTGTCCACGATCTGCAAAGCCTGAAACAAAAACAACATTTTTGGCAAAACGTTCATTTTTATAGCTGCAATTCGGCCTAACAAGGATAGTTTCAATCTTGACCAGATTTCTAGATCTTTTTTAACTTCTGACCAACATTTTTCATAATTGTCTTTAAATAAATTCAAGTTCTTGGAGGACAGATTGACCCCCAGGTATTTCACTTTTTTAACAATGTTTAGTTCTGTTTCCCTCTGAAACCCCTCTGTTTCAGTAACCGTCAAGTTTTTCCCTAACACCTTAGTCTTTTGTTTATTCAACTTAAAACCCGCCACCTGACCAAATTTCTGAATCAATTCCAAAACTCTTTTTGTGCTAGATTCTGGCTCCTGTAATGTTAAAACTAAGTCATCTGCAAATGCTTTCAGTTTATATTGTTTCGCTCCGACCCGTATTCCTTGTACCTGCCGATCCTCCCTTATCATTTTCAGCAAAACCTCCAGGACTGAAATAAACAACAGAGGGGATAGGGGGCACCCCTGGCGTGTTCCTTTTTCAATATGAAGTTCTTCTGTCACCACATTGTTCACTATCAACTTAGCTTTTTGTTCAGAATAGATTGCCTCTATTCCATTCTCAAACCCCCTTCCCACTCCCATCCCTTCCAAGTTTTTCTTCATAAATTTCCAAGAAATGTTGTCAAAGGCCTTCTCCGCGTCAATAAAAATTAACACCGCTTTGGTGTTAATATTTGTTTGTAAAAGTTCCAAAATATCGATAATGTTCCTGGTATTATCATACAAATGTCTACCTGGGAGAAAGCCTGCTTGGTCCTTATGGATTACTGCATTTAATACCTTTTTAAATCTGTTAGCCAAGACATCCGCAAATATTTTGTAATCCACATTTAGGAGTGAGATGGGGCGATAGTTCTTAAGTTGAGTCTTTTCAGTTTCCATTTTAGGTATCAATGTGATGAATGCTTCTTTCCACGTATCTGGTGCCCTCCCTCCCCCCATAATCTGGTTGCAAACCTCCATTAATGGTTGCATCAAATAGTCTTTTAAAGTCCTGTAGTATTTGGAGGTAAGTCCATCGGGACCCGGAGATTTGCCTAATTGCATATTCTGAATGGCATCCTCGATTTCCTGTTGTGTTATTTTACAATTCAAGATTGATCTCTTCTCTTGAGATAATTTTGGTAGGCCATTATCTTTCAAAAATTGTTCTATCTCAGTTGCCTCCTCGGGTTCTTGTGTGTACAATTTTTTAAAATATTTCTGGAAACACTTTCTAATTTCTCCCGGTTTCTGAAAGTTTTTCCCTTCAACTTCTAAGTTGGTAACGTAGTTTAATTTTTGTCTCTTTTTCAACTGCCAAGCGAGCAGTTTCCCACATTTGTTCGCAGATTCAAAAGATCTTTGTTTCATTTGTTTGATTTTCCATTCCACTTCTTGGTTAATCAATTTCGCATATTGTGACTGGTGAAATTTGATTTCTCTTAAAGTCTCTTTTGATTTTGGATTCACTCTTAGTTTTTTCTCTCCATCACTTATCTTCTCCAATATCTTATCTTTTTTACTATTCCAAAGTTTTTTCTTGATTGTATTCTGTTGTATCAGAAACCCTCTCATAACAGCTTTACTTGCGTCCCAGATAATTCTTTTTTCCACCGAGGTATTCAAGTTGATTTCAAAGTAGTCCTTTAGAGTTTTTTGGGCCTTCTTTACGATCTCTTGATCTCTTAACAGGTTGTCATTCATTTTCCATCTGAAGGAGTCGGCAGTAGTAAATCTCATTTCCATTTTCAAAGCGTTATGGTCGGAGCAAGTCTTTGGGCAGATTTCTATTTTTGTAGTCTTAGGTGCCACCTAGATTCACAGATTTCCAAGCCCCTTCTTTCTCTGACACCCCTTCCCAAATGAGCCCCAAACTAACTCTGCTGCTCTGGGGTGAACAACAGTGGAAGAAAGTGACTTGAAAACACAGCAATGACCTCGCAGAGCTTCAAGACACTAATGTGAACATATCAGTCAGATATAACTCTTCACTTTCTAAATAAAGAGGAAGGGGTATGTAATAATTTGTTTGTCTTGTTGTATTTTTATAGCTGCAATTTTATGTGATTTTATGTTGTAGGTTTATAGTTAATGGAGGGAGGACTGCTCTGCTGCCCAGGAAGACTCCCCTGTGGTGAGTGCCTGAGGGCCCTGCTCTTGCCACTTACCATCTGGCTTGGGGCGGGGCCTGGGGCCTCACAAGGACTGCTCTGCTGCCCAGGAAGACTCCCCTGTGGTGAGTGCCTGAGGGCCCTGCTCTTGCCACTTACCATCTGGCTTGGGGCAGGGCCTGGGGCCTCACAAGGACTGCTCTGCTGCCCAGGAAGACTCCCCTGTGGTGAGTGCCTGAGGGCCCTGCTCTTGCCACTTACCATCTGGCTTGGGGCGGGGCCTGGGGCCTCACAAGTACTGCTCTGCTGCCCAGGAAGACTCCCTTGTGGTGAGTGCCTGAGGGCCCTGCTCTTGCCACTTACCATCTGGCTTGGGGCGGGGCCTGGGGCCTCACAAGGACTGCTCTGCTGCCCAGGAAGACTCCCCTGTGGTGAGTGCCTGAGGGCCCTGCTCTTGCCACTTACCATCTGGCTTGGGGCGGGGCCTGGGGCCTCACAAGGACTGCTCTGCTGCCCAGGAAGACTCCCCTGTGGTGAGTGCCTGAGGGCCCTGCTCTTGCCACTTACCATCTGGCTTGGGGCGGGGCCTGGAGCCTCACAAGGACTGCTCTGCTGCCCAGGAAGACTCTCCTGCGTGAGTGCCTGAGGGCCCTGCTCCTTCTTGCCACTTACCACCTGGCCTAGGGAGGGCCTGACAGGCCTCACAAGGACTGCTCCTGCCACTTACTATCTGGCCCAGGGTGGGGCCTCACAAGGATGGTTGTTGCCATTGATGCTGCTACTGCCCAGGAGGACCCGGAGGAGTGCAGAGCTCTTTTTAACATGTTTTGTTTTGTTTTTGTCTTTTAATATTTCCCTTTCCCTTTCGATTCTATATATGGGGGTGGGATGGATGTTTGGGTGGGCTGGGGAATTTGTTAGATTTTGATGAATTTGTAATTTTTGCAGTTTTTGTTTGTATTGTTTTATTGTTTTCTGGGTTGTTTTTGTTTTTTGTTTTTATTGTTTTAAGGTTTTATTGTTCTAGGCTGCGAAAGAATAATATTAATTGCCATCAATGGAGGCCACTATGAGGCCTGGGATTGCTACCGTAGTGGGGCGAGGGAGGTATGGCGGTGGGGGCAGATGTTACAGGTGAAGGGGATCGAGATATGGATATGCTCATACCCTTTCCAATCTGCGCCCCATCCCGAGGGACGAGGGTAGGGTGAGCAAGGATTACTCACCTCCGTCACTGGTGCTGTGCAATGCCAGGTCTATAGGCAATAAAACCGCCACCCTGCGAGATTTCTTTATCTCGCAGGGGGTCGACCTGGCTTGTGTGACGGAGACCTGGGTGCGCGAAGGGACAACAGTTACCTTACGAGAGATGGCACCCCCAGGTTTCTCTGTCCTCCACCAGTCGCGGACTGTGGGCCGGGGGGGAGGGGTGGCATTATTAATCCGGGAAGATTGTCCTTTCAGGGCTCTACCATTGCCATCGATCCCCGGCACCGAATGTGTTGGCCTAGTGTGGGGCTCCGAGGAGAGCTTGGCTGTCTGGCTGGTGTACCGGCTACCTAGCGCACCAGCAGCCACCCTGTCAGGCCTATTGGAGGCGGTGGCCGGCTGGGCCTTGGAGTTCCCTAACCTATTGGTATTGGGGGACTTCAACATCCATGCTGATGCCACTCCCTCCTCACAGGCTCTGGACCTGGTGTCTTCCATGGCGACACTAGGGCTCTCCCAGTTTGTTTCGGGCCCCACACATCAAGCAGGCCACACGCTGGATTTGATCTTTGGCGTCGGTATAGATGTGATCATGTCTCCTTCGACGAAGGTGCCATGGTCTGATCACTACGCTCTGAAAGCCAGGATTGACTTTCCACCCCCACCCTGCTTAGGTGGCGAGCCAATTTGGGCTCGCCCGCAGAGGCTGATGGACCCTGAGAGATTCCGCCAAGCCTTGCGGGACCTTGCTCCCCCTGGCGACTCATTGACTGAGCTTGTTGAGGGCTGGAATGCCCAGCTCCTGGCAGCCATCGATGAGATCGCACCTAAGCGCCCTCTGCGACCCCGCAGAAACCGGGCTCCCTGGTTTACCGAGGAGCTCCGGAAAATGAAGCGGGACCTCAGACGGCTAGAGCGAGTATGGCGGGGTGCCCGTGACGGAGCCTCAAGAACATCTTATAGGGTTTTTATGAAAACCTACGAGATGGCGGTGAAGGCTGCTAAGAAGTCATACTTCTCGGCCTCCATTGCATCCGCTAGCTCTCGCCCAGCGCAATTACTTAGTATAATCAGGTCTTTAACGTCCCTTGAGGGACAGCCAAATTTAAATAACAATTCGACACATAGCTGTGAGGCATTTGCGAGCTTTTTTGCGGAGAAGGTCCTGTCGCTCCGCCATGACCTCCCTGCCAATTTGGATACAATAAAAGAACTGGAGGCCCCTCGACTGTCCTCGGGTCCAGTATTGGACCACTTTGACCGGATATCCCCAGCCGATGTGGACAGACTCCTCCGAGCTGGAAAGCCCACCACCTGTCCTCTCGACCCGTGCCCGTCTTGGCTGATTAGAGCGTGTCCAGACGAGGTGCGGGCCCTCCTGGGGGATATCATCAATTTGTCTCTTGGCACGGGGACATTCCCAGGGGAACTGAAGGAGGCAGTGGTGCGCCCGCTCTTAAAGAAAACATCATTAGATCCTTTAGATCTATCCAATTACCGCCCGGTTTCGAATCTTCCGTTCCTGGGTAAGGTGATTGAGAGAGCGGTTGCTGAACAGCTTGGTGGGTTTCTGGATGAAACATCGGCTCTGGATCCATTCCAGTCCAGCTTCCGCGCTGGTCATGGGACCGAGACGGCTCTGGTCGCCCTAACAGATGACCTTCGTAGACAGCTGGATCGAGGCGGGTCGGGGCTGCTGATTCTTCTAGATCTATCAGCAGCTTTCGACATGGTCGATCACGAACTTCTGGACCACCGCCTTGCCGACGTGGGGATCCAGGGCACAGTCCTTCAATGGCTGCGCTCGTTTCTCTCTGGTCGGGGACAGAGGGTGGCGCTTGGGGGGGAATTGTCATCGCGCCACTCCTTGGTGTGTGGAGTACCTCAGGGTGCGATACTCTCCCCGATGCTTTTCAACATCTTTATGTGCCCCCTCGCCCAGCTTGTTCGGAGTTTTGGGCTGGGTTGTCATCAGTATGCCGATGACACCCAACTCTATCTGTTGATGGATGGCCATCCTGACTCGGCCCCAGACACACTGACCAGATGTTTGGAAGCTGTGGCTGGATGGTTACGTGGGAGCCGGTTGAAGCTAAATCCTTCGAAGACAGAGGTCCTGTGGCTGGGACGGGGCGATATGGGATTGGGGGGGCAACTCCCATCTCTTGCGGGGGCGCAATTAGTGCCAGCACCGTCCGTTAAGAGTTTGGGTGTAATCTTCGACACCTCCCTTTCCATGGAGGCGCAGATTGCAGCTATAACAAAGGCGGCATTTTTCCACCTCCGCCAAGCTAAGCAGTTGGCTCCTTACTGCTGTGTGGTGTAGTGGTTAAGAGCGGTAGTCACGTAATCTGGGAAACCGGGTTCGTGTCTCCGTTCCTCCACATGCAGCTGCTGGGTGACCTTGGGCCAGTCACACTTCTGTGAAGTCTCTCAGCCTCACTCACCCCACAGAGTGTTTGTTGTGGGGGAGGAAGGGAAAGGAGAATGTTAGCCGCTTTGAGACTCCTGAAGGGGAGTGAAAGGCGGGATATCAAATCCAAACTCTTCTTCTTCTTCTTCTTCTTACCTCTCTCGCCCTGATCTAGCCACTGTGATCCACGCGACGGTCACCTCCAGACTGGATTATTGTAACTCGCTCTACGTGGGGCTGCCCTTGAGACTGACCCAGAAACTACAGCGGGTGCAGAATGCTGCAGCGAGACTCCTTACGAGGTCTTCGCTGCGAGATCACATTCACCCGGTGCTATACCAGCTGCACTGGCTCCCGGTGGAGTACAGGATCAGGTTTAAGGTGCTGGTTTTAACCTTTAAAGCCCTATATGGCCTAGGACCCTCGTACCTACGGGACCGCCTCTCCTGGTATGCCCCACAGAGAAACCTACGGTCTTCAAATAAAAACATCTTGAAGGTCCCAGGCCACAGAGAAGTTAGGCTGGCCTCAACTTGAGCCAGGGCTTTTTCGGCTGTGGCGCCGATCTGGTGGAACACTCTGTCACAAGAGGCCAGGGCCCTGCGGGACTTGACATCCTTCCGCAGGGCCTGCAAGACAGAGCTGTTCCACCAGGCCTTTGGCCAGGGCACAGCCTGACTCCCTCCCTCGGCAATCTTTGCAGAGCTCTGGCCCAATTCAAGCTAGTGGCTTGAATTAATTAATTTTTATAATGAATGGTTTTAGAATGTTGTTTATGTTGTACTTTTGTACTGTTTTATTGTTGTTAGCCGCCCTGAGCCTGGCTTCGGCTGGGGAGGGCGGGATATAAATAAAATTTATTATTATTATTATTATTATTATTATTATTATTATTATTATTATTATTCATACACTGCTCCCCAAAACATACTGTTAATGGGAAGCATAAAAGTGCTATCAGTTCATTTAAGTAAATCTTTCTTTTAGGATCAAAGGATTTTTCAGCCCTTGAGCAGATCGTAAGATGACATTTAAAACCATGTTGTTAGATAATAGCTCAGGAACGTGGAGTGGTTGTTCTAGGCAAACTTCCCTAGGGAGGGAGTTCCAAATAAATAAATAGATGATAGATAGATGATAGATAGATAGATAGATAGATATAGATAGATAGATAGATAGATAGATAGATAGATGATAGAACCACTTCACTTCCCACCAAAACATGTCTCACATTTCTGTGCTATGTGAAATGGTGCTCAGTAAAAACTTATAGTACAGTCATACCTCGGGTTGTGAACGTGATCCATGAGGGAGGCACGTTTGCAACCCGCAACGCCACATCTGCACATGCATGTGACACAATTAGGTGCTTCTGCGCATGCGCATGGTGACATTTTGTGCTTCTGCGCATGTGCGAGCGCCAAAACCCGGAAGTAACCCGTTCCCAAAAACGCGCAACCCGAGGTATGACTGTATATCACTGTCACCATCTTTCACTTCCAGTGCAGTCCCTTTTTCCAGGGACGTCCCTGATTTAGAGAAGCCGTCCCAGTTTCTAATTTTTCCAGTGCAGTCCCACTTTTCCTTAGGACATTCCTATTTCCATTGGCGGGTATAGAGTTATCCGACCCCCGAGTCATCTGAAGGTAATCCTGTATAAGGAAGAGCTTTTTTAATGTTTTATTATGTTTTTATATATGTTGAAAGCTGCCCAGAGTGGCTGGGGCAACCCAGTAAAATGTGTGGGGTATAAATAGTAAAATTATCATTACGGGATGGGACGTCCCTATTTTCATCGGAGAAATGTTGGAGGGTATGAAGCTGGGGAAGCAGAAGGGGTTTGGCCCCCTTACCTTCTGTGATTCCTTTTGCAGCTACTGTTTCTAGAAGAGTACAGAGGGGATTACTTGGCTAAAATGGGGTGGTGGGGAGCCAGATAAGGGGGAGCCCAACACACCTAATCTAACTGTCATTTACACAGTCAAAGCAGCTAGTGTCCAGCAGAGCTAGCAATTATAACAGCGGTCACATTTGTAAAGCAAACATTACATGACTTCTACTGTGTGGCTCCTGCCATGAATTGCAAGTGGGCCCCAATGCACAGCCCAGTGACAGAGAAGTGAACACTTTAAGGGACCTCTCGTTGGAGCACCTCAGCCCCTTTGCACCAGGACCGATTGCTGGAGAATGCTACTTCAACACCAAAAATAAGCTACTCGGGCTTCTTCTTCCCCTTCTCTCTTTTCTTCCTTGCTTCTTCTTTTTTAAACACACTGAAATCTGACATTGCTCCTACTCCTGTCAGTTTTGCAAGGCAGAGAGAGAGAGAGAGAGAGAGAGAGAGAGAGAGAGAGAGGATGAAGAAAAGGCCCTGGCCTAGCAAAGCCTTTGTGTTTCCCTGTTGTACATCACAAACCAAATGGGGGTGCGGGGAGTGGCAAGCCCAGGCTGTGAGACATGACTGACTTAATGGAGTGTGACAAGCCTATCCGGCAGAGAGAAGAGCTGGAGTCAGCCTCTGCCTTCAGAAAAGAAACAGGGGGAAAGGAGAGGCCCACTAGGACTGAGCTACCCTTTCACAGACTTGGGTCTTTCTTGCTTCGTGCACTTGAGCTTAACCCACATGATATACACAGGGAAGCCAAGATGGCTTCTGCCATTGGTCAAGCTTCTAACCCCTTTCTTCACTGCCAACTGCATTTAGTAGGCCATGCCTCTCAGGGAATGTATCCTTGGGAACACGAAAACACCCTGAGGTGAAATTAGTGTAATGTCTTGCTGTTACCACAAATACTGTACACTATGGTCACATTTTTGCTCACTTACATGAACACAGGAAGTTGCCTCATACCAGGGTGGACCATTGATCCATTGAGCTCAGTATTGCCTACCCCAGCTCCCATCATCTCCTGCTAGTGTGGCCAATGGTCAGGGAAAGTAGGTGTTGTAATCCAAGAGCTGGAGACCACCATGTTTGCTACCAATGGACCACACTGGCCATACCTTCCAACACAAGGCAGCCCATATCTGGGATGCCATCTTCTAGGTCCACACTCCTGTGTGAGTTACATGACCTGCACAAAATTGTGTGTGTGTCCTCCACAGAAAGTGCTTTTTTAAGGCACAGCGCCCCAAAACACGGAGGCATGCATGACAAAAGTGCAGCCCAAAATCACACAAGATTGCGGCAGCCATTTTGGCTGCTGTCCTCGCGCGATGAAACAAAACGGGATGCCCTATTTTTTCTGGGGCGGTTGGCAGGTAAGCACTGGCTACTGGTGGCTCTCCAGGGGTTCAGGCAGAGGACTCTCTAGCCCTACACCAAGGATATGGCTGGGGTTGAATCTGGGATCTCCTTCATGCAAATGAGCCAGTGAGTTATGACCCTTCCCCACAGTTCCCATTCCAGTATTAGTGGAGTTTGTCCTATTGGCAAAGATAACAAATGTGCCATCAGATTTCCAGAAGAGTCTTGCCCAGCATAACATTGCACTATAATTCTGAGATAATGCTACAGAAGTGGTTCTCTGATTCCCCCGCCCCCATCCCATCAAATACTCCTGGGTTGTTCCATTTCCTTCACAGAGACATGGGGGGCATTTTTTCACTGATGCGATTGAAAGGGGGGGAGAGAATTGGGGTGGCTATATTTAGCAGCTTCTGCATTTTGTCGCATTTACATTCTAAAAATACCTAAATGCACTACTTATTTTAATGTAAAGGAGGGAAATCAGCATTTCTGCCTTTTATCATCCGATTATCCTGGTGACGAGAAAAGCAGAAAATTGCAATTTGAGGTTCCTTGACAGTTCCCTGCAAAGTGTTAAGCTCTTAAGTTTCTGCGTCTGTTGAATTATAAAAGAAGAAGAAGAAGAAGAAGAAGAAGAAGAAGAAGAAGAAGCAGCAGCAGCAGCAGCAAAAAAGCACAACAGATAAAGAGTCAAACAACCAGACGGGTTAAATCAGTGGGAAGGGAAGTACTCTTTCTCACAGCTAGCACAGCAAAAAAAAGACATGAGGCAGATCACCTGGGCTGAATACCAAATTAATCCAAATATTTGAATACCTGACCTAGTTTGATTGGCTTTATTTTCAGCACTGGCTGGGGGGGGGGAGAGACGCAGAAAGGAGCCTAACGGCCCAATCCAATCTTCTGCTGCATTGATGAGTAAGGGACAGGGTCCAGCAGCACAACGAAACTTTTTGCTGTCTCCTGGGCATGGGATCCAACTTCACCCCAATGTCAAACCATGCAAAGGATCCAGAGAGCCCCCACAGCTGCTATAAAACACTGGTGCTATCACTAGAAGATTCTGCAATAGAGAGGAAATAATGGTGTTTCCATAGCAAGTGGAACAGAACCAACTACAGTGGTGCCTCGCAAGACGAAAATAATTTGTTCCGTGAGTCTTTTCGTCTTGCGATGTTTTTTGTCTTGCAAAGCACGGTCCGTCGCAACTGCGCCTCTTCAAGCGGCTTTTAAAAAAAAGCACAAGACGTTTTCGTCTCGCGAAGCAAGCCCATAGGGAAATTCGTCTAGCGAAGCAACGCAAAACCGAAAAACCCTTTCGTCTAGCGAGTTTTCCGTCTTGCGAGGCATTCGTCTTGCGGGGCACCACTGTATATTAGTTTCTGGTTCTCAGCTTGCATGACTCCGATCACCAAAATTATCACCGGCACGCCCCAAATCCATCCTTCATTAGACACACTAGCATCATTTCATGCCCAAACCTTCATTTTGGCTTCCACACAATATCTCTAGCAGTGGCAGTATCAGGGTACGGTTTGGGGCAGAAGTCCAAGGCCCTACTCAGCACTGTATTTTTCACCGACTAACAGAAGCTCTCCTGGGTTTCAGGCAGGAAGAATACAGAACCCTACCTGGATACGCTGGAGGTTTTTGTCCCACATCTCCCACCATTCAGCTTTGTTGGGTAACCCGTTAGACTGAAGTTTTATTAGAGAGGGCTTTGCAATGCAAGATAAGCCTTGAGCAATCTGGTACACTACTTCCACCCAGAGACTCAGAGACTCAAGGCCCCTTTGAGATGCACTGGTGCAACCTTACTCAACCTTGCAGAACCAGCTCATGGAAAATGATTTGGGGCTGCAGCAGCAGCAGCACCCAGGTGCTTGATCACTACGTTTGAAATGCACTGGTACAACCTTACTCAACCTGATGCCCTCCTGATGCTGGCTTTGGCTAAATGGGAAATGTTGTCCAAAACACCTGGAGAGGTTGGAGAAAGCCACCCAAACATAATATCCAGTCCAAGACTTCTCCACTCCACACAAACTATTTTCAAGCATGATCCCTCCACACCATTTATATCATTTCCTTGGCAATAAACCCATGAATAAGTAACTGGAAGTTTCCGCTTGGGGTGCTTCACCCTGAAATAATCCTTAGGTTATTGCAAATCATGCTCCCCTGCCACTGGGAAACTGTCCCCCTCAAGAAGTTATTTCAAGGTGCCTGGTTCAAATATTCTTTGCATATGGTATGGACATGCTTATCAACAAATTAACCATCTCACAAAAGGAACATTGATCTGTTCATGCCTTCTATACAACATGGTATCATTTTACTGACTTAAGACAACTGGGCATAGTACAGTGGTACCTCAGGTTAAGAACTTAATTCGTTCTGGTGGTCCATTCTTAACCTGAAACTGTTCTTAACCTGAGGCACCACTTTAGCTAATGGGGCCTCCCGTTGCTGCTGTGCTGCCACCACCGCACGATTTCTGTTCTCATCCTGAAGCAAAGTTCTTAACCCGAGGTACTATTTCTGGGTTAGTGGAGTCTGTAACCTGAAGTGTCTGTACCACTGTACCTCAGTTTACAAACAGCCTACTTTACAAACTATTTGGGTTACGAACACTTCAAACCCGGAGATGAGTGTTCTGGTTTGCAATTTTTTGGGGGAATGCGAACATGCAGGCTCCGGCCTCGGGAGGCCTCGGGAGGCCATGCCGTGGCACAGAGGTAGGCCCCGCCACACACCCAGGCCATGGGTGATAGGGGTTGGAATCCAACAATACCTGGACGGCCAGAGATCCTTTTATTATGGACAGATCCAACTCCCAGCTAGATCATGCTTTGAGGCAGAAGCTGCCTCACCTGTTTCCCATCGACTGACTCCCTCCGTATCCACTTCCGAGATGCGCAGCATAAGGGCTGACCTTACCACAGGTTTACACTCTTTAAAGGTAAGGTAAGGAAAAGATCCAGTGAGTCTGAACCAGGTGGAAGTGGTGTTAAAAAAAGCAAGGGACGGAATGGCAGGAGAGGAGTCACCAATTGTGAATCTGGAAGAACACCCTGACCCCCCATCCAAACAATGACTATCATCAGTGCAGGTAAGAAAAAAAATCACATTTTCTTTTTTTTTTAATCATCAATGCTGTTTTATTGATTTTACAGTACAGTACATTGATTATTGCTTTCATTTTATGGATCAATGGACTTGTTAGATAGTAAGATTCATGTGAAATTGCTGTTTTGGGGGATGTTTTTCATCTTCATCTGGAACAGATTAATCCGTTTTCCATTGCTTTCTATGGGAAAGCATGCCTTGGTTTAAGAACGCTTTGGTTTAAGAATGGTCTTCCGGAACAGATTAAGTTCGTAAACCAAGGTACCACTGTATTCCCCCTCCACTGATACATGGAATCCTGTGGAGAGAAAGTGACACTTTCATTTGACTGCCTATATTGGAATGTTTAAGACCACAACCATCAGCTGATATTTTCCTTTCTTTCCTGGAGAACTGTTAAGTTCTGTATTCCCTTTGTGGGCATGTTTCACTAACTGAATATATATATATATATATATATATATATATATATATATATATATGCTTTCGTAGATTTTCACGGGTACAGGAATGCAGGTTTTGGTGTCTTCGGGTGTCTTCCCGTGTAAGAGTCGGGGTGTCTGGGCGACGTTTCGACGAGGTCTCACTCGTCATCTTCAAGATCTTGAAGATGACGAGTGAGACCTCGTCGAAACGTCACCCAGACACCCCGACTCTTACACGGGAAGACACCCGAAGACACCAAAACCTGCATATATATATATATATATATATATATATATATATATATATATGAAACAGGTACATATTTTGGGGGGCGGGTGCCTAGAAGCATCTCTGTCATCTGTCATTAATGGTAACCTCTGTGACAAGCTTGTTTCTGCAAGCTTGAAGATGACTATTTCTCTAAGCAATGTTTGACCTCCATTATCTGAAAATAAAGGTAACAAAGAAATAAGGAAATTCCTTCCAGTAGCACCTTAAAGACCAACTAAGTTAGTTCTTGGTATGAGCTTTCGTGTGCATGAACACTTCTTCAGATACACTGAAACAGAAGTTGCCAGACCCTTCTATATAGTGAGAAGGTGGGGAGGGGTATTACTCAGAAGGGTGGTGGGAATGGGAGATTGGCAGATAGCTGAGATGAGCCTGTTGACGACTCTTAACGACTGTAATAGGTCTTACAGGAAAAGGCAAGGGGTGAGAAGGTGAGAAATGGCTTAGTCATGTATAATGGGATAAGAATCCAATGTCTTTGTTCAAACCTATCTGTAAAAGAAATAAGGCACAACTTTGATTACTCTAAACTCTGGCTTTTTATGTTGCTAATTCCCCCTTTTAGAAAACCTGGTTCTTGCCATGGCGCATTTGGTGAAAGATCCCCACGTGTTTTCCTTGGGTGGCCGTGTGTAACAGCATCTGTAGACAAGGCCATGTGGCAACAGTCTCAAATCACAGAATGTCATATCCTCCATAAATCCAGAATGAAGACAGAAAAATTGCTGGCAAACTCATTTTGGATTCTGGGTACCACATGCAGTGCCATCGTAAGGCGAGCAAACGCCTGCCAACCACCGTTGTTGACAGTGTGACTTAACAAGTTGTGTGCTCATGTCTTTCTCGTCAGGTGGCTAACTACACAGCCATAGTTGTACTAGGCATTGTCACTGTACAGCTCAGCAAGTTAGGCAGAGATATTTGTATCTCTCTGTGTTGTTGACGTGTTGCTTAAGTAGAAACACGAGAATGTTGTTTTATTCCCAACACAGTTAAATTGGTTGCAAATGCAAATGGGGGGAGGTGAATAGATGCCACGCACATTTAAATCCATCCAACTAAGTAAGTTTGGTGAATTAAAAGAGGTGCAATAAAATTCCAGAGACATTTTTATTCATATTTATTACACACACACACGGTTCACATAGTTATCTGAAGGGCTTTGTTGACTACATTAAGGGAGTGCATGCTACTTAGATTTGCTTGTTTTTCCCGACGCTGCCAAAATATTTCTCTGTCTGATTCTGCAAAACTAAACACAAGAAAAATGACACTGTAAACTTTGATCTTGCACATTACCTGCTTGTTTCCATACGCCTTGGGCAAGTGACTTTTCCGGTGGATTGTGCCAGTTTGAAAAACCCAAAGGAGCACATTTGGGTCCTGCCCTGCCGTCCAACACCTTACACCATGCTGAAAGCAAAATTGTGCAAATATTTTAAGTCATAAGTCACATTTCTAAAAATATTTCAAATTGGCAAAAGCTGCTGTACAGAATCAGGTAAGTCCAGACATGTGGATTATGCTTCGACCAACTCTGTAGTCCGGGGACCTTGCTTGTGGCCATTTGAAGCTGCTCCTTCCCAGAGGAGTTGAGTCAGATAAGGGAGGTTGGTGTGAATGGGATGCCTACATTTGCCTGTCTGCCACTGTCTCCTCTCCAGTCACTGGCCTGTGCTATCTCTCTCTCAGCAGCAACTGCCTTGCTTGCTACTGACTCTGGCTGTGCCCCTGCTGCTCGAGTTAATTACAGTAATTATACCTGCTTGCTCCTCAGTTCCAGCTCCCTTTTGTTGCTGTTTTCCTGCCTGCTTATTTGCAAATCTAATCGCTCAGTGACATTTTTTTAAAAGGAGAGAGAGAGAGAGGAGCTCCGAGTGGGATGGGAGAGAAGCAGAGAAAAGGGGATCAAAATTGGCAATTTTCAAAGCAGCAAAGCCCCAGTAATCAAGAAGCTTTCAAGCAGTGACAGGTGCTTGCGACTCATCCTTCCCACCCCCTCCCCAATTCTACTGCCACCTATTTACTGATGGGGAGACCTCTAATAGGCCCCCAGCAGCATGACCGAAAAAGAAAGGAAAGCCTTTTATCGTCTGACCTCCTTGGAAATGGAACAGGACACATAAATGAAAAGGCTGAGAAGGGGGGTACTGTCCAAAGAACATGTAGTGTTTTGTTATACCCACAGCACATGCGCCATTCGGAGCCTTGCTAGCCTTCAGACACTGTAAATGTCCAAACATGGAAAATTATCGCCTGCAAGCCTTACAGAGCAATCCTAGCAAAGTTGCTTAGGGTGGCAGCCACAGTATTTCACTCAAATGGTAATTTGGCACCACTTCATATAGAGAGACGCTGCATTCATAGCCATGAAGCCTTAAGGCTTGACTGACTGACTGACTGATTGATTGATTGATTGGTTGGTTGGTTGGTTATTTAATTTCTATACTGCTTAATATATAAAAATAGATATCTAAGTGGTGTACAAAAAAGAAGCAATAATTTAATCAAAATATTACAAAAAACCACACAGTTACATATGTTACATTCCTTCTGGCAACTCCTGCAGCCAAACTGGTGCCAAATGTACACACCAGCGAGGGCAGGGTGGATGGCAGTCTGGTTACCTGGGCAGCCCAGGACCTCCATACACACTGCCCAGGGCTTGTGCCCCAGAGAGGTCACTTTGGTGCTGCTGACACAGCAAAAACAACAAGGGAGTCAGCAGTTCCAAGTTCCCAATCTCTGCAGCCACAGCAGGCGCTGTGATTCTACAGCAGTTTGACTTCACCCCTGGAGCCATTATCTCTCAAGACCAAAGTATGCTGACATCAACAACAATACAAAGTTACTAATATAGATAAATCTATATCAATTCATTTCCCTTCTGACACACCCTTCCTCTCAACCTCCGGGTTCCAAACAGTCTCTCAGGTCACTCACAAAAGTCTCCCAATGAGAAGAGTTCCTGGAGACAGGTGACTCCGGACAATCTCATGTGCTGCAGGTGCCTTCTTTAAGGCTGTCTTTCAAATGGTAGTAGTTTGTCGCTGGGCTATTTCTGCTGCCACTCTGCTGTCCTGGACCCTAGCTGGATACTGTCTATCTGTAACAGGGCTAGCCCATGAAGTGCCCTCCAGATGTTGCTCAACTACAGCTCCCATGTTGGGAATCCTGGTCAAGACTCATGCCATAGATTGGGGAAGTCAACATAGCACCCTCTAGGTCAGGCATAGGCAAACTCAGCCCTCCAGATGTTTTGGGACTACATCTCCCACCATCCCTAGCTAACAGGACCAGTGGTCAGGCATGATGGGAGTTGTAGTTCCAAAACATCTGGAGGGCTGAGTTTGCCTATGCCTGCTCTAGGTGCTGATGGCATCCAACAACACCTGAAAGGTACTATGTTGGCTACCCTGACCTTCAGCATCAATACTGACCAGAACTGTATGTATTATTCTATGCTCAAGAAGACAGTGCAAATACTGTATCAAAAAAATGCAAATTCTGTGATCTATTATTAGTAGTAATAGCAGTAGCAGTAATAGTATTATTTTGCATCTTCAGACCCCAGCATCTCCAGTTATTGCTTCTTGGTTAAAAAAAAAAGAAGTATGTTCTTCAAATAGAAATCATAGTGGGTTACAAAGGAGATCAAAATGAAGTTACAGCAACAAAATCAATCTTCAGTTAATAACAAAAAAAAACACCAAACTAACCAACCGTGTTGAACAGGGAAAATAAATAGCCATGACATAAAAACAATGCAGCAGCAAAAAAACCAAAAAACAGCAATAGGTACATTCCCTTTTCCTTTGCTGCTGAACAGTTTGTTCAACAGGCTGGCCACCATTTTATTTCCCCTGTCATGTCCTCAGTGTGGCATCATGGGTAGGAAAATGGCAGCCACCAGTAAGAGTCAATGGTTTGATGGCAGACACCTTTTCTGCCCACCCCAAACGCCTTAGAGTAATGGATTCTGGGGGAAGCAACACGGTGGGTTTTAAAAGATGTGTTCTATTACTACTGCTACTTGTTACAGCAAGAAAGAAAGAAAAATGGAAGACTCTTATCACTACAGCTAATAGCGAGCTCGTGAATTTCATTCCCTCTTCTGAAAATCTCAAGGAAATGTCCCCTTATATTTGCCACCTGAGACAAGGCCACAAATTTGTGGGTAATTTGGGTTAAGTCCTAATTCATTTTGGGGTTGTGAACTCCCCCACTGTGCCTAAGAGGAAAGGTGTTTGGGGTCAGTCCTAAAGCAGGGGGCAGAATCACCTGCTCAAAACAACAGCAACAAATCCTTTCTTGAGCTGTGTTCAGATTTTAACATCCTCACTTCTAAGTGAATGGAATCTGAACAAGTGATTGGAGGAATGTTCAGATGACAACTCAATTTACAGTCTCTGGGGTTTTCATCCAAGTTTTCTAAACCTCAGTGTATCAGAAAGCAAATAAACAAACCTACATTTAATTTTGAATAGCATCAATAGAGGGTAATATTATTCTGATCTTCAGTTATTCTATCTGTTTTTTTTTTTATAAATTTTTATTGCGTTTCTTTCCATAGGTTCACAAATTCAGATGCAAAGCAAGAAACAAGAAACAGATTTTAAAGATAAACAAAAATTTAAAAAAAGAATTAAATATATATCGAATCATCTTTCCATATGTCACTACCAGTTAGACCTCCTCACATCTTCCCAACATTGCGTTCTTTGCAATAACAATATCAGCAATTTGTTACCTTATTTCGCAACTTACTGTAACTTTCAATTATTATGTTACCAAGTTACAGTTATTCTATCTGTTAATGACATCTTATAACTGTCAGTTATGGGGGGGGGGGGAATCTCAGGAATAATAAACTTGATTCTTGTCCAGGCAAATAAATATTTCATTGCAAGTCTTGTACTGTGGCACATGAGGAATGTGGCTATCTGAAGCTTTTATTTCATTAAAGAGGAGGGGGAGGAGGAGGAGGAGGAGGAGGAGGAGGAGGAGGAGGAGGAGGAGGAGAAGAAGAAGAAGAAGAAGAAGAAGAAGAAGAAGAAGAAGAAGAAGAAGAAGGTATTTTTGTATCCCAAAAGTATGGGCAACTTCCAACAGAATACACAAAAACACAACAGCAACAATGCAACAGAACATCACACATTAAAAGTGTCCCAATACAGGACTGCCTTCAGATGTCTATGGAAGGTCACATAATTATTTATCTCGCTGATATCTAATGGGAGGGCATTTCACAAGGGGACACAACTACCAAGAAGGCCCTCTGCCTGGTTCCCTGTAACATCACTTCTTGCAGTGCGGGAACCGCCAGAAGGCCCTCGGAGCTGGACCTCAATGTCTGGACTGAATGATGGGGGTGGTGATGCTCCTTCAGGTATACAGGGCCCTCGGTTATCCTGCCAGGAGCTTCAAAATATAGCTGTAGCTTTCTTAATGGCTGGCTCCCAAGTTTACTGGGTCCAATGATTTGGTGGGGAGTGTTCTTGTTTGAATGGCCTGGCCCATGAACCCCTTTCACAAAGTCACTCTGTGTCTAGAGTAAATGCAGGGAGAGTGGGATTCTGCCTACTTACTTCTGAGTAGGCATGTTCCCATACAGATCCGGAAATAATTATGATAATTAACTAGAAATGCAATATGTATCTCATCATAGACTGACCAGGTGGCTTTTGCATCTGCTCAGTCTGCTGTCCAGGTGATAAGGACCCCATGTTCCTTTCTTATGCGTTTCCTATCATTAAACTGAATGTGGATCCGAAAATTCATTCAAACAGAGGACCAACCTCTATAAATGAGGGCACACAATCTCCCTCTCACCTCCTGAAAGAACACAGTGAGCCCCCCTGTGGTACTTTTTGCTGACAAGAAAGCAAGGACTCTTCATAGCCCTCTAACAACTTGGTCCTGAAAAAATTGAAATATTATGGGCACTTTGAAAGAGAGAGAGAGAGAGAGAGAGAGAGAGAGAGAGAGAGAGAGTGTTACAGCAGGTTTATATTCGGCCTTCAATGTGTGAAAGTTGAACATAATACCGGTATTATCCCCACTATGCTAATGCAGAGCAATAGCAGCAAAGAGGATATTATTATTATTATTATTATTATTATTATTATTATTATTTCTGCTCAGCCTTTCTTATTTGCATCTGGCAACCATAACCACTATGCCATCAGGGGCCTTTGCACATTTTGTGTGCACACGCAAACTATGTTATTGGGTTATGTATTTGAAGAGGAGGGGTGGCTACTGTTCTGCTTTAATTATAATGAGGTCTTGGGCTGGAAGGTCGGTTGTTTGAAAAACCATCCATTTTGCTGCTCCACATACTTGCCATCCACTTCTGTCACATTCAGAGTTACGCCACCACCTAGTGGCTAGGCCAAATAATTCCACTCCCTAAATCTTCCAGTTCCTAACCCAAATCTGAATTTTTCAAAATTTTGCCAACATTTTATATACAGAATTGCAACATGTGTTTCTCTCCCCTTTTCCTGGCCTGGGAGGCAATGCAATGGGGAAGGCTTGCCTTTGTGAAACTGCATTGTTCCCCTGCTCTTAAAGGTGCAGGAAAGTTGGTAACTTGGGAGCGCACACCAATGAGAAATGACTCCAGGCAGCCTCTGACTTTAGGTTTTAGGCAAGGAGTGGAAGCACATTTGCACTCTCACATTTACTCAATATTTTAACACTCACGTCGATTTGTTAAAACTGCAGCTTCAAACTGCAGAAATAGAATAAATTTTATTCCTCCAGGTATGGTGCTTCTGCATATCAGGTATTTTTGACTTTGTAAAATGCAGGTTCTTAATTTTTCTTTTCTAAGCAATCAACACTATTCTAAATGCTGCCAAAGCCTGTTTTAGTGAATTGAGTATGTTGGCTCTCACCATGGGCGTAGCCAGGATTTATTTATTTTTTGGGGGGAGGGGTGCAGGACACCCACCTGTCACCATCCTCTCTAGCAGATTCAGAAAGAAATGTCTCAACAACAGTTGCTTCAAATTACTTTATTGTCACCCCAAGTGCTCAGAAAAATCTGTCAAAACCTTTCTACGATTTCTACTTTTAGTTAAGTATTTTTATTTATTTACTTGGTCTGCCTGCCCCCCACCCCCTGGCTACACCCATGGTTCTCACATGTCTACATTTCCCTTTCACATAAATACCTCCACCCTTGGAAGGGCAGTAGCTCAGAGGCAGCACACATATTTTGCATGGGGGGGGTGGAATCACAGGTTCCACTCCCAGCTTCTCCAAATGCGCCCCCTCTCTGAAATCCTGCACAGCTACTGCCCGTCAGCATAAGACAATGAGTTTGATGGACTAAGGGCCTGACTTGGCTGAAAGCAGTTCCCTATATTCCACTTGAAAATCTGCGGCATCCTTGGCTGGGTGATTTATTTCTACATGCAGAGAATAATAAAAACCTAGAAATGAATTCACTGCACACTAGTGGCTTTTGGAGCACTGTGAGTCACGGTAATCTAGGAATTCATATATCTCCCTGAAATCAGCAAGCAACTTCACATAAATGCTCCCTGAAAACATTCTGTGTGAGTAACCTGAAGTAGGTGCCATCCAGAGGCAACACAAATGAGATTTCTAGAATCAGGTTGCTGAAGGCTCATTAAGGAATGGGTGGCCAGCTTCTGTAGGCATCTCGGTCTCTGCCAAGTGGGTGGAAAGCACAGGTGCCAAGGCGAGGGGAGAATTCTGAGAGCAGCACTTCATAAACGCAAGAGAGCGGGGAAGACTCAGATCTTGTGAAATGATTTCATATGTATATGGCATACTCTAGTCTAGGATCAGGTGTGGGGGTGGGGGAGTGCTCTAGAAATAAAAATATCCTTGCCTGCTGCAACTTTGCAGAGAACTTTAAACAGGCACCAACCACCAAGGAAGAGGATGGTGGTTGCTGCATAAATGTGGGATTAAGCATGCAGAATGGTGGGCATCTTTCTGAGTGCTTGGTCACATAATGAAGATGCTGTGCTTTAGAGGATGGTATCCAATGCACCTTTATATATATATGTGCAGCTTTAGAAATTTAGGCAATCCTTTTAAAAGAAAAATAATTGTTGTAGCCCAGTTCTGTCCGAACATCACATCCTCATACCTGGAAGCTATTCCCCCACATATCCAAATTCCTGTGGGCTAGTTCTGCTTACTGAATGATAAAGGATGAGATACTCTGCACATGCTCACTGTCTGTCTATTTCAGGCAGAGAAAGTGCCTGGAGTAAGTTAGATAGACTGGTGGTCTGCCATAGTATAAGGTGGCTTCCTACATTCCTGAGCCAGTTACTAGGGGTGTCTAATTCTTACAAGTACCAAAACATGCATATGGAAGAGGGGAGCAGAATCCTTCCCTCCCCCCCCCCCCACCTGCCTAGCCTACTCATACTTATTGTTGCAGGCAGTTTTCCTGCAGTTCAATTCCAGTACCAAAATGCCTTGGGAGTGCAAGGTGGGGGTCGTACTGTTTGAAACTTTGGAGAACAGCAAGGTAAGGTGGAGGAGGAGGAGGCTGGAGGCAGCTCCCCTCACCTAAGCAGACCTTTGGATCCAAGAATTAGACACCCCCAGCACTCACTTTACACACAAGCAGAGGAGACACGTGAAAAAGCAAATGCAGCTCTCTTGCCTCCACCCCAAATTTAATTTGGCCTCACCCTTGAAGGATAAAACAGGCATTTTTCTTTCCAGGGTAGGACTGGTTACACAGAGTTTTGAATTCCCTGCCAGTAGATGGCAGTGGAACTTGTACTCGGCTAGCAAGAAAAGCAGCAAGAAAAAGTCAAATAGCTGCTTCAAATAATATGGCCAAGGCACATAAACTCTGAACTTGTATCAGCGTTAGAGAATGCAACAGGAACTTTAAAAGCTTCTTCCTATTTTGTTGTGGATGTACTCTTTATTGCAATTATTATTATTACTACCCACCCTTCTCACTTAGGTCTCAGAGCTGGTTACAACTTTAAAACATAATATTATAAAGAGTTTAAAACAACTTACAATCATAAAAATAAGAGGGGTCCTAAAAATATACACCTAAAGTGTCAAAATACTACCTTTTATTCACCTGGTTTTGCCAATTTATTCCAGTTTTGTACTAAAATCAGAAATGATTTTTTTCACAGAAAGCAAAATTATTCTTCTGTTATAAACTGGCTGCTTTTAATGAGGAAGCTGGCACCATGCTGTTTTTGTTGTGATTATCTGTATTTTTAATAGATGGATAAATTGATTTAATTCTATTAACATTTAATTGTTTTTTTAAAAAATTATTTTTATACAGTTTTAGCCATATATTATGGCAAATATATACTAATCAATTTTTAAATATGTTTTTAGTGCAAGTGATGAGTTCAAAAGTAGAACCAAGGCACAACTATTTGTGGAAGCAGAAAACTCCTAATTTTACTTCCATTATACTATGCCACCGTGGGCTAAGTGGAGCTCCAGACCAGCTATTTTGCATTGGCTGCAGTAACACAGAGAGCAAGAGAAGTATCAGGTGCAAAAACAGGAGTACTTTGAGGGCATTTACAAGGCTATGACAAAGTGTTACCTGCCTAAAGGTGAAGGTGAAGTAGGTTCTGGCCAAAAAGAACAAGGTCAGTTTAAGTATGGAAACTGAATGCATTCTACCCTTATATAATTTGTGGGCATTCTGTCCCTCACATTGCCTGTCATTTAATAATAATAATAAAAATTTATTATTTATACCCCACCCATCTGGCTAAGTTTCCCCAGTCACTCTGGGCGGCTCCCAATCAAGTTTTAAAAACAATACAGCATTTAAGTGCTTTCTAAATACGTAACACATCAAGCGTTTAGTCCCCCACCCCCATTTTTCCAATTGTATATTATCAGCTTTCCAAATGTACAATATCTGCCCCCCAAATCCACACTATAAACAACAAAACTTGGGACCAGAGAGAGGGAAGGAAACCCTAATTTCCATGTGCTACTGATCTGAACAAGTCCAGTTCCTTGGCTCTGGTCATATGTATTCAGCAATGGGGTTGTTCACACAAGGCTTGCTCAAGACATTATGGCACCTGAGGCAAACTACAAAGTGGCGTGCCTCCCTGCCAGGAAAGAAGGGGTACTGCAAGAACAAGGGAAGCAATCAAATCAACCTTACCCAACAGCTGAAGTGGGAATCAAAGGCTGCTGCAAAGGGGGAAAGCCTGTTCTGAATCACACTGGATGGGCATAGAGCTCAGGAGACCCCAGAGGGGAACCCCTGCCATTTCCTCCCTGGGGGGTGAGAGGATACCAGCAGCACCTCATATTCACTGAGAGGCCGCTGTAGAAGCAATATTGGGGTGGGGGGCTGCCACGGAGGTAGCAGAGCCAACCTCCAAGGAGCATATGGCGGCAGCGGCAGGCAATGCATTCCTTGGAGGCTGGAACTACTGCCCCTATGGGTCCTGCTGTTAACAACAACAACAACAACAATTTATTTGTACCCCACCCATCTGGCTGGGTTTCCCCAGCCACTCTCAGCAGCTTCCAACAAAGATTAAAAATACATTAAAAAGTCACACATTAAAAACTTCCCTGAACATGGCTGCCTTCAGATGTCTTCTAAATGTTAGGTAGTTGTTTATCTCTTTGACATCTGCTAGGAAGGAGTTCCACAGGGAGGGTGCCACTACCGAGAAGGCCCTCTGCCTGGTTCCCTGTAGCTTTGCTTCTCGCAGTGAGGGAACCACCAGAAGGCCCTCGGCGCTGGACCTCAGCGTCCGGGCAGAACGATGGGGGTGGAGATGCTCCTTCAGGTATACTGGACCGAGGCCATTTAGGGCTTTAAAGGTCAACACCAACACTTTGAATTTAAAGCAGTTGCCTTCCCTTGCCTCATGGGTGGGCCAGCCCCAAAGATGAAGATGTCCTTTTCCCCTCATGGCACACCTTGTCTTATTTGCACTGACTCTGCAGTACTAACCTCTGAAGATAAGCCAACTGTTCTGGCAGCCTTTTCCTATTTATTGCCTGCCCCACCCATCTTTCTTTTTTGCATTTCCAAACAGAAGTTGTTTTGTTTTTTGTTCACTTTCAAATGCTAGATGAGCTGATATAGTATCAGCTAGGGACTGCATCGATTCCTGTGCTAATCATTGCTAGCCCAAGTGGTAAACTGGGGGTCTCATAATGACCAGTTTAAGTGGCATGGCCCAAAGAGTAAAAGATATAGAAAACCCCTGCCCTGCTTGGGACTGTTGCCTTGAGGCAACTTCACACACACAAGCACAAAAACGCACACCTCTAGTTTAGTGCTAAAGCCCTAAATCAGTCAGGCAAGGAAGCTGCCGTCTGGATGCCAACTTCCTTGCATATTATAACAAACAACCCAGCAAAGGCTCTCACAGCAGACACACTCATTATCTCTAGCAGGAGAAAAAGCCATCCACAACCCAGAGCTGTGACCTTGTTATAGTTTGTAATGAGCTGACGGGAAAATATTTCTGCCCGATTAGAATTCTTAACGAGCTCCTGATTATTATAAGAGCAGGCTGGCCTGGCTCCCATTTTGTCCCATCTGTAAGCAATGGCAGGATGGTTTCTAGAAACCCTTTTCTTCCGGTTCTTTGCAGTCCTAGAAGGAGGGACTTTTCTACTGCCATTATCTACATGCCCCTCGCAGTCTCAGGTTAATTAAATAGGTATTTGCCTTTCCCACACATTCCGCCTCAGACATAGTTCTATTGTTCGAGGATCCATCTTGAATTCCACCAAAGGCTTGCCAAGACAATGTGTCCCCCTCCCCCTTTTTCCTCATTGGGCTTTTGTGCGAGACATACAAATGTCCATATTTCTCCCATGATTTCTCTTCTCAGTTAATCCTGGTTTTTCATGTTTTGCTCAGTACATCTGCGGACTGCTGCCTCTAGGATTCTGCACCAAGGAGTGGCAGAAGAAGAGAGATGTCACCTCCACATTCCTCAGGTGTGCCTGTAAACACTGAGAAGTAAAAAATAGTAGGCCTCACCTTTTTTGAAACGTGGGAAAGGCAAAGATGATAGTAAGAAGAAGCACGTATCTGTGTCAAATTGGAAATTACAATATGAAGTGTTTAAAAAAAATAAATCCTATAATCAGAATTGGCTTGTAAAACGAGCTAATGGGCTTTTAGTCTAGTGGGCAGGCATCCATATCATAAATAGCACCACCACAGCTGGTGGAAATGATCCATTTTGCTGGCAGTATCAGATAATTGACCAAGCACAAAACGAGACCCATATATTCTGAAGTCATTTTCGTTTGGGGAACGGCCTGTGTGGCTGCAAATGGGAGACTGCAGACCCTCTATTTGAAAGGTTTTGCTTTTCTATGTGCCTTAAGAATTCACCCCAAAAATGAAGGACCAGCAGCATCACTAAGCATGTACAACAAAGCTAATAATTTCCCAACACCCTTCCAGTCCAAGGTACATGGCCAAAAGTGTAAATTTTGGCCTAGCTTTAGGGGCTGGAAAATCTATTTCTGTTAACATCTCTGCCATTTGCACTCTTGAAGGGTCTTCATCAGCTTTTGGCAGTTCAGGGTTTTCTTATTCGTTTTTTTCTAGCAGAGGCAGAAACAGCTGACTCAAGGCCAGGAATGGAGATCCTGTGTTTCATCAGAACTTCCCATCACCCCTGACCATTGGCTATGCTGGCTGGGGATGCTGGGAGCTGAAGTAGCACAACACCTGGAGGGCCACAGCAGCTACCTTATTCTATGGGATGTACTGAATGCTATTTCCTTCTCATTAGCAAAAGGTCACAAATTTATCAGCCGGCACTTGGTTGTGGGCTCAAAGAGGCCAGATCCTTGACAGTTGTTTCATATGGAGATGTTTGGGAAGGCAATTATAAGAGTTAAAGGAATGGTAAAAGCTCTCTTTCACAGCCAACAGTCCTTAGGTTTCCTGTGTGCCCATTTGCTTTAGTTTTTCCTACATATCATCTCCTCTTGAGTGCAGTTCTGTTTCTTAGATTCCTGCTCCCCTTGGCTTCCCTCTATGGTGCTGTCCTTGCTTAAGAGAGATTAACTCCACTGCCACCTCCTCCTAGTCTGTTCCTCTGAAGATTATCATTTCATGCGAGGGACAGATAATCCCATCAACCAACTGGCCAACTGCCACAAACAGGACTGATTAAAATCCTCTGGCACTCTCACATGCTCTAACTTCTCATTCCGACTCTTGCCATTTGATTGGCTGAGGATATAGAGGGATGAAGTCATAGGCGGCAGTGGTTATTTTGAATGTTAACAAAACAGACATCAAGGAAGATTCCGAGGAAAAATTGGGCATGCAAATTTAACACCATCACGGTGTGTCAAGCGGAGGTGTGGCTCTTTGTCCCCTGGTGTTCAGGAAACCTATTGCAAGCCAGTATGGTTACAAGATGGCCCTTTAATTTGGGGTTGCAGAGAATCGTAGAGTTGGAAGGGACACCCAGGGTCATCTAGTCCAGCCCCACACAATGCGGAAATCTCAACTAAAGTGTCCATGGAACATGGCCATCCAACTTCTTCTTAATTATTTTTTTTAATAAATATTTTATTAAATTTTCACAGTAGAAAAGGACTCAAGAAAATACACCAAGACAAAGAAAATACAAAATCACCAAAAAGAAAAAACAATACAATACCAAAATGCAAACAATAAACACATCAAAGGAAAAAGAAAAAAAAGATAAAAACACATATAATAATAAAAAACAAAAACTCCCTCTTTCTTAATTTCTCATCTTCAATTAACTTATTTTCCCGACTTCCTCACGTCTCCCGTTCTTCTATCGCTTTTAGAAATTAATTTAGCAAATTCATATCCTATTTAATTTATCTGTTAATAATTCAATCTTACATTTTACTTTGTTGCTAAAGCCCCTGCGACTCATTTCAATGTCCTCAACATTCAAAAATTTTACAATATTTCTGCAAATAAATTTTAAATTTCTTCCAATCTTCCTCCACCGACTCCTCTCCCTGGTCTCAGATTCTGCCAGTAATTTCCGCCATCTCCATATAGTCTATTAGTTGCATCTGCCAGTCTTCCAAGGTGGGTAGATCTTGTGTCTTCCAATGCTTTGTGATGAAGATTCTTGCTGCTGCTGTAGCATACATTAAAAAAGTTCCATCCTTCTTTAACACCGATTGGTCCACTATGCCCAGGAGGAAGGCCTCTGGTTTCTTCGGGAAAGTATATTTAAATACCTTTTTCAGTTCATTATATATCATTTCCCAGAAGGCCTTGATCCTTGGGCACATCCACCAAAGGTGAAAGAATGTACCTTCAATCTCTTTACATTTCATCCAACTTCTTCTTAAAAACCTCCAAGCAAGGAGAGTCCACCACCTCTTGCGGGATTCTTTTCCATTGTTGAACAGCTCTTGCTTTCAGAAAGTTCTTAGTGGTATTTAGTTGGAATCTCCTCTATTGTAACTTGAAGCCATTGGTTCAGGTCGTAGACTCCAGAGCAGGAGGAAAGAAACTTGCTCCATCTTCCATGTGACACAGCAACCCCAACCGCAGGCTAGCATGCAGGAAAGTAATGGTGATATCAGCAGTATAGAATCCTGTGTAGGCTAGACCCATACAGATAATTCATCTTGCTATGTAACAGATCCATTTCCCGCTGTCCTTACCCAAATGCTTCCAGTACATGCAATAAACTCTATTTCGGTTTTCTATGACTAGATGCAAAGTGTAACAGGTGAAAAATTGAAGAGGGGTTTTTTGTGAGAGAATTGGAAGAGGGATCGCTGCTTGTGATGTGTAAACACATCCCAGTTTTAACTGGTAAACCAATTTGGCAGGGTTTTTCTTGTGCTGCTTCAAAAACCTGTAAAAACTGTTTGACAGGAGCTGACGGTGGGACAAAAAAAAATGTGTGTGTACACAGGGGAAATGATGCCTCTTGCAAATCATTCTAGCTCTCTTAGAAACAGCTGTCTCTCCCCAGCCTTGTGTTTTAGGGAATTCAGCTTGTACAGAGACAGTGAATCTTTCTCTCATCTCAAAGGGCACCAGGTTTTGGAAAAGCACCTTGGTGTTCCTTTCCACATGGAAGACCTATGGCTTGGTAAGCACCTTAACAAGAGATTGACTACAAGCAAGGGCATCTGGAGGCAGAGTAAAAATGCTCAGGGTAGAGCATGCAACACACACACACACACACACATGCATTGGGGCACATAGTAGTGGGGTTCTGATGCAGTGCGCGGATCCAGTGTAATATTTTATATTGTTATTAACAGAATTTATAGACTGCCCTGCAGACAAAGTTCTCAGGGCACCTTACAACATAAAAAAGTTATAATTCAATCACAGTGACATAAGAAGTAGCAAAATATGATGCAGCATAAAGTCGAAAAACGGATAATAAAAAGAGGACTGAAATGAATTTAAAAGGCAAATCCTTCTCCTGGCCTGATGCCAGTTTGTGGCATGCAGAGGGAACTGCCAAAGCCCTGGCAGGGCATGGTAAGGTTGTGGCCCAGCTGGTGGCATTGGGCCAATGGCTGGGCCCACAGTGTGCCATCAGGTTGATTATAATGCCCCCAGTGTGCATGCATTGGGGTGGGGGAACTGGGGAGTGTACGTGGGAACTGTGCTTAGTGTCACCTCTAGGCTACCCTGCTGGGACTCAGAGTGAGTCCAAGGGCAGTGCTGAGTAGTCATTCTGGCCTGTGTCTCTGTACTCACCGAGCAATCCAGATTAATCACACTGCAGGGCTGTGGCTCTCCTGACCTGGGCACTGCCTTGCTCCATCTTCATTCTGGCAAGCAAAAGCACCACCACTGTGAGGATGCCACTGCTGCCATGTGACCCTGGTGCTTCTCCGGCTCTTTGGAGAGCTGAGGCAGATTTAGGGGACTGTCATTGATGATGAACAACAGGAGGTGAGAGGCGGAGGGGCAATGAATTTTGGCATCGCAGAGAAATTTGAAATCCCGTCATCTGCCAATGGTTGAGGTTCCCCAATCCTGGTGTAGAAAATTACCAATACAGTATAAGCAATTGTGTGTCCAGAGCACGCCCTGCCATTAGGCAAAGTGAGGCACCTGCCTCAGGGGGCGGATGGAGGAAGGGGGAGGTGAGCAGCAATAGGTCTTGGAGTCTCTATGTTTGCCACAGAGCCTGCCCTGTGCCTCCTAACCAATCTGTTGCCCTCAGGTGTGGTAGAAGATGGTGTCTCATCACCAATGTTAAAACAGGATTTGGCTGACAATCTGGGCAATTTGTGCATATGGAATAGGAAAAGGGTGTCATCTTGCCCATCTTGCTTCAGGGCAAGCAGTGAAATGTCTTGGATGTGTCCACATTGCTAGCCACGCCTTCCGAAAGCTTTAATTTGCCTGAGGAGTTAATGTTAATTTTGCCCAGGACAAAGTTTCTGCTCAGCAGTGGCAATTTGCTTGAAAAGGGGCTGGGGGAGGAGAGCACACAAACACAAGAGTGAAGGCAAGGACATTTCTAAAAAAGCAACCTCAGACTTGGTGTGCAAAGAACCAAATCAGTGTTTAGCTTTTGAGTCTCTCCCCCACCACCACCTCTTTACGCAGGGATAGCAAAGCATTTTCCAGGACCCAGAGGCAATGTTTAGTCTGATAGTTCATCGCCCATTTCCAATTAACTTACTGAAATAAAACTCTCCTTTTTCTAGTATTGCCCTATGAATGTACACAGCAGAGAAGAGACTGTTTTTTTGTTTTGTTTTTAAGTACATCAGTTTGGGATGGTAATTTTTGCTGCATTCTCTCGGAGACATCTATCTGTTTTCACGCCTGCAGTGTAGGCTGGTGTTGTAGTTGCATCTGCAAAGGAGCCTTCCTGTTTTCTTTCCTGGGGGCTATTTCAGAGCAAAAATATCCATTAACCGCACACATTGAAGCACCCACTTGAGAAAGGCAGAATAAAAAAGAGTGATGCTACATCAAGCTTGACCTATAACTCATCTAGAGAGGCTGCGGTCAGAGGGGCAGAAGGAACCCATCCAGAACAAGGGAATAATTGCCGTTACTTTGCTTTCTCCACAGAGAAAGTTGTCTTCTATTGCCTCTCAGTATTGTCTCTACAGTAGGGGTGGGGAACTTTGTCAGCCTGGGGCCACATGCCCTTCTGGGAAACTTCTCAAGGGCCACATGCCAGTGGTGGGTGGGGCCAGATGCAAAAGTGGGCGGAGCAACTAATGTAAATTTTACCTGTGCACTGTAGGCTAGTTTCTACAGAGACTCACCCCCCCCCCAGACAAGTAAGAAGTATGATCAGGGTTTAAGGACAGATTCCAGCCAGGCAAAAATGCTCAGGTTGTCAAGCCAAGTCAGCCTTGGAGACAGTTCTGAGACCTAGGCAGGGCCTGAGGCTCCTCCACGCCACCTCAGGAGCCTTTCCCAGTTCTACCTAAAGATACCATGTATTGATACCAAGACCTTGTGCATGCAAAAGATGTGCTCAGCACCACTGAGTTGCAGTCCCCTCTCCACAACAGTTTATAACAACATACTACTATTTAATTATGGCTGGTTCGCCAGAAGCGGCTTAGTCCTGCTGGCCACATGACCTGGAAGCTGTACGCCGGCCAATAAAGCGAGATGAGCGCCGCAACCCCAGAGTCGGTCACGACTGGACCTAAGGGTCAGGGGTCCCTTTACCTTTACTATTTCTATTTTAATGTTCACATCATTTATTTTATACTTTGAATAGCTCATAAGTCTATTGTGACAGGAGCTTCTTTCATACCTGGCAACCCAACTTATCCCTGCAGCATGGGGCCCACTCACATGTCCTATAACATCCATTTCCACCCACTTTCTTCTTCTGAGGGCGATCGATGCAAAGGACAACCGGACTCTAGGACCTTTAGCAACTCTAGAATCTGGCAAGGGCAGCTTTTCATGGATAGAGCAAAAATGCTGCCCTTGATGCAGTTCCTTTTTGTCCCCCCCCCCCTCAGTTGCTCTACCATAGCCATGCTTGCCGAGACTGATGGGAGCTGGAGTTCAATGACATCTGAAGAGCACCATATGGGTGTCCCTGTTCCAGATAGCATTGGCCCACTAAGTCCAGTGTGGTAGGATTTGACTGCCTTCGCCTCCACATCTCCACCTGGGATTGAACCTAGGACCTTCTGCGTGGAAAGCAGATGCTCTACAGTAGCTATGGTCCTTCTTCACAAGCATCCTTTGATACCTGCATGCAGTGGCGTAGCGTGGGGGGTGCCACGGGTGCCGGCCGCACCGGGCGCAACATCTGAGGGGGCGCGAGTCCAGAGGGAAGGGACAAGTTCCTTCCTCCGCCGGGCTCCCCGCCGCCACCGCCAGCCTTGCGCCCTAGCGCCCCCCCCGCCACCGCTGCGGCTGCGCTCCGCTCACTGCTCGCAGGAGGAGCAGCCGCTGCAGCAGCGCCGACGCCGCCACCGACGCCTGGCCGGGCACGGGCAGCCTCCGCACCCCGCCGCCGACGCCATCCCCTCGGCCCAGCCACAGGCGGCGGCTGCTTCTGCCGACTGGGAGGGAGGAGAGCTCCGAGGGGCCTCGCCGCGCCCTGCGCTCCCCAAAACCCTCCGAGAGGAAGCCGGCGGGCGGGCGAGGGTCTCCCGGCAAAAGGGGGCGCCGCTGGCTCTGGCTCTCAGCGCAAGTCTCAGGGGGGGGCGAGGACAGAGCACGGCTGGAAGCCCCCGGACCCGGCCGGGAGGAGGAGAGGCGCTCGCCAAGCCCGGATCTGGAGCTCCACCTACAGCCCAAGGAGAGGAGGGGGCCGGGAGGCGCCCGAGGGGAGGGGGCTTCGGCTGCCTCGGCCCGCGGGGGCTCCGCAAATAATAAATTTAATAAATTCCTGATGAGCCTTGGGGGGGTCCTTGGCTCCTTCGCTCGTCCCCAGCCCCAGTGGCGTAGCGTGGGGGTGCAGGGGGGCCGGGCGCAACATCTGGGGGGGGCGTGCTCACTCTCGAATGCTAAAATCCACGGGTTAGGGGGCGCAAATTACTTGCCTTGCCCCGGGTGCTGACAACCCACACTACGCCACTGCCTGCATGGTTTTCAGAGTGAGTCAGAGGACACACTAGTCCGCCATCTCTGAGTCAGATCATCCTTCAGCACCTATTGGTATCTATGTGTGTCTCCTGCTTTGCTGCAATCGACACTGGACTGGACAGGCTTATTTATAAGCATCTGGCCGTGTGCACTGAAGACTCTTCAGAGGGATAAACACAGGCTATGAAATGAGGAATTCATTCTCTTTCTACTAGCACCAGACAATACTGGCAGGAATGCTGTGTACTTTAATTTCATCACACTATTCCTCGGAACATTTATAGGGCCGTACATGAGGCTCTCAGGGTCTCTCATCCGGGAACTGGGGCCACATTTGCTTAGTTTCAGCAATTCAAAAGCACTGAGATCTCCCAGGTGGCTCATTGACCCATTTAAAAATGAAAGTAGGGTCTAGCTGTCCACAAAAGCTTCCTTTTTAAAAAGATGGATCTTGGAAATGCCAGTAACCACAATAAAAGAAGCTCATCTGCAATGTATACCACAGATCAAGAGGGTATCACCAAGGTCAAGAGGCTGAAGGGGTGGTTAATGGAATATCATAAAGTCATGGAATTGTAGAGTTGGGACAATAAGAGGGTCATCTAGTCCAACCCCCTGCAAATGTAGGAATCTTGACTAAAGCATCCATGACAGATGACCGTCCAACCTCTGCTTTAAAAAACAGTAGTTAGGTGTTCTCTTACCACCTCTTTTCTTATCTTGGGCTGCAGCTCCCTCCTTGCATTGTTTGTCACCAGATTGGGCACTGTTTTCCTTTTGGGTGAAAACAGAAGCAAAATGTGTGTTGAGACAAGGAAACTGTTAGAGGCAAGAAAGTATCTTTCAGAAAACAGAAGATCAGCCCAAATGAGAAGAATGAAGAGGAACACAAACTCTGGCAGCAACAACAACAAAAGGCGCAAGCAGACAACAAAGGGTGCATAACAAACAAACAAAAAATTGAGGAGCATATTGTATTGCAGGGGGTCAGACTCTACAATTCTATGATTCTATGAAGAACATTAAGACCGACCATAAAAATGTATGCATTTAAATTCATTAAAGGAAGGAAACTGTCTACAGAGGAGGTTAGATCTCTGAGTGGCAAAGGAGTCAAAGGGGTACTAAAGGACGAACAGAAGATTACAAAAAACCTGAATGAATTCTATGCATCTGTCTTTGCCGCAGAATGTATAGCGCAGATCCCTGTACTGGAAATCGCTTTTTCAGGAGGGGAGTCTGAGGAACCGGGCAAGTAGTGGTGACAAGAGTTGGTTCTATGCCTTAGAACCAGGCAGAGGGCCTTCTCGGTAGTGGCACCTACCCTGTGGAATGCCATCCCATCAGATAGCAAGGAAATAAACAACTATCTGACTTTTAGAAGACATCTGAAGGCAGCCCTGTTGAGGGAAGTTTTTAATGTTTGATGTTTTATCTTGTTTTTAATATTCTGTTGTGGCTAGGGAAACCCAGTCAGATGGGCAGGGTATAAATAAATTATTATTATTATTATTATTATTATTATTATTATTATTATTATTAACAACAACAATGAATTAAACAAATCATTGGGTCCAGATGGCATCTACCTGAAGAGTTCTTAAATAACTCAAATGTAAAACTGCTGAACCTAAAAAATATATGTAACTTTTCCCTACTATCAGCCTCCATACCCAGCGACTGGGAAGGGATCTGGAAAACTGCAGGTGGTTAGCTTTATATCTTTTGTAGGAAGACAGGTTGAAAGCATTATTAAAGACAGAATTACCAGGCACAGAGGCAAAGAAGTCTTGCTGAAGAAGAACCAGCACGACTTCTGCAAGGCTAAGTCCTGCCTGGCTAAACTTTTAGTTCATTCAGAGTGTCAATAAGCATATGCGTAGGAGCAGTTCAGTAGACCTTGTGTACTTAAACTGTCAAAAAGTTCTTGGTGAAGGCCCTCCCCAAAGACTCCAAAGAGAGTGCTGTGTATTCATGTCTTGTTTGCTGGCTTCCCATAGGAATCTGGTTGGCCACTGCAAGAAACGAATTATGGTTGAGATGGGCCTTTGTTCTGACGCAGCAGGGCTCTTCTTATTGTTATAGGTTTGAGGGGTCTGTCTGGATGATATCCCTGGTCCCTTCCAGGCCTGTGATCCTATATCCAGTGAAGTTTAACAATAGGCCAAGAAGGGCTGTGTGTGAGGATGTGTTGGCTGATGCTGGAACCTGGAGACAGAGAGACTTATATTGCTCTGTGCTTAGTTCCATCCTCTGCTGTGCTTTCTGTCCTTTCTTCTAGTC
This sequence comes from Podarcis vaucheri, assembly GCF_965113315.1. Taxonomy (NCBI): domain Eukaryota; kingdom Metazoa; phylum Chordata; class Lepidosauria; order Squamata; family Lacertidae; genus Podarcis; species Podarcis vaucheri. Next base: position 30,607,343 of record NC_138759.1, read on the forward strand.
TGTCAATGCCACTCGTAAAAATGTGGTACCCAGAACTGGGCACTCTGCTCCCAGATGCCACAACAGACCAAAAATGTTGCATTTTGAAACTGTTGCTCCTCATCCTTCCATTGCCTTTGCTGGACTAATTGTGACTGTGCCACTGTAGAACGTGGAGAAATGACAAATCACGACAATCCATTGATATGGATTGATGTGTCCCTAGGACTAAGCTCAGTACCTAAATTCATTACACCTGTAATCTAAACAGAATATAACCCTACATTCTCCAGAGCTAATCTTGCTCCTGAATTAGCCCCATGGCTTTACCCACCCCCTCTAGCATTTCTACTTTCAATAAATAACCTAACAGAAATGGCACTAAATACTCAACCAACTATTTTAATGGCTATCAGATGGCACTGGGGGAAAATAAACTTCCCATTAAATTGGTTATAAGCCTGGCTGCTCGATTTGACAGGAATTGACAAGGAGCGGGGCCTTTCTTTTGTTAAAGAGGCATGAGCCAGCATTCATGGCTACCACAGGCAATGGGTGTTTGATTTCCAGGATGCATGAAACTCTGAGTTTAGTTTACAGGCACTAAATAAATATTAGTCCCTTGCTACAGTCAATATAAAAAAGTGACTAAGGGAAAAGGTGGTGCAGGATTGTTTTTTGTGTTGTTTTTTTAAATTGACATCCCTGGAAATTCAGAGCACATAAGAATAATAGATGCAAGGAAATCACAAAACAGAGCATGAAGCAGCAGGTAGAGGGGTGGTGGTCTGTATATTGATATTTGAAACAGGCTCTTTAAAATGGAAGATAATAACTGAAAATTATTCTGAGCTTTTCAAAGGCATAAATGACCAAACAGCCTCCTGACTCCTGAATTACATTATACAGAAAGAACTTAATAGCATGCTATTATCACTTCTCCTCACTGACAGGATTTCAGCAGTGAAAAGACAAACAAGAAGTGCATTCATAATCGCAACCAGGTTCACCTCTGAAAAACGCCGACCACAGCTAATTTCAGGTAAGTGCTATGGGGGGAGGGAGGGAGAGAGCTCAGCTGCACTGATTTAACTTGGTAGCAAGGTAATTTTTGTCTTTGCTATTTATTGTTGCCATCTGAGAAGAACGGGCTAGGTGGGGCCTAGGAAACACACAGAAAAGTGGGAAGTCCAGTAGCCTGTGGTGCTTGGCTGGAGTTGAAAAGAACAGAAGTTCTCAGCTGCTGGGATATTAGCAACAACTGGCAGAATTCATGGTCATGGTCAACATCTATCCTAAAGACCAATAACCCCTGAGGATGTTTACAAATACAATACATATAAATGTGGCCTAAGCTGCAGATCTTAAGTGGGGCCTGTGAATGTTTTCAAGGTGAAAGGTATGCTTTCAGGAAGGCTGAAATGTTTCCACCTTCTCCCCAAACTCCACCCCAAGGATCTGTTTGCAGCCTTTCATGGGCATTGCCTTTCTTCACCATCATTTGGGGGAAAGGGAGGTTGAACTTCTTACGAACGTAATAAGAGCCCTGCTGGATCCAATAAGGGGTAGCCAACATCGTGGCCTCCAACTGTCATTGGACTCCAACTCCCATAAGCCACAGCCAGCATGGTCAACAGCCAAGGTTTACTGCTGGGAGTTCAACAATATTTGGAGGACAACAAGTTTGTCAGGTCAGGAATGATCTAAGCCAGGGATAGGGGAGCTCTGGCCCCCAAGATATTGTTGGACTCCAGCCCCTTCATCCCTGACATACTGTAGATGTGGTAGTTGCCTACTGTGACTATAGCTGATGTGCTTATTGCACTTTATGGGACAGTAATGACTCCTAACTTGACTCTAACCGCTGAGCCTGAGGTAAGTCATAGGCCCTATGCTGAAGACTAATGGAGAGGAGTAAGAGGTGATATTGTTCTCCCATTGCCTCTGTTGCCTCACCCTACTTCCCTCTAGTGGATTATTGGTTCCTAGCTGATCTATAAATTTATCATTTTGTAAACTGCTTCAAGAGTTTGTTTGTTTTTCAATCAAGTGGTGTATAAATTTTATGAAATAAATAATAAATAAACAAATAAATAAATACTTCCACATTGGCTTCTTCTGCATATGAAAAAGATGCCCACAGAGTAGCTAGCCAAGTTCCTCTTTGAAACAGAAGCGCAAAGCCAAAATAACAAATGCTGACATTGACTATCTCTGGACTAGGTGTTGAGTAGCAATCACTAATAGGCCTTTTAGTGGCTTTTCTTTTTTCAGCACTCATTCTCTGGAAAATACATGCTAAAGAAGCCAATAATTCCTTCTTAGCAAGATTACACGACTGTTTTATTGAACATTTGCATCTTGCCCACAGCTAGCAGAAACACAAAGCTTTCTCTGCTGACTTTTACCTCCCAAGGCTAAGCTAAAACTGGATACCACCTTCTTCCAGGCCCATCTGGCTTGTTAAAGTGTATCAAAGATGCATTGATACACCAAAATAAATTCCCCAGCCTACGGAGGGTTGGCATAATCTTGCTCAGAATTCCTTTTGTTCAGGCAAAGGGTATTCCTCCCCCCCCCAAGTTTTTCAGCAAAGGGAGGCTAAGGAAGTGGAATCCTGCTGCAAAGACAGATCTGGCATCCACAAGGCATGATTCTACTACAGGATAGAAGTGGGAAATGAAGTTGCATACCCTGTGTTGAAAACTAAAAGCCTCAAGAGAGAGAGAGAGAAAGATCCTTCCCTCTATTTATTAAGTGCCAGGAGTTTCGTTCAGCCTTATCAATGTGATGGATTGTTTTTAAAGCACGTTGAAGGACAAGATAGTGATAACAATGGGTACAATTACTATTTTCCATCATTTCTTTAATGGCAGTAATATATTAATGTGCTCCTGGCATATAGCTTTATCTCTCAGAAACCACTTAGCAATTGCTTCAATCCTCCTTTTATTAAAGTTGGAGACACTATTAGGGTGTCAGCTGACATGAGGTTAGTCTCTCTGCAGGACTTAACACCTCGCAGCAAGCAGTTCCAGTGGGCACCCATCCTCGGAAAAAAAGCAATTATTTCAGCCGATCACAATCTTGAGAACTGCAGGTACATGAACAAGAAACATTTAATACGCATTTTGCAAGTAAAATGTGCTCTGACACACTCATCCGTATACGAAGGCCCCTTTAGTCCAACCAGCAACGAGAGCAAGTCATTTCGAGCAAATTTGAAAACAATAAGCTCTCATTCAAAGGTTCCTTTTAGCTGCCAGAGAGGTGGCCGGGGGTGGAGTGATGGGACACTGAATGCAAGGTTTCACAGCTGTAGCCATCATATGGACTGATCCCCATTTTCATACATACATCCATAGTTGTGGAATAGAGCCACTTCCGCCCTGCAGAGGAGGTGGGATTGCCGGCGTCACGGCCCAGCCCCTGCGCGATTGGGGGAATCCCCGACCACATCACCCCCTGGCCAGCCAATCAGCTGGCTGTGGGGGGGTGGCCTGCCCGATTTAAACGCAGGCGCAGCCGGGGATCTCCCTCTTTTCCCGCATACCAGCTGTTCCTGGTATTGGTATTGTTTTGTAGATGGAAGAGGGGAGGAAGCACCAACACCTGCCCCACATATTGAAGGGTAGTCCGATAAAGGATTCGGGGGGGCGTGGCCCTAAGCCTATGGAGGTGAGGGCCTAAGGTGACACTGGGGGAGTTCCTAGTTGATGTGCATCAGCAGGACTATCCCTACTGATGGTTAACCCTTCCTGGACTTCAAGCGCATGGGCTGAAGCCGGATATAGTCTGTTAGGACCAATGCCTAAGCCAATACCACTCAACACCTGTAACCAATAAAGTTGTGGCCTTATTTAGCCCATTAACCTTAATAATTGTGTCATGTGTCTTTATTTCCACGGGGGGGGGCGGGAACTCCCCACGCAATTAAGTGCTGAACGCCAACAACAGGATGGTCTTGAGAGGGATCCCACAGCTTACACCAAAATCCATACACATGTTACTGAAGCAGGACCCAAATTGGGGCGATCTGATGAGGCTAAACCAAAGCTGTAGCCCTCATCTCAAGCGCCATCTTGATTTTGGAATGAAGCCCTGAGAAGCCACTAGAGGGAATCCTACAGCGGATCAACTTCACTAGATGAGAATGCACTCAAACCAAACAGTAGTCATCGGTCTTAAGATTTATATAGGAGGAGCTTTGAGGGAGCTGGTTCTTCCTGATCACCAGACTTCTGGCTAGAAGGGTTCTGTCCGTTGGGGGGAAGTCAGTGAGGTGCCCTCCAGATAGTACTGGCCAAGGTAGCTGTGGCTGAAGGGAGTTGCTGTCCAACAACATGGAATGCTACATCAGGAACCATTGACCAAGTTGGTGGTTAATTGCAGAAGCAGCCACTGAGCTGAGCAGAGGGAGGCAGCATTGCTTACCTGATTTCCCAGTGCAGAGGTTGCTGGTAGCCAAGTGAAGGGGAAGTCAGTGTGATGCGGGTGCAAGTGGTGGGGGCACTGGACTGGCTCCACTGCTGTTCCCGCACCCCACACAAACCTCCCTGCCTCCACCGGCCCTTCCCTCTCCTTGAGAAGCTACACTGAGAAGCCAAGGAAGCAACTCACTGAGGCACAACTTCCAAGCCATGTAACTTAAACATCCCCGGCATTTTGTGGTGTCTACAGGGGAGGCATCAGTATGTTTCTTAAATTCCTTGCGGGCTATTCTGCATGCTGGAGCCTTTGCCTCCAGGGCCAGGCAGTGAACTCCAATAAGGAAGCTTGGAGAGGTGAATGTATCTCCTGCCTGCTTGTGCACCCTGGAGAACACCCTTTACCAAAGTTGTCATGGACTTTGAAGATGCTCAAACTCAGGACAAAATGAAGGCATGCTTGGCAAACCCTCACCGTGATCAGCTCCCACCCAGAAACGTACGTCCCCACTTTGGAAGGAAGTGTGGATCCAGAACTGGCCTCCACAGTCACCTACGGACTGTGTTCATAAGATCATGTTCATGGAAGACAATCTTACTCGTCTACGAATGATCGCCAAAGAAGAAGACATCTGCATATGACCCATTTTGTCACCTCCTATTAAGGAGAGCAACAGGTGGGTTCACACAGGTGGGTTACCCTCAGCCAGTGCACACATTGCGCCTCCTCCCACTATTGCCATGTGCACCAAAGAGAAATTTGCATACAATTACCCTAAAAGGGCAACCTCCTTACCTTGATTATTATACAGCAGCCTGGCAGATGCTTTGCAAGGCCAGACATTTCCAGATTATCCCACCTCCCGGAGACCCTTGCATCTGAGGAGCCTGGGAGAAAAGGCAAGCTCTGCTCTTCCTTTCCTAGACTGCAAAACCAGCATGCTTTTTTTTTATTTTTTATCTGACATCTCATCATTCTGACACAACTGACAACTCCTACGGTCTACAAGTATGCACAGGGGGCGGGGGAGGGAGATGAAGAAGTTGCATGAAAGGAAGGGAGAAACAAAGCAGCCAAGCTTTGAAACTCCGCAGAGGAAGGAAAACCTCAGAAAAATCACATTCAAAGTGAAAGCATGTTAGCCTACAAGGTGGGGAATCTCTTGAGTTATCAGATCTATTTTGTCTGTTAGAACATCTAAGCTAGAGCGCAAATGGATAAATCTAGTGCAGAAAGGTTTAACACATGTAAATCAAACTCTCTGCTTGATATTATTTACTCCAAAGAGCACTTCTGTTTTTCTGTTCTCCTTCCCAGATGCCCTTTTCACTTCTCCCAACTGGAGTACTAATATCAGCTGCCGCGTAGAGACCCATGCGAGTCCTCGTGCTGCTTTTCAAATAGACTTCATTTCATGTTTGGAATGCCAACAAAGTTATTATTGCTTTGGACATTGCAACATTGCAGCAAATCAGCCAAAGATAATTCCCCGAGCCGTGGACAGAAGTGGAATGGTAATTACCACCTCAAGCGGCTAACGCAGAAGGATTAGGGATTAGACGAAGCAAACAGCATTTGGCCCTTTCAGGTTTACTTTGTCTACTGCTGTACGAGGCTCGCCGTGTATCCTGGCTCCGGTGAGGTCTCTCCAAAGAAGCATGGAAGGTGATAGTGGCTCCGTATGCCATCGCAGCTTAGGGCTCAGTCTTACGTGAACCGCAGGCACCCTGCTGAAAAATGAACAGCTGTGCTTCTGCGTAACTCTTGTTCATGTTAATGGGGCTTGCAAGAAATAAGTTGCTGGGGAATTATGCCCTTTCCCCTCCAAAAAACTACTATGAGGAGGCTGGAAATGTGAGACGGGAGATATTTATTACAAGACTCCCACTTTACACCCATCAGAAGCCAGTAAGGAGTAGGGGAATTTATACCACCAGATTATTTGAGCACAATCCTACCACCACCGGCCCTGATGCAGACAGCTGGGGGTGGGGGATAAGATGGTGTATAGGTGCCTCTCTGAGAGTGGCACCACCAGTGGGTGGTGTCAGAAGTCAGAGGATCCAACCCCCCACAGTAGGTTGCCAGGAATGGATAAGTCAAGGAAAGTTCTTACCGATGCTTTTTATTCAATATTCACAGAGACAGGCTTAGAAATGCAGCCTCTTGGAGTAATGGTGTTGCTCCGAGTGAAACCCTACCCCCTCCATCTCTCCCATGATGCACATCATCACTATGGTGGCTGAGCTGTGCCTTCTGCCTCTGAGCTCTCTGCTCTCCTACTTTCAATGCCTGCCGGGTTCGGGGGGGTCTGGAATGCTTTCTAAAGACAATGAGTCCATCAGCGGTCTCTCTCCTGGTGGTGCTTCCTTCTCCTCCTCCTCCTCTCCTATTATTTTCCAGCTTTCCCCCTCATCTGCCTCTGAGTTGTGACCTCCCTCCAACCCCTGTTGTAATTCTGAACTGTCTCCTTCTTCTCTGGAAGAGTCAGACTGGGGAAGCGGTCTCCACCATTCCTCCTCTGCACAGTCCCTGACAGGTGGGCTGTATCACAGGAAGCCCCTGCATTTAGCCAGGCATGTAGAAAGCTATCTGCACCACAACTTGTTTGAGCAAGGGGTTTCTTTTTTCCAGCCGGAATTTGCCAGAACTCAGTTTTGGCACTTCTCAGGTGGGCACCACTGCCATTATAAGAGAACAAGGGAGGCATTCATGGTGAGTTCTGGCACCCCTCCTCCCTGAAAAATAGCACTGTATTTGAGTAATGGCGACGCGGGTGGCACTGTGGGTGAAACCACAGAGCCTAGGACTTGCCGATCAGAAGGTCGGCGGTTTGAATCCCCACGACGGGGTGAGCTCCCGTTGCTCGGTCCCAGCTCCTGCCAGCCTAGCAGTTCGAAAGCACTTCAAAGTGCAAGTAGACAAATATGTACCACTCCGGCGGGAAGGTAAACGGCGTTTCCATGCAATGCTCTGGTTCGCCAGAAGCAGCTTAGTCATGCTGCCACATGACCCGGAAGCTGTACGTCGGCTCCCTCGGCCAGTAAAGCGAGATAAGCGCTGCAACCCCAGAGTTGTCCGTGACTGGATCTAATGGACAGGGGTCCCTTTACCTTTACCTTTTAACTAGAAAACCCTGAAACAGGGTGTTTTATGGAGGAGGAGGCAGCGTTCCTTGGGCCTCTTAGAGCTGATGTAGTGAAAAACTATGAAGAAACCACACCAGCTTTTCACCTCCCATGCCACCACATCGCTCTGAGTCACCCACTCCAAAGCCACTGGCAATCACTCTGCCCATCTGCTTAGCCCAGTATCCCTTACTATGAGCAGCAATCTAGAATCTTAGGTAAAGGTTTTCCACATCACTTGTACCCTGCTTGTACCCTTTAAATGAGAGCTGTCAGGGTTGAACATGAGACTTTCTGTATGCAAAGCATGTGCTCTGCCACTGTGCCGTGGCTCTTCCCCGAGTCAGCTTGTTGCTCGGGGGCCTAACGAGATGTGGCGCTGAAGGTGTCCTTCCATGCAGCAATAAAACTGCTAGCACATTTGCAAAGCTAAGCAGGGTCTGGTACTGTTTCAAATTAGACCACATGTTGAGATTCCTGCACTGCAGGGGGTTGGACCAAATGACACTCGAGGTCCCTTCCAACTCCGTGATTCTGTGATTTGATGTGCACATTAAAAAAAAAAGAAAATAGCAGCTGCTGGGGGATTTCCACCCAATGCAAATAGCAGCTTAGCCCAGGACCAAAAAGAGAGGGAGAAAGGGCTATCACACATGCCTAAGCAGCAGCTCTTTGCAGTTCTTTTTTCAGAAAGTGTTTGTTAAATGCAAAGGAACATTTAACACCACATCTAGTTGGCCCTCATTCTCAAATGCAAGTCTGGAAATGCCAACTTCGAAAGAAGTTCCAAAATTGCATCTGTGGAAGGAAACGGAGCACAAGGAAACTGTGGCTTTGCACTGCCCTTCCACACTTATGTTCCTTTAGTGTAAAAAGTCAAATGCCACCTCTTGCATTGTAGTAGATATTGCCGAGGTGCAACTCCCATTAGCTCCAGCCAGTACGGCCAATGGCAAGGGAGGATGGGAGTTGTAGTTGAGCAACATCTGGAGGGCCATAGCTCAGCCAGCCTTGCCAAAGGAACAAGCTTAATAAGCATGTGTATGAATGCAACACATATGCAAGCAGCTGTATTATATACACAGGTATACTCATCATGGAGTTGTGACTGGCAGCAGCTCGCTGCTAAGTGTGCGCTCAGTGGTAAAGCCAGGTTTGCCTCTGAGCCATGCATGTGATGGCCCACAAAAAATACTGTAGAGCCAGAGAAAATACCAAAAAGAGCATCTACAATGATCAAGCAAGCAGAGCATCACCCTCCCGTAAGATGGAACTTCCCAATTTAGTAAAAAAGAAAAGATGACTTGGACCGAGCTAGACTGGACCAGGAAATGTCATGACAGTCTTCTGGATTTAAGATGCAGGTGGCGAGGGGGCTGTGAATTTGATTGTAGGGGGAGATTGCTGAGCCCTTTCCCATCAAAACCACTCCCCTTGTGTTGCTTTTCTCCCTGCAGGGGGAAACATATGGAGACCTTGCAAGTGGAAAACCAGCTGAGTGAATTTTGATTGAGGAAACAGCCCATACAGACAAAGAATTAAGCTTTCCACCCCACTGTTCTAATCAAATATGCAGTAGCCTGAAGCTGCATTGCATTTAAACGTGTATACACACACACACACACACACACACACACACACACACACACACACGGAGGCTGTTTGTGCATCCCTTGTGTTCCATCAATTTTGGCCCCAAGGCAGGGGGGACATGATACATATTTATTAAAATTATTAACCATAAGAGATTGAGTAGAGAGAATTATCCTCTCTCCATTTCCAAACGTTAGAACTCTGGGTCATGCGATGAAATTGACTGGCAGTCGGTTCAGGACGAAAGTAGTAGTACTTCACATAATTAACTTACGGACTACATTGCTGCATGTACAGCTCTACTTGAAATACATAAGACCCTTGTTTATTGGATAATAAGCCATTTGTGCCACGTGTCAGTAGCCATTTTTAAACTCATCTGGCCGGTGGCCTTAACCACGACGTGCGGCAATGTACTCCGCAAATTAATTCTGTGAAGTGCCGTTTCCCATTGCGTGCATCGGGGCATCAGCCTCAGCTGTCTTGTGCAATGACTGGATAAACTCTCTGCAACAGGCCTCTGAGTAAAGTCACTGCAGTTTTTGTTCTTCTGCCGCCAGTATTCCTTGCCAGTTTCAGGGATAGGCCAAGAACTCCTGGAGGATAGCTCTGACTGTTGAGAAATAAATACTTCAGGATCACTGTCTTTCCCCAAAACTGTCTAAGCCAGATGCCCTTAAAAGCTCAGGGGGCAGAGCATGATGATGATAGCCATCCCCTGCTATTTGCTTGCCAGCAAATGATTCCAGTTACAGCTACTGCAAGTGGACTGCAATGTAGAGTGCTCCTGCTCACAGAGCCAGCCAGCCAGCTGTGCCCTTTTCCAAGATTTTCCATTCCATTCAACTCTCACCTCTGGTTTTCCATTCTTTCCCAGATCCCAGCAACACTCCAGCTTCTGTAGATGCTAAGCATGCTCCGTTCTCATCTCTCTAGAGTTTTCCGCTTAAAGATTTCTGTGTTTCCGGAAACACTGAGACTCCACTGATAACCTCCCTCTTATATGTGGATGCTGTCGTTTAAACTGCATAAGGATCCATACTCCATGAATAAGTATTTAGGTTGCCTAATAGTCATTCATTCATTCATTTATCCATTCATCATTTATCACCTCCTATCCTGCTTGCAGGTTTCTGATGGGCATCTGATTGGCCATCAGGAGAAACTGGATACTGGACTAGATAAAACAGAAGAATGTAAGACCCATGTAAACCTCTGGCCTGATCCATCTAACTCATACGTCCTCATGCTTCTGTTGTTCTGATCCAGCAGATCCTCATGCTTCTATTTTCCCCAGCCAATCAGTGCCATTCTCTTACAAGCAATGTTTTCTCATTTGGGATAAAAAGGCCCTCAAGTTCTTTTTTAGAAAGCAACAGTATAATTTTTGCAAGATCCACAGGCAAGTAGCTCTATAGTCCTGAAGTAGCAATGCCATGCCCTAAGGCAGGCCTTGCAGACATCAAATGGGATCATAGTTCTTTGATGTGGAACAGAGAACATTAGCTCTTGTTCCTGGGTTTTAAAAAAACAAAAACCTTTTTAAGATCAGGCTGAAGAGTTGTAAAATAGAAGCCCTGCACTGAGATCTAAGTCCTAATTGTTCTCTTGGTAATTCTTGCTGGTTCAGGATGAAATGGAGGTTTGCTTGCCCTGACTTTTCTCTGGCTCAGTTAAATGGATCACAGCACCGACCTTGCTTGCATTGTAGACTCAACCTCTCTTCAATCCTTAACCTGCTTGTGACATAAGAGTGCAACATCGGACTTCCTGGCTCCAGAGAGTGCAAGGAGGATTTCATCGGTAAACAATTTGGCCACCAGGAAATCCTGTTAATCACTTTGTTCAGAGATGAGTTTGACTCCAGAAAAAAACACTGATGCCCACTATGACTTAATTTATGACACCATGCAATTTGTAGTGGATAAAGGTTGGTCCCCCCCCCAAAAAAATGTGGGAATTTGCCCTATTCACCTCATGCAGGCACAGCAATAGTATTAAGGAACAAACATTAAATTGTACATTTCAAAGGGATCATTTCATGTGTGTATCTCTTTTGCATATCATGCACTCCCCTCTCCCATTTCACATAGAAGTCAATGAGACCCAGACACTTATTTAAGGTAAAGGTTTTGCATGGGTCAAATCAGCAGCGTGAGGCTCCAGCAATTTCTCTCATACTCCACGTTGCTCTCAACTGAAGCTCCCCACGAGACAGCAGACTAGGGAAAGGTAAGATACGTCTGTTTCCTGAAAAAGTGATGGTCTTAGAGGGGAGAGCTTAACTCTTGCAAGCATATAAGTATTGATTCTGACACTGAGCCCAGGGCTTCTGGATAAGGTATATTACTTGCTGTTACCCCTATTTTCTGTGAGTCCCGTCACACGTGTTATGCTCACCCACAATACTTCTGTTTTTATCTTTTTATTGCAGGGCGTTGAACTAGAATAGACAGTCCTCGGGGTCCCTTCCAACTCTACAATTCCATGCATATAAACACTGTAACTATGCAGGGAATAAAATTGCCCCTTATCCCAGGCACTGGGTTCACTGAGCAGGGGCTAAGTTTAGTTCCACTGCAGTGGTTTCTCTGGCAGCACTCCTTTAGTTTCTCCCATATTAACCCACGGTTATCATTCACATCTGTTGCATGGATGTGCAAGAGTTCCCATACATGTACAAAAATGAAGAACTTCTTTATTATTTATTTAAAGCACATTTACTCCACTCTTTGGCCATTTTGCACTTCTGCCATATTTTGCACTTCATCCATGCTTAAGCCAAAATCCACATTAGGGCGATACTTTTATTGAGCCAACCAACATGTCAGAAACTAGTGTGCAAGCGTTTGCCTGCTCCAGAACTCCCGTCAGGCCAGATGCCAAAAAGCAGAAGCTGAGCAGGGTGGGTGTGCAGGCTTGTTGTTCAAGCTATCCTTGTCGGCATCTGTTTAGAGTCTTAGGGCAAAGTGTGTGAAGAGATAGCAGGCATTCAAATGAGGCTCCTTTGAGTGCTTTGCAAGTTTCAGGCTGCACCCAGGCCACTGGGAAAGGAGAAAACACGAGATCAGCCATTCCGAGGAACTCAAAAGCTCACACATGTTATTTTATGGTATTCTGATATGCCTAATAAAGTTATTGTCCCAGTATGCATTTTGGATATTTTTTTCTTACGTGTCAGCTTGGCTACCTTTACATTTTGTATAAATTGGAAATTATTGCTATTATGGTACAATCTCTAGACATGGCACTTTGCAAAGTACAGGTATGACAGGTCCTTGCCCCAAGGGGCTTAACATCTTAAAATAGACACAGAGAAACAACAGAGGAAGGCAGGGGAGTGAAGACAGGGGAAGAAAATGTGATGACTTCAATTACATATACACTGATTTAGTTGCCATGGGGCCTATTAGGACCAGGGGCTGTTCTAAAGTGTTTCTGGGAGAACATGATTTCTGAAGAGGGAGTTGAAGGAAGCAAAGACGTGTGCTTAGAATTTCTTTCTAAAGCAACACTGGCATCTGGAATATGTTTTTATTGCCAGCAGGATTTGCAAACGTTTTTATGCCCTGGACTTTGATTGATATTATGTTGTTGGCCAGCAGAGGGAGTCAGTGGAGACAGAAGGAACAGTCCAAATAAAATGTCATTTTCCTTGAAAAGTAGCCCCTGAAAGGTTAGACTTTGTTGTGCAAACAGCAGGCATCTAGAAAGATGTTCTCAGTGAGCAGTAAGAACTTATTCCAAAATATGGAACATGGAAGAGTTGATCTCGAATAGTCCGTTCCAGAATCCAAAATGGAGACAAAATGAATTAGGGAGATCCTTTATTATGCTAACCCTGAAAGCTGCCATCTGGTAACACAAAAGGCTAAGTTCTTTTTTGCATTTCTGCTATTACCACAAAAGGAAACCAGCTTAGTTAGTGAGATCCTTAAGCAGTTCCAGTTCTGACACATTAGCTGTAACAAGGCAGGAATCTGGATTTGCAGAAAAGAAATGCATGACGTTTAAACAGAAATCTGTTAGGATTACAGTGTGGGCCAGTTCACACAACCAAATTGGCATGCGTGAAATGTGGGTTGAATGACTAACCATAATAATCAATTCTGTGCTTTTGACTGCTCAAAGCATTGCTCTTATGTTGTTGCAATCCTTATAACAACTTGTTTGATTAAGCCAAAATTTTCTAGAGAAGACTTCAGGGGGAGGGCAAAGGCTAAGCGACTGTGGCTTTCTTAAGACCACCTAGTTTATTGGCAAAAGCAAGAGATGAATGACAGATTTCAGCTCTTAGGCCCAATTCAGGCGACCGCCTAAATCTGATCTAAAATGTGATTATGATCTTCGGACTTACACACTCCCCCTCCTCTCTGTTCCTCCTTCAAACACAAGAAGAGAGTGGAACTTCCCATTTATCTCTCTTTTCCTGCTGGGAAAGAACATGGCACGTAAATGAGAAAAGGGGAACTTTGGGGCACTCGGAAGCCCTCAGAGCTCCAGCTGAAATGCCTGCTTGCAGGAATGTGTGAGCACTGATGGAAAAAATGGGATCGCTTCTGAAAAATATTTAAAGCCTTCTCTTCATTACCAAGAAGGCATCCTACAGCTAGTTTCAGGCATAAAACATTAAAACCCAGGGGAGGAAACACACAAAAAACAAGAGGGAGATATCTGGCAGTGTCACTCAGCTGACATTAATGCTTCTTTAGCATAATTGGGAGGGAAAAGGTGTTCATCAATTCTCCCTCTTCTGCCCACCCCCCGAGGGAAAAAAGGACTACTTTGGAGGGTCCTCTCACCCATAATCTCCCTGGGTCATATCCATCACTGGACTTACTCTGCATCCCCTCTACAAAGTGTTCTTGCCTTGCTAGAACTGTCACAATGCTTCTTGCATAGCTTGATGGAGAGGGGCATGTGTATACTTAGGACCACTGACTTTTTACATGGTGTGTAGCCTACTATACACAGGTCAGTGGTACATCTGCTGCCCCGCCTAATTTTTGATTCTAGACCCGCTCACTATCGGAGGAGCACGCAGAAGGTCACCATTTCAATCACTGGCACTCTCATTTGAAAAGACTGGGCAGGGTGTGATGGGGGAAACCTTTCTCTGCCTGGGACCTTGAGCGGCCACTGCCATCCAAAGAAGACAATACTGGGCTAGATAGACAAAACAGCGTGCCTTCGTATAAAACAGCCCTCTAGCCCTTTCACGAACCATATGCTATAATACAATATTCACTAAGACATGAGGAAATGTGCAACAGTGGTCTTTTAATTTTGGCATGTCTACAAAATCCCGTTGAGCACTTCCAGCATTCCTCATGTTTCTGTAACATATAAACAGAAAAGTGGCCTTGTGTCTGCTTGGAGGAGGACCAAAGGATGAATGTTCCTGAAGGACTTTATTGAAAGCGGCATTGTTGAGCAATCAAAAGCTAGGACGAATTCAACAGCTCCCCCAATACCTTCCAATCAGATGTTTTGTTTTGACCCTCAGTCAAATGCAGCTCTCAGTCAGAGTCAGAGAGATCTAACATAAGTTTGAAAGTATTCTCTTTCGTGTACCTGGTACAGTAGAAGGTTGTAAAATTGGTAGAATTTATTCAGTGTTAAATCTCTTAGCTGATAAGACCTATGGCTTGTCAAATAAAATGGTGGGAAGATTTAGGGGTAGCAATAACAACAAAAGTCTGGCAATGGCTGTGGTATAATATACCTAAAAGATTTATATCAATGAACTGGAAAGAGAATCTTTAAAATGTCTATCATGAATGGTCCTTCACACCCCCAAAAAACAAACTGAAACTAATTTATAATCTGATGTCTGGTTATCAGTGGTATCATGGAAAATTTCGCAGACTTTTTGTACATGTTAAAAGGTTTTGTGGGTTTTTTGGTTGTTGTTTTTAAACAAGTAAAAAGTGGGTGCAGTCATATTACATTTGGAACAAATCTCTAAATTGAGAATTCCTGCAGATTTTCTATATGTGAGTGCTCTTCAGCTATTTACAGCAGTTGGAGGATGATAATGATTTCTAAATGGTCATTAATTAATGGTCGCAAAGTCTAATATTTTTTTATTATGGGAACAAGTCTATTGTTCCTCCTTTATCAAACTGTCTTTATAGACTCAAGAAAGATGCATTAGTGAAAACCCTTTTATGCAAAGTAGGTCCATATTTATAGGATTTCAGGATGGTTGCTTCCATCTGTGGAGCTGGTGAATAGATCCAATTTCACTGCCAACACAAGAGAGACAGGTTACCCTTGTGAGAAAGGTTGTTGTTTTTTTTTAAAAAAAAACCCAAATAGGCACATGTGCTCTTTTTACCTCCCAAAGGGAGGACGCTCTTATTTATTTCCCCTTGCAAATACACAAAACATGACCAGCACTGACTTGTGAATGAGTTCTCAGACAATAATGTGTTGCCATTCAACAGTGTCTCTCTCTGAACACTTCCAATGCAGGTTGGTGTTGCTGCCTCTAGTTTACATCTCAGGCAATTAAGGCAATTAAAATGTCCCCAAATTTCCCAAACCTCACAACCAGAGAGGCCCAAAACAGGTTACTTGAATTCCATGGCTAGTAGACATGTCTGTGGTTGTGGTTGTTTTTTAAAAAAACTGTCACCCGGAGAGGGGTAGGGTGAGAATTAGAAAAGAAATTCTCACTGGTTTCACTCCCAGCCTTTGCGTTCAAAATCTCCCAGAAGTGGGAGTTCTGTTTAGACATTCCGACTTTCAGTTCTTTGCCTACCTGAGATCCATTTTGTTTTGGAACATTTCAGCAGAACTGAAGGGGAATTAATGCAACGATTCTGCAGTATCTGCTCAGGAAACCTGTATGGTATTGTTAGAAGCTTGTTGGTCCTGTGCAGTTCTTTAGGACTTCAGCTGGATATCTGCGGACAGAGAAATTTGCAACCTTCTCCCTAAGCTGCCACCATCCTGAACTATATCTGGAAGCATGAGACTTCTGGCTCCCTTGAGCTCTAGATGCTGTTTTGTGATTTCGCCTTCTCTGCCTCAGAAAGAAAGTGACCCTGCAAAAGGCAACAAGGAGAGCACCGTGTGTTACATGAAAACAGACCCAGAAAACTCCAGCAGAATAAATAGAAACAAGATGCCACAGCTGAGAAAGGCAAGGATATAATCAGGCCCAGCTTCTGCCACCAGTTCATGTCACTACGGGGAATGGTGCATCCAGCTCAGGAAAGCAATGACCCAGTTCCCCAGCTGGGACCCCTTCAGCCGCAGGAAAAGTTCGTACAAGTTGATCTGCCACAAGCTCAGGGCCTCAGAGATGGATATCTGTGCCTTCCTGTACAGTGAGTCACTCTTGCTCCTCTGGTGCCTGGAGAAAACACAGAAAAGGAACGTGTGAGATCTTGCAGCAATTTGGAGATCTCGAAATTAGTCCGCGAGGGGTAGGGCAGATACAGATCTTACAGGGACAAAGCCCAGCAACAGGAAGCCAGTGAAAGAGCAATGCTGGTGGAGTTTACTGTGTGAACTAATTCATAAATTTGGGTCAAGTGAAATACACTGCCCCAGTCTCTGCTGGCTTACATTTGGACCCCATTTGGGCCAAAATTATTATTTATTAAATTGATATACCACCCTTCATCCAAAGATCACAGTTCACAACATAAAAATGCAAAATGAGGACACAAAATAAATATTAAAAGCAAGAACAAGAACTAACCAATAACCCCCTGTCCTCCCACAAATACATTTAAAAGGATATCGAATGTTGATCAGCCAAAGGGCTGGTTACAGTGAAATGTTTTTGCCTTGCACCTAAAGTTATGTTATGAAAGTGCTAGGTGAGCCTCCCTTGGGAAAGTATTTCACAAACACCAGGCGGGCCTCTACCTTTTCATTCCACCTGCCACCTCCACCTGTGTTACTAGTAGCCTTTGCCAACTTTGGACAATTCTACAGTGGGCACCATATGGCAGCAATGAAGGCAGAACTGAGGAAGCAAACCAACTGCCCCCTCTTAACAAGGGGAGGAAGGGGGTAGAAATTCATTACTCAATAAAGAACCACCCCCCAAACCTGCAACTTCTCAACCCTTCCCCTCTGCTTGCACCATCTTAAAGGAGATTTATAAAGATGGCTGAAGACACCTCAGGATGTTAAACGTTCCATGGCACCAATGTTATTTCCACACTCTGGACACGTATTGTAGAACAGCCACATTCTGCCATTCACTTTTTTGCACAACATAGTGATCAAAACATCCTCTTCTCATGTTTCCCCTATTCAGCTTCAGTTTTATTGAGCTCAGAAATTTGTTTGTTTGTTTTTTACACAATGCAACAGCTGCTCAGATTCCTGTGGCCTAGATGAGATGGCCCATCTCACAGCTGTTCTGGCCTCTATCCTGTAGGCCGTAATAGCTTGTAGAGATTGTGCTCTAGCCATTTCATTTTCTATGGTCCATCTCTCCTCCCCTCTAGGAGTCAGCTCTATCATGTTGCCCCTTTCCAAATAGAATTACCTTATATTTTTTTCTTTCTTCCTCCCTGCTCACCCCGCCTCCAAATCACAGGTGACAATCATGATCTGAAGTGCAGCGAGGTGTGGAGGGAGTGCTTACCCCCAAATAATAATCCCAATTAACTCTGCCCCCCCCTCAAAAAAAATGTAATAATGGTGTTGGGGAAAGGGGAACTACCCATTTGGCTACAAAGCGTTAAAAGATTCAAAAGGGAGTTGCTATTCCACTTCCACCTTAAAACAGAACAGCAGTGATTGGGTCCGGCTAAATCTTCCACATCCAGATGCATTTGAATTCTGGCCTACATGTGTTCTTTAGCTCCTCTGCAAGGTACCAGGAAGTAGGAATCACTAGCCAAACAACAGCCGAGGATCGTGCCTCATGCGGCAAAGGAAACTCACGTGGAGACAGCTCGAATGCAGCAGCGTGACATGTTGAGGAAGGAGCTCGCACTGGCCCGTGTCTGTAAAGCCGATTCAATCCCCCTCAACAAATCATTGGTCTTCAACAGCAGCAACATCTGACGGGGGACGCTGTTCAGCAGCTTGGTGATCTGAGGTAGGTACATGGCAGCGTTCGTCCGGATTTCCACATCCTGGCACAGTCAGACGGTAGGTGAGATAGGGATGAGAAAGGTTCACAATGGAGAGCTGATCCATAATCCCTGATCCATAATCTAGAAGCAGCTACCACAGATTTTGCAAAGAGGGCTTGATCTGTAGAACAGCCTTTCTGAACCTTCAGATGTTTGGGTCTATAATTCCTATCATCTCTGAGCACTGGCCATGGTGCCTGGGCCAGATGGGAGACATAGTCCGAAACAATTTAAGTGCAGCAGGTTGGGGAAGGCCAATCCAGAGCTCAACAAATAGAAGCCCAGGTCCAACGAATAGGAAGTATGGCCAGTGTAAACCCACCCTCTGTGGTCTGTTGCTAGAGACACCTGCCCATCACACTCTGCAAGCATTTCAATGAATCCAGAGCACTGGTGAACATCTCACAAACACAGAAGCTATCTCCACGTCCTCTAGCAGCTAGCATGCTAATTAGTAAAATCCAGAAGAGAGTCAAAGGAGAATCTAAATGACTGAGCACATGAAGCTGCCCTATACAGAACAACACCAGTGGTCCATCAAGTCCAGTGCAGTCCATTCCAGGCAGCAGCAGCTCTCCACAGTCTCAGTCAGAGATCATTCCCAAACGGAGCATTTTTTTAATATGACATGCCAGGAACTGAACCTGGAACCTTTTGCATGCAGCAAATGTATTCTAAGACTGAGGGACAGCTCTTCCCTCTTGAGAAACCTGGGCTCTCCTACATGGGCCTGTGCATAAGATATAGCACAAGAACTGGGTAAGGGTCATAGCTCAGTGGCAGGGCACACATTCTCTGGCATCTCCAGGTAGGACTGGGAAAGGTGGCAGTGGGGAACCCTGGAGAGCTCCTGCCAGTCAGTGCAGTCAATACAGGCACACCTTGTTTTATTGCACTTCACAGATATTGATTCCCCCCCCCCAAACTGAAGGACCAGAGGAGCTGTTACTGTGCTGCTGGGTTCGAGACAAGGCTATAGGAGCCTGTCCCCACCACACAGTTGTTCCTGTTGCTCCTTACGAGGATACGGGTGCAGCCCAGCTGCTCCAGAGGAAGGAAGCGCCCCCTTTGCCCCGCCTCTTTCGGCCACGGAAGTAGAGCCAGGTTTTACCCTCCCACCCCTATTGCTATTGCACACTTAATAGGCTTCAATATAGTGTGAACATAACTTTTATATGCACTGGGAAACCAAGAAAATTGTGTGACTCGCTTTCTTACGATATTCGTTTTATTGCAGTGGTCTGGAACATAATCCGCAATATATCTGAGGTATGTCTATACAGTGGTACCTCTGGTTATGTACTTAATTCATTCCGAGGTCCGTTCTTAACCTGAAACTTTTCTTAACTTCAAGCACCACTTTAGCTAAGCGGCCTCCCGCTGCCGCCGAAGCACGATTTCTGTTCTCATCCTGAAGCAAAGTTCTTAACCCGAGGTACTATTTCTGGGTTAGCGGAGTCTGTAACCTGAAGCGTATGTAACCCGAGGTACCACTGTACTGAGATACATGGACTAATTCACTATAAGGCAGGTTGCTGCGCTCCTATGCAGACCTTCTTTAATTGCGGTATCTATGACTGTTCACTAGAATGTTCTTAGGGCAGTCTCCTTGTTTATTACTTACATTAACCTACTAGACAGCTATAATAAAAGATGTACCTCTTGTTTAGTGACTGGCAGCCGGTCGATGCCCCTGTTGACTGACTCCCAAGACCTGGCAGTGAGCATGCAGGCAAAGAGGGGATACAGGTCGCCCGCTCCCAGCCGACGACTGTATTTCTGGACACGCTTCATGTCAGATTTGATCAAGGCCTGCCAAAGCCGGCAATAGTCCAAGCGGAAGTTCTCTGACAGGACCTGGAGGAGGAATTTCCCACAAAGCACCTTTAAATAACATTATGGACAGAAAATACAAAATTCTATAAGAGAAGAAGAGAGCTGGGATTAAGTGACAACTATGAATAAGAAATAGGTTGGCCTGTGTCACTCGTTTAATTCACACAGAGACAATTGGCTACTACTCCAGCATAGCTCTAAGCTGCACCCCAGGTGGAATATGGATATGGTGCCCTCCTTGCTGTGGGTCCAGCAGCTCATATTCTTGACAGTCTTGCTAACCCATTCTGCTTGGCCCCGTAGCTTATCTTTCCTAATGAGTCAGTCAGCCATTCCCACAGCTGAGACAGCTGCCCACCTCCTCTCTATGAGCCACAGCCCACAAGCTACAAGTTGGTGCTACCCAGGCACCCTCACCTTAGATCTGCCTTCTGCAGCCTGGTACCCTCCCCTGATACTGTGGCACTACAACTCCCATCATCCTTGACCACCGACCATGCTGCCTACAGCTGATGGGAGTTGTAGTCCAACAGCATCTGGAAGGCAGCAGGTTGTGGACTCCTTCCCATGCCTCTCCTACTGCCTGCCTGTTCCCTGCCTTTCAGCACCCGTCTCCTCTTAATCCGTTCTGGTTCCTAAACCAGAATAACACAGATACAGAAACCTCACTGGGAAAGACAAAGATTGCCATCTGCTACCATGGCAAAAGAATTCTTCCTGGCAAAGTTCTGACCTCAGTACGGGCAGCCCTCCTTCTCTCCCCATGTCCTCTCACTGCTCTCTGCTTACCTGATAGAGCCCATGGTCCAGAAGTATAATGTGTGTCTTGCCTGTACTTGGGCACTTCTTCACCAACACGTTGCCAGGGTGTGGGTCACAGTGCACAAAGCCATTGACAAATATCATTTCACTGTACATCTTCCCCAAGTTGTAAGATATCTGAACAAAAAAGGGGGGCACCATGTAAGACTCTGAGAAGCAACAGGGCTATGGGCAGGGGAGCCAGCGTGCCAGGGAACAAAGGGCAGGATTCAACTAATCAGTATCGGTGTCAGCAGAAGCCCTCTGGAAAGAGAAGCTGCTGAATTGCAACTCATTACCAAACTTAAAACCATGGAGAGACCTGGTTTGAACAAAGACATTGTATTCTTATCCCATTATACATAACTAAGCCATTTCTCACCTTTTCACCCCTTGCCTTTTCCTGTAAGACCTATTACAGTCGTTAAGAGTCGTCAACAGGCTCATCTCAGCTATCTGCCAATCTCCTATTCCCACCACCCTTCTGAGTAATACCCCTCCCCACCTTCTCACTATATACATGTAGAAGGATCTGGCAACTTCTGTTTCAGTGTATCTGAAGAAGTGTGCATGCACACGAAAGCTCATACCAAGAACTAACTTAGTTGGTCTTTAAGGTGCTACTGGAAGGAATTTTTTTTATTTTGACTATGGCAGACCAACACGGCTACCTATCTGTAAGCAGAAGCCCTGTGCAAGAAGTTATGTTTGTGTAATGGGACGTTCCCTCCTCTCCTCCCCTATGCATGCCTGAAATTTACTAGGAGGGGGTGATGAAAAACCTCAGAAGAGTGTGCAGGAGGAGTAGAGAGGGGACCATTCCATCTGCCAGATGAAATGTTTGACCTGACAGGACCATCACCTTAGCACCATGTTGAATTGCTCCCAGTATCTATGGTAGGTAGGTAGCAAATGCAGGCACCCTCCTCACATTCTTATGGCTCCCCAAGGAGGGGGCAAATGTGCGAGCATCTACCTAAAGATTTAACATGGGTGAGAGTGCAGGAATTAGCAGGAAGCCAAGAAGGTGGAAAGGGGAATCACGAAAAGCAGAACTGAAATGCCCAGCAGAGTGCAGCTTCATATATTACAGTACAGAGATATAAAACTGAACGGTCACTCAACAGAGAGATGCAGTGTCCTTGTGAATATGTGTGTGCATTTATACTTAAAATATATTATGTGCATGCCTAAAAATGATAGAAAGAAGTACGAGAAGTGGCCCCAGTGGAGACAAAGTGTATCAACCTTTCCTCATGAGTTTCAGTGAGATAGACACAGGTTGCATTCATAAGGGATGCAAGAACACTGTCTTTAACATAGGTGAGCATAATTAATATGGCAGATAATGCAGGAAATTGTTGTTTTTAACAGACACTATAGTTTCAACAAATATGCTTATTGTGACCAAAAGATCTGGTGGGTTCAATCCCTCCCCCCCATTATAGCAAACACTCATAATTTTAAAGATACCCATTAGTGTTTGCTGGTCTCCTTTTTGTCATGGGAAATCAGAGTAGAACTGCCTGTGAAAACAGCAGTAGGGGAAGAAAACACACAGTGGTATTGCAGGACATTACTATGACTAAGAGGGAGCAAGAACTTGACTCAAGGCTGCCCGTTTCAGTGGAAGCCCCACATTCACCATAATATTTGGTTCCACTCTCACAACCCGTGAGCATTTGCTTGTCTCTGATGTGATGCCATCACACCGCCATGGAAAATGTTTTTCCCAATAATATAAATGCCTCTTCTGATAGTAGCCACAATTCCCTCCTCCTGCTTCTAATGCACATCAGACTTTCGCTGCCCCTTCCTTGCTGTTACTGCCACACCTCCTTGCTCAGTCAGATGTTAGTCTGATTTGTGATGTTTGCAAAGATGAAGCAGCACTATGAGGCTGTTTAAATCATTCTGTCACTGCCTGTGATCCCCCTTCATCAACCCTTCTCCCCAATCATCCCCTTATCGCCACACCATTTTATTAAAGTTAAAAGCTAGCTCAGAGGAATAGCTGTCAACGTTTCCCTTTTTTTAAGGGAAATTCCCTTATTCCGAATAGGATTCCTCTCAAGAAAAGGGAAAAGTTGACAGCTATGCTCAGAGGCAGGGAAGGGTCCCAGAGTTCTGCATCTCACTTTCACTGGGGAGGGAGAATACACTCCCTCCCTTATGCGTCAGAAGAGCACACACACATTAGCCATTGCCTCCCAACCTCTTCCCCCAGCAAGACATAAACAGCCCCACAGCAGGTTGCCCAAGAGGCAATTAAAAGACAATTATTACAAAACATCCTTAACACATCAACAAGCACATAGTATAAGCAACCAACTTTCAAAGTGTTTTGGGGTAGGGATGAAGAGTCTGCACAGGCACCAGCAACAAACCTCTGACCCAATACGTCCGTGTAGGAGAAGGATTCTGGAGCACATTGCATGGATCACCACACCAAGCATGCACAAGCTTCATGCACACTGATGGGATGGCACTGGGGTCAGGAATGTAGCATGCGCTGGAGGGCTGCAGCTAATAGAGGAGGGAGAAAGGTTGTTTTCTGCTGCTCCAGAGAAGCGGACACGGAGCAATGGATCCAATCTACAAGAAAGAAGATTCCACCTAAACATTAGGAAGAACTTCCTGACAGTAAGAGCTGTTCGACAGTGGAATTTGCTGCCAAGGAGTCTGGTGGAGTCTCCTTCTTTGGAGGTCTTTAAGCAGAGGCTTGACAACCATATGTCAGGAGTGCTCTGATGGTGTTTCCTGCTTGGCAGGGGGTTGGACTCGATGGCCCTTGTGGTCTCTTCCAACTCTATGATTCTAATTTTGCATATTTATTTCATCACAGAAGGTTGCAAACAAACTAAATCTGCTAGACCTGTTGCTGCCATTCATTGGCATCATCATCACTTAATCCTATAATATTCTGCTTTTTGGTTTAAAGTTTAATAAAGCAATCACTGTTTTCATACAAAATATCAAACAACCCATCATCAACTCTTGACCTCTTTCCTCCAGGTAGCCCCATATCCAGGTGCTTACAAGCAAATACATGCAGAGGTATCTTTTACAGTATCAGTTGAAACAGTCCCCTTCACTGAACTAGCAGATCAAAACATATCTCTGGAAACTCCCAAGTGGTCTTTTACCGGGATGGCAGACATAAAGTGATTAGATATATTGAAAAACTTCTTGTTATAAATACAGTGGAACCTCGGGTTATGAACGTGATCCGTGCGGGAGGCACGTTCGCAAACTGCAGCGGCGCGTCTGCGCACGCACGGGTCGCAATTTGGTGGTTTTGTGCATGCACGAGCACCGAAACCTGGAAGTAACCCGTTCTAGTATTTCCAGGCTTGGCGCGGTGCGCAACCCAAAAACACATAACCTGAAGCGTGTGTAACCCGAGGTACCACTGTACTCAAAATTAAAGTGTAAAATCAGAAAAGATAGAAGCATCTTCTTAAACTCCTATGATCAAATTCATGATGGGCCTGAGAGGTGCTATACTCCATTATTAACAATATATTACTGTTGTCATTATTACTATGTGTCATGCAGAGATTGACAACACAACACGGTCTAACATACACAATGCAAAAGAGAAAAGGAACTGGGAAGGACTTGGTAAACAAGCAAATTTAGGCTCTGATTCTTTATAAGTTGCATAATAAATATCATTTAAAATAAATAAATAATAAAAAAGCTGTGGTGACTGATGACAGCTCGGGCGTGGGTCATAATGTCAATGTTTACTCCCTAGGGCTTAGAGGTATGCGAACTAATGCAAGCTTTAAAAACCTAGGATAGGCCGGCAGTCACTGGGATCCATTGTTGGAATCAGTTTCAGCAGCCAAAAACAAAGTTAAGGTTGCGGCATAGACTACAGGCACGGTTAGCAACCAAAGAGGCCACCCATAGAAAATAAGAATGGGATCTAAAGGCAGAAGGGAAAGAGTCGTGGAATAGCTGACTTGCAGGCAGTGGAAAGAATGTTCAGATCTGAAGCTGACTCAGCACAGAAGGCTGGGAGCAGATCAAATATTGAAAACTCCCTGAGGGAACAGAGAGCAATTGGTATATTTTACTTCTTTATTGGGTTATGCACAATGGCTGAGTGCCAGAGGCCAATGCCCTCTAGGGCCTCTGCCTATAGTCCCAGAGAGGTCAGCCCTTGACAGCATCTTTAATCTAATTAGCACTTATCTCTTGGTCCCAGGGCTGCCACTAGAGTAGAGGAGGGTGGGCTGAGTCGGGCAAACAGAAGAGTGAAGACAAACTCATAAAGGATGCTTTCAATGTCAGCTTCTTCTACTTGTGTTTAGAAAAGAGGCCAGAATATGGCCCAGGAGGCATTGGGTGTTCAGGAAAGGGAGCTGGTGGAATATGGATTAGTGTTGTGCCAAACATTTATCCTGCATGCGTGTGTGTGGTTTTTTTAACCATTCTCCATCAGTAAATGGGAAAGGAACTGCATTTGGTTATCAAGGGGGATGGAAAATTTTACCAAAAGTCTCATCCACGTTTTTTGTTACGCTGACTTTATTTTTGAACTGGCCAAGGGGTGTTGGTGAGCATCTTTTCTTTCATTCAACAACTAGTGGTCTGTGCTCTGCAGCTTCCCTGAATGCCTGTGCCTTGTGCATTTTGTTTGATCTGGCGCGACTCCCGCTAATTGATTTACGATCCTCAATTAGCTCTTTACTGCCCGGCACACTTCTCCTGCCGCACGCTCTGCTCCGATCTCTCAGTCACGCCGTAGCAGAGATTACACAGCGGTGTAAAACTGTCATGTAGCTTGGCTTCCAGACAAACACACACAGTCCAGGTTTGTCTATTTACAGCTTTTATTCCAACATTTCTCAGGAATTTCCAGGACTATTTGCAGCCATGACAAAACTGCATCCTTTCCCCACAAAGTACCGAGTGGGACTGGCTTACTCTTCCCAAGCCCCTCCCAAGCTTCCAAAATTGACGTCAGAATGGTGTGGCATCATGGGAAGAACTTAACCCGTTAAGTTCCAACCTCAACACCCCCCCTTGCTGCACCTTCTGACAAGACCTTTTTGAGCTCAACACCTTACCCTTTGCCTTGTGCTCCTTCCCAGCATCTTTCCCAGGCACCTGTTGAACCCTTTCAACACTCCCAGAATCACACTGTGCGACACTTTCCCACGCACCCGTGACCTGAAAACCCTCTGACCCACTTGGGCCAGCAGTTGTGTCTTCTCCGTCAGACTTTTCCCCCTCTGACTTGACAACCCGTCCGTGAGCTTTCTCCATTACGCTTACCGGAGATGAAGCCTCACACCTGGACATTCCTTTCACAACCCTTGGAGATGTCCAAACCTGCCCTGACCCCTGACCCTGGACCTGGTCCCCATCACCGGGTTCTGAACCCTGATCCTGGACCTGGTCCCCATCACCGGGATCAGCCTCTGCCTCCCTCTCCTCCCCTTGAGGAGACTTTGCACCCGTCACCTGGTGACGTATTCCCTTTTCCTTGAAAAACTCCTCCAGAGCAGACCCAGTAAACTGTGACCCTCGGTCGCTCTTGAACCCTTGCACCCTGGTGGAGATCCTTCTCCCACATTTCCGGAGTTCACACCCTTTTGTGCACCTGTGCAACTTTTGCACATGACTGGGAACCTTAGCACACTGCACCTGTGCTTTTCCAGCATTCCCACCACCCTCCAGAGACGTTTTAAGAATGAAGAGATCATTCTGCCCCTTTTTAACCTTGGCAAGCATCCTCCCTCCTTTGGAGATTGTGCACACATCACCCTGAAAACAAACCGTAAATCCCTTTTTCAGTAAATAAGGCACAGATAAAAGACAGTGTTGCATCCCAGGAACAGTACAACACTCCAACGTTTCCTGTAAAATACAAAAATGCAAATTTACAGCATTAGTCATATTTCTTTTCTGTCCATTTGCAAACAGTACAGTTTTCCCGGCAGGAATTGCCGTGCAGTTCCACCTCTCGACAGCAGGTGTCTCTGGAATCAAATTGCGATTAGCTGCAGAGTCAATAACAAAACTTAGCTTTTGGCTTGTCCCACGGCTGTCTTCAGCCAACGGCAGACTAGCCGTGATTTGATAAGTCTCCTGACGTTGTTTTCCTCGTCCTTCTCTTGCGTTCCCACGCTGACCTCCCCTTCCAGACTGGTTCCCATGGAAACCCGACTGATTTCCATGGAAGGTGTCCTTGAAGCCTTCCTGTGCAGCTGCTCTCTGTGGGCAGTCTCTTTTGAAATGACCGTGAGATCCACACACGTAGCACCGACGAAATCCAGTGGAAAAACACTGCCTGGGGCTCCTCCCAGCTGGCCTCCTTCTCCTTCTTCCGGAGAAGCACTCCTTGCCAGATCCGCCCCCCCTGAACTGCCGCTCCATTCCAGCAGATTCAGTGGAAAACTTTTCAAACTTGCCTTTGGAACTTTCCGCCCCCCCGACTTGCTCACTAGCACTCCTTGAGGCTAAATCATCAGGAACAGGGGCTCCAGCCATCTCTAGGCTATCAGCTTCCATCTGCTCTAGGCCTCCTGCTGAGCCTTCACACAGACGTTTCAGCACACTCCAGGCCTCACACGCAGATTCAATGCTTTCCAGGTGATGTTGCAAATTTGCATGAACACCTGCTCTCAACATGCAGACCTCAGCTCTCATAGCTTTCTCCCTCTGCATTTTCTCCTCCAGAGAAACAGACTTCAGCTTTCCTGCATCTCTGTCCACCAGTTGCACTGGTTCCCTCTGGGAAATGTCCCAAACCTCCGTGGCTATGAACCACGCTCTCACCCATCTTGCCCAGGTATTCCACGCTTGGGCGGTGAGTTCCTCAAGCTGTTCAAACGGAGCTTGAATCACCTCCTGGCCATCTGCCATGTTTTCCCGGTTCTCCCAAGTTGGCCCCAAGCTGTACTTACGAAAGCACCAGCTCTTCTGGCGTGGAGAAACGTTTCCTTGCTGCTCTCAGCTCACAGCTCCACAGCATTCAGCAACAGCGTCTTTCAGCTTGCTTGCTTGCTTGCCTCAGACACAGGCCCCGCTTCCGTCAGCGCCACTGCTTCCGAACGCAGAACTTCAAAGCATTCCAGCAGCCCCAGCGACAGCTTTACAAGCGGTGATTTATACCCATAACCTGTGCATTTTGTTTGATCTGGCGCGACTCCCGCTAATTGATTTACGATCCTCAATTAGCTCTTTACTGCCCGGCACACTTCTCCTGCCGCACGCTCTGCTCCGATCTCTCAGTCACGCCGTAGCAGAGATTACACAGCGGTGTAAAACTGTCATGTAGCTTGGCTTCCAGACAAACACACACAGTCCAGGTTTGTCTATTTACAGCTTTTATTCCAACATTTCTCAGGAATTTCCAGGACTATTTGCAGCCATGACAAAACTGCATCCTTTCCCCACAAAGTACCGAGTGGGACTGGCTTACTCTTCCCAAGCCCCTCCCAAGCTTCCAAAATTGACGTCAGAATGGTGTGGCATCATGGGAAGAACTTAACCCGTTAAGTTCCAACCTCAACATGCCTCAGCTAAAGCTCAGGGGAAACATTGTAAAGTAATTGCTCCCATGGGGCTTTTCCAGATCAGGAAGCGCAGGCACCCAGGGAGGCTGCAAAGTGCTGCATAAATGTTTACAAGGAAGAAAACTACCTCAAGGATTGCCACTCCCCATATACACCAACCTGGACTTTGTGATCATCCTTTGAGGCCCTTCTTCATGTGCCTCCACCTTGGGAGATCTGGAGGATGGCAACATGAGAATGGGCCTTTTCTGAAGCGGCTCGCCATTTATGGAATGCTGTCCCCAGGGAGGTTCACCTGGTGCCTTCATTATACCAGACCAATGACTGATTAATATTCTATAGCCTTTTAGATGACCAAGGTGGTGGTGGTTTGTTGTTAAAATTTATATATTGCCCTTCAACTGAAAAGCTCAGGGTCGTTCACAAGACAGAAATACAGGATAGAAGCACAAAATAGTTAAAAACAGCACAAAACAATAACTCCGCCTCCCATAAACAACCTTCGTCATCTCACAAGATAGTGAACTTAAAAGCATCCTAAAGAAATTCTCAAGTGCCTCAAGAACAAGGCAGAAAAGCAGGGAAACTCTTTTGCAGAGGAAGGGAGGAAAAACCTGAGAATTGGAGGACAAGTTTTGGCACCCTAGGATTGCAATTGTACGTGTTTTGTGGACCAAGGCTGAGAGCCTTTGCGCTGCTTTATGGAATCCCAGGCAACAGTTTGCATTCAGAAGCTGAAGCCTGAAGGGGAGGAATCCCACCACAATGGCAGCTGACCTTGCGTGAATTTCCCTCTTAAGGAAAACCACCATCTTCTGAGACCTCGTGGACGCCTTCTGTGCAAAGTGGGGTGGACTGTGCCTTTGGCCATGAGGTGCACTGCTCATTATTCAAGGAGGTGGCAGGAGGCAGAGAGACACATGCTCCTCCTGCCAGTGCTGCATCCCAGAAAGCAGACAGCTTGCTGCAATTCTGAGCACATCAGGGCCAGGCGGCAGAGGGAGCAAGGACAGAAATTTAAATTCGTTCATCAACATTAATCACAAGGCTGCAGTAATAAGAGGCACTATCCGGGCCCAGTCTGTGGGGAGAGGCAGCATACAAATGTCACCCAGCTATGAAGCCCATCTCTCCCTGTGGGTTTCCCTGTTCAAGGTGAGGAGCCTCTGGGTGCGCTTGTGAGAAAGCAAGTATGGTAAAGCGTCTGTGCATGCCAGTGTATCCAAATATGCTTGCTCAGATATGCTGCTTTATGACTGTGCCTATGCAACTGTGAATTTGCAGGAGAGTCTGCATTTATTTACTCTTGGTGGCTTCATACCGCTCTTTGATCATCATACCATGGATGGTGTACAAACCGGATAAAACAATTAAGATGCAATTACAAGGTAATAAATGTAAAATGGTTGGCAGGTTTAAAAGTGCATCTAATAAGGCTGGCAAGATATAAAAGGTCTTTGCCTGGCATCAGTAGAACCATAAAGTGGGTTCTGGGGAGAACTGGGGTGCCACCACTGGGAAGGGTCCCTCTCTGGCATCTTAGATGGTGGAGGCACCCGTAGGAGATCTGCCCTTGAAGATCTTAAATGGACAGTTAGGTACATATTTAGCCTAAAGTGCTAATAAATCTGACGCCAGTTGTGAATCTGTGCCTGTCAAGAGACTGGAGAATAACAATTTCCAGTGAAATATCACTCAAAAGTTTACTCTGGCTGTATTTGCCTCCCTTTGAGTTTGCCTTCAGGCATGAACAAAATCCAATGGTTAAAAAAAGAAAAGATAAGATAAATGTCAAAATATTACACTGTATTAATGACAGGATGAATGCTCATTTAATTAGGGAACAGCAGCTGCAACATTTAATTCTCTGGACCAATCGGCCAATCAGTGCAAAGCAAAAAAAGCTTGAATTTCATCTGTATTGGGATCAAAGCAGAAACTGGGGATGCTGCAAACTGCGGACAAACCAGTAAAAAAAATAATAATTGGGGAACCTGACTTTTTATCTTTTTCCCTCACAGCTCCAGTGGGTATATCTACACTACAGAATTGTCTGTCAGCAATCCCCATCTCCCAACACACAGGACTACAGCTCCCAAGGTTCCTTAGGGAAAAGACAGCCTACTACATCCGAATAAATCTGTAGGATTGATGCCCTGTCAAATAAAACTCCAACCTATTTCAACTTTGGTGCTTGGGACAGTGACTGTTGGACCCGGCAATGTTTCAAGGAACCAATCTCCTATAGCTGCTGTTCCAGACAAAAGAAATAACATTAAATACGGTATGTGCACCTGCAGCAAAATGCCATCAGTTGACATGGGGAAAATGATATCCAAGCCAGGAATTTGTATGTTGGGCTCTGCAAATCCAGGAAATAGGAAAGAACAAAGTGAAGCAAAGCCAGAGCAGTTTGCAGGAAAGGGATAACTGCAGCTGTTAAGACGGCTCCATCTGCACCTTGGAAGCTGCCCTGTGTCATGTAGGGAGGCTGCCCAGGGTAGGAAAGCCTTCCCACCTGAGGACAGGTGCCCAGTGGCCTTGGGGGCGCTGGTTGGCTGCCAGCTTGACCAGAAGCAACTTAGTGGCCCTCGGTTAACAGATTCTGCCACCGACAACTCCCAGCAAGATGTCACTGAGAAAGAATCTGCACCCCTTCAGGAATCCCAGACCTGTGGCAGCTCAGGTATCCTGCAGTTCCCAGAGAACACAATTTCTAAAGGGCACAGGAAGGGACCTTGCAGAGAAAATACAATGCTCTGCTGGTTTCTAGGACACCAATCATTAAGCTAATTAAGGTATGTGTTGGGTATCCCATTGCTTAACTCAAACCACTGAGGGCCAGAAACTGATTTATAGTTAAGAGTAAAATTCTAACTGGACCATAAAGAAGGCTGATCGCCGAAGAATTGATGCTTTTGAATTATGGTGCTGGAGGAGACTCTTGAGAGTCCCATGGACTGCAAGAAGATCAAACCTATCCATTCTGAAGGAAATCAGCCCTGAGTGCTCACTGGAAGGACAGATCCTGAAGCTGAGGCTCCAATACTTTGGCCACCTCATGAGAAGAGAAGACTCCCTGGAAAAGACCCTGATGTTTGGAAAGATGGAGGGCACAAGGAGAAGGGGATGACAGAGGACGAGATGGTTGGACAGTGTTCTCAAAGCTACGAACATGAGTTTGACCAAACTGCAAGAGGCAGTGGAAGACAGGAGTGCCTGGCGTGCTCTGGTTCATGGGGTCACAAAGAGTCGGACACGACTAAACGACTAAACAACAATAAATTCTAACCTGGCAATATGTGAACCAGTGCACAATTGTGTCTTGTGGGTGTTTCACATTACCTACCTCTGGAATGGCGCCTGTGCTGACCATATCATCTACACTGAGCACTCGAAAATCCTAAATGGAACAAGGAGCTCAAGACCAGATCTGTTTGTGTCTTTCCTCTATTTATTCCTGTCTCTTTCAATTTAGAACAGATACTAGCTGTTGGCCCGAATTCAGCCCTAATATTTGCCAATTATTTTAAGAGACGGCGACACTAACTTCTATTGATCTCATTAAAAGTAAAGGTCGTGAGGTAGCTCATTTCTCAGGGCTCAATATTACCTCCTCAGGCCAAAAGAATAGCATTGATTTTGGAACTTTAATCGAAGGTTAATAGGATTAGCGAGCATGGTTAAAAAAACGAACACCCTGCCATTGCAGGTCCGCAGTCACATTGGTGTGAAATTAGCCAAGGTGGTGTGACATCTAGGGGCCCTGACACTACTTGCTTGCTCATCTGCAATATCCCTTGTTCATGGAACCACATAGAAAGCACCATCAGAAAACAGGACAGTAGATCAACGCACAGAAGGAACAATATTTTGGTGAGGAATTATGGAGGTAGATTTGCACTGCAGTTGCAAAGTTAGTTTGGCTAAGGCAAAGAAGCAATGTGTACAACTAGGCAACTGGCCCCACAACCCTGGTTCATCAGTGATGGGGAGAAAGGCCCATTGTTTTTTTTAAAAAAAAAACAATCAGAGAACCAGCATTTTCAACTTGGTCTATACTTGTAAACAAATGATGTGGAAGAACGAATTGTTCAACTTCAGATTGCAGGAGGGGAAGGTGCCATTTTACCTCAGGTAAAATGAACTCCAAATAAAATTAAACTTTTCTCCCTGATGTGATACTTATCTAGGAAAGCATAAAAAACAACAAACCAGTCTTTGATATCTAATTTACAGCACATGTCAGAATCCATTCTACTACCTTATTTCAGATCTGTACTACCGCATCATGCTGCAGATCGAGACTTTTATTCTCAAGGCAGGAGTTGAGTTCCACACTCTCAACATGTGCCTCCTAAAGTATCATTATACTATGGGTCAAAGCAGTCGTTCCATTTTCACATGATTCTCTTCTACGGTCTCTGGCCAACTTAGGCCTGTCTTTTGGCATGCTGCAACAGTGATTCACCAGTACCACTTTGACAGCCCAGATCAGCCCACTTGAGATGGCATATGACAAGAAAGAATATACTGATGGTAAAGGGAATGGCAGTAGGATTTCCTAGCTTCGAATCTCGCGATGTGGTCCAGTTTGCTTTCAGGTCTGAGGGCAAACTCTGCTTCTTCAGTGCTCCCAGTTCCTAACTGCAGAGTTAGAAGAGGTTCAGAAAATGGCCACCAAAATGATCAAGGGGGTGGAGTGACTCCCCTATGAAGAATGGTTGCAGCATTTGGGCTGTGGATAAGCCCTTACTTGCCTTTTTCTAAACTGAAAAGGCAAGTTTGGAGTTATCCACACTTCCATTCGCCCTGTCACTTTCCCCTGCGAACACCCACCAAGCCAAGTTGGATCAAACAGCAATCAGGTCTTCCATGGATTGCTGTTTGTTCTGATTTAGCGCTAAAGAGCAGGTTTTCCAGGGGGGCAAAGCGGTGGGTCAAAGGCAAAACTGCTCAGCCCTGTGCTTTTCAGGCACAGGACAAGCAGAAGTGTGAATGAGCCCTTAGAGGTGACATGATAGACGTTTATAAAAAAAAAATGATACAAGGCATGGGGAAAGTAGATAGAGAAAAGTTTTTCTCCATCTCTCATAATACTAAAATTTGTAGGCATCGAATGAAGTCAAATGTTGGAAGGTTTAGGACAGATTATGCAGAGCATAATCAAATGATGGAACTCACTCTCTCAGGAATGGTGGCCAACTTAAAGGTAAAGGTAAAGGTACCCCTGCCCAAACGGGCCAGTCTTGACAGACTCTGGGGTTTGTGCGCCCATCTCACATTTATTGGCCGGGGGCCAGCGCTGTCCGGAGACACTTCCGGGTCACGTGGCCAGCGTGACAACGCTGCTCTGGCTCGCCAGAGCCGCACACGGAACGCCGTTTACCTTCCCGCTGGTAAGCGGTACCTATTTATCTACTTGCACCCGGGGGTGCTTTCGAACTGCTAGGTTGGCAGGCGCTGGGACCGAGCAGCGGGAGCGCACCCCGCCGCGGGGATTCGAACCGCCGACCTTTCGATCGGCAAGCCCTAGGCGCTGAGGCTTTAGCCCACAGCGCCACCCGCATCCCATCTCTCATAATACTAAAATTTGTAGGCATCGAATGAAGTCAAATGTTGGAAGGTTTAGGACAGATTATGCAGAGCATAATCAAATGATGGAACTCACTCTCTCAGGAATGGTGGCCAACTTAGATGGGTTTAAAAGAGGATTAGACAGATTCATGGAGGAGAGGGCTATTGATGGCTACTAGTCATGATGGCTATGCTCTGCCTGAAGAGCTGGAGGCAGCAATACCAGTTCCTGGAAACCACAGGAGGGGAGAGGGCTCTTAGGCTCAGGTTCTGCTCCCTGGTTTCCCACAGGCATCTGGCTGGCCACTGTGAGAACAGGAAGCTGGAACAGATAGGCCTTTGACCTGGTACAGCAAGCTATTGTCATGTTCTTAGCTGGTAGAATCTTATAAGCCAGTTTCAGAATCTTGCCATTTCCTGACAAAGTCCACTGATGTTTGAAGGGGTGCTTTGAGATCTTGAGAAAAGGAGGCTTAAGGAAGGACAAAAGGCTGTTGACTGTTTATTTACAGAGGGAACAAAAAGGCTTCAAAACTCTGCTGTGAGAAAGCTTGAATTCACAGTCGTCACGCAGGAGGGGAAGAGAATAGCTGCGATACAGAGCACATATACCTGTGATGATGCACTTACATTTTTATTACTTGAATCAGAATTTTTGATTGACATGAACCATCTCTCTAACACATCACAGAACATAACATATTATTTCTGTGTTTCTGGGGTGGTAGCAGAAAATCACATGTACTGACAAAACCCTTCCATGGTTCCAGTTACAGATAGGTAGCCGTGTTGGTCTGCCATAGTCAAAATAAAAAATTCCTTCCAGTAGCACCTTAAGGACCAACTAAGTTAGTTCTTGGTATGAGCTTTCGTGTGCATGCACACATAGAAGTGTGCATGCACACGAAAGCTCATACCAAGAACTAACTTAGTTGGTCCTTAAAGTGCTACTGGAAGGAATTTTTTATTTTGACAAAACCCTGTTTACTTGGTCCTCCATTTTCCTCAAGCAAGGCCAGCATCTAATTCCCACCAAGCCTCCAAATCCATAGATCAATTATTGAGCCTGTCTTGCAGAAATCTGGGGGAAATCCAGGTTGTCAGTTAACACCAAGGTCGCCATCTCCCACTGATCTCAGGAGGCATCGAGCATCCCCTCACCTCTCAACAGGTAACACAAGAGTTACCTGCCGAATGTGACTTGGGTTCTGACTGGTGACTGCAATGGCAGCTGTCACTCAAACCAACGTGGGTGAGAGAGTCCTTAAAGGTGAACTGTGGGATGCAAGCCTTTGTCCTTGTGCCTCAGATCAGGGACCACTGGTCTCGCTGCTAGCCTCTGGGTCCCTTATTTATCACTGACCATCAGGAAATGTGCAGCTCATTGTCCTTGCTGCTTTACTCTTAGAGAGTAAAGAGTCCAGAATGTTGTATTGTAAATAAACAGCTTGGGATCAATCAGATTTGAGCCACAGAGCTCCTTTTGCTTCAGAGTTTTGATTTGTCCACTCACATCCTCCTTTCTCTTTTATTCTTAATAAAACTACATGTGATTTTGGTTACTGGGGTCTCTTAAAGAATTCAATGCAGTTTGGGTTTTTTTAAGGTTCTTGATGTTATAACTGTGTCTTGCCCACCTACACTTCATCGTCATCACCATCACTTTTGAGGGAAGGTTTCATCTCAGTTCTATTGTCACTGCTCTATTTCACACCTCCAACCTGGCTGAATGTGTGTCCTTGAACTGTGCAAACGCCTGTTACTTGCCTGGATGGAGGACCCAGAAAGAAGCTAGCCTAGTGTACTAAGGCCCACCACCAACTAAGGCCCACCACCAGCATGTGGCCCTTGGAAGGTCGTCCAAAGGGAAATATTGCCCTTGGTCTGCAAATTTCCACCCACCTGCTGCGTTCATGTATCTCCTTTCTCGGGACGTAATGTGACCACTACAGCTGAGTTCATGCGCTCTACAACTACAAAGCCCTTGCAGCTCTGTAACATCGTTTTTGTGATGGAGCCTGAGGAATTATATGCAAAAATATCCTTCTAGCCCCTGGACCACAGGGGCTGGAGACCAGAGTGAGAATACTTGGCTACTCTCTGATCTTAATACATTCAACCAGCTGCCATGCGCTTGTCTCTATATTATGCAACGCTATCCGGCCGCCTGATCCAAGGAAAGCCCCTTTGCCTAAAGATCTCCGTTCCCAAACACACGTCCCTGCTCCTTCCCTTTGCCTTGCCCTCTACATTCATGATGCGTCTTCTCGAGTTCTTTCCCCGCCTTTCCTTAGTCCTCCAGCTATGTTCTCATTCTAGGCCGCACTCGCACATGAATAAGTAACTGTTCCACAGGCAGATATCTCAGTGTTTGCACTTGTCTTTAGAAATCAAAGGCTTCTCTGATTAAATGCCATTACAGTCCGGCGCTCGGACGGATCCAGGGAGATTAATGTGCTTTTGGGCAGCTTTAATGATAATCCCGCTACAGACGGCATTAAGTAAATGTCAGTAACCTGGTTTGAAGGGAGCTTTCACCTCAGGGATCCTTTCCATTTAGAGGAGAGAGGCTCAGCCTGCTTTTTTCAAGGCTGTGTTGCTCTACAAAAGAAAGCCTGCTTAGCACAGATTCCTCTGAGCCCCTCCCAGCAAAAAAATTAAAAAAATGGCAAGGCTTCTTTCAGGGGAAAGTGAGGTGGCATGCTTGCCATTGTGGGTCCACAGAGAGACTGCAGATCAGTGCTAGAACATAGAGGAGGCTCCGTGTTTAATCCCCAGCATACTCAGTCTCTGCTTTTGTTCTTTAAAAAAAGAGAACAAAATAGCACTCAGCAGGGCTGAGAAAGACTTAAGGGACTAACTGCAAGGCAGAGTAGGCATTGCTGGGTGGAAGGGACAATGTTCTGAGCCAGTAAAAGGGACTTTCATATATTTATATGAGGTAGCAAAGCTGAGAAAAACTGAGAGCTTAGAAAGCATATGAAATTGCTTTACACAGAGACAAGCCCAGCACATCCCACTCTGATTGGCAGCAGCTCTCCAAGACCCCAGGAAGAGTTTTTCTCCAGGCTGAGATCTCTTTGGTTTTTTGGTGGTAGACCCGATCAAGAAAGGTGTCTTATAAATAAATGCTGTAGACAAAGCATGCGATCTACCACTGAGTGATGGCTGAGGCCCCCTTTTATAGATTGGCCACACCACTAACTCGCGCTCTCTCCCCTCTATATATTTATACATATTAAGCTTATTTAAGGGTGTGGGTGTGCATGTGTGGAAAAACAGTACACACATAAATACACACAGCTCATATTATTAACAGGTAGGCTATGCCGTTCACAGACGAACCTTCCCCACAAATATTTCCTAAAGAATGTAAGAATATCCCTACTGGAGGGAGATTGACTCCCTAGAAATTAATAAAACAATGATCAACATCCTATACTCAAAAGAACGATTTTACGAGTATGAAGGGGAAAACTCCAGACTATTAGCGAACAGGTGCAGGAAAAAAATCACTTAAAACAAGAAAACACTGCATTACTAAAAAAAGATGGAAACACAATTAATCATTTGCGAAATTTTACTCTAATCTATACCCCTCCCAGAACCCATCTGAGCAAGAAATCAAAAGTTTTAGCAGGACTATCTGTGCCAATTTTAACTGCAGAGGAATGAGAATTCATGGACAGTCCTATCATCCCAGAGGAATTAGAAATGGTCCTCAAAAATCTGAAACCTTACATAGTCCCAGGCCCAGTTGCTTTTCACAGCAGAATTCTATAAAAAAAATTCAAGGAAACCCTGGCGCCCTACATGACTTGCCTATTTAATGACATGACATCATCCCCAAAACCTGGCCCTCCTCCAAAATAGTCTCTATCCCAAAACTATTCAAAGATAGCCTCATAGTAGAAGCATATCGCCCAAACTCACTGATAAATCAGGACTGCAAGATATTCACACCCATCCTGGCTAATCGCCTAAAAGCCTTCTTTTACAAACTACTGTATTTTTCGCACCATAGGACGCACCGGACAATAGGACGCACTTTGTTTTAGAGGGGGGAGAACAAGAAAAAAAAAATCTCCCCCTCTCTGCCCAGCGCCCCTTCAGTGAAGCGGCAGGAGGCGCTGTACAGAGAGGGGGAGAACTTTCCCCCTCTTGTTTTCCCGCTCTAAAACAAGGTGCCGTTTAAGGTGCGTTCAGGCGGCTACCTGGGAAGCCTGGAGAGCGAGAGGGGTCGGTGTGCACTGACCCCTCTCGCTCTCCAGGCTTCAGGTTCCTTTCGACCAGCTCTTTGGGGCTGGCGGGGGGAAGCCCACCACCAGCCCCAAAGAGCAGGTCAGGGAGCAGCGGAAAGGCGCAGCGGAGAGGCTCCTGCCATAGCCGTGCGTCACCTCTCCAGCTGGGAGAGGGTCGCGGGGGGCTGCTTTAGCCCCGTGCGCGCTCTCCCGGCTGGAGAGGTGACGCGCGGCTATAGAGGCTCCTGCCATAGCCGTGCGTCACCTCTCCAGCTGGGAGAGGGTCGCGGGGGGCTGCTTTAGCCCCGTGCGCGCTCTCCCGGCTGGAGAGGTGACGCGCGGCTATGGCAGGAGCCTCAATAACCGCGCGCCACCTCTCCAGCCGGGAGAGGGTCGCAGGGGCTGCTTTAGCCCCGCACGCGCTCTCCCGGCTGGAGAGGTGACGCGCGGCTATGGCAGCAGCCTCTATAGCCGCACGTCACCTCTCCAGCCGGGAGAGGGTCGCGGGGGGCTGCTTTAGCCCCGCGTGTGCGCTCTCCCGGCTGGAGAGGTGACACAGGGCTGTAGAAGTTCCTGCCATAGCCGCGCGTCACCTCTCCAGCCGGCAGAGGGTCGCGGGGCTATGGCGTCTTCACTCCATAGGACGCACATACATTTCCCCTTCATTTTTGAAGGGGAAAAAGTGCGTCCTATAGAGCGAAAAATACGGTAATAGCCCCAGACCAAGCTGGCTTTGTCCCTGGCCGCAACATAATGAATCTCATCAGGAAGTTACTGAATCTGATCAATCATAGCAAAACAACTAAAAACTCACTGACAATTATATCCCTCGATATACTTAAAGCCTTTGATTGCTTAGAATGGAAATACCTACTAGCAGTATTAACCATTATGAATTTCGATCCCTCTTGTCAGAGTTGCTCCCCGATCCTAGCTCACAGAGGATCACGCTAGCCAGCGATCATTTAGTAAAAGTCTTTATTGAGTTACAGTTCCCATTCTCAAGCTGCTGCGTGCAACTCTACGTCTTATGGTTAGATCGGCGAAGCTCTGTCTGGGTCCCCGCCTCCTGTACACCAACTTAATATCCTAGCCTTACTCCACCTTTTCCGCCTGACTGTTCTTCTCTGGGTCCCTCTGCCCCCCGGGGTCTCTTCCTTCCGGGACTCTTCTGACGCTGACCCCCCGGACCCTTCTGTCTCCTTGCGCCGGGCTTTAGGACCTGGCTCCCTTTCCGGGCTGCTTACTGCGCCACCTTCCTGTGCATTTGAACTTGGCGCGCGCGCCCAACCTTCCACTTTCCGTCTGACCGTTTCTTCGCTCCCCGATGGAGGTGTGGCCACTCCTGACTCGTGCCCTCCCTCCTGTTGTGAGCTGCCAGCGCTTGATACCTGACTCCCTTCCTCTCCCCTGCTCTCTGTTGGTGACGCTGGTCCTGATTTCCAACTGCTCCCCTCTGAGCTCCCTCTGGCCCTTTCCTCCTGGGGTGTCCCCCTAGGCTCCCCCCTTGCCCTGGCCACTGGTGCTCCTTTCTGTGAATCTTCTGATTCACTGGAAAGACTCGGAGATCTCGGGTCGTCGTCATCACTCATCCTTTCTTCTGCCTCCTCCCCCTCGCTCTCTGTTTCCTCCCTTGCCCTTGCCTCTGCTCCTGAACCCCTGACATCCATCCCCCCCTCGAAGCCCCCTCTTCCCCCCTCCCCTCCTTCCGGTGCGGGAGCTGGGTGCTGCCGTGTCATGGGGACGAATGTCGGATACAGTTCGCTTCCCGTGGCGGGCCTCCATCTGAAGTCTTCCGGTTCTTCCTCCCTGCTCTCGTCGACGACGGTCACTTCCGCTTCCATCTCTGTGCCGCCGTGCTCGAAACCCGGGTCGTCCCCGAATACGTCCATGTCCGTCTCTCCCTCGCTTCCTCCTGGGGGCGTTGCTCGGGTTGGACCCTCCAGCCACTTCCTGCGCCACTGCTCCTCTGGTCTATCGTCCCACCAATACGAAGGTTCTGAGGCAGATCCCGAGGGTGACCCCTCCGGGGAACGTGCGTCGCATGTCGGTTCCTCGTCCGAGTCGAACCCCCGGAACGTGCTGGCTGAAAGCGTGGGCGTGAAAAGCCAGTCGTCGAAAAAGTCTGCTGGCATGGGCCTGTGTGGGAAGAAGGCATGAAACTCTTCTTTGAGCAGAGGTTCGTCTAGAGCGTAGCCTGGCACCCAGCTGTTGGCACTGGCCGGGGTGCCCTCCTTGGCGAGAAAGTATTCTACCCCCTCTTCCCCCCATCTAGAGTCCAAAATCTCTGTGACTTCGTTGATGCGCTCCTCCTGTGCCACTCCCCCTTGCTCGGTTCTCTCTCGGAGTGGACTTGGTGCCGTGCCTGGTTCCTGAAATCTGTGAGGTGCCTTGTAGGGAGTGAGCACCGATCTGTGGAACACCGGATGCATCCTGGAACCCTCCGGAAGCGCCAGCCTGAAAGCCACCGGGTTGACCTGCTCTTCGACTTGGTAGGGCCCCAGTTGCTTATGCCCTAGTTTCTTCTTCGCCAACGACCTGGCCGGCACTGCGTGGGCTGCTAACCAGACCCAGTCTCCCACATGGATCTCTTCGCCAACCCTTCTGTGTTTGTCCGCTTGTACCTTGTATGCGTGTTTGGCCAGCTCCAGGTGCCGCCGCAGCTGATCGTGGACCTCCTGCAACTCCGACGCGAACGCATCTGCTGTCTGCGGCTCCCCCTCCCCCATTCTTTCCAGTCCCGGGAAGGTTCTGGGGTGCCTCCCGTTGTTGGCGAAGAACGGCGTGACCCCCGTGGACACGTGCTTCGTGTTGTTGTAGGCGAACTCGGCGAGAGGCAGGTAATCCACCCACGTCGCAGGCTGTTGATTCGCATAACATCTCAGGTACTGCTGCATGATGGCATTGACCCGCTCCGCTTGCCCGTTGGTCTGCGGGTGTCTAGCCGACGCCAGGTTGATCTTGACGTTCAGGAAGCCCATCAGCTTCTGCCAGAAATTCGAGATGAACTGTCGCCCTCGGTTGGACAGAATAGACCGCGGCAGACCGTGAACCTTGAACACGTGGTCTATGAACAGTTTGGCGGTTTGTTCCGCCGTGGCCACCTTAGCACACGGAATGAAATGTGCCATCTTGGAGAACAAGTCCACCACCACCAGCACGGCCGTCTTGCCCCTCGAGCTGGGCAGATCTGTGACAAAGTCCAGGGCCACTCTCTCCCATGGTTCGAACGGAGTTTGCAGCGGTTCCAACAGTCCGGCCGGCGGTCTGTGCACTGGTTTGGCCCTCTGGCAGGTGTCACACCTCGCCACATAGTCCGCGACTTCCCCTCTCATTCCGGGCCACCAGAAGTCTCTGGCGACTAATTCCATCGTCTTCTCCTTGCCAAAGTGCCCGGCAGTGGGCGCGTCGTGCAGCTGCTGCAGTACCTTGGCGCGAAGTTCGTCTCCCGGCACGTAGATGGCCCCTTTACGGATGAGCAATCCATCTCGCAGCTGGAACTCGTCGGTCGCTGCCGTGCCCCTGTGCACCTCTGCCATCTTTGCTTGCGCGAAGGAGTCATCCTGCAACGCTCGTCGCACCGCCTCCAGGTCAACTGTTGCCGCAGCGCACGCCCACACTGTTGGTGCGAAGATGTGCATGGCGGCCGCTGGCGTTGCCTCCTCCAGATACTGCGGCTTACGGGAGAGAGCATCCGCCATGATGTTGGTGTCCCCTGGGACATACTCTATTCGGAAGTCGAAGTTCGCAAAGAACTCAGCCCAACGTATCTGCCTCTGGTTCAGGAACTGTGCCGTGCGCCAGTGCTCCAGATTCTTGTGGTCCGTGCAGACCTGCACCGTGTGCTTGGCGCCGATCAGGAAGTGCCTCCACGCTTTGAACGCTGCATGAATGGCCAGCAACTCCCTGTCCCAGATGGTGTAGTTCTGTTCGGACTTGCTGAGCTTCCTGGAGTAAAACGCTCCCGGCCTCCAAGCCCCCTGCGGGTCTTTCTGCAGCAGGACTGCTCCCACGGCTCTGTCCGAGGCGTCTGTCTCCACCCTCATCGGCCTGCTGGGGTTGACATGAAGCAGCTGCTCTTCCGACGCGAAGAGCCGCTTGAGTGCCTGAAAGGACTGCTCCGCCTGCTCTGTCCAGATGAACTTCTTTTTCTTGGAGCTGAGCGTGTCCGTGATGGCCGCCGTCTGCATAGCAAAGCCTTTGATAAACTTGCGATAGAAGTTCGCGAAGCCGACAAACCGTTGGACCTCCTTCCGGTTGCGTGGGCTTTTCCAATCCAACACTGCTCGAACCTTGGCGCTGTCCATGGCGAGCCCCTTGTCAGACAACTTGTAGCCCAGGAAAT
Source organism: Podarcis vaucheri (assembly GCF_965113315.1). Taxonomy (NCBI): domain Eukaryota; kingdom Metazoa; phylum Chordata; class Lepidosauria; order Squamata; family Lacertidae; genus Podarcis; species Podarcis vaucheri. The sequence goes on from NC_138759.1 coordinate 30,649,916, forward strand.
CCACCTCCGTCACGTCGAACTGGCACTTCTCCAGCTTGGCGTAAAGCCTATGCTGCTGTAGCCTGCTCAGCACTTCCTTGACGTGTCTGTCATGCTCCTGCTGCGATTCCGAAAAGATCAGGATGTCATCCAAGAAACAGACGCACGTCTTGTAGAGGAGCCCCGCCAACACGTGATGCATGAACGCTTGAAACACGTGGGAGCCATTTTGCAATCCAAAAGGCATAACTCTATATTCGTAGGTACCCAGGGGCGTGAACATGGCTGTCTTCCACTCATCTCCTTCCCGCATGCGAATGAGGTTGTACGCCCCTCGCAGGTCCAACTTGGTGAACACGCTGCCCTTCCGTACCTTTGCGAGGAGGTCGTCGATTCGGGGCATGGGGAAGTCCGATGGCTTGGTCACACTGTTTAAGATGCGATAGTCCACGACCAGCCTTTTTTGGGGCGTGTCCCGCTTCTTAACAAAGAATACAGGACTGCCCCCCGCTGCCTTGGACTCTCGGATGAAACCGCGCTCCAAATTATGATCTATGAACTCTTTGAGTTCCTGCAGTTCGTCCTCAGACATGGAATACAGCTTCCCTTTGGGCAGCGCCGCCCCCGGCAGCAGGTCAATTGTGCAGTCATATGGTCTGTGGGGGGGTAGCCTGTCTGCCTCCTTCTCGCAGAAAACCTCCAAAAATTCTGCGTACTTGTGGGGAACCGCTTGCAGCGTGCCTAGCTGCAGCTGTGACTCCTCTTCCTCTCCTTCCTGCCGGGGCACGATGCAGTGTTCAGCACAAAAGGAAGAGCCGAAGGTCAGCTGCCTCTGGTACCAAGCCAGCGTCGGGCTGTGCTTGTCCAGCCAACTCATGCCCAATACAATGGGCGTGTCCGATAGTTGAGTGACGTTGAAGCTGATGATTTCCCTGTGATTCCCAAGTCGCATCACCATTGGTGGCGTCTGCTTCACCACTTGCCCCCCTAGCAGCTCCCTGCCATCCACCGTGACAACCTGCAGGGGCAGCGTGGCAGGCAGCAACTGTATGGCGTGCCGGTCGACAAAGTCCTGCCCTATAAAGTCCGCATTGCTGCCTGAGTCGATGGTAATTGGCACGTCCATGGTGATTCCATTGGGCAGCTGGAGCGATGCGGTGAGCCTCACTACTGGCTTGGGCGGGAGGGGGTCCATGGGCTGTAAAATCTCTGGGGACTGCTTCACTGACACGTCTGGCTGGGCCCCAGTGCCTCTTCCTCCAGCCAGACTGCGTCGTTTCCCTGCTGTGGTTCTCCTTGCTGCGTTGCTGCAGTTACCATTGCTGAGGCTGCAGTGTGCTTGTGGAGCCTCCGGGGACACTCTTTCGCCATATGCTGTGGATCATCGCAGATATAACACTTCCTGTTCCCTCTAGGAGGCTTCGCTTTCACTGCTCCCGGTGCTAGGGCTCTGGCTGCTGACTGAGCCCTTGCACCTCCAACCTCCATAGGTTCCGCTCCTCCTCCTGGCGGAGGCGTGGATTGCGCACGCGCTGCTTCTCTGGGAAGGAAGTAGGAGCCCCTGGCTGGTTCGCGCCCTCCACGCCCTTCGTCCCTGCTCCACGGACGTTCTTCCAGCCGCACCCCCACCGCCAGCGCCCTCTGAACGATCTCCTGCGTGGTCCGGGGTCTCTCCCCCCTCGCAATTTCATCTTTAACCGAGCCGTGCAATCCCTCCCAAAACAGGTCTCTTACAGGAGCCGAATCTCTGTCCCATTCCAGGGCACTGACCAAAGCGAAAAAGCGGGCATGGTACTGCCTTACGCTGGCCCTCCCTTGCTTCAGTCCATGTATCTGCTGCCGAGCAAGATCCACGTCAATGCTTGATAAAAAACACCCATCCATCGCTTTAATAAAGGCATCCGCATTTTGGAGCGCCGGATCCTTATCCCTCCACAAATTGCGCAGCCATGCTTTAGCATCTCCATGCAAATGGGACATGATGAACCCCACTTTCTCTTGCTCATCTCTAAAGTCTTTGTTCAGCAGTTGCAGTGCACACATTACATCTGCTCTAAAGTTGGGGTACTGTTGCAGATTCCCATCGAAGTGAGAGACCAGACCGCCTGTTCTTCTTCCCAATCCAATCCCCTCCCTTCTGGGTGTCAGTTCCCCTTGCTTCGTAAGCACTTCCAACCTGACCTGGAGATCCCTGTAGGCGGCAGCTGCGTCCTCCTCTCTCTTCCTGGATGCAAGTGCCTCGGCATTCAGTCGTGTCACTGCTTCTCTGAGTTCCGCTATCTGCTGTTCAGCCGTCATGTTGTCTGCCGTTCGTGAGCTCGCTAGTAGGCACCCGCTTTCTCTCCTCTCCGTGAGGCCGTAGATGCCCACAATTTAAGAGACAGAGCTTACTGTCGGAGTTGCTCCCCGATCCTAGCTCACAGAGGATCACGCTAGCCAGCGATCATTTAGTAAAAGTCTTTATTGAGTTACAGTTCCCATTCTCAAGCTGCTGCGTGCAACTCTACGTCTTATGGTTAGATCGGCGAAGCTCTGTCTGGGTCCCCGCCTCCTGTACACCAACTTAATATCCTAGCCTTACTCCACCTTTTCCGCCTGACTGTTCTTCTCTGGGTCCCTCTGCCCCCCGGGGTCTCTTCCTTCCGGGACTCTTCTGACGCTGACCCCCCGGACCCTTCTGTCTCCTTGCGCCGGGCTTTAGGACCTGGCTCCCTTTCCGGGCTGCTTACTGCGCCACCTTCCTGTGCATTTGAACTTGGCGCGCGCGCCCAACCTTCCACTTTCCGTCTGACCGTTTCTTCGCTCCCCGATGGAGGTGTGGCCACTCCTGACTTGTGCCCTCCCTCCTGTTGTGAGCTGCCAGCGCTTGATACCTGACTCCCTTCCTCTCCCCTGCTCTCTGTTGGTGACGCTGGTCCCGATTTCCAACTGCTCCCCTCTGAGCTCCCTCTGGCCCTTTCCTCCTGGGGTGTCCCCCTAGGCTCCCCCCTTGCCCTGGCCACTGGTGCTCCTTTCTGTGAATCTTCTGATTCACTGGAAAGACTCGGAGATCTCGGGTCGTCGTCATCACTCATCCTTTCTTCTGCCTCCTCCCCCTCGCTCTCTGTTTCCTCCCTTGCCCTTGCCTCTGCTCCTGAACCCCTGACACCTCTGTACGACAAACCCTCAAACAAATTTACTCCCAAGCCTCAACTAAATGCAAAAACAACAATATGGGACTCCACCACCATCACAATCCAAAAAGACACAAAACAAGGATGCCCACTCTCCCTTTCTATTCATCCTGGTCCTGGAAGCCTTAACAATTTGACTCCGGGCAGCCCCTAATATTAAGGGTGTGGAATTAAAATTGAAACAAATAAATTAGGGCGCTTTGCAGATGACCTGATGATCACGACACCAGACCCCATTATAAAAGCAACCACACTGATCAAAGAACTCAGTACTTTTGCAATGGTATCAGGCCTTCAGGTGAACTTTGCTAAATCTGAGGCAATGTGTTTCAACACTCCCTCTCATATCCAAAACGGATTCACTAACATCACAAAGATAAAACTCTGCCATACAAAATTAAGATACTTGGGGGTACAAATAACCAGTAACCTTAACAAATTATACCTCCAAAATTGCAAGCCTCCCCAGCGACAAAGCAAGAAAGACCTGAGAAGATGGAATAAATCTAACTTTGCTCTCTCAGATAAAATAGCCATGTAAATATCAAGGACCTCTGCATAGTGTGAGACAATATGTCTTCCCATGTTGTCAGTGAGAGCTTTTGCCTTCCCTGCAACAGTGTCCCCAAGTGAATGGCTCTCCTTTACTACACAGGAATGAACAGCAAACATGTAATCGGAATGAAAAGTGCCGCACTCAGGGTCAACACAAAGGTTGGTGCTGGATCTGCTCCCTGGCCCTTGGTGAACTCAATGACAGCAGACACAGAGACCCAAGTCAACTCTTCTCTGCACAATCCTGCCCCTTCATTTGCATGGCCCCATCAAACAGTTCACATGGTAGGGTTTCTTAGTCACACCAGAATGTGACAGGAATGCTAGGAACTGTTATATACAGTGCATCTAAATGATAGCTTTGGAAGCATAGGAAGGCAATGAGGCAATGGTTCTAAGTACTAATTTCCCTTCATGCTACTGGCAATTAGTGCATTAATGTGATTTGTGTGAGCTTACTTACATCTGTGAGCAATTCCTTCTAGTGGGAAGTAGGAAAATAAAGACATAACCTCTTGGAGGGCAATGAACACATGACTATATCCCCCCCTCTGGATATATTTTGGAATGTCTATAATTGACGCGGAGTGAACTCTGCCACAGAATAAAAAAAGATGAGAGGAGGGAGCGTCCAGACTCCGGAGACAGGCGGACAGACAGATTAAGTACAATTGATTTTGTGCCGGAGCTCTTTGATAGCTAGTCAACCAAATGGCATTTCGACACTCATCAATAGCACACAGGGGGGAAAGTAGGCAGCAGTGATTCAATCAGAATTCACTGACTTGGAGGAAGGCAAGGATGGCAGGCTGAACCTGCCCAGTTCTTGCAAATAAAGACTAGGTTCCTTTCCCATCGGACACAAACACTTTAATCCCCCAAAAGCCAGCTGTGTGCACCCAGTACACAGGAATCATTTCACCAGGCAATGAAATATGACCACATCTGGAACAGACTATGACATCTCTAAGCACACATCTTTCCTTTAGGAAATAAATTAAAAGAAAGAACTGGGACTTATTAACAAAGCATGGAACTGTATGTAAAGCTGTGCTGAAACTTCACTCATTTCATTTTGTGGGCCAAAAATAGTGCTTTTGTGGAATGCAGAAAGGGTTCCTACATCTTTTGTTTTTATTGCTATCACATTCTAAATTGTTTAATGTAAAATGTTTACGGAATGGCCTATAAATACCAGATGGATGGATGGGTAAATAGAAAGACGGACAGATCTGGACAGAGGGAACATTACCTCATTGACATTGATGCAATTTCTCTCCATGTAGGCCTTGTCATTCACCTGCCCACCTTCCATGAACTCCATGAAAAGAACACGCTTTGTTGAGAGCTCCCAATAAATCTTAGGGATCTGAAAAAAGAATACAACTCTCTGAACACCGTGTGATTAAGGGGAACAGAAGAGAAAGTGTATATGCATGAAGTGCCAAGAAGTAGGAGAAATGAGCTCATCCAAGTCCTCGAAGGAAGAACACACAAAACATTTGACAAAGGCCTTATCATAACTTGACATAAGTAAGCACTCAGGGCAGGCCCTACCATTAGGCAGAGGGAGGCTGCTACCTCAGGCAGCTGATACAGAGAGAGACAGGGAAGTAATGGAGGACAGAATTCTGTGTTCCTTCCAAGCAACCTGCCCTGCATACCTTAAACTAGCCTGCTGCCCTCAAACGTAGTAGAGGACACTGTCTCATCACCCACATTGAAACAAGAATCAACAGCTAGACAGCTTGTATGCATGGAAAGGAGGGGTGCCATCTTGTCCTTTGCCTCAAGCAGCAAAATGTCTTAGGCCACCTTTGTAAGTTCTCCATCTTGGTCCTGGTACCATCGTGTGTGTGTGTGTGTGTGTGTGTGTGTGTGTGTGTGTGTCTGAATGTGTCAGAAAGCATATGGTTGGAATGATTATGAAAGCCAAAATGTGAGGAAAGGGTTGAAATCTTGGGGTGTCCTTTTAGTCTCTGTGAATCAGGTTTCCTTACTCTATCGGCTCTGTAAAATAAAGGCCAGCATTCTGTTTCTTGTAGGAACCAGCCAGCCACCTTACAGACCAAAACCCGAATGATAAATAAGAGACACAGTGGAAAGGTCCCAGAATTCTGCAGACTCATGCTTTAGAGGAAAAGCAGAGCATATTGCGTTTTTTCTTTAAGCGGCCCAGAAGCAGAGTCAGTGATTTCTATGCCAGTTCAAGCAAGCTGGATCTTTCTGGTTTTCAAATGGAGCAAACTTGCCTGACTAACTTTTCCTCAATGCTATGCTAGCTGAACTAACTTCCGGTAAACGTAACATTCTGCTTGCTTAACAGACAGATGCAACTCACTCTCCAAACTTAGCTGGGTGAAATCCAGCTAAGTATAATGGTAAGTAAATCCACTGAAAATAGCGGGCTAAAGTCCACTGATCTCAAGTTGACATTGTTGACATTGGTTATAAGCCTTTGAGCACTAAGGAAGTATTTCACACAGCACACAGCTAAACTATGGAATCTGGTCCCACAAGAGGAGTGGCAGACCTTGGGGTCTCAAATTTCAGTGGCGCCCTGTGTGATGCCAATATTCAGTGCCCCCGTGCCTCTCGCACCCATTCTAAGTAACAGTTATGGCATCCCAAGTGGTGCCCCCAAGGCTGTGCACCCAGTGCAACCAAACTGGCTGTGCTCCCCTAAATTTGCCACTGGCAAGAGGCTGTGATGGCCACAACCTTGGACGGTTTTATTAAGATGAGACTCATTCATGGAGGAGAAAGCTACCAGTGGCTACTTATGTTCCTACTTCCACAGCTGGAGGCAGTATGCTTCTGAATACCAGTTGATGGCTGCAGGAGGGGAGAGTCCTGCTGTGTTCAGGTCCTGCTTCCGAGCTTCTGACAGGCATCTAGTTGGCCACTGTGAGATCAGGATGATGGACCAGATGGACAATGGCCTGATCCAGCAAGCTCTTCTTCTATGTCCTTATGCATAAGTCAGAGCTTGGTAGTAGAGCAAATGCTTTGTGTGCAAAAGATCCCTGGTTCAATCCCTGTAACTTCCAAGTAAGTCACAGGAAAAATCCTGTCTGAAACCCTGAAGAGCGATGGCTAGTCAATGTAAACAATACTGACTGACCAATGGTTTCATTCAATTTAAGGCATTTTTATATGTTCACATACTTATTATACAAGTGTGCCTGGATTCACCTGAGGACATGGCATTATCAAAGACCTGCACATGTGTGTCTGAACATGTCATGAATCTGCAGCGACCTGTGCACCTAGCATGGTGAATGTGTAATCCTTTTTAGGTTGTTTGACCAAACTGTGGGAGGCAGCAGAACACAGGAGTGCCTGGTGTGCTCTGGTCCATGGAGTCACGAAGAGTTGGACATGACTAAACAGAGGGACGCGGGGCTTGCCGATCAGAAGGTTAGCGTTTCAAATCCCCGCAACTGGGTGAGCTCCTGTTGCTCGGTCTCAGCTCCTGCCAACCTAGCAGTTCGAAAGCATGTCAAAGTGCAAGTAGATAAATAGGTACCGCTCCAGGTAAACAGTGTTTCCATGCGCTGCTCTGGTTCACCAGAAGTGGCTTAGTCATGCTGGTCACATGCTGTACACCGGCTCCCTCAGCCAATAAAGCAAGATGAGCGCCGCAACCCCAGAGTTGTCTGTGACTGAACCTAATGGTCAGGGGTCCCTTTACCTTTACCTTTAAATGACTAAACAACAACAACTTGTTGCATATGTCTGAATTGCAGAAACCACCGTCCAGGGGAGAGCCCACATCTCTTGTTTGTTATGCACAGTGCACACATAGCATTGTTCTGTCAGTAATAAATAATCCTAATCTGTATTTCAGCAGCGTCCCTCTGAGCACAGATGCAGCCAGGCTGACAAGACCCATGCACAGGCCTCCAGGCTATCACATCAGCTATTGGCAGGGGGGGTAGTGCCTCATAAATAGGAGGATCCTTGCAAAAATCCTGAGAGAGTCCCTTCCTGCATACAGAGCACCATTTTCAGTCGCGGCATCTTCCATTTCATCTGCCTGTCAGGATTCAAGTGAGATCAGACCTGCAAGCAGCTCAATGGATAGGCCAGAGACTCCTGGCGATGGCAGCTGAAGGGGCCAGAGGTAGAATCATAGAATCATAGAGTTGGAAGAGACCACAAGGGCCATCGAGTCCAACCCCCTGCCAAGCAGGAAACACCATCAGAGCACTCCTGACATATGGTTGTCAAGCCTCTGCTTAAAGACCTCCAAAGTAGGAGACTCCACCACACTCCTTGGCAGCAAATTCCACTGTCGAACAGCTCTTACTGTCAGGAAGTTCTTCCTAATGTTTAGGTGGAATCTTCTTTCTTGTAGTTTGGATCCATTGCTCCGTGTCCACTTCTCTGGAGCAGCAGAAAACAACCTTTCTCCCTCCTCTATGTGACATCCTTTTATATATTTGAACATGGCTATCATATCACCCCTTAACCTCCTCTTCTCCAGGCTAAACATGCCCAGCTCCCTTAGCCGTTCCTCATAAGGCATCGTTTCCAGGCCTTTGACCATTTTGGTTGCCCTCCTCTGGACACGTTCCAGGTAAGCAAGATAGTCTGAGGCAGGCAAGTGGACAAAGCCCAAAGGGAGCAACCACATGTCTGAAGGCCCTGAGGCATGCAATGTAATCTGATAAAAGCAAGCAAGAAACAAAGGTCCAGTTGTCAGCAATGAAGGAGAAGAAAAGGCATGGCAAGGTGAGTTTAGATTGGCACAGAGCATAAGGCACCTGGGCCTAGCTGCCAGAATCCCTTTCTTTGAGTCTTACACCGCCTTCCATAAACCTATGTGCTAACTGATCTTCATTCCTGGTCTTTCTATCAGGTGCATCTAACAGCTGTCTTCCAACCACTGTTGGCCAATTACTGATTATCTCCCCCTGGTGTTTTTTCATCTTCTTACTGTGGTTTTCCAACTACTCCCATCACAGCACCAGTTGGGTAAAGAACGGAAAGTAGAAAATTGAGAGAGAGAGATGTCTCAACTACTTTGCTCTGCTTA